>NC_139219.1:220375438-221006933 GCF_055691185.1 Crinia signifera
GGGCCCACATTCTCATTATTAACATCATTTCTAGTGCAGTGTACATTCTGTTTCCACAAGTCCCAGAACAATGGGAAGTCTCTTCCCAGGATCACACTATGCATCAGGGTCTCTACCACGCCCACTTCATGGGACACAGTTCCACAAGTACTCTTTAGCTGGACTAAAGCTGTGGGATACTCCTTGGTGTCCCCATGTATGCACAAGACCCCTATGTAACGTCCTGTGAGTGTCCCAGGGTCTACCAAGCTGGCATGGATGAGAGTAACTAAACTCCCAGAGTCCAGTAGAGCCCTCCCGGGATAACCATCCACCTTTACATGACATATTTGCTGTCCAGTTTCTGACACAGTCTCAGCAGAGAAAACAGAACGTGCATATAAAGAGCTTCGCCTGGCTGTATCACACTCCATTGGCTCAGAAGTAAGGGGGCAATTGGCAGCAATATGCCCAGGTCCATGACAACGCCAACACTGTATGCGGCCCCAGTCTTTTTGCGACCCAGGTTTGGACCCTACTGTCCCTTGGGAACGCCTCTCCACTGTTTGTTCCCCATCTAGGCCACCTCCCTTTACAACATTATTCACCCCTCTAGTAAACGGAACAGTCTTACCAGATGATCCGGCCGCTTTGCTGTTCTTGAGGGTGGAATGTCCAGGAGGCACTTCTTGGAGTAGATTTTCAGTAGCTCTGTACCTCTCAACCAAGTTGACAAGCCCCTCGGCATCATTAGGGTCGCCCTGACCGACCCAGCGCTGAACCTTTGGAGGTAAGGAACAACGATACTTGTCCAGCACGACTCTCTCCACGATCTGCGCTGGTGTAGACTCCTCTGGCTGTAGCCATTTCTTTACCAGGTGGACCAGGTCATACATTTGGGACCGCGCAGGTAACTGTTCAGAAAAAATCCAGTTATGCACCTTCCGGGCACGCACACTCATGTTTACGCCTAAGCGAGCAAGGATCTCTCCCTTGAGTTTCGCGTAGTCGTTAGCATCCTGCTCACTCAGATCAAAATACGCCTTTTGTGGTTCTCCAGTTAGAAAAGGTGCTACCACACCTGCCCATTGATCCACGGGTAACTGTTCACGATCTGCTACACGTTCAAACACCGCAAGAAAGGCCTCTACATCATCCGTGAGAGTCATCTTTTGCAGAGATTTCTGTACTGCAGCCCGTGTGGTTGGAAGCAAGGGTTGGGGTGTTTGCACACTCTGTGCCACACTCTTAGCCACATTCTGTATTTGCTCTTGTAATTGCAGATTAATTTGCTGCTGTTCCTTTAAGGCTTGTCTGTTGGATTCAAGCAGCAAAACATTGGTTTCAGCCTGGGCACGCATGGCCTCCTCATGCACCTTTTGCTGATGTGCGTTGGCCTGCCGCTGCAGCTCATTTGCCTGCACCAAGTGTTTTAAAAGGTCCTCCATTTTAACAGTCTCCTGTTGCAGTGTTACAGCAGCCTTCAGCCAGGACATACAAGTATCAGCGCACTCCAGACACTCACTTGTGGTTGGTTGCCTTTAGCAACAACTTCCAGCTTGCTGTAGCAAAAGTCCTATAGTTCGATGTATGTCTCTTTAAGTGAGATGCTTGCTTGCATTCTCCACCATATGTGGGGTTTTAGCATCAAACGGGTAGGCACAGGTGAGGATTTGGCACAGACTTAGACAGTGACATCACGGCTTGGGTCCAAAACAGGGCTTGCCTGAGTTTTATTGCAGCACTCAGAGCAAGAAACTAACAACAGCCTTTACACTTCAGGCAAAACAGAAAACAAAAACCTGCTCGTCTGAGCTCTAACTAAACAGAATAAACGTCCCTCTCTATACCAGGGCCACACTATGTGACACTGGACACACACAGCAGATATAGATCAAGTAATGCAGTACTTACAGCCTTGTCTCTCTCTAGCAGCAGCTTACTGCCTCCAACACCCAGGGAGAGAGAGAGAGCTCTAAGGAGAGGGCTGACTCCTTTTTAAAGAATCAGGTGTTCTCCTGATTACCAGCCCAGGACAGAACACCCTTTGTAAGCCGGAGCTTACCACACAGATTGAAATAGCCTGCAGTCTATATGCCATAAGACAGGATTCTAGGGGAAAAGTACCTGCCGTCTATGACTTTCCCTGCCACTGTCTTACAATATATATATATATATATATATATATATATATATATATATATATATATAAAAATGTGCTGGCTGTTATGTTAATTAATTTACCTAAGGCTGGCTTGGCTGGCATGCTAGCTGGGCTGGCATGCTGGCAGCCGCAGGCGACACCAGCGGTGAGCGGAGGGCGGATTGCAGCGGGCGGCGGGCCTGCAGACAGGCTCACGAGATGATGATGACATCATCATCTTGCGCGCAACTGTCGCGGCGGGCGGCGGTGAAGAGCATGGAGGCTTTTTCAAACACCCGAATTCCGGGAGAATCCTGGAATCTGGGAAACTGAAAAAGCCTCCTTGAGGGTTGCCACCGGATCCGGGAGATTCCCGGAAAAACGGGAGAGGTGGCAACCCTAGGTGCCGTGCATACTGAATTAAAAAGCATTGAAATTAAAGTTTGCTTAAAATTTTACTTGCCATATAAAACCACAGTGACACAGAGAGGACACTCCCACAGCTTTGGTCCATACACGCTGTATGGTTATTGCTTATCTGGCATGACAATATACTTCTTTTAAATTCTCCTGGATTGATGCTCCAATCACTACTTTTTTCAGGTAACTGCCATGCAGAACCTCATGGTGAGACATTCACCAATTTACTTTAAAGACACTGAGCGATGAGAATAATACAATCAGTCTTTAGTACTTTATGTACTCATCAAATTACCAGCTAGAGACTCTTAGCCCCTCCTCTGGAGCCCTCATTTGTGAGGTCTATATACTCACCAGTGATGACTGGTGAGGTCTCTATACTAAGGGCAGTATTCAATGCTGGGGGCGAGCTGTGACAGCAAGCAGGGCTGCCTACTCGCTGTCACAGCTCGCAGGGTCAGATTCAACCGACAACCCCCCCTCCCCCCGCATACACCCTTTTCCCCTTGCTCTGTTTTTGGAGCGAGGGGAAACGGCGTATGTGGCTGCTAAAACAGCGAGACTCGCGGCTAAATGCAGCGGGCTCCCTACATTAGCCACGAGCCTCGTTGTTTGGGGGAATCCTTGCCGTCCTCTGACAGCGAGGATTCCCCTGAAACGTTGAATAGGGTGAGCGCTGGCACTGTGGTTAAATGGCGAGGATCGCATGCTTCTGGCAATCCCCGCCTTTTAACCCTCTCACCGGCTGCATTGAATACACCCCTAAGACTTGGATAGAGATAAAGTGAATGGGGATAAAGTATCAGCCAATCAGCTTCTATCATTCTTGAAATCAAGAAATGTATATAGACCTCAAAGAAATAGGAAACGTTGTGCAAGATACAGGGCATAATGCATGAAACTAGTGTACAAAGTGACACTGTACTCTTACAATATAACAATTCACCATACTTTTACAGTAACTCAGATATACTCTCACATCTTAATGGATAAATGCTCCAGGTTGCATATCAACCACAACTTATGTTGAATTGCATTTCATGCTGAGAAAGAGGTCAGTATTTATTCTGATGAAATTGTCTTGGTGAAGAAATGGCTAAAAAGGAATTATCATATATAATGTAATCAGCTGATGAGTGAAGAGCTAAATGATGCTGAAGTTTTAATTGCCATGCTGGTTCCATATGCCTGCCCACGAGCAACGCACTGACAAACAAGTCAGATTACAGGAAAAGAGCAGGGTTCCTCTGCCTGGAACCTCTTATAGAAAGTGGCAGCTCTCAAATGAAGTATGTGTAAAAACTGTATCTGAGTGTCATTTGCAAAATGTCATATCTGCCTGGCAAATGGAGGGCAAGATCTCAAAAAAAGAGAAAGCGTAATTAAAAAAAAACCTCCTCAAACTAAACTCATATTTTTAGCAAGGTAAATACAAAATACTGTATAGTGTGCTGCAAATGTCTGTGCGGGTACTGTACATGGGTCAGTCAATCAGCAATTGCTTGTCTAATTCCGTGTAGAGACCATTAAGGTACCCATACACTAGTACGATGCAGGCTGATTTCACCGGCCCAATCGGGGGTGTTTGACACCCCATCTGACCCGACTACAGATTGAACCTGCTGCACATAAAATCTACCGGATCGGACCCATCAGCGGCACATCGTGGGTACTTTTTAGCACCCGTGTTTAATTGGGTTCGATTCAGTAGGTGTGTGCCAGCAGTGAAACACCGCTGGCACACATCTATGTGCTGGTCTGGGCAGAGGGGCTGGCGGCAGCGGTGAGTGCCGGGGCTGGCAGCGGCGGGTGCCGGGTGCCGGGACGGGCAGCAGCACAGAATTTAAAACAAAAAACACTTTCAAAAGACTGTCCGGTCGCCGATTGGCTGAGAGAGTTCTGTCAGTCTATCAGTGGCTGCCCGGATGGGAGGCAGCTGATTGGCTGAGATTTCGCTCTCAAAAATTTACGGCCAGTCAGTCTTTTGATGTTTTTTTTTTTAATTTTTCAGTTTCCCGCCGCTGCTGCAGCTCCCCGGGAGTCTTTACATGCGATAAATCACATGCAATTTATAGCTGATAAAAATGGCACATCAAGTGGCTAAGTCGTAAGTGAGCCCTCCCGGGAAGCTGCTGGGGGAGCTCAAGGGGAATTTGGAATTGAGTTGTCCGTAGAACAAGTCGGATAATGTATGGGGGCCTTTAGAGATCTTGCTGGTTCACTGTGGAATAGTTTGGGAAATTACTGAGGAACCCTAATGCTGTGTACACACGGGGGAGATATATTGCTCAGCCATATATTGCTGAGCAATATATGGCTGAGCAATATATTGCTCAGTTTCTACTTTACATCAGCGACCAGAGATGGTCGCTGATGAAAAAGAAACTGCCGGGGGGAGCCTGGCAGTGGTAATCAGCTGGTCGCAGGAGCATGTTCCTGCGACCAGCGATCACCACAGGGGCAAAAACGGGAGCGCGCACCCGGCAATATATCGCCGGTGCACACTCCCATTGCGGGCAATATGGTCGCTCAGCGACCATATTTCCTGCGATTTTGCACAAAATCGCCCGTGTGTACGCACCTTTAGTGTAGCATGACAGCTAACAGGTAAGCTCATGTTGGTGGTACTGTATGACTAGTTCTTAATACATGTTTGAAAGGTAATAGCAGCCACACTCTCGGAAAATGTCCCTATTTGAGAAATGTAGACATACTGTAGATTCTGCCTATAGGCGAGATAACTTACGGTACTTGTTTCCTATCTGGGCGCCCACTAAGTTAATTGCGCACCATGCTATTCTCCGTAGAGAAATCGGATCGCATCGCATCGTACACATACACGATATTGAACGATGCGATGCGATGCGATCCGATTTCCCATAGGAAACAATGTTAAATGGCTCAATTTAGCCAAATTATCATAGGAACAATAGTAAATGGGCCAAAAACACCCCTGAACATTGAAATGTCCCCCCAAAAGTAGTTGACGCCACCCCGCCATCAACGTGAACCCGAAGCGTGGCGAGCGCAGCGAGCCCGCGAGGGGCGGCGGTACGCGTCCTCCGACCTTTTCATGCCCTACTATCCACGTCGGCGTGGAGTGAGAATAGAATAGTGTGGCGAGCGCAGCGAGCCACCGAGCCCGAAGCGTGGCGAGCGCAGCGAGCCCCGCGAGGGGACGCGGATACCTTCACAGGTAAACGCGTCCCTTCGCGGGCTTCCCAGGTGTCCGCGTCGCCCGCGAGGGGACGCGTATAACTGTGAAGGTATCCGCGTCCCCTCGCGGGGCTCGCTGCGCTCGCCACGCTTCGGGCTCGGTGGCTCGCTGCGCTCGCCACACTATTCTATTCTCACTCCACGCCGACGTGGATAGTAGGGCATGAAAAGGTCGGAGGACGCGTACCGCCCCCCCTCGCGGGCTCGCTGCGCTCGCCACGCTTCGGGTTCACGTTGATGGCGGGGTGGCGTAAACTACTTTTGGGGGGACATTTCAATGTTCAGGGGTGTTTTTGGCCCATTTACTATTGTTCCTATGAGAATTTGGCTAAATTGAGCCATTTCACATTGTTTCCTATGGGAAATCGAATCGGATCGCATCGCATCGCATCGTTCAATATCGTGTATGTGTACGATGCGATGCGATCCGATTTCATTACGGTGCCGTACGTACAAAACCTGGGCGCCCAGATAGGAAACAAGTACCTAACTTACCTCTGAATATAGAATATCCTGGTTTGTTTGGATTGGGCCATTTTAACCCCTTCATGACAGAGCCAGTTTGTGCCTTCATGACAGAGCCCTTTTTTTCAAATCTGACATGTCTCACTTAAGTGGGGATAACTTTTTTTTGCTTTTACTTATCCCAGTGATTTTGAGATTGTTTTCTCGTGACACATTGTACTTCAAGTTAGTGGTAAATTTTGGTCGATACAGTCTGTGTTTTTTTGTGAAAAATACCAAAATTTCGTGAAAAAATGGAAAATTTAGCAATATGCAAAATGTCACATTTTCTGCTTGTGAGACAAATAATCATACCACTCAAAATAGTTAATAACTAACAAAGACCATATGTCTTCTTTATGTTGCAATCATTATTTCAACCTCCTTTTCATTTTTTTGGACACTAGGAGGCTTCAAATATGACTAGCAAATTCTCAAATTTTCAAGAAAATTTCAAACACTGATTTTTTTATCGACCAGTTCAGTTCTGATGTGACTTTGAGGGACTTGTATGTGAGACACCCCCATAAATGATGCCATTTCAAAAACTGCACCCCTCACAGTATTCAAAACAGCATTTTGGAAGTTTGTTAACCCTTTAGGTGTTTCACAGGAATTAAAACAAAGTGTAGGTGAAATTTCAAAATTTCTTTTTTTTTGCACAGTTTCAATTTTAATACATTTTTCTAACGAATACAGTAGATTTTACTAGAGAAATGTGACTAAAAATTGATTCCCCCAATTCTTTTGTTTTCAAAAATATCCTATATGTGGCCCTAGTGTGCACGTTGACCAAACCACAGGCTTCATAATAGAAGGAGCACCTACTTGATTTTGGAGCCTCCTTTTTATGAGATTTTTTTTTAGGCACCATGTAGGTTTCTAGGCACCATAAGTGCTAAAAGTTAGGAACCTCCCCCACAAGTCACCCCATTTTGCAATCTACACTCCTCAGGGAATTCATCTAGGGGTATAGTGTACATTTCAAACCCCCAGGGGTTTCACCAATTTTGGTACAACTGGGCTGTGAAAATGAAAAATTACATTTTTTGGTACTTGTGAGTTATCTGGACGCCCGATTTTTTGATTGTATGCCTTAAGTTAAGGCATACAATCAGATGCGATGCGATGCGATATCGCATCGCATCGCATCGCATCGCATGCGATATCGGATGCGATGACCCGATTTTTCCATAGGAATCAATGTTAAAATGATTCCTATGGAAAAAGGGGTCCTTTTCATACCCCTACTATCCAAGTGGGCATGGAGTTGGATATAAACCTGTGGCGAGCGTAGCGAGCCACCGAGCCCGAAGCGTGGCGAGCGAAGCGAGCCCCGCGAGGGGACGGTATTCCGTGTCCCCTCGCGGGGCTCGCTACGCTCGCCACGCTTCGGGCTCGGTGGCTCGCTACGCTCGCCACAGGTTTATATCCAACTCCATGCCCACTTGGATAGTAGGGGTATGAAAAGGACCCCTTTTTCCCATTGAATTCCATGTTAAAATGGACTCAGTCCATTTTAACATTGATTCCTATGGAAAAATCGGGTCATCGCATCGCATCGCATCGCATCCGATGGTCGCATGCGATGCGATGCGATGTGCCCGATCCGACCCGATTTTCAAATCGGGCGTCCGGATAACTCACATGTACCCATTTTTTTTACACAAAAATGTACTTCTGGCTCAAAATTTTTCATTTTCACAAGGAATGAAGGAGGCAAAGCACCCCAAAATCTGTGCCCCCATTTCTCCAGAGTACGGCAATGCCTCACATGTGACCAAAAAATACCAGTTGGGTGCATGGCAGGACTCAGAAGGGAAGGAGTGATTTTTGGATTTTGGAGCACAGATTTTGGTGGAATGAATGGTGGGTGCTATGTGGCATTAGCAAGACCCCCGAAGCACGGTGAAATGATGAACCTAATAATCCATAGATGTGTGGTATATTTTGAAACACTCCTTTATACATAGGCCGGGTTTGTCGGGGCAAGTTTCACAGTGGAAAATAGTTTCCTTTCTTATTCCCTTTTTATAGCAAACTTTGCACCTTTTTTGTGTCCTGCCCTTTCTTGCAGTGGAGGGGATTTCGTTGGGAAAATGCTGCCCTGGTACAATACGGGGGCCAGTACTAGAAGTACTGGGGCCCTCTGCCTGCTGGTTCCCAAATATTAGGCCCTTTATGACTTCCTCTTGAAAGTGCATAAATGTCCCCCTCTGGCCGGTGGAACGGAATAGCACGTAAGCGTTATACAGTGCCATCTGGATGATATACACGGCCAGCTTCTTGTACCAGATATTTGTTTTCCGCAGGGCACTGTACGGCTTCAGTACCTGATCTGAAAGATCCACTCCGCCCATGTACTTATTGTAATCTAGGATACAATTTGGTTTTGAGGTGTGGGAACTGGTACCTCGTACAGGGATGGAGGTGGTACTGTCTCCATGAATTGTTGTCAGTATAAGGACATCCCTCTTGTCCTTATATTTGACCAACAACATATTTTCGGTGCATATTCCCCTGCTTTCACCCCTTCTCATTACTTGGGCAATGTGCGTTTTTGGGAGGCCTCTTTGGTTCTTACGCACAGTACCGCAAGCTGCTGTACCTCTTGAACCAAGGGCCTTAAACAGGGGGATGCTGGTGTAAAACTTATCCACATAGAGGTGATAACCCTTATCCAGGAAGGGGTGCATTAAATCCCAGACAATTTTTCCACTAACACCTACGAGGGAGGGGGGGCATTCTGGCGGTTCAATTCTTGAATCCTTCCCTTCATATACCCTAAACTTGTGGGTGTACCCTGTGGTGCTTTCACACAGCTTATACATTTTTATGCCATACCTTGCCCTCTTACTGGGAAGGTACTGGCGGAATTTAACCCTTCCTTTAAAATGTATAAGGGACTCGTCGATGCTAATACATTTATCAGGGATGTATACTGTAGCTCTGCAAATTTGGCACTGAAATGATCAATGACCGGCCTGACTTTGAATAGCCTGTCAAAGGTGGGATCATCTCTGGGTGGAAGAATATATATGTATATAGATCCCTACTGGCTGTGAGCTTGGGGGAAAGCCAAGAGCACAGTCAGTAGGAGCCCCAGCGCTCAGAATCAGACTTTGATGGGATTAACACATAGGTGGCAGCTGCTGCAATTCACACCTGTGGGAATTGCCTGTACCCACAGATTTTAGTACTAAAAAAGAAAAAGAGGGGGGTGGTGTGCTATGCGCTGCTAGCCACAAATATATCTAAGGGGATATATACTCCACAATTAAATAAAATCAATACGGACCAATGTGCAAAGATGAAGCGGACACACTGCTTTAAAAGGGTATAAATTTTATATAATTAGATGCATTAAATATACAACAAACACTTTATATAAAAAATAAAAATAAATATAAATATATAAAAAAAAAAAAAACAAATAATTGGAAAAAATAGATAAAGAGCACAAAAAAAATACACTATGGATCTGTTAAACAGGGTAATAGAAATCACTCCTTAATAGGATAAAAATGGACGTTATTGGCTTGGGGGTGCACCGCTGTAGGTGGATAACATAAATAGTTAGGATTCAGATGATAAATGCTGTTATAATGTTATTGAGATGGTGATGATTAATGATGCTCAGTCCAATGCAGATTAGTATTTATGAAGATGGAGTTAGTAGTGATTAACAGTCATTTATACAACTTGAATGGATGCAGTAGAAGTCAAATGCAATTAAGCTCCACGTCAGTGTAAATAAGTATAAGCGGCAATAGAATAAGCGGCAATAGGACGCAGGGGTTTTGGTAGTATATCTCACCCTGTGTCCGTAGCGGCTGAACGCGGTCTGATGGTTGCTCCGTTTATCGGGGTATGGATAGCCGCCGGTGATTTTCCTCTGTGGGTCACCTTAGGATAGGTGCCGGCGGGTAGAGGCTTCTCCTCCCGTTGTATGGAGCGTCCGAGAGTACAGACTGCGGTGATATTGAAAAAAGGCGCTTGTAGCTGGTGGAGACGCTGGGGAGCTGTAAGCAGCGTGATTACTCCTTCATCTTTGCACATTGGTCCGTATTGATTTTATTTAATTGTGGAGTATATATCCCCTTAGATATATTTGTGGCTAGCAGCGCATAGCACACCACCCCCCTCTTTTTCATCTCTGGGTGGGCACTGTGCATTATCGGTGTAATGTATAAATTTATGGATTGCCTCAAAACGAGCCCGGGGCATGGCCATACGGTAAAATGGGGTGCTGTACAGAACATCTGTACTCCAATATTGCCTAATTTGTGGCTTTTTTACTATGCCCATATGAAACACCAGACCCCAAAACGTCATCATCTCTACTGCATCTACAGGGGTCCACCTAGCAAATGATGACGTGGGGTTTTGAGCAATAAACTGCTGGGCATATAAATTAGTTTGGTCCACCATTAAATTTATAAAATCATCAGAGAAAAATAATTTGAAAAAGTCAATTTCTCTGAGACCTGTGGAATCAAATTGGATTCCTGGCATGGCCAAAAACTCAGGAACCTGGGGCTCAAAATTGTCTGGTGGTGGGGTCCATACGAGATCAATTATTGGGGGGGGGGTCTCAGCTGCTCTACGGGGGCGTCTTTGAGGGGGTCCCTCATCACCAGAGGAGGAAGAGGAGCTTAAGACGAATCCTTCAAATTCCCCGCTTGCCTCACTGGCTGTGTCAGAATCAGAAGCAAGCATGGCATATGCCTCCTCCACTGAATACATTCTTCTGGATGACTGGGATGACATTTGGGATGACATTTGGGATGACATTTTTATTTTTGTGTTACTGGTAGTGAAATGTTTCAACACGTGTATAGTGTAGGGGGGGGGTACAAACTTTATTTCAACCCGGGGGGTATGTAGTGTGTAGAGTGTATGTAGTGCAGAAAAAAAAAATACTTTATACAAAAAAAAAAAAATTGAAGGGGTTAAAAAAAAAAAATTGAAGGGGTTAAAAAAACAAAAAAAAAGGTCCTGCGCCAAAAATTGAGCACAGATGTTGGTCAGTAACGTCCGTCACTGAACAGCGCTCAAAGGCAACAGGAATTTGATCAAAAAAAAAAAATAGATCAACCCTGTGCCGAAAAAGCTGATCAGTGATGTACGTCACTGATCAGCGCACAGTGGCCACAGGACACCCACAAAATCACAATGTGTGTAAAAAAAAAATTCAAAAAAGACCACACAGCACCCACAAAAAAAAAAAAAAGGTGATCAGTGATGCGACACTGATTACCAGTGAGGGGCAGCAGGTGCACAACCTTTGGTGCAACTGGCAGCAACTGACAGGTATATATAAAAAAAAAAAACCTCTGCGCCCCCAAAAAGTTGCTGATCACCTCAGATATAGTGATCAGCACAAAAGGCGGGGGTAGCAGACACAAAATATACACTCTCTATCACTCTCTGTCACTATCTCTCTCTATCTCTCTCTATCTCTCACTATCTATCACTATCTATCACTATCTATCACTCTAGGTCACTGCAGCAGCAGCACTGACAGTTATATGTATAAAAAAAACCTGCACCCCCAAAAAGGGGGGGTAGCAGACACAAAATATACACTCTCTATCACTCTCTGTCACTATCTCTCTCTATCTCTCACTATCTATCACTATCTATCACTCTATGACACTGCAGCAGCAGCACTGACAGTTATATATATAAAAAAAAAACCTGCACCCCCAAAAAGGGGGGGTAGCAGACACAAATCTCTCTATCTCTCACTATCTATCACTATCTATCACTATCTATCACTATCTCTATGACACTGCAGCAGCAGCACTGACAGTTATTTATATATAAAAAAACCCTGCACCCCCAAAAAGGGGGGGTAGCAGACACAAAATATAGCTCTCTCTGTCACTATCTCTCTATCTCTCTCTATCTCTCTCTCTATCTCTCTATCACACTGCAGCAGCAGCAGGAAGTCTCAGGAAGTCAGATCCAGGAAGCGTCCAGCACGCTACAAGCAGTGATCAAGTGATCAGGTAAGGTATTTGCAAGGATCAGGTAAGTATTAGCAAGGATCAGGTCAGTATCACGGCAGACAGGCACGGTGACCGTTCTGCACGCTATTCCAGACCGGAATGGCGTCTGCAGCGCAGTCACCGTTAGTTTAAATGTCGCGCCTTGGCTGTGATTGGTCCGTGGGTCCCACGGACCAATCACAGCCTTGGGGGCAGGTGGGGTGAGGGTGGGGTGAGGTGTCATCGTCACCGATGACCCCCTCATGCCCCCTGACGCCCGGCGGTGATTGACACCTGTGTTACCGAGCGTCTGATTCGCTGGTAACACAGGAAAACGCTGTGAATGGCTGTTCACACTGAACAGCCAATCACAGCGATCGCCGACGGGGGGGCGGCATCGCAGCCCCCCCTGGGCACGCAGGGACATGTCTGCTGTCAGGGACAGCAGACATCGTCCCTCTGTCACTGCGTCTCGAGACGCAGTGACAGTTTAAAGTCATGACGTATATATACGTCATGTGTCGGGAAGTACTTCCCAGCCATGACGTATATATACGTCAAATGTCGTGAAGGGGTTAAGTCATCGTGTTCATTGGCAGAGTGTGTGCATTGATGCTAGTATGAGCGTTTCATTTTATATCTTGTAATACATTTATGCATAGTTTGTACTTACAAGCCACTGTACCACTATAATTACCTACTCTACATAATGCTTTCTGACGATTTTCTGACAGTAGCAAAATAGTTTTCATACTATAAAGTATTACACATTTTTCTAGTGAGCAGTATATTGCGAACATTGGAAGACATTTGTTAAAATACAAAAACAAAATGATGGTCGCTTTAGATTACAAAGTTCTATTCACCGTAATGCAATATAAATATAAAATGATAACAAATAATTTAGATAAATTATGTTTATGTTCATAAAATATTTTTTTTCTTTCAATTGAGATATTTATATATGTTACACTGTTATGCCCAGTGGCGAGTCATTACTTGTCAGGCTGATTATCTCATCCATGCCATCCCGGTAATTGATGGCTGAGGTGGTTATTAAGTCTGGCGACAGATGGAGGTACGGCTTAAGTCAGTGGGTGTGGCTTGGGTTTGGTGCAGCTAGCAAACAGGCTGGCTTCTAGGGAATGTATCAGCTGCAGCAACTAGAAGCCCGATGGCTACCATAATAGGAGGTATGTGCTATCTCTGCAACTGCATGGCGGACTGGCAGTACCTGCAACTGCCTGCCTGTGATTAGCAGAAGTCACTGCCACTGCTAGACAGTCCCTGTGGGTGTCAAAGTTTACTGGGGGAGCTGCAGTAAATTATGCCACAGGTTATTCCTATAGAAATAAAATTAAAAAGACCACATATCATAAAATCTCAAATACATATCCCAAAAATATAATATTTTCAGATATAAATCATGAAAAGAAAATACACTGCAAAGTGCTAACCTGATAAAATGGTAAATTATAACCTTCTAATAACCCTATAGAATTTTTGAGCATATCTTTTGTACGATGTCATTGGGGGAAATTTGTCAAGCATTGGAGAGAAATACAGTGCAACTTCATAGACTCAGAGACTAGATCAATGTCAGGAGCTGACTAGTTGGTTTAGGCAAATTCTCTCCTTTAAAGCTCTCTAAGGTTTGATATATCTTCGCCATTGTGAGGTGTGACGCACACAAAATCAACAGTAAATGCGACATTGTACTTGCTGTGACATCACATTAGCTCGCAGTACTTGTGCTATGTGATCTATGGTCACCCACCTGTCACAAGTGCAGCTGACCATCAAGGAAAGCAATGCATAGATTATGAAGGTGAAGATTACAGCAGTGATTGTCCCCCTGGGTATAGAGTAACTTGGGCTCTTCAAATCTCCTGGAAAGAAATAAAACATTACAGTTGGACATTTGTAGACAAGAAACAAAAACATATTTTCTTTATCATTTCCAGAAATTATTATATACGGTTTAGTATTGTACAAAAGAATAATCTATGCTGTACTTCCATAAAAGAATGGGATAACAGTGTAATGATGAGCATCACTTCCTCCAGCGCACAATTCTTCCAGCACTCAACAAGTTACATGCAGAGCACCAATTCCTTCAGTGCCTGGTAACTAGTTTAATGCTGAGCACCAATTCCTCTAGCGCATGACAACTAGTGTAATGCTGAGCACCAATTCCTCCAGCGCCTGGCAACTAATGTAATGCTGAGCACCAATTCCTCCAGCACGCAGCAATTAGTGTAATGCTGAGCACCAATTCCTCCAGAACATGCCAAATAGTGTAATACTGAGCACCATTTCCTCCAGCGCATGACAACTTATGTAATGCTGAGCACCAATTCCTCCATCGTCCGGCAACTTGTGTAATACTGAGCACTAATTCCTCCAGCGCATGACAACTAATGTAATGCTGAGCACCAATTCCTCCATCGTCCGACAACTAAAGAGTTTTATCCCACCTATTGCTGGGATAACCAATTTCTTCTATGAACCTATTTTTTACTATAAAATGAATCTTCAATACACTACAGAGGTCCACACAAAATGTATTTTGATTTGAGTTAATAAAAAAATGTTGCCAAGTTTAAAGTACTTTTAATGTCATCCCCGCCCCTTTTTTATTTCTTCTGTGTGTTGAATCATTAAACAGTCATCTGAACCTGTGATTAACTTAACAGTTATCTATCAAACCGTGACAATCATGGAAGCTTTGGCTGACACAGTTCACAATTTTGCACTTCATCAAAAACAACTAAATTTTTCCTTATTTTGAAATACAGGGTTTGTATAAAAAGTAATGAGACCTATTTTCTTCTGGCGCGACTGTACTTAAGCAGCACGCATGCTCCAGGTGGGTTCAATCGAGGGGGAAATCAGCTTCAACACGCACCGAGGTTCCGTGCGGTTTGTATCGTGGTTTTAGTGGACCCCTGTCCCTAGGATCGGTTGAAGCTTAAAAATGCAACTTTCTATCAAACAGCGCTACGTCATTAAATTCTGTGTGGACTGAAAATGGAGATGTTGGCCATGATACAGAAAGTGCATTTCCGCCAATTGGAATCTGTATCATGACAATGCACTAAGCCACACCTTGGTGCATTGTCATGATGCGCTGCTTGAAGGTCGTTCCGGCAAAGGACTTCCAGGGCACCATCCAACTGTGGACAACTCATTGGCAGAGGTGTGCCGATGCACAAGAGTCTTATCTTGAAGAATTTTAATTGTTTGTAGCGATATCTTCAATAAATATTTTTTCACAAATTTGGACTCATTACTTTTTATACAAACCCTGTATCAGGAATGTATTAGGGTGTGAGAATCAGAAAGTGAGAGATTTTATGAGATTTCCGCTTTTCCCACTTTCTGATTCTCACACCCAATTACATTTCCCCCATTGTCTGTTTTCAACAAGAATAGGCTAAATTTATATTCAACCTATTCATTGTCACTTCCATTCTCAAAGTCAAAAAAGACGTGGATCGGCAAATCCATGATTTTTTTACGGAAATGGCAACTAATGCGACAATTTAGTGGCCGTTTCCAACAATGCACATAAAACTTTTAAATTTAAAATAGTTGAATCTGCAGCAGTGAGTTGAATAGGTCCTGCCCGATATTTCCGACTATTGGAAAGATCAGCCAGGATAGAATACCTCCCACAACCTGTTACTGTAGTTCTTGGCTACTCTATACAATGCATACTTTAAGTACAGGTGTGTCCACATACATCTACCCTCTTTTCGCGGTAAACAGCCCTAGTTGTGCCATGCCAACTAGTGACTTGGTAGCTCAGAGGGTCTTTTTATGCATCTTTTTCCAATATGTGTCTTATTTGCAGCTTTGCCTATATATGAAATGCTATGCTACAATGTTTTCCTGAAAAATGCTGTTATATAGCAAGTAAGCAGATACAGTCGCATTTACATACAGAATATAGGCATTTTGAATATAATTTTAATCAGCAAGGTATGCTTGTGCATCTTATTCACACAGCAATGCCAATAAGATGCATTTTTCGAGGAAAAAAAAAGCCCTACATTAACGAAGATGCACAGTAAGGTACTTGTTTCCTAGCAAAGCGCCCATCGCATAAGATTGTATGCCTTAATTAAGGCATACAATCTTATGCGATCACATACAATTGAAAAGATTTTTAATTGTATGTACAATATCGCATCTTATGGATCTCATCTTATGGATCTCATGGATCTTATGCATCCATAAGATGCATAAGATCCATTAAATCCATAAGATGCCATAAGATAAAAGATCCATCAACACCAACCCGAAGCGCGGCGAGCGCAGCGAGCCCGCGAGGGGCGGTGGCACGCGTCCTCCAACCTTTTCATACCCCCACTATCCACGTCGGCGTGGAGTTGATTTCATATAGTGTGGCGAGCGCAGCGAGCCACCGAGTCCGAAGCATGGCGAGCGCCGCGAGCCCCGCGGACTACTTCATATGTATTCCGCGGCCCCTCGCGGGGCTCGCTGCGATCGCCACGCTTCGGGCTCGGTGGCTCGCTGCGCTCGCCACACTATATAAAATCAACTCCACGCCGACGTGGATAGTGGGGGTATGAAAATGTCAGAGGACGCGTACCGCCGCCCCTCACGGGCTCGCTGCGCTCGCCACGCTTCGGTTTGGCGTCAATAGTGGGGTGGCGTTAACAATGGGGGGGGGGCATTTCACCCATGAGGGGGGGTTAGCAATTAAAATTGGGGTTATGGGGGATTTTTACATTGGAATCAATGTAAAATTGAGTCTCAGGGACCATTTCACATTGATTCCAATGTAAAAATCTCGTCGATCGCATCGCATGCATCTTATGCCGCACAAACACATGAGATGCATGCAATGCTTGCGATATCGGCCCGACACATACAATCTAGTTTGTGGGCGCCGTGCTAGGAAACAAGTACCCACAATAACTGCCAGCTCACTCACATCATGATGAGGCTAATTGTATGTATTAAATGTATTTAAAAAAAAAAAACATTTTGTCATGAGGTTTGCAGTGTGCAACTTTGTAATTAAAGCCTGAGCTTCTACTTATGTGGTTCTCAACATTGCATGGTTGTTACAGTGATAAGTGTTAAATAAAGTCCCAAGCTTGTGATACATACATACATACATACATACATGCTTGTCAATCAGACCTTTCTAAATGAAATATTTCCAGTGATAGAAATCAGGACTGTCCCGCATAAATTACATCAGGTTTAATACTTATCAGTGAGTATTGACTATGACTAGGAAAGACTTATAGAACCCAGTAGAAGATGCTGTCCTTACCTGACATGTTTGATCCTGCCATAATACCAGTACAACCATTGAACATAACAGCAAAGACTGTAGTGAAACTCATCATTCTTCCCGTAGTATAGTCTGTGGCATACTGTGCTATGATAATAAAAAAACAACAACACATTAAACCTGTTTTGTTTAAACACAAAGATTTGTAAAAAGACATTGGCATATTTTACATTTAACAAAATATTGGAGCGTAGCAACAGCTGCAGGCTGAGCAATGCCTGAGAAACTCAACTAGAGGGACAGTAGGAGGCACTGGGGCAGATGTATTAAGCCTTGTAAATGTGCGTATTATTCCCATAGCGATGTAAAGGAGATGGATTTTCATCACACCAAGGCTCTTTAGTATGATATTTATAATGAAAATGCAGGTAACCACATTACATAAGTCGACATTTCAAATGACTTGCAGCATGGTGCCCATTTGTCTTTTTTTAGAATGAAAATGGTTACCTGCATTTTTATTATAAATTAAATATAATATCATAATTAAGACCACTGGAGTTATGGCATCTTCTACTCGTACCATACCCATTCATATGGAAGGCACCCGGGGCAATTGACAACTCTACAGTGAGTGCCGTTTCGACACTTTTTTTGTATATTTATATAGAAACAAGGGTGTTGTTCGGTACTCTCATCGATAAGGTAAATGCTGGGGTGCCTTCCTCAGTGATAAATATAAACAGAAGGTTCCTGGAGCTTGGGTTCCCCAAAGAAACAGGCGGCACTCAATAGGCTGGATGGAGATCCATTTTTATGTTACATTAATTTAGTGAAACATACATATGGTCAGGTCAACGTTTTAAAGCCGGTGCGGCTTTGTCGTCAGGACGTGGAAAAAATTAAAGTGCATGAGGTGCTGTGTGAAGAAACAGAGCATTGTGCTCTCTTACCTTTATCTAGCAGCTCAGTAGTTACAGTGGCACTCACAGAAGCCGGCTTCAGCATGCTGCTGCTTACTGGATCTGGCACTGTAACTACTGAGCCTGCTAGATAAAGGTAAGAGAGCACAATGCTCTGTTTCTTCACCCAGCATCGTACTTTATTTGTTTCCACTTCCTGATGACAAAGCCGCACCGGCTTTGAAACTTCGACCTGACCATATGTATGTTTCACTAAATTAATGTGACATAAAAATGGATCTCCATCCAGCCTATTGAGTGTCGCCTGTTTCTTTGGGGAACCCAAGCTCCAACCTTCTGTATATATATATATATATATATATATATATATATATATATATATATATATATAATCTTTCCAAGAGATCGGCACTCGTACTCCAGTAATTGTGTAATACTCCGGGTGCCTTCCTGGATAAACCAATCAAAGATACACACACTGCTGGCGGCACTCACGGAAATAAATACAAACGCAAGGGTTTAGCTTAACGTTTCAATTCTATTACGAATTCTGATGAAAATTCGTAATAGAATTGAAACGTTAAGCTAAACCCTTGCGTTTGTATTTATTTCCGTGAGTGCCGCCAGCAGTGTGTGTATATATATATATATATATATATATATATATATATACACATAATACCTATTATAATAATTATATTCCACTCCGCGCTCTATAAATATGTGATACCAGTTTATGGTTGGCTGCCTTACCACAGTGTCCCCCGAGGGTTAGGGAACCAAAACACAACAATATATTACATAATTGTGGTGTGGCGCCTACAATTTAAATATAATGTCCATACATATGGTGATTCAATATTCAGGAAAGTTCATCCAAAATGTATTTATTTGGTTCTTTAGCGTGTTGTCACAGGTAAAACAGTAATGTCCAAAACGTCCCTGGGACATTTTCTGTTCAGTGAAGCAAACTTTCCTGATTGCTCCACTGAATATTGGATCACCATAAGTATGGACATTATATTTAAATTGTAGGCACCACACCACAATTGTGTAATATATATATATATATATATATATATATATATATATATATATATATATATATATATATATATACATACATATATATACACACACACATACATACAAACATACATATGCTTATATTTTGGCAAGTGATTTTTTTTACTGTACTTAAGTCTGGCATTACCTCAGGTGTATATGTATTTATATGCGTGCATATATATTGATGCCTGCAAATGCTTTGCCATGAATTAACTTTGTCTGTGTGTGAACACAACATTACTGCCTACTCAGTTGCAATTAGAGATGGGACTTAATTGAAAAGACAACTCTGGTATTGTTAGCATGTAAACCTAATCTTCTGGAAATTCCAAATACAGTACTATCTGAAACTATGAAACCAGGGCAGTAAATGCTTAAGTAGCTGAGCACCATTATACAGAAGACATGCCACTTACTGTAAGTAACAGTAAAGGCCCCCATACACTACACGATTTGGGCCTGAAATTGCCCAAATCGCATAGGGTATGATATCTGATCTGATCCGATGCGCGGTCCAGTGCGCGTCGGATCAGATCTGGATGTCGGACGGTCTGAACATAAGATTAATTTTATGTGCAGCCGGCAGGGAGCAGGTCCGGGGGAGCGGGGACCAGAGACTGGAGAGCAGGGTCCGGTCCATGGGAGCTGCAGAAGGGGTAGTGAGCTAGCGGCAGGAGAGGTGGCAGAGAGCAGGATCCGGTCCAGCTGCAGGTGTAGTGGGCTAGCGGCAGGACTGGAGAGGTAGCGGCAGGCGGGGAGCGGGGACCGCATAACAGAGTCCAGTCCAGGTAGCGGCAGGAGAATAGGAAACATCCTATTCAAAAGACTGAGCAAGCAGGGCGGCCGCTGATTGGCTGAGCTCTCGGCCAATCAGCGGCCGCCCAGTCTTTTGAATAGGATGTTTCCTATTCTCCCGCTCACCGATACCCGGACTCTATTATGCGGTCCCCGCTCCCCGCCTGCAGCTACCTCTCCAGTCCTGCCGCTAACCCACTACCCTTGCACCGGACCCCGCTCCCCGACACTTCTCTACCCCTTCTGCAGCTCCCACGGACTGGACCCTGCTCTCCGGTCTCTGGTCCCCGCTCCCCCGGACCTGCTCCCAAGGACCAGGACCCTGCCCCCGCCACGGACCCTGAAGCCACCCCGCCTGTAAGCTCCCCCAGACCATGCTGTCCTGCAGTTCCCCTGGATTTACATGTGATATCAAATGAAAAAAAAAATAGCACATCAAGTGCCAAATCATATCAGGAGCTGCCGGGGGAGCTCAGTGGAAGTCGGGGCCAAGATTAGGCTGACTTGTCCTTAGGACAAGTTGGCCTAATGTATGGGGGCCTTAAGTAACATCACTCAGAATATCGCCTGAAATTGCTACGTGTGTAGGCCCCATAAGTCTATTGTTGGTTTGCATTGTCTAACATTGATGCAAACTATTGTCCTATGCCTGAGTGCTTTCCATGTGAAATGGGAACCAGCAGGAAGGCATAAACCACATGTAAATGCAAGATCTTTCCTGCCATATAATTCAGAACACATATTCACAGATTTCCCTTCCTACAGATGTCCTTATTCTACAGGTCAAGACGACTCACAGGATAAGTGATATCAGCCTTTTTTTTTGTAATAAATTGATGATTACTGAATCTTTCCACTTCTTGCCAGAATCCCTCAGTGGACTCCTTTAATTTCATTTTCTGCTGACCTTTACACTGCCATAATGTAAGATTCATCAGGGAAATGAAATTTAGCTCTTTGTTCCACAAATGCCATAGAGAGGCTGGAGATGGTTCAGATGCCGCAATGTGGTTCAATGCATTTAATCAGTAGAGAATATCTAAAAGGAGTATAGCATTTTGTGGGGAACATACTATAGTAACACATATGAAGAAACATCTGATGAATTAAGAGCTACAGTTCACTCGATGGCGCTGATTGGGAGCAAAGAAAAAAAAACACAATTACATTTGTGTCTGGAACAAACCCTGCTGCAATACTAAGGGGTACAAATATTTTTTTTTTTGCATGCAGTGTAAATACTGGTGGTATTCCCATTTACCCAACAAATACTGAGCAGCTTTTTTTTCACTGCAATGCAGATTTGAGAATAGACACACTCTCTTAAATCTATATATCATTACATATTAAATCTGCTCCACGTGTAGTGCAATGCAGTGCAGTATCCCCTTACCAAGTTACAGTACTTGCATTTTTGCTTTGCTCCCATCTCAGAATCAGCCCCTATATATATATATATATATATATATATATATATATATATATATATATATATATATATATATAGGAAAAAAGGGTATAGAGAGCGCTTTTACCACCACGTGGAATTTCCACCAATTACAGTTAAACACAATACAGTACAATGTGTAATCATAAAACCAGTGTGTTTTATTGTAGTATTCGAGAGTTCACATCTGGAAATAATATCCTTTTCGGAATATCAATAACCCGACGCGTTTCGTCTTAACAAAGACTTCATCAGGGGTTTAAACAGAATTAGATATTGAATATACTGGCGTATTAGTCCTTCGGTGATGATTGACAGGCTGTAGTAACCTTCCCCTCAATGGGGTGAACTCCAAAACAGTCTCCAAAATATCATAATATGGTGTCCCAATGTATATACTGGCGATTTATTCCCATTCGATGGTAATACTATGATTATCTCTCCTTTAGTAGGGCAAAGTCCAAATAATACCCACACGGGGTCACGAGGTGCGTGGTAAATCAACAACCTTTTTAGGCAGCTTCTTGGGGTACAGGAGTGCTGAATATTTCAGTTAAAAGGGTCATTAGGCCCATTAAAAAGAAGGGGGAATTTGTAGATAAAGTCTGCGCAGTGTGGTAGGCCTGATTCTGCCGTTCAGGTCTTCTGTAACTAATGTTCCACTGTGGGATGGATACAGTGCGTACAGATGACGGCAATAAAGGGTTCGATTTCACAGTTCTGATCTCTGTGGAATGGACTGGCCAGCACTGACAGCATATATCTGGCCAGTCCATTTCACAGAGATCAGAACTGTGAAATCGAACCCTTTATTGCCGTCATCTGTACGCACTGTATCCATCCCACAGTGGAACATTAGTTACAGAAGACCTGAACGGCAGAATCAGGCCTACCACACTGCGCAGACTTTATCTACAAATCCCCCCTTCTTTTTAATGGGCCTAATGACCCTTTTAACTGAAATATTCAGCACTCCTGTACCCCAAGAAGCTGCCTAAAAAGGTTGTTGATTTACCACGCACCTCGTGACCCCGTGTGGGTATTATTTGGACTTTGCCCTACTAAAGGAGAGATAATCATAGTATTACCATCGAATGGGAATAAAACGCCAGTATATACATTGGGACACCATATTATGATATTTTGGAGACTGTTTTGGAGTTCACCCCATTGAGGGGAAGGTTACTACAGCCTGTCAATCATCACCGAAGGACTAATACGCCAGTATATTCAATATCTAATTCTGTTTAAACCCCTGATGAAGTCTTTGTTAAGACGAAACGCGTCGGGTTATTGATATTCCGAAAAGGATATTATTTCCAGATGTGAACTCTCGAATACTACAATAAAACACACTGGTTTTATGATTACACATTGTACTGTATTGTGTTTAACTGTAATTGGTGGAAATTCCACGTGGTGGTAAAAGCGCTCTCTATACCCTTTTTTCCTATCCTATTGTCACCTCCCACTAACAGGGGAGGTTCTAGAGTAGCTGCTTACACACTAAGGGCGCACGTGGGGTCATTCTTTCGATATATATATATATATATATATATGAATATATATGTACTAGTAAGCCCACTCGAACCAAATGCTTTGAAAGCTAGATGTAGTTTCACTTGCTGCCAACTGATGGCAGTGTTTTGGAGTCACACACTAGACATATATATAGATGATTATTATTTTTTTCAAAAATACAGCTTTTAGATTCACTGGAATTGCTCCCTTGAAATAGACTTAAGGCCAACATTAGGACCTAATTTCCCCTGAGCTCCCCCGGCAGCCGCAAGATTTGGCACTTAATTTGACATTTTCTACATGTAATAAATTGCATGCGATTTTTCCCATGTAATCCCGGGGAGCTGCGGGGATAGGAGAAAAAAAATACCTGGGCAGCATCGGGTCCGGGCTGCATGAAGCGCCTGGGCGCTGTGGGTGGGCGGGCAGTCCACAGTGTGCCCGGGAATCGCTGAGGAGACACTGCTGACAACGGTGGCAGAATTTGATTTAAATAAAAAAGATAGGCCTGCTGTCTCTCTCAGCCAATGAGCATCGAGGCAGTGAGGTCGCTGATTGGCTGAGAGCACTCTCAGCCAATCAGCGGCAGGCCTATCTTTTGAATAAAAAAAAAAATTCTGCCGTCGCTGTCCGCAGTGTCTGCTCAGCACTTTCCAGACACTGCTGACTGCCCAACGCAACGCTGCACCTACAGCCCCCAGGAGCTTCACATAGCCCGGACCCCACACGGCCGGCTCCGTCACATAGGTGTGTGTCAGTGGTGCTTCACCGCTGGCACACACCGACGGAACAACACATCGTGTGTGCTAAAAAGCACCCGCGATGTGCCGCTGATGGTCCGATCCAACAGATTCAACCTGTAGCAGGTTCAATCTGTAGGGTTCGCACCGATCGGGTCAGATGGAATGTCAAGCACATCTGATTTGGTACGATATCCCGGTCCGATCCGTCGGAATCGGGCAAAATCGGACCAAATCGGATAGGTATATGGGCACCTTTAGCTGTCGATTTGGGAAAGACAGGGGGGAGGGGGTGTTTAAATTACGCAAGGTGTGGTCATGGATCTTCAGAGGATAAAAGATCAAACAATGAAAAACACAATATGTGCATTTCTCTTAACCCATAGCTCACCATTAATACCCCCGAGGAACTAGATGAACCCTATGTGCAGCTGTTCCCCTTACACACTATGTAAAATAAATAATAAGTTGGTTACTTACGGTACACATTGACCTTAAGTGTTGTAAACTTGAAACCGGTAAAAGTCCCATTAAGAAAATGAGTTCCATTGTCACCTGTGGTAATGATTGAGATAACCTTTTCTTTTACAGCAAAGAAGCTGATAAATACAATGATGAGAACGACCATGACGATAATAAAAATGAGGAAGGTAGCCTTGGCATAGATACTGGCTCCCACGAGGCAAACAAGGAGGCACAAGAAGAGCAAGATGGTTCCATAGAGAAACTCATACCAATAGCTCTGTGGAAAGATATGGCTTCCACTCCTGTCCTCACCTGGAAAAAAAATTACCAGTTATTTCTATGCCAGCTACATAAAAACAGTATTACATGACAATAGACTAAAAATAAATGCTATGGGATGTATCAAAGGAAAACTGTGCTAAAAAACACTTTTTTGGGTTTTTACTGCATTTTACATAGAAACATAGAATTTGACGGCAAATAAAAACCACTTGGCCCATCTAGTCTGCCCCTTTTTAAATAGTGTTACCTCAAACTATGGCCCTTATTCAGATCTGGGCGGTACGGCCCGCGTGTACGGTACGGCCCGCCGATGTTTTCGCTCTGCACATGCGCAGAGGTCACTCTGCGCATGTGCAGGGGAAATCGCTGCACAAAAATTTTATACGCCGCAAAGGGGGCGTATAGGGGCGTGAGGGGCTTAATAGCCTCATTTACCTATGAATACGCCCAGCGTTTCATGGGCGTTCCCATGCAAACGCGGGGCGTATGCATGGTAATGAGGCTATGACGCCAGTGATGGGGGCGGAAAGCTGACATCGCCGGATGTCAGCTCTCCGCCCCCATACAAGCTTTCACACGGACGATTGTCCGTGTGGTCTAAGCTTGCGGGTGCTGGTGGAGCGTGCGGCCCTGCCTTCGATGGTCGCCGACCATCGAATGCAGGGGGCAGCTCCCACCATGGTGGAGGCGTACGCCCCACCATTTTCATGCGGATCGCCAGCCGTCCGCGTACGGACGGCCGTGGCGATCCGTATTGTAGGCGGGGATTGGTTTGTGCGGCCGGAGCAACGTATGCGGCTCCGGCCGCACAGATCAGAATAAGGGCCTATATTTGATCCTTATTTTTTTGTAAGGATATCAATATGCCTATCCAAGCATGTTTAAAATGTTCTACAGAATTTGCCTCTACCACCTCTGATGGGAGGCTATTCCACTTGCATTTTCATATTTAGCAATCAGTGGCTAGTGAGTTTTCAATTTGGAGCTTTTTCTGGCATTACCCTATAGAAGCCAATCCCGCCACCCTGCACTGCACACTCGGGGTCCCCCTCACCTCCTGTCCTGGCAGCCTCCTTGTATGCTCCTGGGATACAGTGATCTCTTCCTCTCTAGCAACACCGACATCACCTTCTGGGTGCAGGGAGGAGGAGCCTGGGAGTCACAGCAGCCATCAGCAGCAGGAGACTCCTGAGCATAGGAGGTGAAGGAGACCTCTCATTCTTTTGGCGGTGGCTTCACAAAGGGGGGGATTGATTATTGATTGATTATTTTTTGTGCAGAGCTTAGAAAGTGGGCACGATTGTGGTCTCTTTATGCTCAACTCTGAATCATGCCAATATAACCCAAATATAGAGGACATTTGTTTTAAACTTTTTGTTAGACCATCAGTCTTTCATGAAGAGCAGTCAAAGGCCCTTTAAAAAAAAATCAGTTCTGAATATATAGTATTAACTACAGGTTTATTACAAATGGTGTTTCATCTTGGAATTAGTCATAAAATACTTTAAATCTAAACCAGTGGCATCCACATGGCCATTCTCTGTAGGTCTGCAGGTCTATGTATTTAACGTAAAATGACGTTTAGTATCAGACTTGTGGACTACACATACCACCTTTGACAATTGTGTTGCCTGGAGCACAGGAGCGATCATGGAGCATGGCAGCTATGTAAACAACTATCTGCTAAAAAAGAATCATTGCTTATTGCAATGCTTGCAACATGAATGGGCTTACCAGAGAGAGAACCCTAGGGTTGCCCTACACCAGTGGTTCCCAAACTGTTTGCAGCGGCTCCCCTGAGCACTTGCAGTGGTGCCCTGGGTTGGTAGTCCAGGATCAATGCAATTATTTATGGTTAATGTAATAGGCAAAACCAGTGCTATTGGCTGCCAATCATAACATATGATCCTGAATCATGTTCCCTACCATATAACGGACCATAAGGATGACATATAAACACAATTAATTTAATATATAATATAATATATATAATATTTTATTCTAAAGTACTCAATAAAAAACTTTTGGCCTAGGGGTGTCATGAAAACATATTTTGATATTCTAGGGCACCGTGATTCCAAAAAGTTTGGTAACCACTACCCTACTGAATACTTTCTGAGGTCAATGCTAGCCCAGACAGCAAGATCATTATCACAAATGCTTTTGTTGTACAAGACGGAATACAGCACTATAGCACTGTTAAAGGTCACCATGTTACAATATTAGGTTATATTCCCTTTTTAAATAAAAGTAGGAAAGAAACAGGGAGCTGTAGAATTTGTACTGCAACTTTCCCCACCATCTGTTACCTACTGCATTACTAGAGCTTGTAGTGAACATATAAGTGTTACAAAGATATGACCAATTCAGCTGTGCAACACCTGCAAAAGTCCACAAAGAATGGGTTAAAACACAAGGCTCATTCTGATAGCGACGGAACCGTCCGCTGCTCCCATCTCAGCATTATATTCATGATTACGTTCCGTCCATCTCTAGATTGGCGTGAAATGAGTGGAAAATTAGAAGTAAACAACATTTTTAAGAAGGGACAGCGAGCCGTGATTTCCGAGAACAGATCAGAGCGCTCTGTACTTGTGTCTCGGGGGGAAAAGAGGCAGAGAGTGTGTTTATCTCATGCGTCTTCATCAAGGCAGAGGAATCGCTGATGAGCAGAGGCAGCGGTAGCAAGTTTTCAAATTTCACTTCAGGGAGACTTTCCTGCTCATGCAAATTGAAGAGCATCAGGAGCCCAGAAAAGGAATCTTGCAATAAGAGAAAGAGAGCAGGGAGAAGGGAAATGTCTGATCACGCTAAGAATTATACAAAACATCATGATTGTTTCATCTTTGAAAGTGTGAGACCATCGCTGCCCCTTAAGGAATAGCAACATGTTCAAAAAATAACATTTCAGGCAAGAGTTGTCGCTATTAAAGAACAATAAGATGTTTAACAGTCCCCTAGGCTAGTAATTATACCCTATATGTTGCAGGAAAGTGGGAAAAAATGCATAATGTTATTGGTAAAACTTTATAAAAATATATATATATATATATATATATATATATATATATATATATATATATATATATATATATATATATATATATATATATATATGATTTATAATCCTGTATCTTACCTGGTGGGATTCCAAACATAGCCATGATAGTCTCTACTAGGCCAAGAATGTACAGAGCGCTGCCACACACATTAGCCAAAAAGAACATTATACCAATACTTCCCCCAAACTCAGGGCCAAGTGCTCGGCTAATCATGTCTGAGAGTCTGCATTAAGGATCATAGAGACATAATAGAAATATACAAACATACAATGCACCATGTTAATCAACATGGCACAAATATGTGATTATCAAAGGCCACATGAAGCTCATATAGATTACTTTTATGCTTTACAGACCATATTTAAGAAAAATCTGTTACCGCTATGTATAATGAACTGGACTGTTTGGCATCCCTTTAAATCACTATTCACTCAGCTAATTAAGGGAATTACCAATTAAATGTCAATCGGTCTGTATTTATGATTTACTGTTTGCTTTAAAACAATATAAATGAGATATTATCAAGAAAGACAATTCATGTGATTTATACCTAATGACAATAAAATTAAAATTAATATGATCCAACATTGAACTTCACAGGATACTCTGCTCTTAGGCTGGGTACACACTTATACATACATCTGTAGATCAACTGATTTCGGCAGCCTGTTCTTCATACTGTATACGCTGTGCGATTACTCAAGACTGACATCGCAACTGGGCCGGTGGCCCGCCCAGTTGCATCGTCACGCGAATTGCTCATGCAGCGGGTAAAAAGGCAGTTGGTGGATTGCTCATACACACAGCACGATGCAATGATATATATTTAGATATATCAGTCATTGGCTATGTTACATAAATTAAGTGATCTGTCTGTGAACAATGTACACACTGGCAGACAGACCAGCAATATATTGGCTATTGTGTACGCAGCATACTGTAAGTTACATTTAGATTAACAGGACTCTACACACGTTCTGTTAAAAATATGATAATATCAAGGCCTGTGCAAACTGCTGATCCAAAACAAGTTGGAAAGTCAAATGTAGAACTTCTTAAACTGTAATCAGGTCTCACGTGTTAAGCAAATGGGAAATTTATATACTAACGTGCAGTTTGTTTTGTGGATGACGAGCCCATCTTGAGCAGAGCAAATAGAATGAGAGAAAGACCTGGCTTCTGCTGAAAGAAAATTACTTCAACCTGATAGTGTTTATTTGAAGAGTAAATCATTCTGTTGGTAAGTAACAATGTTCTACTCTCCAAGAGGGAACAATATTTCTCCCACATTTTAAGACACTGTAATAGTGAAAATTATATCTTTTCAATGACTTCTGCCTCAACAAAACAAAATCATAGGAACAGAAATTGGCAAGAGATATATACTCTGGTCTTTCATTTCTGCCAATCAAATTTTATAGAATAAATGAAAATACATATTTATAACTATATATATTACCACAATAAAAGTATTATATTGTTAGAGGATGAGCACAGTAATATGCCCTTAAATAAACAAAACATGGTAGACTTTTTTACATCACTATACTAAAAGTGATATACGGTCATTTTGCAAAATACCATTGAGGAGTATTCAATTATGTCCCGATTTTTTGGCTAGCCAGACATATCTATTCAAAGCGGCCGTTTTTTCCACCTATGCAGTTTTGACTGTTAAAAAGTCTAATCTTGCAAAATAGTCAAAACCGTATTGGTGAGTAATTTTCTAAAAGAGCACTTTAACTGAATAGGCCGAATGTACACTTGACCGAATATCGTTGAAAAGTGACGGTTTTCCGACTGTCATAAAAATTGGGACTAATTAAATCCCCCCCTTTATCCTAAAATATATCTTACTCATTGTTTCACAATGATGACATAATCGCTCTGTTGGATTGGAGTGGCTAATCATATAAAGTGTAATGCAGCAGTAGCACCAGTGTTGGTGCTCAGCAGATTCTTCATTAGGCCTACACAGCGAAGGAACGGGTTGGTCTTTGCACAGAGCCCAGGCAGGGCTGGAGCAGTCAGATGGTCCAAAAGAGACCACAATAGGAGATTAAAGTGGGCTTAGAAGCGATGGGTAGCTAGCTAGGTGACCTAAAGTGACACTGTGAAGCTGTGACAGGTGGCACAACCACCCAAAGAATAGGCCAGAGCCTGTGTCACTCTGCAGAAACAAAGAGTTAACATTTTTGTGAGAGACTTTGTATAATGTTTGCAGAATACCAGCTCTTATAGGGAAAGACATACTAAGCCTTGAAAGTGATAAAATGGAGAGTGATAAATCAACTCTTGTCATTTTTCAAACAAGGTCTGTTAAATGGCAGTTGGGAGCTGACTGGCCGGCACTTTATTACTCTCCTGGTTATCATATTTGAAGCTTAGTACATCTGGCCCTATGGGGCCTCAAGTGAGATAGTTTATGCTGACAGTAAAGCATCATGACTTAATGAATACAAAAGAAAAGCTGTCTCCGGATTCTGACTTAGCACCTACACACTACCGAAACACCCCTCTTAAGAGCCCTAATTACCCCATATCATTACAGTATCAAGCCTAAAACAGTGTTGCAGTTTAAATTAGTCAGAGGTCTTCTTTTAGACATAACCTGTTTAGCAGTCTGGGATCTCACATTAACCTACAAATATTTTCCATCTACAGGCAACTGAATGACCATTACACCAAGAGAAACATTTAACATTTTATGGACAGTTCTATCATTAATAATGCCCCCTTGTGCTTCAGTCCAAACACATGTGAAAGAAACCATGGCTAGCTAATTACCAATATTTTCACAAGACGTGTTTAGCAATTTGCAGGCTTTTACGGGGCAGGATTTTACTCTAGCACGGCGGCATAATCCTGATCACAGGGCTGCGAAAAATTAGCAGCCATGCAATCATGTCTGAATCAGTCCCAATATCATTAACAATATCGTTCAGTGTGTATGCACAATCTGAAGTTTGTGCAGGACACTGTGAATTTAAAGGGAAAATCGTAAACAATATTGTGCAAGGAGGATAATGTGTATCCAGCTTTACTGTACGCAAACATGCCATATTCTTTTTTCTAGCCTATATATTAATCTGTACAATGCACAACATTTTCACTTTTCAAAATTTTTCAATTTTTACATTTTTTCACAATTTAAACACCAGTTTGGTTATCTGGTTTTAGAAAGATTTAAAAAAAATATGTCTTTAAATCAAAATTAGAGGGGCTATGAATGACAAACATCATTTGGCAAATAAAAATTAAGCAGATGAAAGAAATGATAATGTAAGAGGTAATAAGATATTAAACTTTTAAAGACTTAAAGAGATTGGTCAAGATGATTGGGGAGAGCAAGCGTGGGTTGATTAGTAAATGATTGTAAGCTGATATAGTGTTTAATCTAAAAGTTATTTTACTACAGTAATCATTCCCACATGTGAATGAGTCACAGATGTGAGGGTATTATTATTATTATTATTATTATTATTTTATTTATAAGGCGCCACAAGTGTTTTGCAGCGCCGTACAAAGGAACAATACAGGGAGACAAAACTTGGCATAACATTGAATAAATAACAAAAATACAGTACAAATAAAAGAGCACCACAGTTCAATACACATTACAGCTTAAATGTAAGTAGTGAGGACCCAATCAACATACAACTAGAGGCTTGAGGCCAATGATGGAGATGAGTATGAAGATGGTCACTGGGTGTTGGAGTAAAGGAGAGCAGTGAGTGAAATGTGAAGAGAAGTGGGCTTTGACAACAGGAGGGAAGAGGGCCCTACTCGGAGGAGCTTACAATCTAGTAGGAAGGGGAGACAGACAGATTACAAGAGGTGCAAGCGAGGGGGTGGTGGTTATATAGCAGGATGTAAACAGGCAAGGGGTCGGAGAACCAGCTGGTTTATGCAGTGGAAGGGTACGCTTTGATGAAAAGGTGAGTTTTCAGTGCTCATTTGAAGCTTTGCAAGGTCGGGGAGAGTCTAATGGAGCGAGGGAGTGCGTTCCACTGAAGGGGTGCAGCACGGGCAAAGTCCTGTACTCTAGCATGGGAAGCAGTGATCGGGGTGGAGGAGAGACGACAGTCGTCAGCTGACCGTAGAGGGCGGGAGGGTGTATGAATGGAGATGAGGTTAGAGATATATGGAGCAATGGAATTAGAGATAGCCCTGTATGTGAGTGTGAGGTGTTTGAAGAGGATTCTGTAGGGGAATGGAAGCCAGTGCAGATTTTGTTGAAGGGGAGTAGCAGAATTAGAGCGGCGGGAGAGGAAGATAAGCCTGGCTGCAGCATTGAGGACAGATTGGAGAGGAGCTAGTTGGGATTGAGCAAGGCCGGTGAGAAGAGCATTACAGTAGTCAAGCCGTGAGATGACTAATGAGTGGATGATCAGCTTAGTTGCACTCTGTGAGAGAAAGGGCCTGATGCGAGCAATGTTGCGTAACTGGAACCGGCAAGAATGGGCCAGGGCTTGGATGTGGGGTGCAAAGGAGAGGGAGGAGTCAAGAGTGACACCCAGGCAGCGGAGTTGGGGAACAGGGGAGATGATGGTGTTGTTAACAGTGATAGAGATATTAGTAGGGGGCATAGCTCTGGGTGGGGGAAAGATAATAAGTTCGGTTTTGTCCATATTCAGCTTCAGAAATCGCTCTGACATCCAGGTAGAGATGGCAGCGAGGCAGTTGGAAACTTGAGAGAAAACAGTGGGGGACAGATCAGGAGAGGAGAGGTAGATTTGGGTGTCATCTGCATAGAGGTGATATTGGAAGCCAAAGGAGTTAATGAGTGCACCCAGAGAGGAAGTGTACAGAGAGAACAGAATGGGGCCAAGGACGGAACCCTGAGGGACCCCGACAGGAAGGATAGAAGGTGGTGAGGTAGAGCCAGAGGCAGAGACTGAGAAGGAACGGTTGAAGAGGTAAGAGGAAAACCAGTTGAAGACTGTGCCAGAGAGGCCAATGTTTTGGAGTGTGTGGAGGAGGAGAGGGTGATCCACAGTGTCAAAGGCAGCAGATAGGTCCAAAAGGATAAGCAGGGAGAAGTGACCCTTGGATTTGGCTGACAGCAGGTCATTGGTGACTTTCACTAGGGCAGTCTCAGTGGAGTAAAGTGGGCGAAAGCCAGATTGAAGGGGATCTAGGATGGAGTGGTCAGACAGGTAGCTGGTGAGACGCCTGTAAACCAGCCGTTCTAGTATTTTAGAGGCAAATGGGAGAAGAGACATAGGGCGGTAGCTTGTGGGAGATAAAGGGTCCAGGTTAGGTTTTTTAAGAATAGGCGAGACCAGAGCGTGTTTGAAGGGTGAGGGAAAGATGCCAGTAGAAAGAGATAGGTTAAAGAGGTGAGCAAGGTGGGAGCAGCCAGTGGGGGAGAGGGAACTGAGGAGATGGGAGGGGAGAGGGTCCAAGGGACAGGTAGAGGGGGGAGAGGATGAGATGAGGGAGCGGACTTCCTCAGCTGTAGTAGGGCAGAAGGATGACAGAGTGGGGTAGTTGGTAGGGGAGGATGATTGGGGTGGGTGGGCAGCAGAGGGGGTATGGAAGGAGATATCATGTCGGATTACCTCAATTTTAGAGAGGAAGAAGGAGGCAAAGTCAGTGGCAGTGAGGGATGAAGGGAGGAGGGGTGGTGCAGGGCGAAGTAGAGTGTTGAAAGTATCAAAGAGACGTCGGGGATTGGAGGAATGGGAAGAGATGAGAGATTTGAAGAAAGATTTGAAGAGGGTAGCAAACATTTGGAACTATGGAACTAATGTAGAATTGGATGGAAATTGTGTTTAATTGCAAACGTACAACATTTTTGCAAGCTAGTCTGGGCACATATTAAACTTGGCACCAACAATGGTCTATGAATTGTTTGGACCTGCATATTTAACATGATATCCGATATAAATACGTCCTCATACATCTAGCCTTTATCCCCCGAAAAGCGGGAGATGTCTTGTTAAAGTCAAGGGACATTATGGCATTTTTCAGCAATTGCGTACATACGCAATTTACGTATGCATGTGCTTTGCATGGCCTACTACAGTACACTTTGCGTATATTTGCTGAGAATGCGCATTACGATATAATATGTTATCGCAAGGAAAACGCCATAAAGACACACATAACTGCATTCTATACACTTACTGTAGTCATTACATATCCAAATTTAGGTTTAAATATACTGCACCTCTCTTTATCCAGCTATAAACATATCCCAGGGTTAGGACAACTTGTTCGCATCATATTTGGTCTCATATGAATCCGTATTTTACCAGCAGTAATCTGGTCATTGCGGATGAAAAATTGCACACTACTTTTGCAAGTTATGAGTATAAGTAGATATGTATGTACAAAGATATGTAATGATAAAGATGAATTGCAAGGCGGGACCCTGAAGCTGCATATTAAGCAAAGACCTCATTCTTATGTAAGCCAGCCTATGGGCCATTGAGGACTTGGAGGGTGTGTGTCTCTTAGACCAATGAGAGGAGATTTCATGTGTGCCTATGTATACAGTTCATATATATCTGGCACCCAAAGATGTCTGATAACACTTTCATGATGTCTGACGATGGATAATCCTGGATCCAGGCAGGCGCTTGCATACATATGTATGTGTTGATTATCATCTATGTTAGATCCATCTAAACTGTAACTCTACAGGCTGTTAGGATATATCTTTGCTGTAACTCTATCTAGCTTGCTATAAGTATCTGCTGTAAATATCCATACCTTACTGTAACTATCTATATTTGCCGTTATATCTTCTCTTTACTGATTAAATCTGTTTTGTGCGGTAGACCACTATACAATAGTATATAAAATTGTACACTCTTTCTTAAAGGTATTAAGGCACAAACTCACCAGAGGTATGCTATGCTAAAAGATGAAACTTGCGTCCGCAAAAAAACTATCTTCTAATGTTATTAAAAAACTTGAACTTAACAGGTTCCATGCAACTCAATTATCGTTGGTCATCTTTTCTGCCAAAAATGTGTCTTATTGGTATGACTATGTGAAGAATATGCACAAGCAGACTCTGCTGACTAAAATTATGTTTGTACTGTGTGTAACCTTGTCTGTATATACATATCAAATGCTGCTTTCTAGAACAATATAGCATATTTGTATACAAATACTGCTGCAGTTGCACACATAATATAGGTATAAAATTGTAGTCAGCAGAAGCTGCTTATGCACCCTATTTGCATCTTCTGTAAATAAGATATATTTTAATTAATTAAAAGACTGCATGCGCAGTCTAATCCCGAAATGCCATGATTGGAATCTCAGATCCCGGGATTGAAATCCCGATGTTTTGGGGGCCAAATCCCGGGATCGGCCACCCTATGCACTATCGAGTCAGCATGGCTTGAGCGGAAGGGATGTTTAACATGCAAGGAGGCTAGATGTATGTGGACACAGCTATATGACTTCATAAACTAGGGCCTGATCCAGGTTGGATCCCTTATGTGAACTGACCTACAGTTTCCTGCATGTGCAGTACATGTCTTATTATCGCCTCCGCCTGATTGACAGGTAGATGCATCCGTGGTGAGGGATACGGACGGCATTTAGCTTCCGACGATCATAACGAGGCCAAATACTGCGGCGTGTTCACAATTTCCTTGGTCTCCTAATGCCCACGGCGACTGCAAGTTTGACTAAGATCTCCATATTTTTTATGTTTTTTTTTTTATTTTAAAAGTGCATATTCAATGTTAAATATTACAATAGTCAGCTATATAAATATAATAATTGAGAAAAATGCCTAGTCCGAAAGGCTGGATAAAATGGTTAGTAGTTACAGTGATTAGCTGGCTGGGAAATAGTACACTGGCACCCTGTGAATACTGCACACTTTTGCACGTCCCTATCTGGTCAGTTTTCTCTATAATTACTGACACATGTAACACATTATACTGTAAATGTGCGAGCTGCTCAATTTAAAGCCTTGGATAATGGTATCAAGAACAGTTCTTCTTTAGAAAAATTAAAGGCTAAAATCCCTTTTTAATGTTCCATTGTGCGGAGTGTGGTGTAGGTTTAGCTCTGCGGGTCTCCTTTATTCCATTCCCTCTGGGGTGCGTCTTAAAAGGCAGAATGGAAAATGAGCATTGTGGAAATAAATCCTCTGCACATTTCTGCACTCTGAATATGATATGAAGGACCTATTGTGTCGTGTGCAGTTTTCTATCAAACATATAATTGATGCAGATTTAGGACAAAAAAGTCCAGCTTAACCCATTGGTAGCCACAGGGATTTTAAGCAATATTATGAAATTACGTACAGCTTCTCTAAGTATGGGGATTAAAAAATGCTCTAAAAACAGATCATTCATCCGCAATTGAATAGCTTGATTTGCTAACACTAATTCCAAAGCCATTTTTAAGTGTTTTCTTTCAACTCTAACGATTGTGGAGCAATTTCAGCTCGTGTACCTGATCTCCCTGCAAGTGGCTAAGCTAAAACTGAATACATTTTATTAGCATGATAAAAATCCAGACAAGGTGCACTCCTTTGACATTGTACTGTCCCCACAGAAACTGATTTCTCTGTATGACATCATATGAAATGGGTCTCATTCAATGGTACTTTTATTTAGCAAGGGGGCACTCAGGGCATGGCACAGCTGCCCGCATGCCAGGTCTCTTCCCGGGACGCGACCACAACCTTTTGCTGTCACATTGCTATTGTGGGAATCAACACTCCTGGTGAACTGTATTTGCTTACTCTCCAGACTTCAGTATCATCTAGCCACCAATGGGAGCATGTAAATGAAGTGTCCATATAGTCCCTTGGTATCCTTACAGTTGAGAAACATCTGTCGCTGCCAGAAATCAATAATTGGAATAAAGTGGAATCTGTTGTATACACAGGTCGGGTTGTGACAGGTGTCAGGAATGTATTCCAGTTGTGTCAGAATTGCAGTAAGCATTTACTTTAAAATCAATTGCTCATTTTATGTATATGATGTTTATATATATGGCTTCTCTGTGTTATGCTTGCCTCCTTTAAAAACATATTTCGTAATTCAATGTATTGCTTGACAGAGTACCATTTAAGAGGTAGACTTGTTAGCTGTTTCACAAAGCTCCATCCATTTTCAAACACTTGCTTCTGAGGCAGCTGTTTTCCCAGTGAAACGCATCAAGTTTATGGCAACTCTGATGCAATTGGACTGCTTCCTTCTGTCACAGCTGGGCCAGTGTATACAGCAGATTACACTTTGTTTCAGTTATTGATCTCTGACTGCTGTTCATCATGTATAAGGATAACTTGTCCAGGGGACTTTACGGACACATCACCTGCAGGCTGGTTAATAAGCTAACAATTGCTACACTGTATAGATATATATATAGATAGATAGATAGATAGATAGATAGATAGATAGAGATTTACAAATTGACTTTAAACACTTATTTACACCATTGGTCATTATATCATTATTACTCCATGATAGGTTCATTAGAGACTGAGATTTACAAGTATTCTCTTTCAATGGACTATGACAACAGCCATTTATACATTTATATTGTCGTCAAGTTGCTCGTTTATAATTATAATGTACCACATATTAATCATTTTGTGGAATTTATTCCCTGAATATAACTTGAGGTTGAGCTCAATAGACTAATTAATTGTTTTTACGTCAAGTTGTACTATTACTACTTTTATTGATTAAGATGGTATTTTTCTAGCACTGTTTTCTTCTTTCTATTGTTTATAGTTTAGCCCAAGCTACTGGGCCGACACCCTCCCTTAACAGCTGCTCCTATCTCTTTATTGGCAGTGCTAATTAGGTCCCAGTGTTCCTTATAAAATGGTGCTCATAAGGTTGCAGCGAATGGGATGGCTTTTAGCACTTGGAATGCTGTGTACACAAGAGCTTATTTTTCCTGTGCACAAATACCAAGCTATAAAACATTCAAATGAATAATGAAGGTCACACTGTACACAGACATATTTTAGACATGTACAAGCAAAATTTAAGGAAAACAAGTATAATATGTAACTAATTAAAAGGTTATTCCAAATAATACACAGACTTTTGAAGATACATGTTTACTCTTTCGAAGATGTGTATTTCTGTCTGAACATCCACCCCACAAATAGACACACACACACAGTAGTTTAATGGTAAGCTGATAGTTTGCTTATTCCTTGTGCACCTGGAGTGTTAAGCCTCGCCCTCCACCCTCATCCATTGCCATATTGGTACTGGGCAGTTGACTGACAAACCATCAATGAATCCAGTCATGTGACTTTTGCCACCAATCCCAACACAGCAAAGTGTTTACAATAACTATCTGGTGCATAAGCAAACTGCCTGTGTAAAGTCAATTCCTAGCTACATGCCTTTGCTCCTGATCAGTCTGGCCAGTACCCGTGGCACTACTGGTCTCAGCCAGCTAAAATGCCCAGTTCCACCCAAGACTCAGCAACAGTACTGGTTCCAGATGGATATAAGTCCAGTTTCAACCAGGACTCTACAGCACTACTGCTCTTAGCTGTAAACCGAACTGGTCCTAAACCGGTAAACCGGGTAATAAGTTTAGCTGGCCCCAGCCTGCCACACCAGCATAGCTGCTCCAAGTCCTACATACAATTTGTAAATCATTCAAGTCCAACAAATCTACTAGTGTGCCCATTCCAGCCAGGCCCTCTGCACTCTGGTTTTCAGTCCGGCCTCCCACAGTGATGATCCACTACCAGCTCAAGTCTTTATGTACACCTTATGCATAAAAGCTATATATGAGTGACCTGCTTCCTGCATTCAACACTCACCTCACCAGCCCCAGCATTGTCCCTGAGAACACAAGAATCCAAAAACCTGACTAGTTATGTATAAGTTATTAGAGCTATTCAAAGACAAATAGGAGAAAAAGTAAAGTGGTAAAAAGATTGCATGGTCTACTTGAGGACCGTTGATCAGTCTCCATGATAATCTCTGAGCACTGGAGGGGAGACCGACAGTGGCGTAAGTTCGCCCCAGTTTCCCGGAGACAAGATAAATATAAGTGCCCCCCACACACACACAGCACCTTATATAAATACACGTATGAATGTGTGCAAGTATGTATGTTATGTTTCAAATAAAGAGAGTGTAATGTCTATGGGCCTACTATATATATATATATATATATATATATATTCCAAATGATGCCCGGCACTCAGCAAAAACAGGTAGCAACTTCTGCGGTGTCCTGTCCTCCCCAATGGGAAACATAGAGAACCAAGAATATCGGACGGCACTCGCAATCACAACTCAGATAGTAAGTCAAATAAGAGTCTACACACAGCGGTGCAGTCAACGTTTCGGGTCTCTGACCCTTTATCAAGACATAACAAACATAGAATACAGTACTTACATTTATAGGTGACAATCGTGATTAACCCACCCAGTGCTCAGGCTTGCGCTGGCCTCCCGGAGTACTATGACGTCACCTTAGCGCCTCAGGCGCCGATCAGTCCGGTCATCACAGGGGGCGTGCCAGAACCGTGCAGCCGTAACCATAGTGATAGAGGTGAAACAAAACTAAAATACAGGAAAACAGGGCATGAGCTAATGGTACAAAGAGCTTTCAATGTAACCACCTGTTGATCATTTAAACAATGGTACAGACTCTGTAATACATCAAATGCAACAGCAACGTTATCACAATACAAAAGTGTGTCGGATCCTCTCAGGTTAATTAACCAATTAAGGAGGAAACCATGAATGATCAGTAAACGGAACACATTAGTTAGGCTAATCAAAGGGAAGGTGATCCACCTACATCTAGAGCCAAAAATAAAGATTGCGTGTGGCAAGTGTAGCTAAACACAAGAAACTGACAGGATGAGCTTAAAGGAAACTAGTGAGCGAGAGTTGCTCATTCAGTCCGAGCGGGGATACCGTCTGCAGGCGGTGTATCCATCTTGCTTCACATCTCAGAAGCAGACGGTTGCGGTCACCACCTCTGACACTGGCAGGGATACAGTCTATCATCTTGTATCTGATAGAGGGAAGTGGGTGATTGTGTGCTTTGAAGTGGCGGGCCACTGGCTGGTCGGAACCTTTATCTGATAGGGCTGCTCTTATGCTAGTTTTATGGTTGGCGATTCTTTCCTTAAACTGGGTGATGGTTTTACCTATATAGAGGAGCCCGCAGGGGCACTTTATATAGTATATTACGTACTTGCTGCTACAAGTCAAGGGGAATTTGATGGGTATTTTTTCGCCCGTGTGTGGATGGAAGAAGTGATCTCCCGTTTCTAAGCTTGAACAGGTGGTGCAGCCTATACATTTGTAATTACCGTTTTTCCGAGTGGGAAAGAACGATTTCGATTTAGTGGTGAATGAGCTAATGTCATTGTGGACAACCATGTCCTTTATGTTCCTCCCTCTTCTGAATGAGGGTAGGATCGAGCTATTTTTTAAGGAAGGCAAAGTTTTGTTGCAGGAAATCACTGGCCAGAATTCACGGGCAGCTTTCATGAGTTTATTACTAGCTGTAGTGAATTTCTGGGTCCAAATAATTTTATTTTCAAGGGGTTGTTTTTGGGAAGAGCTAAGTATTGTAGTTCTGTCAAGACTCAACACCTTTTCTTTGGTATTTTTCAGGAGCTGATGGGGGTAACCACGGCTTAAGAAATCTGACAACATTTTTGAGATTTCTATCTCGGCATTGATAGGGTCACTGCATATTCTCCGAGCCCTTAGAAATTGGGAGTAGGGTAAGCCCCATTTAAGAGAAGGGGGATGATGGCTGGAACCTAAAAGGATGGTGTTTTTATCGGTAGGTTTTTTTATACAAAGAGGTGACAATTTGGCGATTCGGTAAAATGCTTACTGCCACATCCAGGAAATTGGTCGTGGAGGGGCTGCAGGTGTAAGTAAATTTGATGTCAGGGTCACTCAAATTGGCTTCATGCATAAAGTCATGGAAAGATGTTTCACTACCAGCCCAGATTACGAAAATATCGTCTATGTAGCGATAATAAATTTTAATGGCATCGGCAACGATGGGATTTGAGAAAAAGATATCCCGTTCCACCTCATGCATGAGGTGGAACGGGATATCTTTTTCTCAAATCCCATCGTTGCCGATGCCATTAAAATTTATTATCGCTACATAGACGATATTTTCGTAATCTGGGCTGGTAGTGAAACATCTTTCCATGACTTTATGCATGAAGCCAATTTGAGTGACCCTGACATCAAATTTACTTACACCTGCAGCCCCTCCACGACCAATTTCCTGGATGTGGCAGTAAGCATTTTACCGAATCGCCAAATTGTCACCTCTTTGTATAAAAAACCTACCGATAAAAACACCATCCTTTTAGGTTCCAGCCATCATCCCCCTTCTCTTAAATGGGGCTTACCCTACTCCCAATTTCTAAGGGCTCGGAGAATATGCAGTGACCCTATCAATGCCGAGATAGAAATCTCAAAAATGTTGTCAGATTTCTTAAGCCGTGGTTACCCCCATCAGCTCCTGAAAAATACCAAAGAAAAGGTGTTGAGTCTTGACAGAACTACAATACTTAGCTCTTCCCAAAAACAACCCCTTGAAAATAAAATTATTTGGACCCAGAAATTCACTACAGCTAGTAATAAACTCATGAAAGCTGCCCGTGAATTCTGGCCAGTGATTTCCTGCAACAAAACTTTGCCTTCCTTAAAAAATAGCTCGATCCTACCCTCATTCAGAAGAGGGAGGAACATAAAGGACATGGTTGTCCACAATGACATTAGCTCATTCACCACTAAATCGAAATCGTTCTTTCCCACTCGGAAAAACGGTAATTACAAATGTATAGGCTGCACCACCTGTTCAAGCTTAGAAACGGGAGATCACTTCTTCCATCCACACACGGGCGAAAAAATACCCATCAAATTCCCCTTGACTTGTAGCAGCAAGTACGTAATATACTATATAAAGTGCCCCTGCGGGCTCCTCTATATAGGTAAAACCATCACCCAGTTTAAGGAAAGAATCGCCAACCATAAAACTAGCATAAGAGCAGCCCTATCAGATAAAGGTTCCGACCAGCCAGTGGCCCGCCACTTCAAAGCACACAATCACCCACTTCCCTCTATCAGATACAAGATGATAGACTGTATCCCTGCCAGTGTCAGAGGTGGTGACCGCAACCGTCTGCTTCTGAGATGTGAAGCAAGATGGATACACCGCCTGCAGACGGTATCCCCGCTCGGACTGAATGAGCAACTCTCGCTCACTAGTTTCCTTTAAGCTCATCCTGTCAGTTTCTTGTGTTTAGCTACACTTGCCACACGCAATCTTTATTTTTGGCTCTAGATGTAGGTGGATCACCTTCCCTTTGATTAGCCTAACTAATGTGTTCCGTTTACTGATCATTCATGGTTTCCTCCTTAATTGGTTAATTAACCTGAGAGGATCCGACACACTTTTGTATTGTGATAACGTTGCTGTTGCATTTGATGTATTACAGAGTCTGTACCATTGTTTAAATGATCAACAGGTGGTTACATTGAAAGCTCTTTGTACCATTAGCTCATGCCCTGTTTTCCTGTATTTTAGTTTTGTTTCACCTCTATCACTATGGTTACGGCTGCACGGTTCTGGCACGCCCCCTGTGATGACCGGACTGATCGGCGCCTGAGGCGCTAAGGTGACGTCATAGTACTCCGGGAGGCCAGCGCAAGCCTGAGCACTGGGTGGGTTAATCACGATTGTCACCTATAAATGTAAGTACTGTATTCTATGTTTGTTATGTCTTGATAAAGGGTCAGAGACCCGAAACGTTGACTGCACCGCTGTGTGTAGACTCTTATTTGACTTACTATCTGAGTTGTGATTGCGAGTGCCGTCCGATATTCTTGGTTCTCTATATATATATATATATATATATATATATATATATATATAAGTTTATTGTGATATTGAAGGCTTTCAATGAACTGATTTAAATTTGCAGGGGAGGAGAGGTGCCCCCTTGGGAGCAGGAGCCCGGAGGCAGATGACTCCATTGCCTCCCAGAGTTACGCCTCTGGAGAGCGATATGACACTTGGATGGAACAGACTGCCTGCTCCTCATTGCAGAAGTCCTACAGTATATGAATATTCTTTCCTGCTTTGGATCCTCTGCCACTCACAGAACACTACAGAGGCTGACCAGCAAGAATGACCTCAGTAGTAAGTATTCATTCTGAATTGAGCTTATAGTAGCGTCAAAGTTACAGTAGGTAATAAATAATGTGTGTGATGAGGTTTTTAATGAAAAAAGTATAATCTTTGAAGCAGCATTTCGCTCTAAAACAGGCAATAACATTTTTATACATAGCATTAACAATACACATACTGTACTGTACTGTAAGTCTTTGGAAGCGATGAAAGACTCATTGCACTAAGCTACAATTATTATCCTGTTGAGCTCTGTCGACACAAGGTTTTGCACATGATCCGCTCAAGTGAGTATTTTGACTCTATACAAAGACTTTAGGTGATAAATGTGCTATTTAAAAGATTAAAAAAGGCAATTGTGTTAAGGGGATTAGTGCGCCCATAATGCAAAATGGTAGCAAGCCATACAGTTTCACTAATGAAATCCTAATTATTACTATGTTTCTAAGGCACACATTAATCAAGCTGTATTTGTTATACTGCGCCATGGAATGAAGATGATGCCAGTGTGGGTTCTTATTATTTGCAAAACAGTATGATTGTCATACAGAATGTCAGGCCACATGTCACAACTGGGCGGGCATGTGAATTTCCCTGGCCAGCTGTGATGTCAGTGTTTTTAGAAACACACCCCAAACAAGGTAACATAAAAAAACAGGAACTTGTTTAGTTTCACGGCGGCAGTATGGCCGCCTTGAACTTCCGGCTGCTGCGCTCAGTAAACTATCAAAAATAAGGTAAATTAACTCTATGCCAGTGAAGATAGTTCATACCCCTACTATCCACGTTGGCATAGTTCATTTTAGATAGCGTGGCGAGCGCAGCGAGCCACCGAGCCTGCAGCGTGGGCGAGCGAAGCGAGCCCCGCAAGGGGACTCAGACGCACGGCCGCTGCCGCCGTGAAACTAAACAAGTACCAAAAAACATATGTACTTGTAATACCCTATTAGACATATAGTAAGATTTATCACTTTCCAGATTTACAAGAAAATACTTATGTTACCTGCTAAATGTTAAAAAAAATATATTACTGTATGTTGAGATTCAGAGTATGCAAATTATACTTTAAACAAAAATCTAGAGTTCATTTTTGAAGGATCTGGAATGATTGCAGGCCACACACTGTTCTGCCAGATTGTAATCAGTGACAACTACTATCACATACATTCATTATTACATTATATACTGATTTTTAAATATAATAAGTAATTTAATATATAAAACGTATAGATATTTGCTAATGCTGTACATTTTTGAGAATATCTTTTTTATTTTTTCTTGACACAAAACATTTATTAGTAACCAGAGCTAATAACTGAAATGGTCCTGTTTTTTTTTTTTTTAGGTAACACACACACACACACATATATATATATATATATATATATATATATATATATCAATACCATTTTAATCTAGAATTAGCAAAATGTATTTGTCGGTATTGGTATTCCTAAAAATCCATTAGTTAATACCCAATCTGACTAGCAGAAATACTAAACAGACAGGTTTTGCTTTAGATTCGATGTTAGATTCCATTCTCTATTAGATTTGGCATTAGATCTTCCGATTCAATTTGGCATTAGATCTGTACTTTTGCATTAGATATAGAAATGGATATTGAATTCAATTTACCTTCATGGTACATTGTACGCATTCGATATACTGGATCGAATTCGATATTTCCTTGGCTGCACAGTAGATTTTCTGTTCGATTTTGAGAAAACGGGAGCGCGCATCGAATCGAATGCAGATCGAAAGTGTCCTAAAAACCATTTGATGTGGATTTGATTTTGCTTCTATAAGCAAAAGCGAATCGAAAATAGCCAAAAATTGATGCATGTGTACACAGCTTTACAGTACATCTGTCACCACAAAAACTTTGGTACTTATAATTAGGGGTGAATATTTAACAGAAAAAAAAAATATTAATGAAAACATTATAAAGTTTGGATGCTAGTCCATTATTACGTTTAGACACTAGTCCTTTAGGACGCTAGGGTGTGTAGTATATAAAAGTTCTACGTATTTATGATGTCTGTAAAGCACCTTGAGTCCTGTTAGAGGAAGTGCGCTATATAATTAAAACACTTACGTACAACACTATTTGTTTTTATGAAAATGGCATTTCATACAGGGTTCAAATGTATGCAGGGTTGTGCTAGTATAAACTCTGATTTTTATATTCTACTTGATGCACCTGCCTACCTTACCGAACTCAGACAACAGGTGCTGTGAACCAGAAGCTTTTACCTTCTAGATTGCAGGGAAATTCCACCCTGGTGTTTAATATACAATAATGTATATTAAATATGTGGTGCAGGTTCAACAGTAACGTAACCATTTATTTACAATTACATACATAATAGTTGTATATACAAATCGTTTTGTAGCTTTTAATACTGTATCATATTGTCTCAGTACCCAATTGTCAATGCTTCAGTATCATTGTAATTGGTGGGTTTCCAATTAGCGGGGAAAAAATTTTTGGAGTGAAAAAAGTTATTCCTAATTTTCCTATTATGACCCTCGGAAAAAAAAAATTCTCACAAAAACAAGGCTGCTTTCAGGGATTTTGTTTTACCTGCGTGAGGCAGGTAGAAAAAACTCACCAATAAGTTGCTTCTCCCTTTTTGGAGACAATAAAATAGCCCCCAGCTAAACAATTACCCAAGGTAAATTACAGTGAGTAATTGGCTACTCCCATATGTGTGAAATATTAGTCGATAATACCATAAATTATCATCTCTAGATAAATGGTATCTGGTAGTGACACACTACAAAAAGCCTTCATTTAAGTACAAGTCTGCCATCCAGTGGGGAGTCCAGGTAACTCAACTTAACAGTCAATATTAAAAATGTAAAAATGTGGTTATCATTTGCATTTATTATGTGAACCAAATTACATAATCAGTAGTGCTGTATATCTTGGGAAATTACAAGTATCGACATAAGTTTGTAAATTGATTTACAATTACCATTAGGCAGGACAGAGATATGCTCAGTGGCAGAATCAGTGCATGGTGTGCTGCTGCTGCTGCTGCTTCACGGTACGCAATGCAAAATTGTCAAATGCTCCCCTGAAGCACCAAACCTCCTCCCTTAGACCCCTGCTCTGAAATGAACAGAGCTCTTTATATACTGTAGCAGACTCGTGGCCTAAGGAGCCAAGCGGCACAGTCAGGATCACCACCACATTTTACTGCTAGTCCCTGAATATGCTCCTGCTCATCAGAGACTCCTACCTAATAGGGCTATAAGGGAAATAAAAATTGACTGGGGTCATGGTCAAACAGTGGTGATATAAGATAAAATGGGCACATTGGGAATTATCCAAGGACAAATTTAAAGATATTAAATGTTGTGAAGCTTGCAAAGCAGTTTGGGTATTACATACAGCATGGAAGGAGCCTAGGAGTCATGTGAATACTAAGGCAGAGGAGAGTAACAGATCAGCTCTAGGTGTACTACACTTACATGTTTGCTAGATTCTGGGCCGGATTCTCTAAGCTTCAAAAGTGATAACATGGATAAACAGCCAGCCAATCAGCTCCTGTCTGACATTTTTCAAACACAGTCTGTGACATGGCAGGTAGGAGCTGATTGGCTGGCTGTTTATCACTCTCCATTTTATCACTTTTGAAGTTTAGAGAATCTGTCCCAAGGACCAATATTTAAACTGTAGCATTTGAAAGCATTAAATACTGTAATAATAAAATATAATGCTACACTAAATAAGAGCCAGAGGTGTTACCAGGTGAGGTGACACCCGGTATGTACTCTGCATAAAAACCCTCACTGCAGCGGAGGCCCAGAAAATGTGAACTGTGTGGAGTCCTGAGGACAGAGTTCGAGAGCCACTGGTGTAAATGATCAGCTTTTTTGGGGGGGTATTCGATCTTAGGTCGCGGCTGTCGAGCTGGCCCGACAGCCGTGACCTTGTCCCGTTCTTGGCCTGCTCGACCAACAATTTGCAGGTGAGATTCAATGTCCCGCCTGCAGCGGGACAAGAAGAGGCGAGCTGCAGCCTGGAGCTTGTCAATTCCCAGCCCTTCACTGATTATGAAGTCGGGCTCGTTCTGCCGAGATTCCCTGTTCAATGCTGTGGCAGTAGACAGCATTAAATAAGGCCCGCAGCCATCTCCTCCTGTGGGGGCGATGGCTGCGGGAGATTGAATACCCCCTTAAAACTGCTTTGATGATTGACGCGTCCTTGTGGTATATATCCATTATACACAAAGTGGATGTTCTGGACATTAATAAGCGCAGTCTCCATTTTTTTCATATATATATATATATATATATATATACAATCCTGGGAGCCATTTACAAAGCTGGATAATCAGTGTTTGATTGTATGTGTCATGTTATTTGATATGTAATGATGAGTTATTAATAGTGTCATAATTTTCATGCCTTTATATCTTGGATGTATTTGTACATATCTGTATTATGTTTTTCCTTTTCTAATTCCTGTATTTTATTGTTGGTTTTTCTATGTAGTATATGCGGCCGGGTTGCTATGGCAATCAGAAGCCGGGCCGCTGCGCGGAAGTAACTGACGGGGATTACCCAGAAGTTCTCCGTGTTACAGCGTCCGGAAGTCATGCCTGCCCCGAGCCACACGCTACTTACACATGTACGGTATAAAAGGTGAGCACTATGTGATTGTATTTTGTATGTATTCTTTGTATGCCGCCTGAAGAAGGGGAATAAAGTACCCGAAAGCTTGCACGAACTGGTGGCTGCGCATTATTCTTTGCTGTTTAAAACCCGCTGGGTGCCGCCTATTGGAATTGTCCTCTATCTATGTGCTCTGGCTTGGCACCACGATCCCACGGCTTGGAGAAAGAAATGGAGATAGCACACAATGAGTAAAGGTATAGGTATAATTTTATATAGGATAAAAGGTTCACATACATCAAAGGTAAAATATAACCAGCTTACCAGCAGTAATCATCGGGAGTCAGGGGGTCAGGTATCGCATCAGCCTAGAGCCGCACAGCCGCCAGCGTGCTGCCAACTCGATCTCCTCCGATCATAACCAGTAATGATGTCACTGTGGATACCACAGTCAACACATTTCATCTCTAATTCAACTTTTGACACCCGCTGATGAAGTCCAATCAGCGACAAAAGGCGTTGGGCATGGTATCCACAGTGACATCATTACTAGTTGCGAGCGGAGGAGATCGAGTTGGCAGCACGCTGGTGGCTGTGCAGCTCCAGGCTGATGCAAGACTCCCAATGATTACTGTTGGTAAGCTGTTTATATTTGACCTTTGATGTATGTGAACCTTTTATTCTATATAAAATTATACCTATACCTTTACTCATGTGCGCTATCTCCATTTCTTTCTCCATATATATGTATAGACAGCACTTACCCCCTCATGGAAAGGATGGAACCGGCACATGGATGTAGGTGAAGAAAACGTGGTTTATTTAGAAATGCAACATTGCACAAGGTGACAGCTGCCGACCTGACAGCCGTTTCAACTGCTGGATGCAGTTTTCATCAGAGGTGAGGCACATAAGAACAGAGCAAGTTTAAATAGCATGGCATTGCACCAAAAACTATGCTAATGAGGTCAACCAAGCCTTTACTGACGAGACTCCCACGTCATCAACACTGAGTGACAGCGGGGAAGGCGGGGGCGTGGCTCTGTGAAGCGACGAATTCCCCAGAGCGTCATCAGCCTCAGGAGGAGGCTGGCTCGGGGGTTCCGTGCGCACTGATAGTGTGCAGCGGCTGCTGTCACATAGTGCACAGCTGAGCCGCCGGGTCTAGGTAGCTGCGAGACAGTGGTGTGGGAAGTGGGGTGCAAAGCGCAAAAGCGCTATGATAGTTAAAGACGCTGATGTCACTGGGATACTGTGCTGGGTAATCATGCTGGCAAGGTGGAACGGCTGAAATGTGCAGGGTAGGCAGATTGGTTGTCCCCATTGCTGTCAGATACATTTAGCAAAAATCAAAGACTGCTGCTGTCATGATGACAGTGTACAAGGCGGTGTCCACCACAGAGCTGATTATACAGCGAGGGGCATGAGACTAGACGACACGCAGCGGTGTCAACACTTATATCCAATTAAGCTTAACAGCCAAAAATGACGACACACGGCGGTGTCAACAACTGTGCAGCATATGAAATGTTAGGGGACAGAACAATTTTGCAATACCATACATGGGTCTATCATAATCAAAGTGGTGCAGTAAATACAAATCAGGGCGCACAGCAGCGCAATGACAGGGTCCCTGAACACATGGCGGTGTTCAGAGATAGCACAAAAACATCAGCAGAATGGAGATGGCAAAATCAAAGGAATAAGGGGAAAAAAGATGATTATAAAAACAACCCATCTTAAAGTCTTCATAAAGTCCCATACAGGGAAGGCAATTGAGTCTAAAAATCCATGAGAGCTCTCTTTGGAGCAGTATTCTTTCTCTGTCTCCCCCATATTTTAGGGGAGGAATGTGATCGAGGATAGTGCATTTTAAGTCCGTGACTTTATGGGATTTGGTCAAAAAGTGTCTCGCAACCGGTAAGTTCTTCAAATCATTCTCTAAGACATTCAGGCTGGTACTCTTCTTGATGGACGATCTATGTTGATTTAACCTCTCTTTGAGCATGCGGGTAGTCTATATATATATATATATATATATATATATATATATATATATATATATATGACAATGAACACTCAATTTGTCTGTGTTTTTTACAAGTAGCTATAACTATAGTGATAGGCACTCTTTGCAAGAATTTTCCTTAGTGAGCGCCACTTGCCCATATGGGACAGCTGCGAGCAGGAGAACTATGCATTTTATAGGTCTTTCATTTGTTCTACGATTCCTTCCAAAAAAATTGAAAGGGAGTTTATAAAGGTCTGCATTGTGGATCTAATGTAATTCTATATTGAAGCTTGAGGAGTGCTGCCCGCTGTTGTGATTTGCATATGGCATACAAGGTCAGTCAACCCTAGCACGGTGTGATTACTTATGGAGGAGTACCGGGCAGTTTGAACTAACTGATAGATAGATCTTGTAATATTGTAGCAAGGAAAATGCAAAACGGCTGCATATGGGAAAGAAAGATGGTTTTAACAACCATCTACATACAGCATGTCTACATCGACCACATCAACATTTATCATGGACTAGGGGCAACGTACTTCGGGTCAAGGGTTCAGCAATGTTTTCCGGGTCGATAAGGACATCACTTCCATCAGATCCTGCAATACTTATAGTGGGGAATATATTGCTAACTCAAACCCTTACACTCCTACTAGTGTTGAACCCTTTTCCTCCTGTTGCCTAACCTCCATTACCACAGGCTAACCCCCAGCCTTCTAGTCTCTGCAGAATGTTAACATTTCGAACATGATAACATTCTACAGATGTCAACATGTTCAATGTTGACATTTCAACAATGTTGACATAACTCAATATTATGCAATCGCCATTATAAATATCAACATTATAAATGTTGACATTATAGCTAGATTCAATCATAGCACTAGTGGTCAGATGTGTTAAAAGTATATATTACTACAATTGTGCTACTTAAGGGAAGTTACTACAGGCTCAGAGAAGCCATGTGCTACCATCCGTATGGCATTCATGATAAACAAAACAATAGTATGAATTATTTAAAATTTAAAACACATCAATAGATAAATTAGAATATGAACTGTAGACGGAAAAAAACACACAAGACACACAACAAAAACAAATGCCAACTAGAACGGAATTATACATTTAAAAGAGAAATTAGTGCTGCTTATGATAATTAAATGCAGCATGGTCAAAAAATTATCTTGACATGTCCCAGTAATGGAAGTGAAGGCTACTTTGCATTCAGTGTGCATGTGTACCTTAGATAATTGACCCTGTGTTGGCATTTTAATTATGCCACACGGCCTGTATGAACTATGATAATATTACACAGAGTAGACATCTCTTTGCAATTTGCAAAAATACAGAGCGGAGAAACACACAGAGCTTGAGTCAACACAGGGAAACAGGCAGGCACAGTTGGCTTATACTGAAATTAATGACACCACTGCACTAATTGCAAGCTCTTTAGAACACTAATACCGTGTTCTCAATGCGAGTGAGAAATACACGGCTTTCACCCGGCATTAAAATACCGGGGACTGCAGGGACGGACCCCCGTTCTCACTGCAAGGCAAATTCCCGGGTGAAGAAGTTCTACCCGGTAATTTGCCTTTTAACACGGGTTTTCATGCAGTGACAACGGGTCTACCTGTGTCTGCATATCCAGATCTCAAACACAGGTAAAAAGAAGGGTTTTACCTGTGTATGAGATCCGGGTAGTCGACCCGTTCACACTGCAAAAAAACCTGTGTTAAAAGGCAAATTTCTGGGTCAACATGCTAGACCCGGGAATTTGCCTGCAGTGAGAACGGGGTATTAATATTAATAGTGTTCAGAAACCTATGCTTTCTAAAAGGGCCTACACATGGGGAATGCTAGATTGCGCAGGCACAGCAGTGTGCCTGCAATGTGTGCTGAGCGATCTGTCAGGGAGAACACTGGCAATGAGAGGGGATTTAACTAGATTTATACCTCAGTGCTGAGGTCATGAGTTCAATTCCCACCATGGCACTAACTGTGCAGAGTTTGTATATTCTCCATGTGCATTCGTGGGTTTCCTCCGGTTCGGTTTGCTCCCACACAATACCAAAATATACTGGTAGGTTAATTGGCTTCCAAAAAACCCTAGAATGTCTGTGTGTGCGTGTACATGTGGTTGGTAATATAGAATGTAAGCTCCACTGGGACAGGGACTGAAGTGAGTGTTCAAATATTCTCTTTACAGCGCTGCGGAATATGTGTGCACTATAAATAACTGTAAATAAATAGTAAATAAATAACTGCATGAGACCAACAACAAAATTGCCATTAATAAAACTCAATATTTACAAATATAAAATATATGCAAATGCATTTAGAGTTTAACTTACCAGTATTTGCATGACTACACTGTCTCCTACTAATATGGCACACATATTAAGTAAGAAATAAATCAAATTTAAAATGACTTGATTTGATTGGACCTCAACATGTCCAATCAAAATAAGTGCTTGGTTATTTTACTCATATTACATACAAAGCTGAGTTTTGTCACAGAGCATAGAACAATGTGAATTATATGTGTTCTATCGAAAGTATTTAGCTTTAAAAAGCTAACTACTTAAATGATGTATGTAAACGCTACTCAGTAATCCATTCAGCACAGGAATGATACTGCTACGTCTGTCCACAATATTCAAAGCGGTTTTAAATAAATTGCACCCAAGGGAATACTAAAAATGCCAACATTTAGTAACCCACCATATTTCATACATCAAAGTGTCTCAGTTCTGTTCTGTCCTCTTGAAAGCATAATGCAATACATATTTAATGGTTATGTTTTTGGTGACAATGAAATTTGAGTTCAAAACTAACTTTTTTTACATGTTTATAACTCCAGTGTCACCAATAATATGGAATAATAGTAATTTGCTCTTTAGTAAAGGATACAGTAAGCTCCACCAGCGTCAAGGGCTCCATTGGTTGAAATTGCGCAGACCGATAACACAGTCATACCGATGATAAAATAGGACAAGATGAGCATGCCCACGGTCTCATACAGGCCAGACTGTCCAACAACAAACCCTGCAAGGGAAATGACAAAATGTTAGTTGACATAAAGCATACCAGAGATGTGACTTTGTAGTTAATTTATGCAGACACATGTAATAAGCCAAAGGGTGGCAATGTCTCATCTATAATATATATCCCCTTTGTCAGACATTAAGGTGGGCAGCTCTCAGACACAGGGCCATCGTAACAACATTGTAGGCCCTGGGCAACACAATGCTCTGGGGCCCATAGCCTCCCATACTTGTGAATAAATTAAAATAATAACTTACTCTCTTGTAGTCCCACACAGTCTATGCACATGCATCCATACAGTAAATGGCTGTAAACACACACACTGATTGGTGGATTACTCCACCAATCAGCATTCTGACAGTCATTCACTGTCTGGCTGCAGACTGTGAGGCAGGTACAGAATGCTGGGACACCCAAATCATTTGCCGCATATAAAGAATGTAATAAGAAATGTAAAAATACAATCAAGATGGTTAAATTAGAGACTGAATATAAAATAGCCGCAGATAGCGAATCTAATCGCAAAAAATTCTACTGTTATATAAATGGGAAACGGTTAAGGAAGGAAAATATTGGCCCACTAAAAAAATAATCAGGGTACCCCTGGTAATAGAAAAAGAGGGGGGTCAGGTGCAGATGCTCCTGAGGGGCGCTTGTATGTTCTGTTATGCCTTGCAGCAACCAAAAAAGGGGGTGTCAGCCCCTATATGGAAAAAGAAACAAGCAAAGTGTATGTTGCGCTGTATTGATGACAGGAGGTATATTAAATGAAAAAGGTGTACATTTTATTTAAACAGCAACAAAATTTATAAAATACTCTATAAAAAGAGACAATATGCTTATTGTACAATTAAAAATGGCTGCTTCCGGTGTAATTAATTGTGGGTACCGTCACCTTAGTAGTGATGGATAGCTCAGTCCTGCTTTATGGGCCCAAAAGCTTAGATGTGGATGAGATGTTAGTGCTTCCTCCAATTAAGTTGTGGGGGTGGTGTGCCTCCCGTCCCAATGGAATATCTGAAGCAATGTTGATGTCCACTTTCTATGGCCGATCTTTAAAGAGGTGGCATTCCTCCAGAAGTTGATACGTGCATGGGTGGAGCTGGGAAGTTGCCGAGGGGCTGTTTTTCTCCCGTTTTTGAGATAAAAAGCACTTTCTGGTGACCCAACTGGTATCCGGAATAGCAGCAAATGGTAAAAACAATGACAGTGTGCCTGCAACCGACGTATTTCGCTGCCTATAGCAGCTTTTTAACTGGGAAATCTGTTGATGCAATACTGATTGATTTCGCTAAAGCTTTTGACACAGAGCCTCATAAAAGGTTATTAATAAAACTAGATAATGTAGGGTTAGGAGACAGTTTGTAATTGATTTAAAACTGGTTGCACAATCGGGGACAGAGAGTGGTGGTAAATGGCATTCATTCCAGCTTGGGTAAGGTCCAAAGTGGAGTCCCGCAAGGTTCAATATTGGGACCCACCTTGTTTAATATATTCATTAATGATATAGGAAGTGACATAGTGATTAAAATTGCAATATTTGCGGGCGACACAAAATTGAGTAAGAAAACTCAGGTGAGGATGTGGATACACTACAAAGTAACTTAATTAAACTGGGAAGGTGGGCGGAAAGGTGGAAAATGCAGTTTAACGTTGATAAATGTAAAGTAATTCATTATGGGAACAAATATGAACAAGCTACATATAGGCTAAATTGTTATTATAGGGAATTCTGCTGTAGAGAAGCACTTGGGGGTCAACATAGATGAAAAATAGGGTAATAGTGCACACTGCTTAAGTGCAGCAGCAAAAACAAACTGGACACTGGCATGCATTAAAAGGGGAATGGATTCAAGGGATGCCAATGTGATAGTGCCTCTTTACAAGGCATTGGTGAGACCGCACTTGGAACACTGTGTTCAGTTCTGGGCACCGCACCTTAAAAAGGACAAACGTTTATTGGAACAGGTACAGAGAAGGGCGACTAAGCTAGTAAAAGGTCTCACTAGAATACAAAGATAGGTTAACCAGGCTGAATATGTTTTCACTGGAGAAACGGAGGTTGAGAGATGATATGATTAGTATGTTCAAATACAAGATTGGGAGATGATTTGTTCACTAACAGGCCTATACTTAGGACACGCGGGCATGTACTGAGGCTCGAGGAAAAGAAATTCCGTATTGAATTAAGAAGAGGATACTTCACCATTAGAGCAGTAAAATTCTGGAACTCTTTGCTGGTGGTGGTGGTTACAGCAACTGCTGTTAATAAATTTAAATCAAAACTGGATACAGTTTTGGCCACTAAGGAAATCTATAGATATGACTTACTGAAGTCAGTAGTTAGATAGATAGATTAGATAGGTTGAACTCTTTAGATACAGGGAGAGGAGGGCTTGATGAAGTCATTAGGTCATCTTGCCTCACCAGTTTTTGGACAAACATTGCAGAAAACTGTAAAATCTAGTATATACAGGAAACAGCCGTAAAAGCTCTTGGTCCTGGACATACCCTCTCTTTGGAAAACCACCTTTCCTATCTCATGTAGTGAGTCAATCTCTACATGTCGATGGAGGGCTTAACCACTACGTCACTTCTGTGTGAAAACTTTTAACTTCATTGTAATATGGAAAGACTGGTTAAGATTTAAGGAATCTGATGATTGCAAATCCTATTAAATACCTTGCCCTAGAGACAATTACCTACCTCCACTGCCAGCCACCTCAGCTCTTCTATAAATCCAAACAACCAAAAGTAGCACTCTGCTTCTTTGAAAACCCTTGCAGTTCCCCTTCCCTGGCTGGGGTGGTGCTCTCTGCTGGGTGCCTCCAGCACAGTGTGGTCTATATCAGCATTGGTATGCAAACCACACTGTGCTAGAAGCACCAAAGCAGAGAGTGACACCCCGGGCAGGGAAGCGGAACCACAGGGTTTTCAAAGATTGAGGGTTCTAGAATGAACACTATTCTAGGTTCATCATCTAGGTTGATAACTGTTCCCTCTCACCTGAGGCAGACAGATGCCTCCCCTATTTACTTTCCCATGTATGCTTTCTGATTTCACATATTCCTGTCTTTACCTCGATTACCTTGTTCCGATCTTATATAGCTTTGCTGTTTTTATTTCTTTCAATCTACCAGTGGTTTTCAATGTCCAATATGCTTTCTGGTGGTTTCTTATGCGTTTTTAAGCCACATCTTGTACTTTTAAATGCTCTGGTTGTATATTTTCAGTCATATCCTTACTCTGCTCCCAGATGTGCCCTTGTAACACCCCATAACTGTGAAATAATAGGTGCTGTGCATTCCAGTTAACCAGGGGTTAATATACCCCAGCACTAGGCACAGCTCAGATCTAAAGAGTTAAACACAGACAGGCTGAAGTGAGACAGGAAGAGAGAGGTCAGAGGTGACTGAGGAAGTTAGCAGCTAGCACAGGGAGAGGAGACTTCTCCATGCAGCCTGAAAGACACTGGGCAACTGTGAGAGAGGAAGACAGCAGTGTGGCACCTGTGACCCCTGACCTGCCAGACACTTGAGCAGCAGAGAGCTCCAGTAATGAGTGACAGCCTGACCTGTGAGATAAGGAGCCAGTCAGGCAGCGTGCATACTGTTCAAAAGAACAGGAGTAGCATAGCCCAGCAGTAGCATCTAAAGCAGCCAGTCCACCAACAGCCGGGGGCGCAGTGTAGCGGAGTGTGGCAACGCCTGGCGCCCACACTAGCGGTCTCCAAGGGGTACACTGCGACTGGTGAAGATTTGAGCCTCCCAGCCGGAGTTAACACCGTCCTACAGGTACATAATCCCCTCAGCCCAGGACAACCCCTTTGTAGGCCCTAACTGTCCCACTGTCATTGGGCCCCACCAGCGACACCTCCCAACGCCCCACCAGCAACATCGCCTAACGCCCCACCAGCAACGCCCCTACTGTGGTACCCGCGGACTGCCAGGGTAGCGGAGTTTGGATCCTAGCATTGTCCCTAGACACTAAGTCCTATGCATAGGCCCCTTACAGGACTAGCCGGCCTTAGTTATAAGAGTACCCGGGTACGTGGGTTTTGTGTTATTATAGGATTGTGATATTGTGATATTAATGTTATGTGCCTTGAACGTATAAGCAAGTTAAAGTGTAAAGTTCTACCTCATTCAATTCGCCGGTGATAATGCACCCAACCTTATACGTGTGTTCAAGCGGTTTATACTTACCGCAGTCAAGTAGTGTAAAAAGGAGTCGCATGACCCCATTCGTTGGGCAGTAACACCGCGAATATAGAATAGGATCGGTGCACTAGTGCTCTTAAGGTAAAAGGTGCTGAAATTGATTATTGCCAGAAGCATTGTTGAAACCCTGTACTGTGTGCCGGGATTGTGTGTATATTTGTAATATTGTACTGTTGTGATTTATGTTGAAGTAATCACCCTGTTTGAAGGCGCAAAACAAAGGCTGGCGCCCCTAGTTGCAGGCCCAGAATAAAAAGTCAAAGTTACACCTGTGTCGCCTGGTCTGTACCGCCCATCCCACCGCAGCGAGAAGACTCTGGACCGGATACGAAGGACAGCGGCAGAACCGAACGCCACTGCACCAAGCAAGGTACCGCCCACCTGTCCCTGGGGGCCACACCCTCATAAACCTAGCCTCAATACACTAAGCAGCACCAGATGCCGGCTTACAGTCTTATTGTCGACCACACTTAGGTCGACAGTCATTAGGTCGACAGGTGGGAAGGTCAACAGGTATCTAGGTCGACATAGGTGAAGGTCTACAGGTGTCTAGGTCGACATAGGACAATATCGATATGTGTTTGGGTCGACATAGCGTTAGGTCAACATGGGTTAGGTTGACAGGTCGGAAGGGCGACATGTTTTTTTTTACAGTGTTTTGAGCCGACATGTGCCGACAGGAGGTATTTCATGTCCTACCATCCACTAGAGTGGCGGGAGAAAAAATAGTGTGCCGAGCGCAGCGAGGCACTGTGCCCGAAGCATTGCAAGCGAAGCGAGCTCTGCGAGGTGCTGCGGTTGACTTCCAACTGTGTCCATGTGTTAACCTTGAGTCTGGTGCTGGTTTTAAAAATTCAAGGGGAACTCTATTTTGTTTCCCCCATGATTTTTTTTAAAACAGAAAGCCTTGGGCTGGTAATGGTAATGGGGGCCCATACTGGGTTTTTCATTATTTATTTCTTTTTCACTTTTTTTTTTACACTGAAGCCTGCACTGATCTTACTGATCCATGCAGGCTAAAGCCAAATACGCCTGGAAAATGAGTTGTATTTTCCAGGCGTATTTTCCCAGCAATTACCAGTCGTATCCCGGCTAATTAGCTTAGTAAATTAGGTATCACCATTCGAATGAATGGTGAATCCTACTCGTGTTCATTTGATGGCGTATGCATTTGTATTCCTAATTACGAATACGGATGTGCCATGAATATGAATTCATGTATTATCGGCATAGCTAAAATAGGCGTATTTTAATTTGTAAATTTCCCCATCTGGGCCCTAAACACGCAAGTGCTATCATTGCAAAAGGCTCCTGCTTATCCACTTCCCCTTGCATGCTATGCTTCAAAATGCAACGTAAAAAAGCGGTCATAGCCAGAACAACTTCTTTATTACAAATCCTTCGTCATTAATCTTAGTGCTTCCTGTTTTCTTCAATTTAATAGTCATTTTATGGGTAATTTAGTTATTATGTAACTCTGGAAATAAATTGGACAGATTTATGTGTGACTGCCTTAATTATAGCATTATGGATTTACATTTTTTAAATACATATGTGTACTTGCACCAATTCCAGAAATTGCTTGATAATATACTCCCAAAATAAAAATATGGGGTCCCAGTAAAAGTAGCAGATAACTAACTCCTAAAGGAATTTAAATTCCTGGCAGCTTATTTAGAGGTGGGGCAGTACGGATGGTGTAATGGTTAGCATTACTGCCTCACAGCACTGAGGTAATGGGTTCGGTTCCCACCATGGCTCTGTGTGGAGTTTGTATATTCTCCCCGTACTTGCGTGGATTTACTCCGGGTACTCCGGTTTCCTCCCACAATCCAAAAATATACTGGTAGGCTAATTGGCTCCCAACAAAATTAACCCTACAATGTCTGTGTGTGCGTGTACATGTGGTAGGGAATATAGATTGTAAGCTCCACTGGGGCAGGGACTGATGTTAGTTTTTAACTATTCTCTGTAAAGCGCTGCAGAATATGTGTGTGCTATATAAGAAACTATTAATAAATAAATAAGCAGAAACTTTACAAAATGCATTATTGATATATACAAGGGTGGCTGCAGGGCCGGAGCTAGGATTTTCGGCACCCCCTGCAAACTCTCCAAATTTGCCCACCCAAACTTTACAAAGAGACAGCAGGTGCCAAAGGTGTACGCTGAAAAAAAAGGGTGTATAATGTCCATAGCAATTGTGTTTTTTTATACAATTAATGTGCCCAGTAGCAGCAGGGCTGTAACAAGACATTTTGGTGCCATGAACCACAAAAGGAAATGCCCCTCCCCCCCTTACACAAACACTAAAAACAGTGATGGTGCGCACCATAGGCGAGCGTTGAAAAATTAGGGAACAGCTTGATGGTGATTGACACCACACCATTACACTACAAAGTAGTGCCAGTTATTCACATTACACCACCCAGTAGTGCCACTTATTCACATTGTGCTCCTTAGGCACACTTCTCCAGGTAGAAGCCCCTTAGACACAGTGCACCAGGATAACCAACACCATAATACCCATTACACATTGTGCCACACACCATAATGCCCATTACATATTATAGCACACACCGTATTTCCCATTATGCCACACACCATAATGCCTATTACATATTATGCCACATGATTGATGCCAGGGATTACATGCTCCATGCCAGGGGGATACATGCTCATTGCCACTGGGGTAGTTACATGCTTGTTACCACAGGGTAGTTACATTGTCGTTGCCACAGGGAATTAGATGATCATTGCCAGGGGGAATTACATGATCACTGCCTGGGGGAGGGGGTACATGCTCGTTGGCCTGAGCAATTACACTCGTTCCCAGGGGAGTTACATGCTCATTGCCACCTCACATCAGCTTTTTTGGAATCCCCACTCCTGGTATATTTGTTTCATTTAAACGGCAGGATCCAGACGGCTGGGAATCCCGACACCCCGCCACTTTTACCCCTCTTACTGGGTTCTACCGGCTCTGTACACATATAATGTCCCCAGTGGCAGCAACGCTTACACATAATGTCTGCATCTGCATAATGTCTGCATCAGCAGCGCTGCTTCCACGCATAAGTAACAGCGCCACTTACATGCATAATGCCCCAGTACCAGCTGTTCTTATACTCATAATGCCTCCAGTGGCAGCACCAATTACATGTATAATGTCCCCAGTAGCAGCGCTGCATACACTATGATGCCCCAGCCATATGCTGTATATGCGTTGCTTCTATACATAATGGCCACACATACACTCACCACTCACTGACTTCACGTACCTAAGGATGCCTGGCTGACCCTGTGGAAAACAACAAAGCCCTGATTCTGGTTCACTTGCAAAAATAAATTTCCTCTCTAATGGACAAAACCTTGTGCACTGCAGGTGGGGTAGATGTAACATGTGCAGAGAGAGTTAGATTTGGGTGGGATTTGTACTTCAAACTGATATCTACTGTATATTGCAGTGTAAAAATAAAGCAGCCAATATGTACTCTGCAGAGAAACAAAATAACACCAAAATCGAACTCTATCTCTGCACGTTACATCTGCCCCGCCAGCAGTGTACATGGTTTTGTCCATTAGTGAGAGAATTTGCTTTTGCAAGTGACCCAAAATCAGGCCACAAATCTGCTTCTATGTTGCTCAGCCCCTTTATGCCATTTAGCCCCGCCCTCAACCCATGCAGCTCAGCGCGTTTATTGGACCCGCTGGCTGGTGTTGTCAAAGGGGGGTATGAGAGGGCTCTTCTTGTCGATGCCACTGCCTGACAGGCGCAGCAGCAGCCAGCATAAGCAATTTAACACACATCAGCAGGGGATGCAGAGCGGGGAGAGCGTCTCTCCACCCTGGTGTCTCCCTGCACTGCATCTTCTGCTGAGCGGTAGCCCTGGGTGGCTGAATAAGTAAGGTAACAGAACCTCTCATATGTGTATTGTTCTCTATTTCATTGTAATTTCCCACCATTGCATTTAGATTACAGCTTGCACTTTTCCAACGAACATGGACTCATTTAATGGCATTTGAAACATAAAGCAAAATACTTCAAAATTAATTTATGCTAATGTATTACTTTAGCACATTTTCCTTGAACTTACTTATAATTACAAAGAATACACACCTTGCGTTAACAAGATAATGAAATGTTTTGAAATCTGTTCCAAACAGTGAAAGTTAATATTCTGTAGAGAAGTCAAAAAGTCATCACCAGCCTTGTGACTTTTCTCAGCTACACACTAAATTCTTTCATACTGTGCACATCCCTGAACCTGAATGATCTCATGTGACTGAACACAGCATGTCTTTCAGGACACAAAATAAGAGGTAAAAGGAGATAAATGCAATAACACAGTTGCAATGAGTGGGATTTCTGAATGTTATTACTAAACTTTTAGAAAAGTAAAAATAATAACCGGTTACAAATTGCTGACTTTTTTAAAGTTATATATTTCTACTGAAAGTTTCTAATGCATTCTTGCATTAAATCTTTCACAAATGACTACTTTATGAAAGATTAAATGCAAGAATGCTCTATTAAAATGATTAAATGCAGGGGTTATTCTGGAGTTAATTATTTCCTCAGATGAATTTAGCAGCAACCACAGAGCTAACATACAAATGATACTAATGGGGAAAAAAAACACTAGTTCTAAACCTTTGACCTGCTTACAATTTGCAGCACTTCCTTATAAAATATTCTCAATTTAAAAGGTGACAGATGCACCTTAGGGACCTCATTCTGATTACTTCGGTCCCACATGCATTCGCACGGGGAACCAATGTTTTTCATGTGAGCATGCGCATAATAGTTTTTGTGCATGTGCAGGGTCCCTGGGCGAACGGCCTTGCACTGAGCAGTGCGGTCCGGGAGCATGTGGCGGTGAGTTGGGTGTCGCCCACGGGAACATCCAACGTTTCATGGGCGTTCCCATGGGAATGCGGGTGTGCCAAAGTGTGCTAGGGCGGGCAGCTGACGTCTCATATTGTCACAGTGTATGGACTACAATGATATTGATGAAACATAAAACAAGATGTTCACTGGTAAAGCAAACAATAAATATTTATCTTTATTCTGTGCCAAATCGTTTGGTGTATATGCACTGACTAGATCATTAATTCTGGAGTTCAAGGGAAATCATTAACAATATCACTGACTGAGTACTGTATATTGCATAGTGCCAGATAAAAAAACACTTGACTCATTGGGGGAAATTTACTAAGAATATGAATATGATATATATGAAAATTCGTGTTCCGGAGGGTTATTTACAAAGCAGTGAAATACGACTGCTTTGGAAACTTCCGATGTCTTATTGATTCGTATGAGCAGCCAAATATACGGCCGCTAATACGAATTTGTCTAGGCAGTCTGCACGGATCAGTCAGATCCATGTAGGCTGCAGTGTGTATAAAAAATAGAAAAATAAATAAATAAAACGGCGTGGGGTTTCCCCCCCCCCACCCCCCCCCCAGCCGTAACCAGCACCAGGCTGAAAGAGCCGGGGATGGTAATAAAAAATCAGGAAACTGGGCAAATAGGGGTTCCTCGATTTTTTAAAACCAGCCTCAGGGCCGGGGCTGGTTCCCAAAATACAGGGGACAAAATGACTAGGGGTCCCCCGTATTTTAAGAACCAGCTTAAAATACGTGGGACTCCTAGTCATTTTGTCGCCCTGTATTTTGGGAACCAGCCCTTAGCCCCTATTTGCCGGGTTTCCTGATTTTTTTATTACCAGCCCCGGCTCTTTCAGCCTGGTGCTGGTTACGGCTGTGGGGGGGACCCCACGCCGTTTTATTTATTTATTTTTCTATTTTTTTACACTGCCAAATACGACAGGAAAATAAAGTGTATTTTCCTGGCGTATTTGCCCAGCAATTGGCGGACATTTTACGACAATTAGCGGTCGTATTTTCAATACGGCCGCTTAGTTAATTAGGAATCACCATTATTTTGAAAGATTGGTGATTCCTGTCGTATTCTATCGATGGTGTATTCATTCGTATTTGTAAATATGCGTCCTCCGACCTTTTCATACCCCCACTATCCACGTCGGCGTGGAGTTGAATTTAGATAGTGTGGCGAGCGCAGCGAGCCACGAGCTTGAAGTGTGGCGAGTGCAGCGTGCCCTGCAAGGGGACACGGATTACTTTACATGTATTGCACGTCCCCTCGCAGGGCTCGCTTCGGGATCGTATTCCGCGTCCCCTCGCCATGCTTTGGGCTCGCCACACTATTTTAAAATCAACTCCACGCCGACGTGGATAGTGGGGGTATGAAAAGGTCGGAGGACGTGTTGATCCTGGGGGGTGGCGTTGACTATGGGGGGCCATTTCACATTGTAAGGACCCATCAGGGTGCTTGTACAATCAAAAATCGTATACGAACGCATCCTATGCCATTGTATGGCATACAATGCGATATTTTATTGTACATCTTGTTGCATTGCATACCATTGTATACCTTATTTAGTGTTATGGTATGCGATGCGATGGGCGCCGTGCTAGGAAACAAGTACCACGAATTCATCTTAGTAAATTTCCCCCATTTAGTCTAACTTTTTTTTTATCCTTTAGGTGTAATCTCAACCCATTTTTGACCCAGGGCTGATTTTTTACTATCTCTTTACCTTTACACACAGAAAAACACTGAACAGGTCTGTGTGATTCTCAAAATGAGCTGTTCAAAAAGCAGGACATTATAATTTGTGCACAAACACAACTGAACACTTACACTATTAATAATGATTGCAGGCACCATCAGAAAACAAGATTCTGTCAAACACGACTTTTAAAAAATTTGAGTTTTTGTCATGAAAACTCACATATTCCTGCAATGGCAATCATGTTTAAACTTGGAGAATACACAATTTTTCCTATTTTTAAGATATAAAGTTATATAAAAAAAAACAAATAATATGTTGTGTTACAAAATATGTGTCCTTTGACATATTATATACTATACTAGATTCCAACCGTTAAAATGACCGTGCTGCTGGGAATTGGTACTCTGTCATACTAAGGTTTGTGTGTGTAGAGTTGTGTTTGTATGTAGGGGTAGGGTGTGTGTGTGTGTGTGTGTGTGTGTGTGTAGAGGTGTGTTTGTATGTAGGGGAAGGGCTTTGTGTACGTCAGAGCCCCGACAGGCACCATCTATTTACCACCGTCACCCCAATAATAATTTTATTTATTTATAGTTTCTTATATAGCACAGCAGATTGCTGACAGTGCTAAAACAAACTGGGTAACATCAGACAGACTTGGAAGTTAGAGGGCCCTGCTGCAAGCTTACACTCTATAGGGACATAGGAGGGAAACACAAGGACAGGCACCAGTAATAACATAGCAGTCCCACCAAGTTACAAGTCCAGAAGGGAAGCTATATAATACATAAGTGCCTCAGAGGGTTATGCGTGTGGTACTTAAATATGATAGGCTTGCCTGAAGAGGTGAGTACTCAGGGAACACTTGAAAGTTTGGAGGCTGTTTGCAGCCCGATGAAAGTCCTGTAATAGTGAACGGGAGCTAGAAGAGATACGCAGCTCTTGTGCAGAGCGGAGTGGTCGAGATGGGAGATATTGTGTGATAAGTGCAGAGATATATGCTGGTGCAGTATGGTTAATAACTTTATATGTGAGTAGAAGTGTTTTATATTGAATACAGTAAGATACAGGCAACCAATGGAGGGACTGGCAGAGCGGATCAGCAGACAATGAGCATCTTGCAAGGAAGATCAGCCTAGCAGCAGCATTGAGAATGGATTGCAGTGGCGAGAATCTGTTCTTGGGAAGACCAATTAGTATAATGAGTGCATGGATAAGAGATTTAGTAGTGTCTTGTGTGAGATAGGGTCGTATTTTGGATGTTTTTTAGATGCATGTAATATGATTTGTAAACAGATTGAATGTGGGGAACAAAGGACAATTCAGAGTCGAGGATGACCCCTATGCAACAAGCTTGTGGGGTAGGGTAGATTATCGAATTGTCAACAGTTATGGAGATATCAGGATGGTAACTATTCTTGGCTGGTGGGAATATAATTAATTCTGTTTTGGAATTATTGAGTTTGAAGTGGTGAGAACTCATCCAAGATGAGATGGCAGAGAGGCATTTAGAGACTTGACCCAAACCACTGGTGATAACTCTGCGGTTGATAGATTTGAGTATCGTCTGCAAACAAGTGATACTGAAATCCTAAAAAGCTGATTAATTTGCCAAGAGATGAAGTATAGATTGAGAAAAGCAGAGGGCCTAAAACCGAGCCTTGCGGAACTCCAACTGACAGCGGTAGTGAAGAGGAGGTAGAGTCAGAGAAGCAAACACTGAAAGAGCAATCAGATAGGTAGGATGAGAACCAGGAAAGGGCTGTATCATTAAGACCTAGGGATTGTAGTGTTTGTATGAGTAGAGTGTGAGGAGCAGTGTTAGGTTTTTATTATATGGGATAAAAGCATACAATTGTACATAGTTTGTATTATGTTTTTATATTGTTTTGCATTAGGACTCTTGTTTGTCTATTACAGTATGGTGTCACAGTTGCCTAAACAATTCATTCAATGGTTTAATTTATGTCCACACAGGCTATGCACACACAGAATACATTTTAACGTAAAAGCATTTTATCACTTTAAATCTGCTTTCACAATTTTTGGTGAATATAATAATAATCCATAAATAATTTTTCAGACTACTGAATGTAGCTCATTTAAAACATCATCCATGAGAATGTAGTCTATGGCACACTCTGTTCAAATATTACACGGATTACACAGTCTGCTTCAAAGACCACAAACACAAGAGATCCAAATGAGGAGAATTAATCTGAATGGAAAAACAGCCTGCTCATGCTATATTGAGAATTGATGATAGAATATACAAGTATGTTGGAATATTAACTACCTGCATTCATAATGATTCCTATTGATGTTTTGTTTTGATTTGGGTTTTTATATGTGCATTAAAGCGTCCAACGGTACAGGACAAAAAGCACAAATTGTCCGTTAATCTCGGCCCTTTGTATGAGACAATGGGCGAAATGTAATAGGGTGCGTTTTTTTTTTCGTAAGAAAAAAATCGCACCAAATCGCACATTAAAAAATCCCATTGGTACTTGTGTATTATCACGGCGCCCCTGATATTAAGTCACACGACTTTTAATCGCATGCCATACACCAGGTGTACACCAATGCGATGCGATTTAAAATTGTATAAGTCCACTATACGATTTTAAATTGTATAAGCACCCTAATGGGTGCTTATAAGCACACTAATGGGTGCTTACAATGTTAAATGCACCCCCACGCCCCCCCCCAGTATGAACGCCAACCCGAAGCGTGGCGAGCGCAGCGAGCCCGCGAGGGGCGGCGGCACGCGTCCTCCGACCTTTTTACTTTACATGTATTCCGTGTCCGCTCGCCATGCTTCTGGCTCGGTGGCTCGCTGCGCTCGCCACACTATATAAGATCATCTCCATGCCGACGTGGATAGTGGGGGTATGAAAAGGTCAGAGGACGCATACAGCACGCTTCGGGTTCACTTTCATAGTGGGGATGGCGTGGGGGTGCATTTAACATTGTAAGCTCCCATTAGGGTGCTTATACAATGTAAAATCGCATCACATCGCATTGTATGGCAATGTATGCCATATACAATGCTATACAATTTTAACATTGTATGACATCGGGGGAAATCTCGTCACATCGCATGTCTTATGGTCTGCGATGCGAAGGGCGCCGTGATACTACACAAGTACCATCCCATTCTTGGCCGTGAATTTGCATATGTAATGAGATTCGAATTTGCGGCAAAAAAATGCGATATGGTGCGATTTACTAATGAAAATGTGCGCATTTTCAGTCATAAAAATGTGCACATTTTAAAACATGCGAATCGCCTAAGTGCGATTTTTTGCCGTGAATCGCAACCTATAACATATGCGATTTTCGGGAAATGCCTGAAAACGACCGTTTTTGCGGGGGAAAAACGCAAAAACAAAAAATATTTTGTACACTATTACATTTCGCCCCATAAGTCTGCCCAAACAGCATAGAGCATTTAAATTATCCTGAAAACTAACCAGTCACTGGCTAAAAATGTTTTAATCTATTCAATGTTAGACGATGTGGAGTACAAAAATCAACCTAAACAATGGCTCCTTTCTTAGAACAACAGACATGTTTAACCAATTTAGTACACAGAAATGCATTTGATATCTCAATGTGCCAAATTTTATATTAAGTTATATATAATTTGAATATAAACCATATTGTTAAGAAATGCTTTATTTGATTTTAAAACTCCCAATATAACATAATTTGAGAACTCTTTCTGTGCATGAGCAGATCTCGGTACCGAACAGCTTCGGCGAGTTACACGCTCATTGCAGCGAGGGAGGGCTGGGGGCGGAAAAAGGGCTGGAATAGAGGAATGCCTAGTGTTTTATGAGAGGTAATGCTAATTTCAAGCTGCAATCACTTAATTATTACTTTATTATAAGTCCTCCTTACACTCATTACCACCCTATGCTTTTGTCTAGAACTGAGAAAATCAGAGCACTGACAGTTCTTCTGTACCCTAGCCACCATGATGAGAGCCTGCCATACACATCTAATACAGCGTGAGATGTACTAAGCCTTGTAAAGTGATATAATGGAGAGTGATAAACAACCAGCTAATCATCTCCTACTTGTCATTTTTCAAACCCGGCCGGTGACATGGCTGGCAGGAGCTGATTGGTTGGTGGTTTATCACTCTCCCTTTTATCACTTTTCAAGCTTAGTACAACTGGCCCTAAGAATCCTCTGTACTCTTTTCCTAGCAGGGCGCCCACTAAGCTATTTGCTTAGTGGGCTATTCTGTGTAGTAAAATCGCACCGCACATCACATCGCATGGCTTTTTGTGCCTTGCGATGTGTGCGATGCGATCTAAGTAATTCATTTAGTTAATTTATTCACTGCACTCTGAGTGAAATCTCATCGCACATCGCATCGCATGGCCCTTTTTTGTGGCGTGAGATGTGAGATGTGATCTCAGTAGTTCATATGGTAAAACACCTAAAACAGCACCACTCTCCACATCACTCCGAAGCGTGGCGAGCGCAGCGTGCCCCGCAAGGGGCGGCGGAACGTGTCCTCCGACCTTTTCATACCCCCACTATCCACGCTGGCATGAGTTGATTTCATATAGTGTGGCGAGCCCAGGAGCCACCGAGCCCGAAGTGTGGCGAGCCCCGCGAGGGTACGCGGAATACTTTACATGTATTCCGCACCCCCTCGCCACGCTTCGGGCTCCAAGTACGGAATCCTCTCATACATTGCCACCACACAGGGGGCTTACTAAAATGGGAATTCTATTGAAGATGGGATGTTGTTATTGATAAACCAATCAGCATCTACTTCCTTCTACAAGATAACAGATTAAATCGGATTGGTTGTCCATAGCAACATCCCATCTTCAATAGAACCCATCTTAGTAAATAGTAAAACATTTTATATTATGCATATGAACATAGGAATGTTTATCATCCTTGATATCCTGTATATTAAAAGGCTAACAATGCTCCTCAAAACTATGGAAGGTATTTAAGTGTTGCGCACACCAACAGTCACCAGTTGGCGCCTGATGGAGCAATTACAGCATTACTCTGTTCAGGCTCACATAGCCACCATAGACATTAATGTTATGTCATTTTGCAGGGCTGGTAGCTGCTTTATTAATACTGATGTGCGCGCCAAGCAATAGTTCCCAATGTGTTCCTGAAAACTAAAGATAAAGAGATAAAAGGCAAAATTACGAAAGAGATCATTGAAGAGCCACTTTCCCCCTTCATCAGGAAATAATGAGGAACTGTAGACAATGTGACCATTATTTCTCACCAAAAAGGTTCTAATGGAACATCGGATGTATCACCAACAGATCTGAGCATCCTTATGAGTTAAAGTTCCTACAATGCGATGTGATAGATAATCAGCTCCAAAACTGAGAAATCATTGACACTTTGGCCTTTATTTAGATTTGATTGTAGAACAAATTTGTTTGGAAAATGGGCAAAACCATGTGCACTGCAGGTGGGGCAGATGTAAAATCCGCAGAGAGAGTTAGATTTGTGTGAGTTATTTTGTTTCTGTGCAGGGTAAATACTGGCTGCATTATTTTTACACTGCAATTTAGATGTCAGTTTCAACACACCCCACCCAAATTTAACTCTCCCTGCACATGTTACATCTGCCCCACCTGCAGTGCACATGGTTTTGCCCATTTTCCAAACAAATGTGTACTGCAATCAGATCTGACTATGGGCCTTTTGGGAGGAATTCAGTTTCCGACACATTATTCGGACACCTGCTACACTTTAAAGTGACAGGATCTCACTCAAAAGTGTTTGTTACCCCATTGAGAAATGAGGACTTTTAAATGTGTCTGAATCAGCCAGAAGAAGGGTGAGAATTAGTCTACCATTGCTGACATTTAAATGCCCCTTTGCTGACAATAAATTTTATTAAATTATAAAGTTTACATAAATATTTATAAATGATTTTAAATGCATTCAATCTATGTATTGCTTATTTGACCAGTGGTGAAATTTATTAGAAAAAAGGCAACATTCACAATGTTAAAATTGTATCACAATTGAGGGTCAAGTTATCATTGTAATGGTGTGAAACGGCCCTGCAACTCTCCCCTCCTCGCAGCCTAGTCCCACCCATGATTTGTGGATTTTTGTACATGCAAAAGTATGACGGTTAGTGAGGCATATACTGTAGCTGCACTTACTCGCAGACATGACTACGTCGTGCTGAGTGGTGGCGCATCACCAGGGGCTTGGGAGGAGGCAGAACTTGGAGCTGACAGCGCATCCTCCTCCATACTGTGAATGGGACCCGGGTCGCTTGACCCAGGCACCCGTTCACACTGCACTTGACACGGGTCAGAGCCGTGTTCAAACCTGGTCATTACCAGGGTTGAACTCCCGTGTTGCTCGACCCAAGGTGACCCTTTCAGACCGCACCTCGACCCATGATAAGGCCACGGCAATAACACAGGTCTAGAGTGCGGTCTAAAAGTGGTATTACTGAACTGAACCCACGAACTACAAAAAAAGCAAAATTAGCCAACATATAATTAATGCATGCTTAAGCAATAGTTACAAAGTAGAGTTTATTTCCAGTCCAACATATTTTCTTTTTACTGTCGAATAAATGCAACAGAAAGGGTTAATTATCTGTTCTGCAGAGTGATGCAAAATTGTTTCAGCAAACTGGAAAGCCCGTCTTGGCTGCCTGCCAATTTACACTGTACATCTAGTGAATACGGAAATAAAGCGAATGATAGAGTAAACACTACTCTCTTTTTTTTGTTTCAATTTCATTGGATTTGCGTCAGCTAAAATTCAGCAACAAGCAGATAGCTGAAACTAACATGCAGGCAGGGTTGGCTATGATGTGCAGTTTGACCAATTGCAGGACCTATCAATCAAGACTAGCAGGCATGGTGGTAACTACAGCCGCTCACCATGCCATCCACCATGCTGAGACTGTTGCTGGACTGGGATATGGTCATTAGGTCGACCCTATTAAGGTCGACATACATTGGGTCGACCATTAGAGGTAGACAGACCTTAGGGTGACCCTGAAGTAGGTCAACATGGCTAAGGTCGAAGGGGTTAGAAGGTCGACACAAACATTAGGTTGGCAACGGCAAGGTAAACAGTCAAAAGGCCGGCATGTGTCGACAGGCGGTATCTCATGCCCTACCATCTACTAGGGCATGGAGGGAGAATAGAATAGTGTACTGAGCACAGCGAGGCACCATGCCCAAAGCATGGGGAGCGCAGCGAGGCACAGTGCTCAAAGCATGGTGAGTGCAGCGAGGCACGTGCTCAAAGTACGGCAAGCCAGTGAGGCACAGTTCCCAAAGCATGGTGAGCGCAGCAAGGCACGGGCGCAAAGCATGGCACGCTGCGAGGCACAGTGCTCAAAGCATGGCGAGCGTGAGGCACGGTGCCCAAAGTATGGCGAGCGCAGCGAGGCACGGTGCCCAAAGCATGGGGAGCGCAGCAAGGCACAGCGCGAAGCATGGCACGCATCGAGGCACAGTGCTCAAAGCATGGCGAGCGTGAGGCACGGTGCCCAAAGTATGGCGAGCGCAGCGAGGCATGGTGTCCAAAGCATGGGGAGCGCAGCAAGGCACGGACGCAAAGCATGGCACGCATCGAGGCACAGTGCTCAAAGCATGGCGAGTGTGAGGCACGGTGCCCAAAGTAAGGCGAGAGCGCAGGGAGGCACGGTGCCCAAAGCATGGGGAGCGCAGCAAGGCACGGACGCAAAGCATGGCACACAGAGAGGCACAGTGCCCAAAGCATGGCGAGCGTGAGGCACGGTGCCCAAAGCAAGGCAAGTGCAGCGAGGCACGGTGCCTAAAGCATGGTGTGCACAGCGAGGCACGGTCGCAAAGCATGGCGAGCACAGGGAGGCACTGTGCTCAAAGCATGGCGAGCACAGGGAGGCACGGTGCTCAAAGCAAGGCGAGCACAGGGAGGCACGGTGCTCAAAGCATGGCGAGCACAGGGAGGCACGGTGCTCAAAGCATGGCGAGCACAGGGAGGCACGGTGCTCAAAGCATGGCGAGCACAGGGAGGCATGGTGCTCAAAGCATGGTGAGCACAGCGAGGCACAGTCGCAAAGCATGGCGAGCACAGGGAGGCACGGTGCTCAAAGCATGGCGAGCACAGGGAGGCATGGTGCTCAAAGCATGGTGAGCACAGCGAGGCACAGTCGCAAAGCATGGCGAGCACAGGGAGGCACGGTGCTCAAAGCATGGTGAGCACAGCGAGGCACAGTCGCAAAGCATGGCGAGCACAGGGAGGCACGGTGCTCAAAGCATGGTGAGCGCAGTGAGCCATGCGAGGTGCGCTTGCCATGCGAGGGGACATGGTACACTTTGACAATGTCCATATCGACTATATCAACATTCGGGACAATTTTGTTTTTGAAAAACTCATGTCAACCTTTTGGCTGTCGACCTTATGATTGTGTCCACCTTCTAACCCTGTAAAACCTTAGTCACGTTTACCTATTTCAGGTGTCGACCCAATGCCCCATACCTGTTGGAGCGCCTCTCTGACAGGACAGTCTGTATAGGGTAATTGGCTGGGGCAATTTGCGTGTTTTCCTGTGAGGGCAATGTAGATCACCCGAGCTTTCAGCTGAAAACCGCCCTGTGTGTATGGCCCGACGATGATTGCTGATCCGTGCTTCCACACCATTGCCAGCATCAGACGTTCATCTGCTGGTATTACTAGCCGAGTGGACAGCTTTATATAGCGTTCTGCTATGGAAAGCTGTGCACCTCCGCGAAATACGCTTGGATGGGCAAAAATCGCTCAGTGTGTACATGGCTACAGTATATAAATGCTCAGATACAGTGAAACACAGTGGTGAAAAACATATTATGGTATGGGGTACCAACGTAATGCTATATGATAAATATAGTCCCATTGATACAGTCCCATACAGGTATAGATGTGGTTCCAGTGTCCTGGGATCATACAGAGTTGATGGTGGTGATCATTGGGGTTGGTATCACAGTGCTTATGGGATGGTACATGAATCCAACAGTTCATGAGAGCTCATTGTTAGAGGGTGCTGGCGTCCCAGATAGATAGATACATACAGTATATATATGCCCATTTATCCCCATAGGCGTGCGCAGCCCATTTTCTTAGGGGGTGCACCATTCCAGGGGCGTGTCCATCACCGCCTATTATTACACAAAATGCCACACACTGTAATGCCCATTAGACATAATGCCACGCATAGTAATGCCCATTACACATAAAGCCATGCACAGTAATGCCCACCCCACGCAATGCCACACACATTAATGCCCATTCTACAAAATGCCACCCAACATAATGCCCATTACACATACTGTAATGCCACACACCATAATGGCCATGACACATAATGCTACACACAGTAATGCCCATTCTACATAATGCTACACCATAATGCCCATTCTACATAATGCTACACCATAATGCCCATTACACATTATTTGACACACATTATGCCCCTTACACATTATGCCACACACCGTAATGGGCATTACATATTATACAACACGTCCTAATGCCACACACACACACACACCGTAATGCTTATTACATATTATGCCACACAAATTCACCTACATGCTCGTTGCTAGATGTTACATGCTTGATGCCAGGGATTTCTTGCTCGATGCCAGGGGTTACATCTTGTTGCCCTGGGCTACATGCTCCTTTCCAGGGGTCTCATGCTCGTTGCCAGCGGGGGGAAGGGGTTGTGAAATGCTCATTGCCAGGGGGTGGGGTAAAATGCTCATTCCCAGGGGTTGGGTTTCATGCTCCCTGTGAAGGGGGTGGTTAAATTCTCTTTGACAGTGGGAGTTTCATGCTCTTTGCTGGTGGTGTGCACTGCACCCCACCTTTGAGCCGCTGGCCGAATGCTGCATGCCACACACTGAAACCACTTTATTTGTCAGTGGCGGCAGCATCCAGCCAGTGGTTAAAAAGGGAAGGACAAGGGAAGGAGGCTGTGGCATTTCAGGTACAGTGGCCCGTGCCCTCCCCTCTCTTCAGGGTGGCAGGGCCCGGGACACTTGTACCCCTAGTACCCAGTAGCAAACGCAGGATTCTTGTGAGGTGTTTTTTGTTCATACACAAACTCACACTTTAATACTGAAATCACATCACAACATGTTTCCAACAAAGCATACATGCAGTACATAAAGCTCTGGGAGACTTGCCTACACTTCCGAGAGGCCAGGAATGGTGCCCAATTTTTATGAGCCTTCCATCCATTCTGGGATTGTAGGCAAGTATGACACATAGTATACATACACACAGCCGAGACACACACACATAAACAGCCAACACGCATAGCATACATACACACAGCTGACACACACACATAGTATACATACACACACACATAGTATACATACACACAGCCGACACACACAGTCTACATACACACAGATGTAGTATACACATACAGAACGCCCACACACATAGTATACATATACACAGCCCCCCTGCAGTATGCACACACAGTATATAAATATATATATATATATATATATATATATATATACAGTATACATACACACAGACCTCTTCTATGCACAGACACAGTATACATATACACAGCCCGCACATGTACACATATAGTATACATACAGACACAGCCTGCACACACACAGATGTACTGTAGTATACACAGCCCCCCTATGCACACATACACAATATACATACACAAAGCTGATACACACACACACACACACCTTTTTTACACAATAAAAAGCAGCCAGCATCATAACAAACCAATATAACCACAACTTTTTATACCCCACACCCACTAAAACAAAGTCATAAACTGCCCTCTTAACAAACAAGCCCCCCTGTTCCAGCACCTCCCAAAAAGGAGCACACCACACCTCAATCACCAGCAGCAGCGTAACTATAATTTTGGCGCCCCCCCGCCGATAATAAAACACGCGCCCCCCCTCACCCCACCACCACTCCGGACGCCGATGCCCCCCCCCAACCCCCCATCCCCCGCATACTTACCTGTATTCGCTGCGCTGGTCCCGGCTCCCATCCTGGCTTCATTCTGATATGAAACACGGACCATCATAAAATGGCCGCCCCCATACAGCAGACAGTTTCAAAGAACTGGCTGCTATATGGGGGCGGACATTTTATGGTAGCCCGTCGCAATAGCAGAATGAAGCCAGGGGAGCCGGGACCGCCGCAGCGAATATAGGTAACGCTGCGGGGGATGGGGCATTACTATAGCACCGCAGCCCCCCGGCGCCCGCACTTACCCAGCGCCTCCCCGCGACCGCGGGGGCTGCGGTGCTGTAGTTACGCCACTGATCACCAGGAAGTGCTCCTCAGTCCTCCAGTCCTCACCCGGCCAGCGCTGCTAGGAATGAAATACCTTAGAGATGTGCAGTTCAGCTCCCCCTACAGGCAGCCAGGGGCCTCGCCTCACTATAGTTGTAGTAGTGTGTATGCTGCTGGCTGCATCTCTGCCGTCTGTCACTGCGGCCAGCCCTGCTCCGCTCCTCGGCACTGGCTGAAATCGTGAGGGGGGTGCCCCTCATTAGGAGGTGCCTGTGCACCCCCGGCACCCCCCCTGCGCACGCCTATGTTTATCCCATATTTGTGGCTATTTTCCCAAAAAGAACTGTTTTCAAGGGTTAGCCGCAAATATTAAGTATCACTTGAATGTATGTAGGAGAGACCGCAGCAGGAATCTCCAATACCTCCTGTCCGCCGCATCCCCCCATCGATGCTGCCCGATGCATAAATATCGGCCAGCATCACAGTTGGTCCCTAGGCTACTGCCATTTTGATGATAGCCCTTTGTAGCCTAATGGATGGCAGGGCAATGCGATCAGCAGTATCAGACAGGGGTCAGCGCAAACGGCATGTGTGCAGACCCCCAGCACCTGGTGCAGCAGAGCGCAGGGACTGGCTCCTTTCAGGGACATACTTACATGAGAAAGGATCACATATTGCAATACAATCCTAGGTGGGCATATGTGATCCTGTAGTAAATGGTCCCATAGAGAGATAGACTCCTTAGAGTTTCTATATTATTATTTTTTTTCTAATAGGAAGACACCAGCAGTTTATTTATATGATACAAACTTATTAAGCAACAAGAGGCATACATACAAACAAACATTGTTTCTTCCTCGTACTGTATGTTAAGGACAGGATGGAAGCAGGGGATCAAAACAGGTGTGAGAAGTGACCCGGCCGGGACTGCACTGTCTATAAGTACTTATCTAGCAACTTACCAACCCTGAGGAAGAGGACCACACTGAACATGGCCAGCAAGGTAGGCACCACGACCCCCAGGAAGGTGGACAGTTTCCGGGACCCTGAGCGCTGCTCGGCTTTCCTCGGGTTCCGTGGGGCTCCATCTCCAGCCGCACTCACCTCTGTAGATATGTTGAGCCGGTAGGTGAGCAGCGGGCTCCGCTCAGTCATGGCGCTGGCCCGGGAGGTGGCTGCTGCTGGTAGAATTTCCCTGCCCCGCCGCCCCGATCACTGGCCCGCGGGCCGCACGGTACAGTTACCCGTCACGCTGAGTGCACTGCACCTCCTGTGCTGGGGGCAAATCCGCCACTGTTACCAGCCCCAGCAGCGCCCCCTCTGGGCGTAGCCTCGGAAATGCCAGGAGGATCTGCCAGGCAGATGCCCACGTGTAGAGACGGAGTTCAGTACCCGTGAGTGGCTAGTGCTGGCTGCTGCGGTGCCCTGGTGTGACACTGGGAGACTGCATAGTACCTGGAGGTAAAGGAAGCAATTCTCCAATAATCAGTGTCAGTCACACCCAGCAGCACTCAGATTGGGAAACACCAGGAAATGCAGCAGTGGTGCTGTCACTGTGTATGAGAAGGTGCCTCGGCTTCCAGCTCACACAGTCACGCTGACATACAGTAACACCGCCCCCTTCTCTCTTCTTCTCTTAGCCCCGAGGTGTTACACATTTCTGGGTATATTATCTGGAGCACAGACAGATACAGTGATCTTCGTTCATGTACTGTACATTGTACTGTCAGCTGGTCTCAGGGGTTGTTCTAGTGACGCCCAGATTATCACCTGCTGCTGTTGTTACTGCTCTGTCACATGCAGCCTGCACGTAACATTCTGGAATGTCCCTCTTTATGCAACCAGAGTGGGCCTGTGAGCAAGTATATGACTTAAAGAAAAAAATCATTGTTTATTAACATATTTTGCATTACATAATAGTGGATTACACAGTAATTAGGAAAATATTCAGTTAGATTTGTAAAAACTGATATTTTTTACTTTTCATGCTGATACTTTACAAAAGTGGAGAGTAATAAACAACTAGCCAATCATTTGAAAAATTTCAGTTAGAAGCTGATTGGCTGGTTGTTTATCACTCTCCACTTTATCACTTTTGGAAACTTGGTGCATCTGGCCCTAAGCCTATAGGGTACATTTATTAGGATGTCAGTTAATTATTAGTAATTTATTAGGATGTTGGCAATGTCAATCAATCTGAATTTACTTATTTAGCTTTCTCATAACTTCCAACTCCATCAAGGAGGGACACCGGCATGTGCCCAATATTTTGTTTTTTGAGGGGGGGCTTTAGAAGATAATATAAATAATCTGATTGGTTGTTATAAGCAACATCCCATCTTCAATAGAATTCCCCTCTTGGTAAATTTACCCTCATGTGTCAGTCCATATGATCTTCATACACCGCTACTCCTCCTTCCTTTCACAAAAATAAATAAATAAAGTGGTCCGACCTGTGTTTTTGAACAAGGTTTCAAGCTGGCTCTCTGCATACTTTTAGCGTGACCCCAGTCACAACGAAGTCCTACAGGTTGGTGCTGGGTTACTTGGTAACACAAACAGTATAAAAATATTTTCATATATAATTATGTTTATCTTACGCTACAGTGCAAAATTCAATTACTGTTTTGTGGCTTAGTATGTATTTAAGGATTAATTCTGTTCCATTCTGTTATTACAATGGCAAGTAGTCCTTAACTGCAAAAACACAAGTTGGATGCTATCAGCAAATTCATGTTCCTCTATTTAAAAAAAAAATAATTAATCCCATACATCCCATACTGGCTGTTTATCACTCTCCATTTTGTCACTTTTGAAGCTTAGTGCATCTGGCCCATTATGTGATATTTCCATACATTACACTTTTATACCATAATGATCTTTTTGCTCTTTGTATTTTCCTTCTTCCTTTTTTTTCTTCTTTTTTACACACAAATTGATTATGCTTTGTATATCAACAGTGGCGTACCTAGGAATTTTGTGCGCTCCCATTTCCAAAAAAGTTTCTGGCCTCCCCTACCTACATGCATTATAATAATTTATACCTACATGCTGACTGCCTGTTCATAGGGGTTTCATGGTCATTGTCAGGGGTTTAATTCTCATTGCTAGTAGATTCATGGATATTGCCAGGGGTTTCATGCTCATTTGGGTCCTGAGAACTGAGTTTGAGGACCACTTGTTTAGTAAATAGGCCCCTAATAATAACTTAAATAACCTAAAATTCACGAAGAAAGGTTTTCCTTAAAAAAAAAAATTACACATAAAAAAAGACATTTAAAAGGAGGGTCATCACAGAGTTTGTTGGACCCTGAGCAGGACGACCACTGGAGGGCGGTAAAGAGCTGTCTGGAGGAGCAGCAGCAGGAAGGATCCCGACTCCCGCCGGCGCCGAGGAGAGCAGGAGGAAAGCACCTGGGAGCAGGTGAGTGAGCCTATGCCCGCCCCTGGAGCCCGCCCATGTATAACGCCCACACTGACCCCCTGGAGCCCGACCGGAGCTGCGGCCGCATCTCCCTCCACCAAACCCCCCCACCCATGGAGCGTAGCGGCGACCGCATCACCACCACCCCTGGAGTGGGTGAGCCATGGGGTGCTCCCCCCCCCCCCCGCCTGGGGCGCTCCGGTGCTGACCCCGAGTAGGTTAATTCGAATTGGAGGCTTATCATTGGATGCCCCAAATGTTCAGCTAAATGTTGTCCAATCTCTGATACTGGTTTTCTTTAAATTCTTCTTTTTCAATGTACAAGTATTGTAGTCAGAGTTGAATTGTGATTTTCTCAACTATAAGCTCGAAATGTAGAGTGTGAGATGCTGTTTAACAACTGTACCCATCACTGTTCCTCTTAGAATTATTATTGGGAAATGCAAATGTTTGTTTTCATGTATTTTATTTTTTAGGTTTGTTGTATTTTTCCTTTCTTTTGTGTTGAAATTTATATTAATAAAAATATGCCTGGTTTAAAAAAAAATGGAGGGTAATGAAGATAAGATAGCATATATTGCAAATTGTTCACTACTTCAAGCGAAACAGAAATACTTTTTTTAACTAAAGAGGAACTATCCCAGGATCTGCAAACTTCAAGTGAAACTGAAATATTTATATATCTAAAGAGGAACTATGTGAAACCATCAAAAAGTGTCTTTATTCCAAAGAACTAAAAACTACAGTGAATGCATGACCTCCAGCTATAAATTGAGGAGCCGAGTTATTCACGAGATCCTATTTATTTGGAAATTATTAGTCATCTGAGGAACAAAGATAACCCCACATATTTCACAGTTCTTCCTATGGAATAAAGTCAAGTTATAGACTTTTTACACTGAAGCCCCACCTCCAATCTGCCTCTGACCCAGGATACTGAAGCTTCAGATTACTTATCTCATTCATAAAGGCTGTATGGTTCTGGGTTGTCACCATTAATACAGGACCCTTGGAGATGTAGTCATCTCCAAGATTCCCTAATCAGGAGCCTTTAAGACATGACCCATGTCTGCCTTTCACACTTCAGTCAACCCAGGTCAGACCTGGATAACCCTGGTTGTGAACCAGGTCAACCCTTACACACGGACCAGGGACCCAAATAAACCTATGGTGGGTGCAGCTGGTGGCAGGGCAGGAGGTATCACAGCAGGTATTGGAGATTCCTGCATCTTAGATTTGGGGGATACATAATATTTGCGGGTAACCCTCGAAAACGGGTGTTTTCAGGGAAATAGCTGCACATATTAAATTATAATGGAGCCTCTAAATCACATTGCCCTATGAGCTGTCATGGTCTTGCAGTGGTGATCGGAGAGAGGATTTGATTGCAAAGTGTTTGGCATTTGGCAGAGGTAACGAGGAGTGAAGGCAAAAACTCAGGCATTTCTCAATGTTCTGGGGCAGGTTTGAGGCAGCGACTCCAATCCCGTACTGTAGCTGCAATGTCTTCAGAATTTTAATCACATTCTCAGCTTCAGCACTTCTCTAGAGCCACACCAACTCCATGGAATACCCGCCTGCACAAATCAGACATGCTTTCAGCATCCCTGCCATTAAATGTGACTCAAGTCTTTTTTCTCAGCTCTTTGACTGAGGTTAGGCAGTACGGAAGGGTTAGGGTTAGGCTTTGGGAACAATGCTTAGGGACAGATGTTACCTTACTGCTACTCTGCAACACCTGTCACGTACACAGCTACACTACCAGAGATGAACAGAGGAAAGTCATCAAGGCATAGGCTGGAACTACTGTTTTGTCATCATTCTGAGCATTTCAACATTTCATCAGTGTGGACATACTCAGTGTGGACAACATGGACAATGGCGACATGCTAAACATGTCGTTCTGCTGCATGTCGACATTATGACCATGTCTGCATTCTCTTTTGCTGTTTGTCTGGCTCTTTGTCATGTTGGGGCTCTTTGAAAAGGTTTATATGAAATATAGAAAGTTTAGCAATGAGAGCCATCCTCCAACAAACCTTCAAACTTTTTTTGTTGATGACACGACCGATGGCCATCCTGTTCTATGCCCACTGGGCTGTCAGCATTGCACATGCCTATGGCAAATTCAGAATGTCCAAGGGCCCATGGCCATCAGCATCAGTGGAGCAAAGTTTAGATACAGCCGCTAACACTGACACTGCCTTGGTTATTTACCATTCATCAGTTGCCACCAAGAAACACTCAACAAAATTGCATGGATATCCTGATGCTTTGCCTTTGTCCGACTCAGAGTCACACCCTCAGGGTAATCATCTTCATTGTGTCTCCCCTTCCCAGCTGCAGTCATCATACACATTGGTGTACAGACGGTCACACATCAGCTCAGTAGCAAATCTGTTACAACTACATACTGTATGTATAGAGGCATTGTTTCTTGTAATCCTTTTGCTTTAGAAATATATTATATACATTTGGCTTGCACTGATGTGACCCTGTTTGGGTTTGTATTATGTTATATGTGTTAAAAGTTAAAGGACCTTGTCAGGCATCTTCCATTTGTTTGCTAGTTTCAGCACACCCTTGTTAATAGAAGTGCTATTCCAAACTGTCAGTCACTGAGGCGACCACATTCATTACAGTACTTTGTCAATTGAATTTAAAGTCAGCTTTATAGAATTTAATTTTCTTTTTTATTAAAATGAATATTCATTCCTTACATTCATTTGTGACATCCCGAGGCAGCATGCATTCATGTCAGTATACTTTCATATTCCTGTTAAATGGTCTCTGCAAAGAAATTCTATTTATGATTCCAATGGCCTTAGCATGCAGTGTTTTCTTAGAGGGTACATTGTATATAGGGAGAAGAATGTCAGCTCTAAATGCATAGCAAACCTATATGGAAATCTTATTTCATTGGATTTTGTCAGCGTGTATCACACATGGCCAGGGCCGGTGGAATGTTTTCAAACCCAGCAGCGCTTCCCGCGCCGTCGCCTGGCTGCCGGATTGCGCGCATCACTGCAGGGACCCCGCCGCCAGATCACACAGTGCCGCAGGTACCCGGCACGGACACCCCTGCAGCCTCCATGCGAGAGCCGAGGGTCGAAGTGCCGCCCTCCAGTGGCTGGCGCCCTAGGCAAATGCCTAGATTTGCCTAGTGGTGGCACGGCCCTGCACATGGCAGAAGTGCACAGTTAACTTTGCTAGCACACTGGGGGAGCTATTTATTAGAGGAGTAGCACATAGAGGGGGAAATTTACTAAAGGAAATTTGTAAAAAAAAAAATAGCTGTATTTGTATCCAGAAATACACTTATTTTTGACATTTAGGGGGAAATTTACTAAAGGAAATTTGTAAAAAATAGGTGTATTTGTATTTAGAAATATACTTATTTTTGACATTTACAATCCCGAAAATACGGCAACTCGTATTCGTATTGATAGCACATTAATACGAATACGAATTGCCGTATTTTCGGGGTAGTATATGTCAAAAATAAGTGTATTTCTAAATACAAATACACCTATTTTTTTACAAATTTCCTTTAGTAAATTTCCCCCTTACTGTCCCGAAAATACGGCAATTCTGAGTCGTATTGATGTGCTATAAATACGAATTCGAATTGCCGTATTTGCGGGATAGTAAATGTCAAAAATAAGTGTATTTCTGGATACAAATACACCTATTTTTTTTTACAAATTTCCTTTAGTAAATTTCCCCCAGAATATCATATCTGGTCGACTGATCGACAATGTCTTCAGGCATGGTCAAACGCATCCAGTTAGATGCCTAAAAATGGTCGTCAGAGTCTAGATCGTCATTAACATCTACGCAAACAAAAGGTCATTGGGGACGTAAACAAGTTTTTCATACTTTTGTTTTTAAGCGACGTGTTCATACTTTACCATTCCAGTGGACATAGAGGGAGAATAATATAGTGTGCCGTGCTCTGCGAGGGGGCGTGGCACACATATACGGTATCCATGTCGACCTATGTCTCTGCTCCACCCCAATGTGAATTCATATTTACAGTATTCAGAGCGTTTCAGATCTGCAGCAACAATTCACAGAGGACCGCTCTGCAGGGAAGTCCACTGTTGTTGCTCAGTCTTGGTATCAGCTTTAGGAGCCAGGGGTCGGCCCCCTCTCTGTCTGGGCCTGGGACTCCAGTCCTGTATCCACCCAAAAATGTGAAAAACTTCTGTCAGCCTTATCACAGTCGACCACTTCCCCGGTCGACCTTTTGCTTGCGTCTTTTTTATTTTTAGGCATCTAACTGGATGCGTCCAACCATGACTGGTCGACCACGTGATTGTTTATTTAGACAGAGTCGATCCACTTTACCATAACCAAAGAATATCATCTAAATATATGTCTAGTGGCTGTGAGTCTCTGAAACACTGTCATCTGCTGGCAAAGAGTTAAAATACATCTCTTTCTCACACATGCACAAACACAGAAGGTAGCAGACTAGCTTTCGAAGCTTTTGCTTCAAGCAGGCTTACTAGTACAGTATATTTCTGTTAGTTCCTCTATTTTCTTTTGTGTAATCAGTCAGCATACTGTAGCTTTCTATTAGGCCTGTGATATTGGCCTATTTACCTTGCTTTGAAAATCTTAGCCTTATAGAGCAGGAATAGGTAGATGTCAGAAGCTATTATAGCCTACAGTGTGATATCTTTAAATCTTTCCCCAGCGGCCTATGGACCTGATTGCAGCAGCTTAGTTTATGTGAACCATAGCAATGCAAATGCAGAAGGACCATCAAAAATGCTTTGCAGTTCTAGATGTTCTGATGGTTGTGATACATCTCTGTGACTTATAACTCTTTCACATCGCTATGCTGGATTGGACCCAGAATCTCGATCCTGGGTCCGACCCTGCTTTGACCAAAGTCTGGCACTTTCACATTAAACCCGGGTCGCATATTATACACAGAGCGACCTCGGTTTAAACCTCCTTATATCCTGGGGTTAAATTGCTGAGTTGGTCAACCCAGGATATAAAGTTTGATGCTTTTACACCACACCTAAACTGGGCCTCACAGCGGTGTGCCCAACCTTGCCACTCACTGGCCAGCCCTAAATATGTCCCGAATCCTGCAGTTAAGTGACGATGTAAGTGATTACTTTGGTCTTCTCCGGGAAAATGTTATTGGAGCCACAATCCCAGCAAGTGGATCCTGATATTGAATAAAACAATCTTTTACTCATTTGCATACCATCTGTCTTTTCATTTTATGCAGTCAGGTAAGTGAAGAGCTGCCATGCCATGTGCACATGACATCCTGACAAGGGAACTGGATGGGGGGGCTATCAGATGCGGTGGTCAAGGACCCTGTGACAATTTATGACCATGCCTCTGAGATCATGACCACGCCAACCATGGAGGAATGTGATTCCTCTTCTCAGCAGAATACATAGGGGTATATTCAATGCCCTTAAGGACGGCGAGTAGTGCGTATAGCTCACCGTCATAGCTCGCAGTCAGAATTCAACTGCCCCCCCCTTCACGAGGTGGAAACAGCGAGTGCGCCCATTAAAACAGTGAAGATTCAGCCCTATATGCAGTGGGCTTGCTGCATTTGTGGTGAACCTCGCCGTTTAAGGGAATTCTCGCCATCCTCTGATGGCGAGAATCTCCCCCGGAACATTGCATACGGTGAGCGGCCAGTGAGAGGGTTGGACGGCGAGGATGGCTTTTCCTCGCAAAAAAAAAGCCATCCGCGCCATGCAACCCCCCCCCCTCGCCAATGGCATATACCCCATAGACTTGTCTTTGCCATTTTTTTTATTTTTTAAATTCAATTTTTATTGAGTTTTTGCATGTCAAACAACAAGCCCCCCCAAACATAAAACATAGGTGGCAGCAGGATTCATACTAGAATGCATATCGGACAATTTCAAAATATTAAGACACGTACATTATGGTCACAAATATGAGAGGAGAATATGCACAGCATGAAACAGAAGATAGAGAATTTCTTTAACACAGTACTGAATACTCAAGTACCCGAGGGCGCCAATCGGGCAAAATTATATGAAAATAATACAGAATGTATAGTGAAGTATTATTTATAGATACATACTATACAGTATGACATATAGAAATTGTGTACCAGTACGAGCTGCAATAGTCAAATGGGTCTATGCTACAGATTATATACCGGACACCCAATAGAAAAAAAGAAACTGATCCCCAAAACAACTCTAACCTATAACCCCCCCACCCTGTATAACCTACCCTCAACTTAGGCATATACTAACTAACCCTATTAGTTACATTTACCTAACCAATGAACTGTGTAGGAGGCGATAAACTAGTGGTCCTTAGCTAAAACTAATTAGATAACCCACAGTAGCAACAGTATATGGCCGCCTCTGTTTTAGCTAAACTATACCAAAAAGCCAATCTATCCCTCCCCCCGTTAGCATGTATCGTACATACAATATGTAGGGGGTATCAAAATCTACCAGCTTTGTTACAGTATAGTAATTGAACCTCACAAAAAAGGCCTCGTATCAAAGCAATGACAACACCTGTCAAAGAATACAAAGATACCCAGACATAGAAACATAAACCACACACAGATAGTGGTAGATGCTCAAATTAGTTCAGTAATATCACTCAGGTGCATGCAACGGAGGGGTTAATACTGGTTAAGTAAAACAAGACATTTTTCCCCCAGCACACTGAGTGGTATTAGTACCCAATCTTGAACACTACATGGTAATAGAATTCAGAGATATTGGTTACATATACCTGTGCAGGTGTATGATATGCCCCTAAGCCGTGTCAAGGCTTCTATGTATATTGGGGGTCCCTAGTGCTATATCTAGGTGCAGGGTGTGCACCCCAAAAACTGTCATAAGCTAGGAAGCATAAACCTCCCGGCACAGACATTGTTTGGCAGCATAGCGTGTAACACACTATATATGACACAGAAGTAAAAAATAAAAAATGTAAATATGCAGCTGTAAGAAAAATATCTTGATCCATCGTAAAAAGCAAATGTGACATAAGCGCATCCCAAGTCTCTGCAGGCGTACATCCAGAATATTGAAACATCATAGTCCATGATCGGAAAATTGACACCAGGAGTAAGGGAGGGTTCTTTATGTGAATCCTAATATTAATAGGAGAGTCCAGTATAGAACAGAAAAAAAGGTTTACAGTTTGGGCATATCCACATGAAAATACATGTCCAGAATATGAACTACAGGAGCTGTACAGGTCACAGGGTCATTATACAGAGGCATATCTCTCCCAAGCACAGTGTCACTCTCCTCTGTAGTATAGGATGGAGGGACAGCACCCCATGTGCCATCCAACCTGGCAAGAAGCCTGATAGTAGAGGCATAGATTGCATGCAGGAGTTGTGGAAAAACAGCTTCCATGTTTATACATGAAACACAGTTGGCTGGAATTTAAATACCATTGATAAACAGAACTGTAGCCGTGGAGGGGCAACGGAAGAAGATGGCGGCGACTAGCACACCGCCAAGTGCATAGAGGAGACCAACAGCTTTGGACACCCCACAGCAGTGCACTATTCCAATACTGTTTGTTCCACACAGCAATATAACGGTCACTGTAGTTAATAGGTAAATATAAATGCAGAGAGAGAGATCTCGGGAACCAGTCACAGCCAGCAATCACTAGCAGTTTTAAACTAGCCGGGCAAGCACGTGGTAAAGATGGCAACGGTGTACAGGAGAAGTTATTATGGCACGTGTGCCACAACACCAGCACTAGCCATACCCAAGGTTCTGGAGTGGCCATCTCAGTCTCCTGACCTCAATATCATTGAGCCACTCTGGGGAGATCTCAAACGTGTAGTTCATGTAAGACCGCCCAAGAATATACAGGAACTGGAGGCTTTTTGCCAAGAAGAATGGGCAGCTTTACCATCTGAGAAAATAAAGAGCCTCATCCACAACTTCCACAAAAGCTGTCATTGATGTTAAAGGCGGCAATACACGGTATAAAGAACTGGGGTATGTAAACTTTTGATCAGGGTCATTTGGGGTAGTTTCTTTTGTCATTATGATTTAAAAAGAGCAAACACAGTATTTTCACAATACATGGCTTCACCCAACCACTAACCATGAGTGAAAGAAAAGTTTGTGAGTTATCATTCATATTCTCTGACAAATGGCCAAAAAATCACAAATTCTGCTAGGGTATGTAAACTTATGAGCACACCTGTGTGTGTGTGTGTATATATATATATATATATATATATATAGATATAGATATATATCTATATATCTATATATATAGATATATGGAGTATTTGGAGCTCCAACCGCGCTCAGTCACCAGAAAATAAAATGTGCTTTTCCTTTTTCAGTTGTATGTCTGCAGCCTTTTCTCTCAGGGAGCCAGACCACGGCTCTCAGGTGTCCCAATCAAGTATGTAGAAAAGTAGAGAAGGGCGCAATCAAGTCAGTAATCATAAAAAGATTTTTACTTGACAAATAAATAGCTCACATACATAGTAAAAAGCAGCAAACAGCTTGCCCAACATGAGAGATCCTTCAGAGGTAACCAGAAGTCGGTGGAAGCCGGGACTCAGTTCCCCACCGTCAGCGCCACTTTGCTCGGACCACTGGTCCGGGCAAAGAGGCGCAAAGAGGCGCTGACGGTGGGAAACTGAGTTCCGGCTTCCACCGACTTCTGGTTGCCTCTGAAGGATCTCTCATGTTGGGCAAGCTGTTTGCTGCTTTTTACTATGTATGTGAGCTATTTATTTGTCAAGTAAAAATCTTTTTATGATTACTGACTTGATTGCGCCATTCTCTCCTTTTCTACATATATATATATATACAGTGGACGAAGTGGGACGGTATGCAGCGGTATGGCATACCGGCACTTCATCCCACTGACCTGGAAGTGTCAGGATGCAATAGGTGAGGGAGTGCCTTCTGCACCAAGAACGCTGTTCTGCATAGTTGTCCTGTGAGGTGCCGCTGATCCCTCCCCTGTAGTCACTGCCGCTGGATCTATTGTCTCCATGCTTCTGCCTGGCACCGACCTGGGGTGCACCCTGGCTGTCATCACTGCGCTGCTGGACCTCTTCCGGGCACCTTTCTGTGGTGCGCCTGGCTTACACAACTGAGCCGCTGGATCTCTCCCTTCTGCTGCCCGGCGCCCACCTGGGGTGCGCCCGGCTGTCATCTCTGAACCGCTTAATATCTCCCTGCATCTGCCATGGTCCCACATGGGGTGGTCCCACCTGGGGTGTGCCGGGCCGCCAGGCGGCATCAAGGCTGCAAGCGGGCAACCTGGACCATAAGAGGAGCAGCGGCTGCCATTAAAGCAACAAGCGACCACCCGGGCTGCGTCAGGGAGTACCGAGTCGCCTTTGGACCAGCAGAGAAGAAGCAGCAGCCGCCCGGGGACCAAGCAGCCACAGGGAAGCAGTAGAGCCACTGATACTGGTGAGAATGACACCTGGTGCCTTTCCCCACCCTCTCCTTGCTCCCTCTCACCTCCTAACTTCACTCCATTTCACATCACCCCCTCTTGCCATGTCACCTCAGCCCCTCTAACTCCCTGTGGCCCCAACCCCTCTCGCTCACCGTGGCTTCACCTCCTTGCCTTAGCCCCTCTCGCTCCCCTTGGTCCCAGCCCCTATCGCTTCCCGTGGCCTCAGCCCCTCTTGCTCCTCGTCACCTCAGCAGCTCTTGCTCCTCATCGCCTCAGCCCTTTTTGCTCATCACCTCCACACCTCTCGCTCACCTCTTTCTCTCATTCCCTCTATTTCCATGAAGCTATCTTTCCCTGACAACCCTCTCTTCCTATTTCTCACTTCTCTCTCTTTTACACTTTCCCCGACACCCTCTTGTTGTAGTGACAACCTGGGTGTGGGGTAGCTTAAAAGCATAATATGTGAGAAGGACCCAGAAAAAGCCCAGTAGGACCCAAATTTTATAAAGTGAGGGGTCCTCGGGATCCAGATGTTTTCCACTGACTGCGATCACTGTGTCACTCTCCCTGTCCCCCATATTTCCTGCTGTCACTCATTTCTTTGTCTCCCGCTGTCATGGTCCCTGTCCCTATGTCTCCTGCTGTCTCTTTCTCTGTCCCTGCTGTCTCTCTCTCTGTCCCTGCCATGATTCTTCATATCGCTGCTGTGACTCTCTCTGTCCCTGCAGTCCCTCTATTTGTTGGGGAACTGCACTAATTATTGGGGATAATTGTTACACTAATTAGATAGAGTAGGGGATATAACTGATTTTAATTTGAAGGAAAATTCCTTATATTTTACATCACATAAACCTCGACCCTAGGGTTTTGGTTATAGGAGTGATGTTCAGTGGTGCACCCCCGAGTCTGGGCACGTAATATTTAGCAAAAAAAAGAAGAAAGAAACTCGGGTGGGGTGCACTCTTAATCCCCTAACTAAGGTTGTTCTGTTAACTTACATTACATTTTCATTTTTATATTTTTCTCTGCTGTGCACTTATTTTTTCATATATTATTTGATTTTATTTGTGGTATTAAAAATATTTTAAATATATTTTTAGAAAAAATGTTTTTATTATTATTTTTTATTATTATATTTTAATTACACGCTACCATTGCTGTATAAAAATTATATAATATATTCCCAGCGAAAGTATAGGTTTAAATTTTAGATACTGGTATTCCAGTTAATATACAACCACCTTTCATAACAAGATTGATTCAATGGCAGTAAGAATTACAGAAAAGGCCAAAATCACATACTGAAAAAAATGAGACAGTTGACAGAATATTGTCAAAAAGTGAAAAAATAATGACCATCATATCACCCTATCCATGAGGCACCATAGGTTTTTATAGGTGTTTCACTCAATTGAGTGATGGTAAGGTTCTAATCATAGGTCAAAAGAAACAATTGAAAAGGCCATGCCGAGAAAAAATATTAAATGAAGTATATACAGGTAATTTACATATATACAATTATGCGGTGGTTATCCCATCAGTCACTATGGGCCTTATTCTGGTTGGTGCGTACTTTTCCGTATACTTTCGGATGGCGTTTTTTAGCCGTCTGCGCATGCGTGGGGAACGCTATGCGCATGTGCCACGCATGGTCTACGTACTTGTACTCACTAATACCGTACAGAAATGTGCACCGCAATCACTCGTGAAATATGGGCGTATTATGGGCGTCATTCGGAATGACACAGGGGCGTACTTTCAAAGTGGGCTAAACTGGGCGGAAACATGGGCGGACACGGGGGAGTGCACTTATTTTGGTGGGCATGCATTCGGACAGCACACCGAATGCACGCGAACAAAAAGGCAAGAAATATGCGGTGTCCATAAGCAAGTATTGCTTTGCGGACACCACTCGGTCATGCGCTAGGCAATCGGAACGCCTAATCAGGACGGACGCACCTCAACCAATGTCAGCTGAATACAATACAATCACCTACTTTACTCATTACTTGTTAATTACACGCTTGTCACTGCTTCAATTGGAACCATTGCAGCTTAAATGGAACATTACGAAACACACACATATATGCTGCACTTTTCACACACTTTTACACTGCAAATAATGAACACAACTTAATATTAATAATACAAATACACATGTCACTTCTACATGTATCAATTAAACCACACATTTGGGGGAAACAAAAAAACATTTATTAAAGGAACTTATAAAATAAATTAGAAATCGCCACAAAATAAAAGGTAGCATAGCAGGAAGACAATTAAATAATATATAATAAATCCATGTATTCTAGACATACATAGCCACAGCAGAATCATTAGGAACACATCAGGTGGCTTCACAACAAAAGTATAGCACCAACACTTCAAGTACAGCAGACAGTAATGGTAGCCGAAACAGGGCAACAGGGGAACCAAACATGACATTCGAAGCGAGGGCAAATGTGGGTACCCTTGGCATGGAATTGGACACAGGAAGCTGACACACACAGCTCAATGAAAGATTTGGGAAGACATAAGGGTGGAGATTAATGCGGGCACATTTGCCCCTGGCAGGCTCCTTGCCACGTGCAGCAGCTCTTCGGCCACGGCCACGGTCAGATGGTGGGCCAGGTGGAGCAGATGCTGGGGAGGGGGTGGATCGTCTTCCCCATTTGGCAGCAGGGAGTGCTGATGGTGGTAATGCACCAGAAACGGATGACATTAGGACCCTATTGCTGGCAACTAGCTCCACCATAAGATCATTATGGTGGAGGAGGAGGTCATTTTGCCGCAGGGCTTGATCAGCCAGGACCTGCAGGCTAGCAGCAATTGATTGCTGGGTGGCAGCCATAGCCTGCAGGCTCTCACCGATAGTCTGCTGGCTGCTGGCTGCTGATCAAACCCTGCAACACCTCCTCGATCCTACACACCCGCTCTGATGCCGACTCTCCCTGCTGCTGAATATTGACAAGCACATGCCCCCACATGGCCAATTCAGCCGCGGTCAGTGGCTGCTGCTGCTGCACGGGCCTGCTACTGGGGCCAGGTGGCACAGACTCCTCAACCTCCTCAAGAGATTCTTGACCAAGCGGTGGGGATGCTGGTGAAAGAGAACATTACAATTACCACACATTCCATGCAAAATTAGAACCAGCTACTTATGGCATGGCAAATAATTACCTTCAAGCAAAGAAGCCATGACTTCCGCTGGGGACTCGCTGTCCATGGTGCTCACCCCCTGGACCTCCTCGACTGCAATGCAGCACTCTGCCATCTCTTCCAGGGGGGTGAGCTGCAGCTTTCCAGGCATGGGGCCAGCCCCAGAGGTGTGGCTGTGTTCCCACCGCTGGGTCAATTTCTTCTTGAGGTTCGTTTTGAAGTCATGCCACCTGCAATCAAAGTTTACATATTAATACATGTCACTCCTCATGTTTGCTGTAGCACCCATTGCAATCTGCAACATAATACAACATGTGCCTCATGACACCAAACTTAGATTATATTAATTTTGAAAACCAACCCTTAGAAGATACACTCACACTCACCCTACAATAACTATCAATTAAATGACATGGCAAACATGTCTGTGGCTCCAAGCAACGTGACTGCCCATTGACCAACTCCATCTAATATCTAATGTAAACATTACTGGTCTTGTACTGCTCAAATGTAACACACATGAACTTGCCTCTTCTTAACGTGCTCCGTCTCACGAACTTGTGGAGCCACCGCATTAATCTCCGCCGTTATGTCCTCCCAGATCTTCCATCTCCTTGTGTGTGTCAACCGGTCCTGTGGACACTCGATCCAATCCCGTGCCCGGGGCACCAGGATGGCAAGCTCTTGCGCTTCGAATGCCATGTTTCTGGTGGTTGGTTCCTCTGTTGCCCTATTTCGGCCACGACCACTGGCACCGCCACGACCACTGGCACCGCCACTGCCACTGGCACCGCCACGGCCACCTGTCGCTGTACTCGAAGTGCTGGCCAGGCTACTCTGTTGGGAAGCCACCTGCTGTGTTCCCAATGATTCTGCTGAGGCTGAAGATGGGCCAGCTGCCGATTGGCCTGATGTAGATGGCCCATCTGGCTGCTCTTCCCCCAATGGCTGGTCTGGGTTGATGGTGACATAGGTGGTGCTGGAGTCCATGCGGGGAAATAGGTCCTGCCACTCCTGCTCTTCCTCATATAGAGATGCAGACATGTGTGCAACAACATTGCATTTGTCAAACACACCTTTATATACTATTTCTGTAATTGGCGTACATCAGCGACACCCTGCGTTTCGTACGGCCGCGTTCCGTACGGCAGCGTCAACCGTGCGGCGCATAGGCCACGCCCCTAGCTGCGGAAAATTATTTGAAAAAAAACTGGCAAACTTAGTAAGTCTGATTTAGTAGGTAAATGCAGATTTGTACACCAATGACCAAATAAAACTGAGGTCAGACATAAAATGTATATGTGAATGTACATCTGTACTGAGCACTTGTTTGGTATGTAGTACAAATGACAATACCCATTCCATATGTAAATCCAGTCCACCACTTAGGCACAAGTAATCAGTGCTAGCATCCAAATCACATGTGAAAGCTCTCCAAATTCAGCCTTGATGCTAGCTACTTTTCATTCCACCTCTCTAGTATGGCCCAGTAGAAGGTAAGTGTACACATGGCAGCATGGCCTAATATTGGGAAAAGGTCTGGCACTATTTGCTATGTTTCGGCTGCATAGCTTTCACTATAAAATAGCTGTTTAGTACCTTGTTGAGTTAGGTGTAAGTGGCTAGTGATGCAGACTATTTCACCTGTTGCTTATACCCATGTTTGGTGAATGTAATAGATTATATATAATGGGTTCCCATCTTATTTTACACTGTCTGTTTAGGAGATAGTAAGTAATGGCATGGTCTGCTAAACTATGCAAAGGTACAGCAAGTGTGGGTTTGCGATGCAATGGGTTAGCCGTCTGTTCTGGCGCATACACGCTGTTAGTGTAAAAATGAACAATAAAGTTAATACCAAATATCACTCTGATCAACCAATGACAGGACATGATCGCTTGATTTGTGCCATTGCTAAGATGGCGGCCTATGGCAGAGCAGCACCTTTTTCTGCAGCAGAGCTAAGGACACTGGTCTCCGTTATGGAGACCAGGCTGGGCCGTGCTGGGCCGTGCAGGGCCCTTTATAACCAATCGGCAGAAGCGGAATGCCTATGCGGTGGCCCGCCGGCGCATATACGCCCTCACACAGGTGCGGCGGACCATCGCACAGCTGGAGCGGCGGTGGTCAGACTTGAGGCGTCGCCAGCCGGATTTGCTCCAGCAAATCAGGGCCAGGATGGCTAGATGTGAGTGTTTATACATTAAATGGCCATTTGTACATGATTGCTTACATGACATTATTTAAGCCAATAAGGTCACCAGCCTGATCATGAGTTAAACATGGCATACTCTATATGTGTGCTACTTCCTGTTTGACACCCTGTAATGGTCATAAAATATGTTATTGGGGAGGATTAATGTTTGTGATGCTTGCAATGGGCCAAATGTCACAGCATACCTGCCATGTTACAGGCTGTGTTTTGTAAACGCCACTAAGGAGCTGTTTGCCTGTACATTTATCTCTACTATTAACCTTTGCATTTATAGCTTGATAAGGCTTAATACAAATGACCCCTAATTGGCACTTTTTTGTTTTTTCACAAACACAGCACGGGAACGAGCAAGACAGGCCCGAGAAGACTCAGAGGCTTCCCAGGCCCAGGAGGAGGCGGAGGAAGTAATGGCCGAGGAGGTTGGAATAGAAGAAGGGGTGGCGGAGGAAGTGGAGGAAGAGGAAAGGGAGGAAGTGGAGGAAGAGGAAAGGGAGGAAGTGGAGGAGGAGGTGTGGGCAGCGGAGGTGGTGGCATTGGAGGAGGAGGTGGCAGAAGAGGTGGAGGTGGCAGATGAGGAGGAGGTGCCACATGAGGAGGCCACAGAAGAAGAGGAGGCCTGTGAGGTTGTGCAGGCACCCGAAATTGGTATGTATAGATAAAGAATCATTATTCCTTTTGTCATCTTCTATTTGCTATGTAGCACTGGTGATTCAATTGTTTTTTTTCAATACTATAAAGTGATGAAACAAACTGGGTAGCAACAGACACACTTAGGGGTTAGATAGGGTGGGCAAACCATCCCTTTCATCCAGGACACATATTAATGACACAGGTTGTGGGGATGGCTTTCAGGTCGATTTTAAGTGTCAATGAACCAGTGTAGTTAATCTGTATCCTGGAAGAAAGGGATGACGTGCTCATGTAAGGGTTACATGTCCCTGCTGCAAGCGTACAATCTGTAGCCTCATATAGGTGAGTAGAGATTACAGGTGATTAATTTGACCAAACTAGATTCAGTATGGCATAAATAGAGTATGGACAGGCGTGACTTAGACTGGAGTAACAAGTGGTCAGTGCCCCTGGGCCCTCCTCTAGCTAACCACCCCCTGCGGTCTGCATGTATGTTTGGCACCATAATCGTGTGTTGATTTGGTCTTAGTAATGATTTTGTGCATGGGAGTGGGTTAGTGCTGCAGCTTCACCTAACTGGCATTATGACAATAATTTATGGAGCAGACCATCAGCAGGCAAGCCATGCTTGATTGCACAAATGTACTGAGCATTCCTGAGAGTTGACTAACTCCCCTGCCACGCTCCATCATATAACAGACACTGAACTTTGTTTGCTGAATTGGGATTGGTGCAGCGCGTGACATGCTTCTCAGAGCATAGTCATGGGTGGGTTTGGATTCAGAAGGAGCACTATGACTGTGAGGTGTTCTACAGAATAAAGGGTAGAGGGGAAAAAACAGGCTTTCCATGTAGTATGTATGCATGTATGTATAGATGTATGTGTCATATATATAGTTATATATGTGTCTATATACATATATATATATATATATATATATATATACACACCTGTCACGGTGCATGTTTAAAATTTAGGTATGACTATGTTAAATGTATGCATGAATATCATTATTAATTTTACCATTTTTATTTTGTCCACAGATGAGCAAGCACAAGAGGGTCTCCGTGGGGCCCTCTTACGTATCCGAGGCCACATGCGCCAGGTCCTGGCGGAATTGGACCAGCTACTGGATGGCGCTATTTAATTTATATATTTTTTGGGGTTTAAACTCACTTTTGTATGTTTAATAAATTGTTTATTACAGTTCGAAGTTGTCTGTGTGATTTTTTAAAATTGAAAAGTATATGTGTAACTTGTGTATAATCTTTTAAATAAGCAAAATGTAAATACTGTATATAAATGTATGTTAGGATCACATGCTGTAAGGGTTAATGTGTGTAATGAATGTAGTAGTAATGTGGTTCAGTATATATTAGGATTTAATTGATTCAAATAGATAACAATCCCTTTTTAATGAGGTTGCCTAATTGCCTAAGTGGGTCATGTGATCGCTGTGTGTGGTCAGAAAAATAGTGTTGTATTTAGCGAAAATACTCTGCATCGGTGTGTACGGCCAGCTTCCCGTCCGTTCTAACGCAGTAAGACCGTGCTTACGCTGCAAGACCGTGCAAGATTCTGTACGTGTCCACCGCACACGCAAGGTTTGTATGTCGTCCGCACACACGCCCTGTTCTTAAAGAGTGAGTCCGTCCGAATGCGGAGGACCGGTGGGCGTTTCTATGGACGATGTCCGCACGCCACCGCACAGCGTGGCGTGCGGACCGCTCCGTAGGAAATCGGGAAAGTACGCACCGATCAGAATAATGCCCTATGCCTTTAAATCAAAGGTTGTATGCCATATAGACTGAGCCTGCAACCTCCTATTCTCTGAACAGGCTGATGTTATTTATATGAGGTATATGTAACCATTTATTATTCAGCAGTCCCTCTCCCTGCAGTCCCCGCTGTCCCTCTATCTGTCCCTGCAGTCCCCGCTGTCCCTCTATCTGTCCCTTTGTTTGTGCTGTCATTCTCTCTGTCCCTGAATTTATGCTCATTCCGTGTGGCATAATGTGAATTTTGGATCATTCAGTGTGGCATTATGTGAATTTTGGCTTATACTGTGTGATATAATATGATTTTTGACTCATGCCACGTGAATATTGTCTAATACTGTGAGATATAGGGGGGGTATGCAATCTGCCGCCGATATTTCCGACATGGGAAATAGCGGCGGCTCCCTATTCAATGCTCTCATTAATGACAGCATTGATGCGGGATCATGGCAGAACGGCCGATAGCAGCCGTGGATTGTCGTTATCCGGGCTGCAGCTCGACAATCCATGGCTGTTTTCACGGCCACACCCCCTTTGCGCCCATCGCAATTTTAGGTATGACTATGTTAAATGTATGCATGAATATCATTATTAATTTTACCATTTTTATTTTGTCCACAGATGAGCCAGCCTAAGCACAAGAGGGTCTCCGTGGGGCCCTCTTACGTATCCGAGGCCACATGCGCCAGGTCCTGGCGGAATTGGACCAGCTACTGGATGGCGCTATTTAATTTATATATTTTTTTGGGTTTAAACTCACTTTTGTATGTTTAATAAATTGTTTATTACAGTTCGAAGTTGTCTGTGTGATTTTTTAAAATTGAAAAGTATATGTGTAACTTGTTTATAATCTTTTAAATAAGCAAAATGTAAATACTGTTGTGGTTGTTTTCACGGCCACACCCCCTTTGCGCCCATCGGCAGATGGGACATTGAATCCCGTCTGTTGTTATGCGGTCAATCTGACCGCAAACGGGCCTGGATCATGGCTGTCGGCGGGGATCGACAGCCGTGATCCCAAATTGCATACCCCCCATAATGTGAATTTTGGCTCATTCCATGTGGCATAATGTCTAAGCGGCATTAGTACTCGATAGAATAAGGGGTCCTCATGTTGTGGTGCATAATGTGTTTAAAGGGGGTGGCTCATACTGCAGATTTGTACATTATACTTAAGAACATGCCCCCTTTTGAGTGGCCACACTCCCTTTCCTGGAGTGTGCCATAATTGCAACCTTCACTTTTCCATACCACTTCAAAAATTCCACTTCGAGCACTGTATATATATGTATATATAATGTACAATATCTCTAGAATTTGCGCTAAGCTGAGTTGGTCGCTTAATAACACTTGATCCCCTACTAGAGAGATCCAAAAACCAAAATCCAAACCAATAGTGTTATGTAGCGCCCTGTGCAATTCTCAGGGTACTTCCTGTCTTTCCTTTGCTTTATAGTACCATAATCATAAAATGTTTTCAAATATAAAACATTTATTTAAAACAAATAAATCAAACTTTTTCTTGACAAAGGTGTGTCCTTTAGATTATGGATCACAATGGTTATCAACGGTTAACCGACGCATTTCGTCTCTTTGTGAGACTTCATCAGGGGTGAATAGTTTTATAATGGATCTACAAAAGTAGAACATAATTGTGAATATACTACACAACATACATATATGTTGTGTAATATATTCACAATTATGTTCTACTTTTGTAGATCCATTATAAAACTATTCACCCCTGATGAAGTCTCACAAAGAGACGAAAAGCGTTGGGTAACCGTTGATAACCATTGTGATCCATAATCTAAAGGACACACCTTTGTCAAGAAAAAGTTTGATTTATTTGTTTTAAATAAATGTTTTATATTTGAAAACATTTTATGATTATGGTACTATAAAGCAAAGGAAAGACAGGAAGTACCCTGAGAATTGCACAGGGCGCTACATAACACTATTGGTTTGGATATATGTATATATATATAAAAAAAATTCACAAAAAAATAAGAAGAGAGAACAAACAAAATAAATGCATGTGATTTCTGTCCCTGTTCCTATTATTGCTGTAAATGAGCACTGGGGAGATAACTGGGCTGTAAAATGAGAAGAGATCACAGCCTGGGGTTTTCTAGTGTTTGCACAAGCAGCATACAGCTTAGACAAGTTCCTCTTTCTTTTCCCTTTTTCCAGATGTTGTAAGACTATCTCCCCCTCCATGCAAATTCATTAACTGCCGTCCAGTCACGTCTGCCAACAGCAACATAGAACTACCTTATGGAAACTGAGAGAGGAAATGTTAGTTGTAGGCAATATTTTTGATTAGCCTTTTTAAAATAATTGGTATTTTAAAATGTAAAAATTCTTTATACTGTCTGTAGGGGGTACACCGCCCACTTTTTGGGTTCTGATTACCTTCAGGTTTTGGGTTCTGATATTTTTATTAAAAAACGCATAAACGGCTAAAATCACTTTTTTTTTTTGCTCCTACGCTATTATTAACCTGAATAACATGCATTTCCACTCATTTCCAGTCTATTCTGAACACCTTACAATATTGTTTTTAGGCCAAAAGGTTGCATGAGGTAGCTGGATAACTATGCTAAGCCACACAGCTGGTCACTGAAAGCAGCTAGATGGGCTCAAGAACAAATGCTGGAGCTCAGGACGCTGGGTACTCCCTAGGGAACAGCAAATGAAGCACTGGTGCCTGCCTGTCCCCCGCTGACCCCATTTTATCCCCTGGTTTTTGGAGTCCAGGGTACAGGGAAAGCCATTGGGTGGCTTCAACAAAATGGCGGTGCCCAGCGGTGGACAGAAAGCTACTCCTGTCCAGCCGGGAACACACGCCCGAGGACGCCTAGCAGAGGGAGACGGACAGGGCCAGGGAGACAGAGCAGAAGCGCTCACCTGGTCGGTACCAGAGTGGACGGAGAGCAACCCCGCCCACTGCCCTGGACCGCTAAGTGCTGCAGCCGACCGGCGGCCGTGACAGTGAGTGACTGTTCTTAACAGTTTAACACCCAATAAGCCCCCTATCTGTCTTGATCGTACAATATGTGTAGCCAAGGAGCAGTGGGTGATTCGTACAGCTCACATATCAATGACTTTCAGCAGTGGGATTGCTCAGCTCTCGCAATACTGTACATTGCCGAAGCAAGAAGTGGAGCGCAAACAGTTGTATGCAATTAAAGACAAGTCTGCTTATCTTACATATCAATTACTCTCAGCAGTGGGATTAATGAATATTGATGGAAGATGGAATTGTCCTTGGGCCCTCCCACCCACCCTTATGTTGCGGAAATAGGACATGCACACTTTAACAAACCAATCATTTTGGCGACAGGGTTTGCCACACGACTGTGGCTGAAATGATTGGTTTGTTTGAGCCCCCACAAAAAAAGAAGCAAGTCACCTCTCCCTGCACAAATAGAGCCAAGATGTCGTCCTCTTCCTCCTCCTCCTCTGATTCCTCACCCCCTTCAGTGCACACTTCCTCATCCTCACAGATTATCAATTCATCCCTGCTGGACTTCACAATCACAGGTCCCTCTGTAGTCTTTGGAGGCAATTGCTGGTCTTCGTTCAAGAATTGATAATTAATGTTGATAAAGATCATCTTCTCCACATTTTGTGGAAGCACCCTCCTATGCCGCTCACTGACCAGGTTCCCCGCTGCACTAAAAACTCTTAGGGGGGACAACTCAGGTAAAATAGAGCCAGTTTGTACAGGGGCCTCCAAACTGCCTTTTTTTTCCTGCCAGTATAGGTATGGACTGTCTGACATGTCTAATTGGATGCTGTCACCAAAGTAATCCTCCACAATTTTTTCAATGGTGATAGCATCCAATGCAGCAACAGTAGACACGTCAGCAATCATTGGCAGGTCCCTTAGTCCAGACCAGATGTCCAAACTCGCTCCTGCCTGCCCTGCATCTCTGCCAGCGGGTTCTGTGGGAAATTGCAGCTGTTTCCTAGCAGCTGCAGGTGTAGGAGAAAATGAGGGAGGAGCTTTTGCCATGTCACGGTCCGCTTCAGATGACAATCTCCTTATCAGCAGGTATTTGCACCTTTGTAGACTTGTGTCTGCCGGAAACAGACACACAACATATGCTTTAAACCAAGGATTGAGCACGGTGGCCAGAATGTATTCCTCTGACTTTAACAGACTGACCACCCTCGTATCCTGGCAAAGCATATGGAGGGCTTCATCCACAAGAGCTGCATGCTTTGCGGAATTACAACGCTTCAGCTCCTCCTATACTTTCTCCAGCTGCTTCTCCAACAGCCTGATCAGGGGAATCACCTGACTCAAGCTGGCAGTATCGGAGCTGACTTCATGTGTAGCAAGTTCAAATGGCTGGAGAACCTTGCAAAACACGGAAATCAGCCTCCACTGCACTTGAGTCAAGTTCATCCCCGCTCCTCTGCCATCATAGGCGACTGTGTAGGCTTGAATGGCCTTTTGATGCTCCTCCATTCTCTGCAGCATATAGAGGGTGCTGGGGGCATGATATGTAACTGGCACTACTGGGGGCCTGATATGTAACTGGCACTACTGGGGGCATGATATGTTACTGGCACTACTGGGGGCATGATATGTTACTGGCACTACTGGGGGCATGATATGTAACTGGCACTACAGGGACATGATATGTTACTGGCACTACTGGGGGCATGATATGTAACTGGCGCTACAGGGACAGGATATGTAACTGGCACTACTGAGGGCATGATATGTAACTGGCAGTACTTGGGGCATGATATGTTATTGGCACTACTGGGGGCATGATATGTAACTGACACTACAGGGACAGGATAGGTTATTGGCACTACTGGGGGCATGATATGTAACTGGCACTAAATATAGTATGTGCAAGAAAATTTATGATTGCCATTCAAATTCAGTGCCTGAGATAGTACATATACTTTGTTTAATGTTTTGAAACCTTGTTTCATGCACAAATAAAATATATTTATGTGTATTTCATGCGTTTGATGTGTTTATACAACATAAATGCAATTTGTGTTCACACATGGGTCAACATATTTAAAAATATTGCAAAATTATGCAACATTTTTCTGGTCTCGAACATTTTGGATAATGGATACTGAACTATATTATCATAAAATGATCAACTAGTAAATCAAACTTATTTTTGTTTCTAACTTTTTTCATAAAAGTGTTAAGTCATGATATTGTTTGATTGACATTTTATGCTGACAAAGTCTACTACTTTTCATGCTTCATGTAAGTTTCCCAGTGTTTCCAATAACATTATAGTCTCTACTTCAAACTCATGATGGCGATGTTGAGTCATGTTTCAAGGCTATATTAATACTTGTAGGAGTGTAGGACAAGTTTGTTTGGAGGCGTTATGACATACAGTAGTTGTTCTGCAATCACTATCGCTAGCCTGCTGTCAAACTACAAGACCATTGTCCTCTGATGAAATATGATGCCCACTTCCTTCCAGAGGACATAGAAGGAACTACATAGACCAGTTTATATGCTTTAGATGTTCTGTTTTTCCTTCAACTCATATACCAGACAAATGAAGGCACAGAGTTATTTATTACCAGTTATTTATATAGTGCACACATGTTCCACAGAGCTATCCAGAGAAAGAATATTTGATCATTCACATCAGTAGAGCTTACAATCTATGGCACTTATTCAGATCTGATCGCAGTACAAATTTGTTCTCAAAATGGGTAAAACCATGTACACTGCAGGTGGGGCAGATGTAACATGTGCACAGAGTTACATTTGGGTGGTGTGTTGAAACTGAAATCTATATTGCAGTGTAAAAATAATGCAGCCAGTATTTACCCTGCTCAGAAACAACATAACTCATACAAATCTAACTCTCTCTATACATGTTACATCTGCCCCACCTCATCAAGACTCCTGAGTGTGGCTTCATTATTTATCAATAAAGATAACATTAAACTAATCAAAAATACACTATGTACATTGTTGTTGTTTTTTTTTTTCAAAATATATTTTAATTGATCTTCACCAATCATAAAGTTTACAAATAAAGAAAAACATGAAATAGTTGTAGTAGATGATGAGCGATCCACAATTTCACATTTTTTCCAAAACAAATAACAATAAATTGCAATCAAACATTTTAGGGATATGACATATAACATGGTGGCCCCTGTGTCTAGATAGTAACGTTAATTAAATTGTTATAGAATCGACGATGACAGCCGCAAAGATGTCACAAATCAATCCCCAATAGGGCACCACATCATATCAACAACATGACTAAATACATTGTTAATGTAGTAAATCACTATACTAGCTGCAAACAGCTGATATTTAAAAGAATATCTACATATGTATTGTGGCAGAGACAGCATACCTCCACATGAAAGTAATGTGGAAGATCCAGACCAGGTTTTGGAAGCAGTAGCAGAATTCCAGGTGTGCAGTCAGCAGCACCTGGGATATCCTGATATAAGGGTTTCCAGGGCAGAGTCACCTTGCTCTTAATGGTGGATTAGCTACCCAAGCGATAGGCTGGGGGTGTTCTATTGTACGGACCACTGGAGCCTTTCAAGAGTCTGTTAAGCTGAGAGTGCCTGCATGCTACTGCCTGTAATAATGACTGCTTATGAATTTAACCTGCTATGCTGTGACCTGATGTTCAAAAGAAAGAGCAAAGTCTTCATCTGAGTTCCCGTTTTTGTGATCCTTGTCACAATTGGTGTAGAATGCAAGCAGAGACACTGTCTACAGCCGAAACCTATTGGTAAGCTACCGGTGTTTTTTCTCTCTGCTGTTGTGTGTTGAATAATCAGAAAAAGAGGCAGGTGTCGGTTGGGTCTGTTTGATAAGGCTGGCAAATTATATTATACATCCTAAGTTTGCCCTTAAAGGGGTACGGCAGGGATATATGGAGGAAATACTATAAAAGTAAGCCCAGGTCCAGATGATATATGAGGGGCAGCAGAAGATGGCTTGCGGTCAGCAGCATCAAATGAAAATGTGTGAGGAGTTAAATGTGCTAAAGAAAAGTGAGCCAGAGTGGGAAAAGCTACTGAAGCTCACCTCAGCTGATGATATATAGGCATTCCTATGCATGTTTGAGCGCATGGCCATACGGTTGGGATGGCCTGCGGAGTAATGGTCTAACAGGTGAGCGTATGTGGATATGACTGTGGCTGAAGCACGCTCCTATCCTAGCCTGAAAAAGGCTATACCTGACAGGATTGGAGTGAAAGGGCCAAGCAAAGCCCAGGAGGTCCATGGCTGGAGGCTGGAGGACTCTGGGCCTCCCAGGATTCAGCTGGCCAAACTAGACCAGCTGGCAGGAGCCTGGTTGCAGCTGGATAAAAACTCTGCAGTGGACCAGGCTATGTGGGTGTTAGACCACTCGGTGCAGCAGTGGGCTCTTCAAGCTGACCCCCAGATATTTGAGGAGTTTACAGTGGTGAATGAGCAGCACGCAATGCTGGGATAGCTGAAAAATGCCTCCCTTGGTATGTTTTGAGTGAAACAAGCAGAGCCAATGGATTGTAGTGCTGGAAAAATGGCTTGGCAGTTGTCAGCATGGTGGCTGCGGGTGTATCCCAAGCAGAGTTCTATGTCAGGAATTGCAGCGCTCGTCTGTGCCCGCATCCCTTACCTGCATGCTGGTGCATCCTGCGATGGAAGTCCCTGATCAGCGCTGTACCCAGTCACTCTCCATGGAGTGATGTTCATGGCAGTTCCCCGGGGCCTAGTCGGTGTCCCACGCTGATCCAACTCCAGTCCCATGCTGCATGGGCACCATTATAACACTTGGAGTCACATGATAGTCTGCTCCAATGATTTCCTTGTAACCTTGATCCTCTGACCTGTGCACTTGATCATATGATTAAGGTGTGCACAGGTAGTTCCTATGGTTAATTGATGCGGTGACTGGCAGCCAATCCCAGACAGGCAGTGGGATATTGATCAGGCTTCTGGCACTTCCTCCTTGCCATGAACAGCTTCTCTGATCCCTGAGTGATTCCCCAGAAGTCAGTGTTCTAGGCTCCAGGCTCCCTGTTCCAGTGTTACCTGTCTCAGTGTACCTGTGATCTGCTGCTGCTAGCTAGCTCCCCCGATAACCCTTCATCTGCCAGACTATCTTACAGCTATTTCGATCTGCAGCTTCAATAAGAAGTAGTCTGTGCCTTCCAGTTACCACCAAGCAGAGATCACTACTGGCTCCCAAGCCATCTACCCACGTCCTCAACTCTGCAATCGACATGGGTGTCAACTCCCAAGTAAATGCAGTCCATGGCTCCCAGGCCATTACTATCCATGGCTCCCAGGCCGACACAGTCCACGGCTCCCAGGCCGACACAGTCCACGGCTCCCAGGCCGACACAGTCCACGGCTCCCAAGCCAAGAGTATAACACCACAGTCTCAAGGCCTCACTCTTCCATCAGTGATAGGCCAGTTAGGTGTGGGAACTCTGAAAGAGGGCCGCAACCTGTCCACCAATTGCAGCGAAGTCCAAACCTCCTTGTGGGGATCCCTGATGAAAACCATCGGTGGGGTTAAACTCCGCACCTCTGATCAGAGTCACGTCAACTCTCCCACCTAGCTGTGTACACAGTACTCAGTGACATATAAACTGCTGTTAACTTAAGCGTCATGTGTTCCATTACCCAGAACCCTCCACTGGCTCAAAAGCCGGGGACACCTGATACCCGAGCCCTGACAGTCCTCCCTGTTCCGGGTGTTGGTACAGTTGGTAGGTTGGGAGATCTGGTGGATACCGGCAGTGAGCTCACCATTGTAGTTGCGAATGTGGTTCCTCCAGGAGCTGACAAGGTCCTGCCTCCTGTCAGGTTGGTGTGCATCCATGGCGATGTGGAGGAGTGCCTACATGTCTACTTACCCCTGACTGTTCAAGGTCGGTCATTAAAGGTGGTAGCAGTGGTGACCTTCAGACTACCTTACCGCTGATCCTAGGCCGAGACTATCCATTACTGTAGGAGCTGGTTTCCTGGCATGACACCAACAAACCGCCAGCCACTGAATCAACTCAGGGGCCAGAGACTACCAAAGTTGGACATCCGGGAGAGCTGCTGCTGGCCCCTAACCACTCCAATAGACTGAATCTGGGGCCCAATGGAACCCAGTTGGTGAGAAGATATCACTGCAGGACTTTGGCAGAGATAAATGTGATGACAGCAATTTGGTACATGCCTTCGAAGATTGGTAAAGTGGTTAATGGCAGGGTAGTATAAGCTTTACCATCAGAGGGTGTACCATATTTTGTTTTGAAAAATGATTTGCTATATCGTGTTGCTACTTTACAAGGGAAAAGGGTAGATCAGCTCTTAGAAAGCTGGAGCAGTTGGTTTTAGAAGCTGCACATACTCATTTGTGGGGTGGCCATCTGGGGGGTGAGAAAATGCTCCAATGCATCCAGTAAAGGCTGTTTTGGCCCAGCATCTATACTTCCATTAAGAGGTATTGTCAGTGTGCCAAAAGACAGCCCCACAGCATGAGTTTAGGGCTCCACTGGTACCCCTCGAGGGCACCAATACACATTGATGGTAGTTGATTATGCAAGCCAAGTTGATTATGAACCAAGCCCCCCGGACCGGACCCAGGGACCTACCGATGGGCTCAAGATAGGTAAGTATCAGTATGTATGGGCTTTGTATGTATTAAAGTTTTATTTTAAATGGGTGTCAGTGTGTTTATTTAACTATTTCTTTTACTGTGGAACTACAAGTGCCAGCGGGCCCTTTAATACCCTGCATGCTGGGACTTGTGGTTCTCCAAGTCCCAGCATGCGGGGGAGGCTTGCTGGGACTCATAGTTCCACGGTATAAGATAATAGTTTTTCATCTATTTTTTTACACCAGTATCAGCTCGATGCCCACCGCCCAGGGGCATCGAGGACAGCCCCGGGCTTCAGCATGGGCAGGTAAGTTCTGGAGGGGGGGGACCCTTCTTTAGGGGGGTCCCCACTCCCCCAGGACCCCTGCCCATGCTGACCGGTCATAGGTCTAAATGCTTTGGCCGGGGGGACTTGTGTAAAAAGTCTCCCCCCGGCTGTGGCATTACCCAGCTGGCTGGTTGGGCCCGGTGCTGGTTCTTGAAATACGGGGGACCCCTACTCATTTTGTCCCCCGTATTTTGGGAACCAGGACCGGCCCTTGAGCCTGGTGCTGGTTTTGTCAATTCTAGGGGAACTCTATTTGTTCAGCCCCGTGATTTTATGAAACCAGGACCGGCTCTTTTTTTTTTTTTACTTTTTGGTTAAACCAAAATCGCACATTTCTGAAAATGTGCCGATTCTCATGACTGAAAATCGCACATTTTCATGACTGAAAAATCGCTCTATATCGCATTTTATAGTGCTATTTTGCAGCGAATTCGCATCTCATTAAATATGCGAAAATCGGCCCAATAATGCGATTTAAAAAAATGCGAGTTGAGCGATTTTAAAACATGCCTAAAAATCGCCCCCTATTAAATTTCGCCCCAAGTATTTTGCTACATTGTGGGCAGATGACAGGTTAAACCTTAGCCTAGTAAGGTAGAAGCAGTCCTCACCTGGTCTAAAACGAAATATGTCACAAATTAGGACATTTCTCGGTCTGGTGGGATATTATTGCAGGTTCATTACAGATTTCGCTACTAGAGCTTCTCCACTGACCAAATGTCTTTAAGAAAAAACAGTCCCCAGATAAAATAACATGGTCTAGACCAGTGGAAACTGCTTGGCTTGTCTTGCAAGCTCCTGACTTTAGAAAACAATTTGTGTTACAGACGGATGCCTCTGGGACAGGACTGGGAGCGGTCCTTTCCCAAGAGGTAGATAGAGAGGAGAAGCCCATCCTCTACCTTAGTCATAAATTATTGCCCAGAGAGCGCAAGTACTCAAATGTAGAGCAGGAGTGCTTGGCCATTAAGTGGGCAGTTGAGCCATTAAGGTATTATTTATTGGGACGAGAGGTTTTTTTTTTTTTATAAACTTTTTTATTGAGACATTTCGTGCACATTTCATAACATAAATTATATGTTAGTTTTCACATTCTTCACATTCAAAGAACTAAGAAGGAAGTTCAATCAATAATGGCATTTGTTTGTGTGCATTCATTTAAGTCATGCTACATTCTTCAGATCACAGATAAAATAGTATATTACGTCCCAAGAAGTCATTGGAGAGGGACTGGAGGGTCCTGTGCAGCCATTCGACCGAGGTACCACATTTTTTTGTTGGTCACAGACCATGCACCCTTACAGTGGATGCATACAAACAAAGAGGTGAATGCTGGTGTGAACCATTGGTTTTTGACCTTGCAGCCATTTAAGTTTGAGGTGAGGCATCGTCCAGGGAATCAGAACCTCAATGCCAATTACTGTCCAGGAGGTTTGTAGGTCCTGAGCCTCCAAGCAACCCTATGTTGAAGCTAGGGGAAGAGGAAGAAGGCGAAGTGGGCGACCTCTGGAAAGTGGTATAGGGCTGTGTACCTGGGCGGATGACACAAGTAGGGGTGAGCGAGGCTGAGAGCTTGCCTGAAAATTGTGTAGCTTCACCAGGGTGGTTGAAGCTAAGGTGGGAGGAGTGTGACAGAGACAGCATCTCCCCACATGAAAGTAATGTGGAGGACCTGGACCAGGTTTTGGAAGCAGAAGCAGAATCCCAGATGTTTAATCATCAGCACCTGGGATTTCTTGATATAAGGGTTTCCAGGACAGGGTCCTGATGGTGGATTAGCCAAGTGATAGGCCAGGGGTGTTCTATTGTAGGGACCATTGGAGCCTTTCTAGAGTCTGTTATGCTGAGAGTGCATGCCTGCTGAGAGTGCATGTCTGCCTATAATAATGACTGCATATGGAATTAACCTGCAATGCTTGACCTGCTGTTCAAAATAAACAACACAGTCTTCATATGAGTCCCCGTGTTTGTGATCCATGTCACAGTGTATAGAGGTCCATTTCCAGCAACCATCACTCCAGCCCACGAGCAACCTCTGCAATCTGGTTGGACCATTATGCAATATGCTGCACCTATCATTGCATATTAATTCCTGTTTCCCTTTAGATTCTAAGCTTGTGAGCAGGGCCCTCTTACCTCTAATTTTGCATCTTGTTTTATTACTACTGTATTTTGTTCCCAAAAGCCCAGCAGAATATATAATAATAATAATAATAATAATAATAATAATAATAATAATAATAATATCCTCTTCAGTTTGGAGCATTGACCTTGCTAACACAAAGGGACTGATGCTAAGTTAAATGCAATTCAATTGCAGAACATACCATATATAGTGTGTGTTTTCATACAGCACAAGATCCACAGCCATGTGTGCACAGGGGGTGATGCGGAGTCGTCGCAGGTGCATCTTTGCGTGTTACTGAAGAGCTGTCACTGGCAAGGCAAAGTTTAGTGAGGGCAGGTAGACAGAACTGTGAGCCATGACGAGTTAGACGTATATGCATGTAGAAAGGTGTATCCATTGCACTTATTCTATACTGGTGCCATCATGCACTGATAATGATGATGATTATAATGATGACAAGTAGCATACCAAGTGTATGGATATACATTAGCATGAATGCTCACTTATTTCTGCGTATTTCTCCATGTGGTAGCCCGTATGGCATTTAACTTTGAATCAGGCCATGAACACTAAATTATAAGCTGTGCTAAACAAAGACTTCTAGCTGGGTGGTGAGAATTATACTCTGCATTGTAAGACAGTATTCGCATCCCTTAATGGCGCTCGGACCGTTTTGAGCTGCCCATTAACAGATTGATGCATGTGAGCAACAGTGAGATATATTTGTGCTAAGTGTATTGTGTTAATGTCTCCTTTCATGCAGTGCCAGGGAGCAGCTCCCCCTGACTTTGCACAGCCGGGTTCTGTTCCTGACCTTAATTTTTACCGTGGCTATATCTTCAGCTATCTGTTTTTATGTTTGTTTCAGAAGACCCGGCTTGTGGACCAAAGGGATCTGAACTGACAACATTTCACTGGAAAGGATGAAAGCGTGAAAATGATCAAGAGCAGCGGCTCTCCTCTGATCATCAGGGCACAGCTTTGATAAAGCCGCCTGCTCTAGTCCCGACTACAATGCTTCCATTCAGGCAATGCCGGGCACTCATAACCTCTTTCTGATTTACTTCTGTCTCTTCCTTTTTTCTTTCACAAGCTCAGTTAGTGACAATCAGGTCCTCCCCGGAGCATCGTGTTTGTGTTCTCTAATGTGACATAATTAACTTTGGTTTATCCACTTTTTTATTTTAGTACTGCCTTCTCCTGTAAGACAAGATTATGTTATCTCTATCCTGACACTTATTGAATTGTATTGACTCTTTATAAATGCATCAACTACCCCATACTGCGCTGTTATCCTATTACTCTGTTAGAAATCAATACACCATGAATGCATACACATGAACAATAATAAGATGGAGACTGTTTAAAAAAAGGACCAAACAATTATTTTATTATTATTTTTTACAAATAAAAGATTAATCCTATTTAGCTAGGCGGCCACCTATAAAAGATAATTACACATAATGAATCACAATAAAATTAGATATAATGCGCATATACCTTAGAACAATTATCTAAAAAGAATCACATGTGAATGGATTTTAATTATAAGACTATAATTTGTCAAGCTGTCAAATTCAGCCACAAGGTTTTCAAACAATTAGATGATAAGTGTAGAATCTTGCCATATAAAGAAATTTTCCATGAATGGAATAAATTAGCCGGGCTGTACCCGTAGTGATGCCGGGCCACGGCACTTCACAACGGGGAGTCTGTTGAATATAAAGTAACTCACAAATGGACAGTTTTGGTACTTGTTTCCTAGCACAGAGCCCATCGAATCGCATACCATAAGGCATACGATGGTATGCGATGCGATGTTACGTGATGGTAGCCGATGTTATACAATTTTAAATTGTATACCATCGCATTGTATGCCATTGTATGCCATATACCACATGTATTCAACCTGTGGCCCTCCAGATGTTGTAGAACTACATGTCCCAGCATGCCCTGACAGTGTTGGCATGCTCTCATAGGAAAAAATGTGGCAATGCATGTTGGAACATGTAGTTTCACAACATCTGGAGGGCCACAGGTTGAAGACCCATTCCATACACAATGGTATATGATTTAAAATTGTATAAGCACCCTAATGGGTGTTTTCAATGTTAAATGTGCCCCCTATAAGATAATTAATTGTATAAGCACCGTAATGTCTGCTTACAATGTTAAAAGCTCCCCCCATGCCACCCCCACTATCAACGCCAACCCGAAGCGTGGAGAGCGCAGCGAGTCCCGCGAGGGGACGCGGAATATATGTGAAGTAATCCGCGTCCCCTCGCTGCGCTCGCCACACTATATAAAATCAACTCCACGCCGACGTGGATAGTGGGGGTATGAAAAGGTCGGAGGACGCGTACCGCCGCCCCTCACGGGCTCGCTGCGCTCGCCACTCTTCGGGTTGGTGTTGATAGTGGGGGTGGGTTGGGGGTGCATTTAACATTGTAAGCACCCATTAGGGTGCTTATACAATTAAAAATAGTATAGGTGCTTATACAATTTAAAATCGCATCGCATGCGGGCATATGGCATGCGATGCAATGCCATACAACTTAATATCGTGGGCGCCGTGCTATCAAACAAGTACCCAGTTTTTGTATTAATAAAGGATGGTGTGGAGATCAGTGCACGACAAGTACGTATCTCACCTATGCCTCCATGCAGAGATGTCCTTGGTCTTGTGAGTACTACGGAGTGTCCCGCCGATAGGAGACTGATGGGCAGACTTGATAAACAAGTGCGGTCAGTGTATCTCTCACCTACGCTGCCGGTGGTTGGAGCTCAGATGACAGCGTGTCCCTCACCCACATGGATTGGAGCTCCCACTCCTGTTGGTGTTCTCCGGATTTAGACTGCAAGCTGTGGCTGGTACGGCTGGATTGCAAAGCCGTATGGAAGAATGTGAATTTGTATATATGGCAATTAAAGACCGGTCATCAGATAGTGTCGGGCTGATATAGAGATGAAAACCAATCGCTGGGAGGTTTTATAACTTTATAAATATATGTACAGAAATGTGAAGCATGCCAACAGAATAGTCTAGACCAGGCATGTCCAAACTATGGCCCTCCAGCTGCAGTGAAACTAAAAATCCCATCATGCCTTGCCACAGTTTTCCTATTAGGGAATGTGAAAACTATGGCAAGGCATGCTGGGATGCGTAGCTTCACAACAGCTGGATGGCCACAGTTTGGACATGCCTGGTCTAGACTCACAGAAGGAGAACAAATATAATGAAGACAAGAGAAAGAGCTTAGCACGACCCAGGCACTAGGTTGGAGTTAATTGATGAGAAACTTTGCAGACTTTGCTATCATTCAGGCTTATGGGACTAATAGAAGACAAGGGGGCCCATTATACAAAGATCACATATACAATATTACCGCCCAGGATTGCATTGTAATATGCGCTCCTATTGCAGGGACTTACCTTCCCGCATATGTGGGGATAGTCCATGTTTGCAATGTGCTCAGCCGGGTGCCGGGGTCTGCACATGCACGGTTACAGCTGCCGCCCCCCCCCCTTGCTGTAGCCCATAGGATACATGGGCTACTGCCATCCTAGAATGGTGCTAGTCCCAGTGCCCAATACGATGCTGCCCGATATTGATACATCATGAAGCATTGCATCCCCAAAGAAAACTACAGGGATGCGGCTGCTGGCGGGGCAGAAGGGATCAGAGCAGGGATTGGAGATTCCTTCTGTGCTACCTCCTAGATACATTTGGGGGGGGTACTTAATATTTGCGGTTAACCCCGAAAACAGGTGTTTTCAGGGAATTAGCCGCAGATATAAAATTATAAATGGGCCCCAAAACCATTTGGATAAAAGGACCTCCCAGCTTATCCATTTATTTATGTAAGAAACAGAGGCATAGACAGTAGCAATGCAAATGTTATATTTATTTAAAAAAAATTATTTCTCCTATCCTACCTGTCATTTATTCAAGTTGATGACTTTGATTTATGATGGCGGTGTACAGAAGTGCGCATTCCTTCAGCTCCTAGTCCTATAAGGGATGGCTAAGGATAGCACCAGTTGATATGTCTATTAGCAGAATACAATTACAGTAAACAGGTGGCAGTGGGTGGAGCAGAATAAAATAAAGCCTGTAAAATGACCGCAGCTAATTGGTGAGTACTTTTTCCACTCTATTGCTCTCCAGGCTTTGATAAATATCCAGTCAGAATGTTTTACATATTTATGACGTAAAAAATATACCAATAAAGGAGAATCTTTAGATCCAATTATCAAACATACAGATTTCAACATTTATTTGTCTAATTCACAGTATGAGAACGTCTGATATATGAGCTCATTTCGCAGAGTTGTGTCATACAGCACAGTAGCGAATCAGGTTTACATTAGGTGAAGTGTTACATGGGTGAGTGCATGTACAGTACAGCTCAAACAATTGTTCATAACGGAGGATGATGTAGTGAGGCTTAAGAACAATCCTGGTGCTAATGAACACAAACCCTTCTTTTCTCACCCCATCCAGCTCACAAGCCCCCTCCCACCGCCTCCTCCTGTCCTGGCATCTGTGTCAAAGCATTAATGAATTGAGCATTTTATTAAAACCCTTGGGAACTGTCCTTTCTGTCCCACAACCCCCTCCTGTGGTTCTGGACATATACAGCTTCTCTGTCCATGCTGGGTATTGTTTAACTGTCATCTTCAGTAGAGGCTGAAGTGAGACAAAAGCAGAGGAGAGACCAGAATATTGCCCACAGAGAGATAGAGAGGTGACGGAGAGAGTGACGCAATAGTGGGAGCAGACGCTATATAAGAAACAGGAGGAATAATAGATTTGGAGAACAAGGGATAGTGAGGAAGAGGAGTACACCCTTCACAGGTGCAGTGGAGAAAATACAAAGGGGAACATCTCAATGAAGATTGGTTTTGACATCAAGAGAGATTTTGAAGAAGACGGAGAGACAAATTAAGTTTCCATTTCAGGTTAAAAAAAGTGGTGATGTATACAATGCAGCTCCTTTTCTGGATTGTGCTGGAGATGTCATGCCTGGCACATCAGCAGATTGACTGTGCTCCTGTGAGTAAGGAGCACTACAGATTACCAGCCAGTGTCCTGCAAGGTGAGTTCGGACAGTACTTGGAGCAGTAGTGTTTGGTAAAATAGTTCTATACTTTGCAACGTTATACCATCTATGCTGCTGTTAATATAAAAACCCAAGGTTAATTTCATACCAATATTTGTGGATCCACTTGAACCTGTTTTCTAGACCTACTTGTAGACCTTTTCGACCTTATCACATAAATGTTTTGGTATCCCAAATGAAGCATCAGAGTGGGTTGGGTTTCATGCGTAATAGATGGTTATGTGTATATAGTTGATACTGACTTCTTACTTGGCCCAATTGAGCATATGTATAGTATAAAAGTGCAATGTTTTAATCCTTCACTAAGTTTATCTCTATTCTTGACAGGGATTTCCAACAGAGGGACTTTAATTCTGGAAACTGCCCTTAAAACAGCACTAGAGGCTTTGGATGGGGCTGTTAAAGAAAAGAGTCGTCGTCAACAGGAGTGTTTAGGATGCATCATCTGTTTATTCCCAGAATGCAACAGTCTAAGTGCACAGTGTAGAGGTGAGTGTTTTCATTTGTGCAATATACACAGCCCCTGGTAGCCCCAGCTGTGGCTAGGGGGAGCCAGTGGTCTCAGGGTGCACTGAAAAATACCTGCTGGTAATCAGTCTGCACCATTGTCATGTTTTACAGAAGACATTATTACATTTGCAAACTCAAATGAGGGCTTATAACCAGTCAAGAAAATATTAAAATTAGGCAAGGGGGGGGGGGAATACTGTTATGCCTAGGGGTGCCCCCACCCATTAAATCTATTGGGCTGGTGCCTCTGGAGCTTCATGGGAGGCAGGTAGCGGGTGCTGCCTGCAGGGCCGCTGAGAGGGAGGATACTAATTGCTCGGGCCTGGGCTTGTTGGAGGGGCCCGGCGGGGGCCCTGGTCTGACCCCCCTTCCCCCTCCACCCCTCCCGGGCAACAGCACACACCCCTACAGCATGTGCTGTGCTGACAGCAGGCTCAACATGAGTGTCTCATTGACAGCGTGAGAGCTTATGCTGAGCCTGTCTGTCAACACAGCACATGCTGTACGTGTGTGCTGCTGATGCTGCTGAGGGGGGGGAGGGGAACAATAACAACCCCCCCCCTTGACCCTAGAGTGTTTTTTTCACCCCCTTTTAACATTTTTGGGGGTGGCATAATCCCGGGAGGTGGCTACGCCTCCCACAATTAGGCTATGCCCAAAAATTTTACCGGGGCCCGGCATACATCTCGGCTGTCCTGGCAGCCTGGCCACTCTTATTGTCAATTACACACAATCAGAGCAGCCAGCAGCATATTCTATCTGCTTCCCAAGTTTTGGAGGCACTGGCCCGGGAGCAGCCCACAAATGCTGGAGCTATCCAGCAATCAAAGTGCTGACCGTCATTCACTGTATGAAAGCATGAGAGATGGCATGGGACCAAAGGAAGGACATGTTATGATTTGATTTTATATATTCCCCTGAATCAGTGGGTAGGGACCCCAATGCATTGCTTGCTTTTAGGGCAGCCTTGGTACCATCACCAAGTCATGTTTTAAAATTTTATTTTTCATGCACAAGTGAGTTCTTTCATTTTACTGGCTCAGTAACTATCATGTTTCCACTGACAGACAATCACATTTCACAAAATCTGACCTGTTAGAGCAGTGGTTCTCAAACTGTGGGTCCTGACCCCAAAGTGGGTCCCGACCTTCTCAGTGTGGGGTCGCGATGGGCAGCACAGATGGTGTAATGGTTAGCAATACTGCCTCACAGCGCTGAGGTCATGGGTGCAATCCCCACCATGGCCCTAACTGTGCAGAGTTTGTATATTCTCCCCGTGCTTGTGTGGGTTTACTCCGGGTACTCCAGTTTCCTCCTACACGCCAAAAACATACAGGTAGGTTAATTGGCTTCCAACAAAAATTAACCCTAGAATGTCTATGTGCGCATGAATATAGATTGTAAGCTCCACAGGGGCAGGGACTGATTTATTTATTTACAGTTTTATATATAGCGCAGCAGATTCCATTGCGCTTTATAATTGAGTAATAGCATAGCAGTCCCACCAAGTTACAAGTCCAGACTGATGTGAATGTTCAACTATTCTCTGTAAAGCGCTGGTGAATATGTATGCGCTATATACTGTAAGAAACTGTTAATAAATAAATAAATAAATAAGATGTTGCTGACCATCAGGCTGATGACTTTTTTAATCTCAGTCAGTGATTGAAAGAGTCTGAAAAATCTGTTGAATTGTCTGTTATGTTAGACTCCTCCCATCACTCTGTGCCTCCACAATGCTGCCATGTATGTGCTGTCTGCTGACTACACATGTGATGTGATGGCCTTCTACAGTAACTTGCTGGGGTCATGTAATTACTTTTATTGTCTAATGGGGTCCCATAGCAAAATAGTTTGAGGACCCTTGTGTTAGAGGTACAGTACCTGGGGTAGTGGTTGAAAAACCTTGCATTACCGTTTCACCGCACTGAGGTCATAGGTTCAATTCCCACTATGGCTTTACCCATGTGGAGTTTGTATATTCTCCTCGTGCTTGCATGGGTTTACTCTGAGTACTCCAGTTTCCTCCCATAATCCAAAAATATACTGGTAGGGTAATTGGCTCCCAGGGTCATAAACTGGGTACAGTATAATCAGTTATGATGGCGAGATCTGTTTTACAGTAAAATAGTAAGGACATATTCTAACCCTCCAGTGCAGGTTTTCAATGTATCTCCAGTCAGAAGTACACAGAAAAGTCGCCGGTGCTGAGAGTAAAAAGATTATGTTATTATGAGTCACATAAAAGGGGAAAACCTGAGATGTCCAATAATGTAGCCTTGGACAGAAATAAATAGTACAGATGGAGCCGCTCTCGTTATAACAGCTCCTGGCAATTTCATCACCATGTGATATCCCCGCCAGCGTTCGTGCACGAGACACTCACGCACCCCATTCTGTTGGAAGCCCTGCCTGTCTCCCTGAAGCAGAGATGGGCAGGGAAGCACCCTGTCTCCATTCTGCCCTCTCCCTGCCTGTCTCCCTGCAGGGAAGCACCCTGTCCCTGCTCCCAGCCACCTTGCTGATGGGGATGCACGAGCGAGTGAGCCACTCGCACATCTCCCTATCCGCTGGCCCACACATCGCCACCCTCCGCCAGCGCACGCCAGCTAGGGGGATCTGGCGAGGGCTCGGCAATGCTGAGGGCAGCTCCATCTGTTCCTTACATTAAAGGAATGACATTAGGAAATGAATAATGATTCATGTTTGAAGCCTAACTCATGCCAAGTGTAAGTAAGTTAGCGGTAAGCCCTATACGCATGAACGTAACTAGGGGTTGCTTTTGCTATGGGGCCCAGCGGCTTAAGGGGCACCAGACCCAGGTCATATAGGGGGTTATTCTAGTTCATTCTTACTGACAAAATCCTTCTTAGATGGACAAAACCATGTGCACTGCGGGTGGGGCAGATGTTACTTGTGCAGAGAGAATTAGATTTGGGTGGGGTTTTACTTCAAAGTGAGATCTATATTGCAGTGTAAAAATAAAGCAGTCAGTATTTACCCTGCACAGAAACAAAATAACTCACCCAAATCTAATTCTCTCTGCACATTTTACATCTGCCCCCCTGCAGTGCACATGGTTTTGTCCATGTAAGAAGGATTTTGTCAGAAAGAATGAACTAGAATAAACCCCATAGTTATTCACCAAGTTCTCGAAATTGGCTACCAAGTTCAGCCTAAAAATCAGGAACTCATCTTTGCTCATATAGGTCTCTGGCTGTGCCTCTGTGTAATGCCCACACTAATATGATCCATTTCCCATGCTCCAACTTCCACACAGGCACTACTGTTCTATTTAAAGAGCCTGGTACTAGCAGAGATTAAGGGGGAAATTTACTAATATGAAAAACCTAGTTTTTCGTATTAGTATTTTCCCTACGACTGCATACGACTGTTTCAGTCGTATGCAAAGTTGTGTTCCGGAGGGGGATTTACAAAGCAGTCATATACGACTGCTTTGTAACCCTCCGATGTCGTAGGAATTCGTATTAGCAGCCGTATATACGGCTGCTAATACGAATTATTTGTAGGCAGTCTGCACGGATCAGTCAGATCCGTGCAGGCTGCAAGGTGTAAAAAAAAATTAAATAAACAAATAAAAAAATAAAAAAACGGCGTGGGGTCCCCCCCACAGCCGAAACCAACACCAGGCTGACAGAGCCTGGAGCCGGTAATTAAAAATCAGGGAACCCGACAAATAGGGGTTCTCTGATTTTTAACAACCAGCCCCAGGCTCCTGCTCTGGGGCTGGTTCCCAAAATACGGGGGACAAAATGACTAGGGGTCCCCCGTATTTTAAGAACCAGCCCCAGGCAAAACCAGCCAGCAGGGTAATGCCACAGCCGGGGGGAGACTTTTTATGCAAGTCCCCCCGGCAAAAGCATTAACCCTACCGACCAGTCAGCCTGGCCTGGGGGAGTGGGGACCCCCCCAATAAAGGGGTCCCCCCCCTCCAGGACTTACCTGACCAGGCTGAAGCCTGGTGCTGTCCTCGATGCCCCTGGGCGGTGGGCATCGAGCTGATAGCGGTGTAAAAAATAGAAAAAACGATTGTTTTTTACTGTGGCACTACAAGTGCCAGCAAGCCTCCCCAGCAAGCTGGGACTTGGAGAACCACAAGTCCCAGCCTGCTGGGCATTAAAGGGCCCGCTGGGTCTTGTAGTGCCACAGTAAAAAAAATAGTTAAATAAAACACACTGACACCCATTTTAAATAAAAGTTTAATACACACATTACACACATACTGATACTTACCTATCTTGATCCCGTTGGTAGGTCGCTGGCTCCGGTGTCGGCGGCTCAGTGTCGGCGGCTCCGTGTCGGCGGCTCCGGGGACGGCGTCCTGTCCGAGGATAATCCATGTTGGACCTGTGGAAGGAAATCCTACTCACCCAGGTCCTGCATGGATGGTCTTCTTTCTTCATCTGTCGACATCCAGGTCTTCTGACAGCTGCTGGCGACTTCCAGCAGCTGTCGGCATCTTCCGCGACGCTCCCCGGCTTTCAGAGCCGGAGAGAACCTTCCTCTTCGGTGTCTGGGCTCAGAATGAATTCTAGCCAATCAGAGGCCGCCTAGCCGCCAATCAGGAAAGACCTTTCCTGATTGGCCGCTAGGCGGCTAGGCGGCTCCTGATTGGCCAGAATTCATTCTGAGCCCAGACACCGAAGAGGAAGGTTCTCTCCGGCTCTGAAAGCCGGGGAGCGTCGCGGAAGATGCCGACAGCTGCTGGAAGTCGCCAGCAGCTGTCAGAAGACCTGGATGTCGACAGATGAAGAAAGAAGACCATCCATGCAGGACCTGGGTGAGTAGGATTTCCTTCCACAGGTCCAACATGGATTATCCTCGGACAGGACGCCGTCCCCGGAGCCGCCGACACGGAGCCGCCGACAAGGAGCCGCCGACACGTAGCCGCCGACACCGGAGCCAGCGACCTACCAACGGGATCAAGATAGGTAAGTATCAGTATGTGTGTAATGTGTGTATTAAACTTTTATTTAAAATGGGTGTCAGTGTGTTTTATTTAACTATTTTTTTTACTGTGGCACTACAAGACCCAGCGGGCCCTTTAATGCCCAGCAGGCTGGGACTTGTGGTTCTCCAAGTCCCAGCTTGCTGGGGAGGCTTGCTGGCACTTGTAGTGCCACAGTAAAAAACAATCGTTTTTTCTATTTTTTACACCGCTATCAGCTCGATGCCCACCGCCCAGGGGCATCGAGGACAGCACCAGGCTTCAGCCTGGTCAGGTAAGTCCTGGAGGGGGGGGACCCCTTTATTGGGGGGGTCCCCACTCCCCCAGGGCCCCTGGCCAGGCTGACTGGTCGATAGGGTTAATGCTTTGGCCGGGGGGACTTGCATAAAAAGTCTCCCCCCGGCTGTGGCATTACCCTGCTGGCTGGTTTTGCCTGGGGCTGGTTCTTAAATACGGGGGACCCCTAGTCATTTTGTCCCCCGTATTTTGGGAACCAGCCCCAGAGCAGGAGCCTGGGGCTGGTTGTTAAAAATCAGGGAACCCCTATTTGTCGGGTTCCCTGATTTTTAATTACCGGCTCCAGGCTCTGTCAGCCTGGTGCTGGTTTCGGCTGTGGGGGGGACCCCACGCCGTTTTTTTTTTAATTTAATTTTTCTATTTTTTTACACTGCAGCCTGCACGGATCTGACTGATCCGTGCAGGCTAAAACGCAAATAGAACAGGAAAATGGTGTTCTATTTTCCTGTCGTATTTGCGTGGGTGTTTTACACCACTAAGCAGCCGTTTTATCAGTACGGCTGCTTAGTAAATCAGAAACCACCATTCTTTTGAATGGTGATTTCTGTCGTATCCTATCGATGGTGTAGACATTCGTATTTGTAAATACAAATACGAATGTTCCATCTTTAGGACTACGAATTGTTGTATTTTTGGGATTGTAAATCCCGAAAATACAAATTCGTAAAAAAAAGGTGTATTTCTCCCTACGAATACACCTTTTTTCTACGAATCCATTTTGGTAAATGTCCCCCTAAGTTTCTCAATTACAGCCTTGTGACATGAGCTGGGAGGGGGGGAGTGAGCTCTGAGAGTGACATGGTGCTGATATTAAGACTATACCCCCACAAAGACACATACCTCTCTCCCCCACACTAACTTTAAAATGCAATTTTCCAGTCCTGAAGGCCCTGCAGACATTGCACTGTCATGTAAAATTCACAAGCTATCAACAAGGATGGAATGCTTACAGCATATCCATTGTAGAGATGAGCGGGTCCGGATCCCCGAGATCCGACAGATCCGAATATCGGGTATCCGGGTCAGATCCGAGCCGGCTCGGGAGTTCCCGCCTGAATTCTGGACCAATAACGAGGCTGAACGTCATCATCGCGCTGTCGGATTCTCGCGGGAGCGGGATCTTCTAAAAGACGCACGCGCACCCGCCATCTTCACTCCAATCTTGGAGAGGGAAGAGGGTGGTTGGGAAGCTCCGTGTGCTCCGTGCTGTGCTCTGTGCCATGTGCTCCATGACCTGACCTGTGCCCTCACTGCCCTGTGCTGTGCTCCGTGCCATGTGCTCCGTGCTGTGCTCCGTGACCTGCCCTCACTGCCCTGTGTTGTAGACTTGAGAGTCAGTGACTGTTTATAGGCCTGAGCCCTGTAGTGTGATTTAACTAACTAGGTGCTGCAGTGCTCACACGCAGGGGCTGCAGTGTCCACTGTCCAGGGGCTGTCCTGTGGCCCGTGCCCTGTTGTGATTTATTTAGCCCTAAGCCCTGTGTTGTGATTTATTTAGCCCCGAACCCTGTGTTTTTTGTGATTTAACTAACTAACTCAGTGCTGCAGTGCTCACACGCAGGGTCTGCAGTGCTGCTGAGTAGTACACTGTGTACAGGGGCTGCAGTAATACAAGGGGCTGTGTCCAGTGTGACGGCCTATATCTTATCCATTGTCCAGTGTCACGAGTCACTCACGACATATATCCTGTGTCCTGTCCTGTGTGACGACTGACGACATATCCTGTGTCCAGTGTGACGACATATATCCTGTGTCCAGTGTGACGACATCTATCCAGTGTCCAGTGTGACGACAATATATCCTGTGTCCAGGGCCGGATTTGGGGGTCAGGCCGCCCCTAGGCACCACACTTTAGTTTGCCCCCCCCCCCCCCCAGTACCTGCTCAGCCCATCCACAGCACTCAGTCCCGCTGCCCGGCTCCTCGCCTCCACTTGGCTGGTCATCCTCTTCACCTGCTCCCGCAGCCGCCGGTCCTCGCCCTTCAGGTCAGCGACGGAGGAGGAGAGCAGCCCTGCCAGCACGTCTTCAGTTCCAGCTGCCTCTCCAAGCCACCGGAACTCCTCCATTTCCGCCTGCAGCGCGTCCCCGTCACCCTCCCGCCAGAGGCTCCTGTAGCTGGCGGCCAGCCACACCGACACCTCCGCGTCGGGTCCATGGATGGGCAGGAGGGAGAGTGCACGCCGGCTCGGGCAGCATTGAGGAGGAAGCACTAGCAGCGGCTACAGCACAGGTACCGCTGGACACCTGTGTGAGCAGGAGCCTCGCCCGGCACAGGTCACTAGCTCCGGGTCTCTACAGGCAGCTGTGCAAGGGGTGATGTCAGTGCTGCCGCTCGGTCATCCGATGCTGCTACCCATAGAGACCCGGAGCTAGTGACTTGTACCGGGTGAGGGTCCTGGCTGCCTGCCGCCCTTAGTTTGTGCCGCCCCTAGGCCCGTGCCTGACTAAGGAACTACTGTGGGGCATAACATTAAGAAAGAAGTAATACTGCCACTGTATATGTTGCATGCAGCAGAAGTGCAGTATCTGTGACGGGGCGGCGGCATCTCACGGCCGCACGTCCTCCCCGTCACAACGTCAGGTGGCCGGGATAGCGCGTCAGTACGGTGCCTAGCAACCCAGGACGCCGGAGGGCTCAGGCGGCCAGACTCTGTAGCTCTGTTGCCTGGCAATGGAGGATACCGCCGGGGGCAGCAGCGGAAGTATCCGGATAGGGCATTATAATTGGAGGAATTCTCCTGTCTGGAACAGCTGATTTCAATCCGGCTGGGCGGGTTTGGCTGCAGAGTTCCTTTATAAGGAGGCCAGCCCAGCATACCCTCGCCGGTTATAGCACCTGTTACAGTGGTTTCCTGTCTCTCTGCTGTTCCGGCGCCTGGAAAGTTCTGTCAGTAGCTTTCTCTGCTGTGGCCCTATTCCGGTTCCCGTGAGTACCCCTTTTGGGGTCAGTCTTGTTCTTTTGCATTTTTGACCCATCCTTGGGTTTATCCTTATTTGTGGGCAATCCTCTGTGGATTCTAAGAGGTGCCTGGGGCAATTGCCACGTTTCAGTTACCCTTTAATGGTGTCGTACTTTCGTCACCTTATTCTGTGTCTTATGTGTGGTGTGCCTTTTTGTGTGGTGTATTTACTGTGTATGCGACTCAGTCGCTGGTGGTTAAGAGACTAGGTCGCTGGCGCTTAGCAGCGTAGCTAGTTTGGCAAGTTGCCTTTTTGTTAAAATTCCAGTTAGGTCCCGTAGCTGGATCTCCTCTTGGCCGTACCCTTAGGAGGTCCCAGTTCCTTGTACCATTATAACTCCTGGCTGCAGTGGCGTAAGTTCATCCAAGTTGCCCGGAGGCAAGATAAGTATTGGTGCCCCCCCAAATAGCTCAATCAGGAAGGTGTCTGTCTCCAGTAAGGTCATGGGATCTAATACAGGCTGTGATACTTGGAGAAATGATGTTAGAAGGGGGAGTCAGCCACATTAGTAATATCAACTGCTTTCAATTAACTGATTCAAACTTGATGGGGAAGAGAGGTCCCCCTTGGGAGCAGGAGCCCGGCGGCAGATGACTCCATTGCCTCCCAGAGTTCTGCCTCTGCCTGGCTGCACCGGAGCCAGGGCGGGCTTAACTCGCCCTTCCAAACGTGGCGGCTACAGGCGAAGCCTAGCTCCTGCAGGTACCGGTTACCTAGCTTTGGGGGTCAACAGAGGTAGAGTAGGGTCTCGCTGTGGCTGTCCTAAACAGCAGTCCCAGCTACGGGTTAACTCCCGAAACCATAACAGTATACTGTAGGTCACTGGTAACACCTTATCTAGAATACTGTGCAACTAAAATGGTGTATGCCCAACACGACAAAACTTACCTGTAGGGCATACACAATTAAAAAAAATTAACTAGAACAGTACTATGGGGCATGACATTAACTATTGCACTACTATGTGGCATCACATTAACTAGGGCACTACGATGGGACATAACATTAGTGCACTACTATGAAGCATAATATTAACTAGGGCACTACTATGGGAGATCACATTAACTTTGCCAATACAATAGGGCATAAAATTACCTAGGTCATTATTATGGTGCATAATAACTAAGGCACTACTGTGGGGCATAATATTTACCAGGGCACTACTATGGGGCATAACATTAACTAGGGTACTATCAAGAAACATAACATTAACTAGGGCACTACTATGGGGCATAATAATGACTAGGGAACTACTGTGGGGCATAACATTAAGAAAGAAGTATATGTTGCACGCAGCAGGCGTGCAGTATCTGTGACGGGGCGGCGGCATCTCACGGCCGCACGTCCTCCCCGTCACAACGTCAGGCGGCCGGGTTGCCCGGCAACCACGGACGCCCGGGATCCGGCAGCCGGGCGCAGGGATAGCGCGTCAGTACGGCGCCTAGCAACCCGGAACGCCGGAGGGTTCAGGCGGCCGGACGCTGTAGCTCCGTTGCCTGGCAACGGAGGATGCCACCGGGGCAGCAGCGGAAGTATCCGGATAGGGCATTATAATTGGAGGAATTCTCCTGTCTGGAACAGCTGATTTCAATCAGGCTGGGCGGGCTTGGCTGCAGAGTTCCTTTATAAGGAGGCCAGCTCAGCATACCCTCGCCGGTTATAGCACCTGTCACAGTGGTTTTCTGTCTCTCTGCTGTTCCGGCGCCTGGGAAGTTCTGTAAGTAGCTTTCTCTGCTGTGGCCCTCTTCCGGTTCCCGTGAGTACCCCTTTTGGGGTCAGTCTTGTTCTTTTGCATTTTTGACCCATCCTTGGGTTTATCCTTATTTGTGGGCAATCCTCTGTGGATTCTAAGAGGTGCCTGGGGCAATTGCCACGTTTCAGTTACCCTTTCATGGTGTCATACTTTCATCACCTTATTCTGTGTCTTTTGTGTGGTGTGCCTTTTTGTGTGGTGTATTTACTGTGTATGCGACTCAGTCGCTGGTGGTTAAGCAACTAGGTCGCTGGCGCTTAGCAGCGTAGCTAGTTTGGCAAGTTGCCTTTTTGTTAAAATTCCAGTTAGGTCCCGTAGCTAGATCTCCTCTTGGCCGTACCCTTAGGAGGTCCCGGTTCCTTGTACCATCATAACTCCTGGCTGCACCGGAGCAAGGGTGGGCTTAACTCGCCCTTCCAAACGTGGCGGCTACAGGCGAAGCCTAGCTCCTGCAGGAACCGGTTACCTAGCTTTGGGGGTCAACAGAGGTAGAGTAGGGTCTCGCTACGGCTGTCCTAAACAGCAGTCCAAGCTACGGGTTAACTACCGAAACCATAACATTATAACCGGCCTAAAAAACATAGCCGAGGAGGGAGTACTTAGTATTAGGGGATTTAATTCCGTTAGGGTTATCTGCCCCTTAGCTCCCTATTTTTGCTTCAGATCATGAATCCTACTCCGCCTAATCCAGCCCAGGCCCTTGCTAACCAGCTACAGAACCTTACCCAGATGGTGCTGGAACTGTCTTTGCGAGTAAGGTCCCAGGAGGAGCTGGCTCAGGGTCCCTCAGTAGCTGTTTCCGAGCCTAAGATGAATCTCCCTGACCAATTTTCCGGTAACCGGAAAGATTTGTTTAATTTTAAAGAAAGCTGTAAGCTTTACTTTCGTCTCAGGCCTAAGTCGTCTGGGTCCACACAACAACAGGTGGGATTGATTATCTCATTACTAAAGGGGGATCCACAAACCTGGGCCTTCGGACTTAAACCCGATGATCCGGCCCTTCGGTCGGTGGATGCCTTTTTTAGGTCTTTAGGGTTACTGTACGACGACCCTGACAGAGAGGCCTCAGCCGAAAGTCACCTGCGGGCCTTAAGGCAAGGAAGGATTCCGGCGGAAGCATACTGCACGGAATTCCGCCGATGGTCCAACGACTGTGGTTGGAACGACCCGGCCTTGCGCAGTCAGTTCAGGCAGGGATTGTCGGAGGTGGTCAAAGATAGCCTGATTCAATACCCCTCTCCAGACTCTCTCGATAAGCTTATGGAGCTTACCATAAAAATTGATCGTCGTCTCCGTGAGCGGAAATCAGAGAGAAGCTCCACTCTCCAACTGACCTCTCTCGGTTATATACCATCCAAAGAGGAGGAAGAACCCATGCAGATAGGGGCTTTTTGGATTCCTCCAGATGAGAGAGCCCGCAGGATGTCGGCTGGACTTTGTCTCTATTGCGGCAGCAAGGGTCATATGTTGCGTACTTGCCCGAACAAGCCGGGAAACGCGCGGATCAAGTGAATTTTGAGGGGGTTCATCTTGGTCTTCGGCTTATTTCCTCTCGTAATGCACTATTAGTACCAGCCTGTCTTAAGGTAGATAAAATTGAAACCTCCGTATCCATCTTTATTGATAGTGGGGCAGCCGGGAACTTTTTGGATGTTTCTTTTGCCTCTAGACTGGGGATTCCCCAGTTAGACCTGGATAGGAGCTCATTATGCGGGGCCTGGATGGGGGTCCTCTTCCCAGTGGAGTCATCACTAGCCAGACTCCACCATTACAACTTCATGTGGGAATTTTTCATGAGGAGAGTATCTCCTTTTACTTAACTTCTTGTTCCCTTGTCCCGGTGGTTCTGGGATACCCTTGGCTCAAGAACCACAATCCCCACATCGATTGGCAAACTGGAGAGATCATACGCTGGGGTGATCAGTGTTTTGGATCCTGTCTAAAGTGCCCCATTCGGGCGGCGGCGGTTTTGTTGGAGGGGATTCCCACTAGTTATTTAGACTTTGCCGATGTTTCTCCAAAGGACAGGCAGATGTGTTACCGCCTCACCATCCATACGACTGTGCCATTGAACTTTTACCGGAGGTACAATACCCGAAGGCCAGACTCTATTCTTTGTCTGGTCCCGAGACTCGTTCCATGAACGAGTACATCCAAGAGAATCTGGCCAAAGGGTTCATTAGACCATCTAAATCCCCTCTGAGCAAAGGGTTATTTTTTGTCTCATACGTATCAGAGCCGGGGACGAGTGGAAGACAGCCTTTAGTACCCAAACAGGGCACTATGAATATCTTGTGATGCCCTTTGGGTTATCTAATGCACCAGCTGTCTTCCAAGACTTTATTAATGATGTCCTCAGGGACTTTTTGGGGAAGTTTGCGGTCATCTACTTAGACGATATTATGATTTATTCCAGTACTCTGGAGGAACATCGCTCCCAGGTTCGACAAGTCCTGCAAAAACTCCTTGAAAATCATCTCTTCGCCAAACTGGAAAAATGTGAATTTGAAGTTCCCGAGGTATCCTTTTTAGGGTATATCATTTCTTCAGATGGTTTTCGCATGGAACCCAAGAAATTGCAGGCAGTCTTGGAATGGGTACGGCCCTCCAATTTGAAGGCCATTCAGCGTTTTTTGGGGTTTGCAAATTATTACAGACGGTTCATCCGGTCTTTCTCTGATGTAGTTGCTCCCATCGTGGCCCTCACTAAGAAGGGAGCGGATCCCTCCAATTGGTCCCCGCAAGCCCAGCAGGTGTTTGCGGCACTAAAAAATGCTTTTGTGGCGGCTCCCATCCTCAGACACCCAGATCCGGAGCAACCCTTTATCATTGAGGTTGATGCCTCGGAGGTAGGAGCAGGCGCCGTGCTATCTCAGAAGGGTTCCAACTCCTCATTTCTCTTCCCATGTGCCTACATGTCCACAAAATTATCATCAGCAGAGGCCAACTATGATGTGGGTAATCGGGAGTTGCTGGCCATTAAATGGGCCTTTGAGGAGTGGAGACACTGGTTGGTTGGAGGGAGCTAGCCACCAGATATTGGTGATCACCGACCATAAAAACCTGCAGTACCTTGAATCTGCTAAGCGTTTAAATGCCCGACAGGCCTGGTGGGCATTATTTTTTACACGCTTTAACTTTCTCATCTCCTATAGGCCGGGATCTAAATACATTCATGCAGATGCCCTTTCTCGCAGCTTTGTACCCAGACAAGAGTCAAGCGTTTCCCCAGTACCTATCCTTCCACCATCAGTTATTCATTCCGGTCTTACTCAGACCTTGAAAGATTCACTTCTCTGAGTTCAAGATGGGGCGCCCAGTCAGAATCCCGATGGGTGCCTGTTTGTTCCACAGGCCTTGAGAAGGGATGTATTAGCAGAATTCCACGAGAGTAGGATTGCAGGACATCAGAGAGTCAAAAAGACTCTAGAACTCCTCTCGCGCAGCCCGACATCGCCGCAGACACTAGGGACTTTGTTTTGTCATGCCCGATATGTGCTAGGCATAAAGTTCCTAGGACAACTCCGACGGGGCAACTTATTCCATTGGCCATTCCGTCCAAACCGTGGTCACATACAGTATTGCCATGGATTTTGTGGTATATTTGCCCATGTCCCACGGCTTCCAGGTCATCTGGGTAGTTATCGATCGTTTCAGTAAAATGGCTCACTTTGTTCCATTGCCACAATTACCAACAGCTAACGGGTTGGCCAAATTGTTGATTCTGCACATCTTCAGACTCCATGGGTTGCCTTTTGACATTGTGTCGGATCGAGGTCCTCAGTTTATTGCACGTTTCTGGAGGCACTTTTGTGCTGCACTAAAAATTAAACTTAGTCTGACCTCAGCTCACCATCCCCAATCTAATGGGGTAACAGAACGACTGAATCAGTCCTTGAAACAGTACTTGCGCATGTTTGTTTCCAAGACCCAGAATGATTGGGCAAAATTTCTGCCCATCGCCGAGTTTTCCTATAACAATGCTTATCACTCCTCTTCAAGGACGTCTCCTTTCTTTACAGTCTATGGGGTCCATCCCAAGGCTAATGCACTGGGCCTAGAGGGTCCTGTAGTCACATCTTCTACCACAACCCGGCTTAGAGCTATCTGGAGGCAAGTACACTTAGCCCTCAAAGGAGCTGCCTTTCGGGAAAAAGTCTTTTCCGATCGTTCGAGAAGGCCATGCAATTTTAAGGTGGGCGATAGAGTGTGGTTATCCACCCGTAACATTAAACTTCAGCAAGTGTCTGCCAAGTTTAGTCCGAAGTTTATTGGTCCATACGTCATCATAAAGAGGGACAACCCAGTAGCCTTTCGGCTACTTATCCCCAAATCTCTTAAGATCGCCAATACCTTCCACGCCTCTTTACTTAAACCAGCCATTTCCTCCAAGAAGTTTCCTTGGAGGATGGTGCAGGGAAGATTGCCAGTGGATGTCCACGGTCACTCTGAATTTGTGGTAGAAAAAAATCCTGGACAGCAAGGTGGTCCGCGGGTCTCTCCGCTTTATAGTCCATTGGAGGGGATATGGGCCAGAGGAAAGGTCCTGGGTCTCGGATAGAGATCTGCACGCTCCAAGACTCAAAAAAGAGTTTTCCCCATAAGGCTGGTTATAGGGGTTTATTAACTCCTCCTCAAGGGGGGGGGGGGTACTGTTGCACGCAGCAGGCATCCACGGATGCCCGGGATCCTGCGGCCGGGGCAGGGATAGCGCGTCAGTACGGCGCCTAGCAACCCGGGATGCCGGAGGGCTCAGGCGGCCGGACGCTGTAGCTCAGTTGCCTGTCAACGGAGGACGCCGCCGGGGGCAGCAGCGGAATTATAATTGGAGGAATTCTCCTGTCTGGAACAGCTGATTTCAATCCGGCTAGGCGGGCTTGGCTGCAGAGTTCCTTTATAAGGAGGCCAGCCCAGCATACCCTCACCAGTTATAGCACCTGTCACAGTGGTTTCCTGTCTCTCTGCTGTTCCGGCGCCTGGGAAGTTCTGTCAGTAGCTTTCTCTGCTGTGCTGCTGTGTTCCGTTTCCCGTGAGTACCCCTTTTGGGGTCAGTCTTGTTCTTTTGCATTTTTGACCCATCCTTGGGTTTATCCTTATTTGTGGGCAATCCTCTGTGGATTCTAAGAGGTGCCTGGGGCAATTGCCACGTTTCAGTTACCCTTTCATGGTGTCGTACTTTCGTCACCTTATTCTGTGTCTTATGTGTGGTGTGCCTTTTTGTGTGGTGTATTTACTGTGTATTCGACTCGGTCGCTGGTGGTTAAGCGACTAGGTCGCTGGCGCTTAGCAGCGTAGCTAGTTTGGCAAGTTGCCTATTTGTTAAAATTCCAGTTAGGTCCCGTAGCTAGATCTCCTCTTGGCTGTACCCTTAGGAAGTCCCGGTTCCTTGTACCATCATAACTCCTGGCTGCACCGGAGCCAGGGCGGGCTTAACTCGCCCTTCCTAACATGGTGGCTACAGGCGAAGCCTAGCCCCTGCAGGTACCGGTTACCTAGCTTTGGGGGTCAACAGAGGTAGAGTAGGGTCTCGTTGTGGCTGTCCTAAACAGCAGTCCCAGCTACGGGTTAACTCCCGAAACCATAACAGTATACTGTAGGTCACTGGTAACACCTTATCTAGAATACTGTGCAACTAAAATGGTGTATGCCCAACATGACAAAACTTACCTGTAGGGCATACACAATTAAAAAAATTAACTAGAACAGTACTATGGGGCATGACATTAACTATTGCACTACTATGTGGCATCACATTAACTAGGGCACTACAATGGGACATAACATTAGTGCACTACTATGAAGCATAATATTAACTAGGGCACTATTATGGGAGATCACATTAGCTTTGCCAATACAATAGGGCATAACATTACCTAGGTCATTATTATGGTGCATAATAACTAGTGCACTACTGTGGGGCATAATATTTACCAGGGCACTACTATGGGGAATAACAATAACTAGGGTACTATCAAGAAACATAACATTAACTAGGGCACTACTATGGGGCATAATTATGACTAGGGAACTACTGTGGGGCATAACATTAAGAAAGCAGTAATACTGCCACTGTATACTGTAGGTCACTGGTAACACCTTATCTAGAATACTGTGCAACTAAAATGGTGTATGTCCTACACGACAAAACTTACATGATAATACTAAAATATCTTAACATGTATAGTTTGGAGCAGAGAAGGGAAAGAAGGGGGGACATGATAGAAATGTGATCGCTGAAAATCAGAAGAACCTGATCCGCATCACTCTTAGGCCGGTTTCACACACTCCGGCTCCTGCCGGACGGTGAAATCCTGCACGGCCAGGGAGCCATGCCGCACACAGTAGATTATCATGGAGGGGATGGCCACAGCCCGGCAGCCGTCCCTTCCAGTGGCGGGATCCGGCTGCAACCGTGCGGCCAGGCCATGGTGGTCCCGTGTGAATGGACACAATAGTGTCCATTCACAACTAATGTGTGCGACACGGCTCCCTGGCCGTGCGGGACTTTGCCGTCCGGCAGGAGCCGAAATGTATGAAACCACCCTCAGGCATGAAGCCCCAGGAGTACAATTAACCCCTTGTGTCCTGCATTTGGGGACAGTAATTTAAAGTGGGGTTTTAGGACACCACATTAGAAAACAAGGGCATAACATTATCATGTAGTGTGATTGGTTACTGATGTCATTCAGTGGTTCTGGTTACTGATGTCATTCGGGGTAGATTTATTAAGCTCAGTGAAGTGATAAACTGTCTGGTTTTTATCAGCGGCCAATCAGCTCCTACCTGTCATTTTTCAAACCAAGCCTGTAACTTCACAGGTAGGAGTTGATTGGCCGGTGATAAAAACCAGACAGTTTATCACTTCACCGAGCTTAATAAATCTACTGTGCTGGGAGAAAACAATGTATTTTTATCTTAGCCAGTATTACCCATCCCTTTCATGCACTTGAGTGATATCACTAAACTAATTGAGCATCTGCCACCATATATATTTTATAATTTTTTGTTTATTTTCATTGATTACCGTATATTTTATTATCATTATAATATTGTTTATTAATAATTTATTAATAAGTTATTAATTATTATTTATTTCAATTAATTATTTTATTTGAACCTTCTTGCATCTCTTCAGCCAGCGCTGAAACCTTTTTCTTGTTTAGTGTATCATATAGGGGAGTGACTACCCCGTGAAAGCTGCTGATAATTGCGCAACACACACCATCCTACCATATATATGTCTGTCCTTGGATACTGTCTGTCTGCAGTATTGATTCATGCACTGTGATAGAAGCCAAGTGCTTCACTCTGTTATACTGCTTTCACATCGCAAAACGTGCTTAGACCCGGTATTTGAAACATTGATTAAAACGGGCCAGAGCAAGTCAAACCCCTTTCACATTGCATGTTGTAAATGGTATATTACCGGTTGATTACCGTTTCTGTACCTTTCACATTGAACCCGTTTCATTTATTGAAAGCAGTTATGGTTTTAGGCAGTGACTTCATGCAGGGATCCAGCCTTTCACCTTCTATCACCCAGCCTATCACCTTCTATCACTCAGCCTATCACCCCCTCCCCCCACACACACACACGGAGGCAGCCAACCATCCTGTCCATCCAACGCCCCCGCCCACCCTGGACAAAGGCAGGTCCCCCTCCCTGGTACCTGGCCAGTGCAGGGATGCGCCCATCGTTGTCTGTGCATCGCTGCGGAGGCAGTGGGTCCCTGCGGCGGATGGGAAGTCAGTGGCGGGGTCCCTGCGGCAGATGGGCACTAGTAGCGCTACTAGTTCCCATCTGCTGCAGGGACCCTACTGCTTACTTCCCATCTGCCGCAGGGACCCCACTGCCTCCCTAGCGATGCATGAACACCGCTGGCCGGTTCAGATCCATTCACACTGCAAAAATAATGGGTCTGAACCGTGTAGGACAGTGGTTCCCAACCCTGGTCCTCAAGTACCCCCAACAGTGCATGTTTTCCAGGTCACCCGGCAGGTGCACTCATTATTCAGGCACATTTGAAAAGATCCACAGGTGGAGCTAATTATAGCACTTGTGATTCTGTGTGGAGACCTGCAAAACATGCACTGTTGGGGGTACTTGAGGACCAGGGTTGGGAACCACTGGTGTAGGATCCTTCTTTTTTACCGTTTTGAATTACCGGTTTTCTTGAACTGGTAATTTTACTCTGGCACATACACTGCAGCTATAACCGGGTTGAAACATTTAAAATCGACATAGTACCCGGCTCCTGAAGAAGCTTTTTGGTGTAATCCATTGGCGGGTGACACCCAGGAATCTACACCACAGAGGACCTTTTCTTGTACAATATAGAATGTGGCAGAAAATTAAAAGGACAAACATTTATGTTCCATAAAATAGGTGTAATATTATGCTTTACAGCTGCTGAATTACATTCTATCATATTATTGTTCTTTACCGGAATCTGAAAAGGAATAATGTGATAAATTCATCCTTGTGCCATGTCTTATATATCATTTATGTAATTTTATTACTATTTGTTGCTAAATAAGAATTTCCTTGTTTCATTATAAACGTATTATATTTCTTATAATGCTAATCACATTCAAGTCATGCTCTGGATGTAATATGTCTTTTGTGTTCCTTGTAGGCTGACTGGTAATGAGGTCATTAGCATGTATCTGAGGCAGACCATTCTCTACCTTATATTACACATTCATTTTATATTCTATAACTACCGACATAAAATAATGAGAGTACAAAACACTTCAGCAGTGACTCATTTTACTGTTAGGGAAATGTTTGTTATCTGAAAAATTATTCTATTTAAAATTATATTTCAGGATTTTTCTATGGTGGATTCCCTTAACAATTGAAATATTGTTCTTGAAAGATTCCTATGTCGAGTGTCTCATTCCCAGCTTGTTTAGGACGCCCCCAGCTGTGATATAATTGCTGATATTGTGTGTATATGACGTACAGTACTTCAATCATGTGTTTGAGTGACACTTGTTTCTGCCTCTTGCAGAGAAAGACAGGGCTGCAGAGTCCCAGCCATCGTGTGAAGTTATCCTGAAAGCAGCAAGTGAATCAGATCCTGTGGAAAGAAGTTGGGCCCTGAGCCGGGTGTGTGGCTATTACCAGCGGTTTTGTACAGAAGTGGACCGGACATCGGAGATTTGTATCAAGGCCACGGCAGGACAGTGCCGCCTGAAGCTTCAGGAGTGCAGTAAGCCTGACACCAGAGCTGAATTTAGGGGTCAGGCCGCCCATAGGCACAACATTTTTGCAAACCACCCATTTGCACATGTGTTTGTGTTCCTAATAACATACATACTGCATGACTGAGGGCACTAGTATGAAAGTACTTGTCTCACCTCTTCACCGTCTTCTTTCACTGTCCCCCCCCCCCCCCGAGTCACAGTCGGTGCTGCTGCCTCCCCCCCCCCCCCCTCCCAGATTTCATTTTCTTCCCTCCTCCGGCAGAGTCTGTGAGCCCAAGGATGGAGGAGAGTGATGAGGAGAAGGAGGTGTCACCAGCAAACTTTTTTTTTGCCTCCATGTCCCCAGGCTGGAGTGCCAGACTCACCAAGTGCGCGCACACACGCAGCACAACCTGCGCTCCCGCACTGCCACCTGCTCACGCTAATGGGGTCAGGTCAGGTCTCTGGGGGTGTGGGCACAGGGGAGCCGATGTTCCCTCATGTCTCGTCATTGGTGGTGCAGTGGCCTGGCTGGCTGTTGGCTGCGTCTCCTCATTGGTGGGGGCAACAGGTCAAGGGGGGGAGACAAAGGGGAGGGGACACAGGGGACCTCACCACTCAGCCATGGTCAGGCAGCCCATAATAGGTGCCGCCCCTAGGCCTGTGCCTCATGGGCCTAGTGGTAAATCTGGCCCTGCCTGACACAGGTTTACCAAGAACTGTAACTTTATAGATTGGGTTTCTGTACCTTCAGTAAAGATGAAAGTATTGGCAGTCACCCGGGAAACTCATCTTTACTTGAGTTTCAATCTTTATGAGAATACAAAATAAAATATGGCAATGACACTACAGGACTCATGGGGGTAAATGTACTAATGCTTCTAAAAATGAAAAGAGGTGATGTTGCCCATAGCAACCAATGAGATTATGTCTCTCATTTCTATATTGCGTACTAAAAAATAATAGGAGTATAATTGGTTGCTATGGGTAACATCACTTCTTTTCATTTCTAGAAGCTATAGTAAATTTACCTCAAGAGGCGCAATGAAAAGTACCCCTTCTTTAATTCGTCATATGTATAATTTCATACCTCCCAACTGTCCCGCTATTTAGAGACTTCTCTGCTGTCCCACCCACAGGCTGCAGCGTCCCGCAGACGGAGGGACAACAGTTGGGAAAGCATATTATAATAACCGCTGCTCTGCTCAGCAGAGCAGCCAGTGATCACTTAATAGATGGTGTGTGCAAGCTTACAGCAGTTGACAGTGGGAGGAGCTGTGCACACCCCTTAAACCTAAGGCTACGTCCATTTTTTCCTCTCCTGGTTCGTAGATGGACAAAGTTGTGAGGTATGCAGTTTATAGCTTATATAAGTAATTGTGCATTCAACATGCCGTCTTTAACTAACAAGGAGCAAAAGCACACATCTACATCCAACTGGAAATGCCTGTATGGTAAATACAACCTTGGCATAATAACTCATCTTTTTGCATAGAAGCATCCCTAATTTTTTGGTTAGATTTATCCCTGATTGTTGCGTATTTTCCATGGCATAGAGCAAATCTTGTATCATATTTAGATGTTCTCCGTCTTTGTGTAGGGGTATTTTTGGTTTTCATCTGGGTTTTCTTTATTGGCAGAGTTGGAGAGTGACATGGATTACATGAACACCTCACTTGACGATGAAAGTCCATGTGAGTACATTGTGCATTTATTCATCACATTAACATTGTAAGGGAGATGTATAAGCCTTGTTTACCGCACTTCTGTAGTATCTATGTAGTATCTATGTAGTATCTATGTGAGCATCAGCAGGGATATGAAGACAAGTCGATGCCTCCAGCTGAGTCAGTATAGCTTGCTTTATGCTCTGTAAACCCCTGATCCTGGGGACAGTACGGTGACTAGATGCCTGACGGGGACACTACGCTGACTACGCACGGCTTCCGCGGAGTCACTACGCTGACCATGCTAGGCAGCCATTGGGCTACGCTGAAAACGTAGTGTAGCCGAGCGCTGTGATAATACACAAGTACCAAAAAAACATAGCCACAAAGTTAACTGATTAAGCCTCCGGGGACTGCTGCAAAGGCAGCCCATGGAGGCTTGGGTCAGCGCATGTGCAATAAGTATGAAGTTACTGCGCATGCGCTGGCCCCGTGCAGGGGACCGGCGGCCGGGACCGGCAGGTGCGGGGAGTGTGGCGGCAGCCGAGGGGGGGGGGGGGAGGGCACATTGCGGCAACCCCCCTACTCCTAAAGGGTAAGAGCCGCCACTGCTTGGAATGTAGAGGTCAGGACTGCATAGTTTTCCATTTTTATTACACAGTATTTAGATAGAAATCCACCCATACTGAATACTCCATTTGCAATGTGTAATGCCAGTGAAGTTCTGGAGAGATTAGTGCACCTCTTTAGGGAGCTTTGGGGGTTACATGTGTTGGAAGTAAAGGAACACAGAAAAATTGAAATACTGTACAGATTATTTACTGTGCTTTTTCTATCACCAGTGACCTGTGGGCAGACCATAGCCAACAACACACAACCCAAAGGTCGCATTGTTGGAGGAAGCAATACATCCCCGGGTTCTTGGCCATGGCTGGTCAACATTCGTCTCAATGGGGAACTTATGTGTGGAGGAGTCCTGCTAGGAGATGTGTGGGTCTTAACAGCTGCTCATTGCTTCAATGGGTATGAAACAAATTACCTTTACCTTGGTTTTATAATTACTGTATTACATGGTCACTAGAAACATGTATTGATTCTTGGCTGGTGGTAGCTTAATTACTTTTTGTCCTGAAAACATTTTTCATTGGATTGTTATACTAAAGTACAAAATAAGACATCACTAGGCACTACCTAGTATTACTTCAAAGCAACTTTAGGAATTACTTGTTTATTTACCTTTATGTACTGTACCTCACCAAATAAGTTCTGTACAATCGTGAGGATAAATTTAATACAAGATGATGATGATGATAATAATAATAATAATAATAATAATAGAACATAAAATTAATCTTAAAATGAGAGGATTATGCTTTCTAGAAATCTTGTCCTTGGACAACAGCTGGCATGCTACTTGTAGCTCATTGAAAAACATCCAGCATTGATCAGAAACCTGCTTTCCTTTAAAATATAAAAAAAATTATAAATTAAAATATATTGTTCAGAAGGGCCCTTCTGAGCTGTATATCTTTTTAAAAGTGCAGTGTGTCAACTCAATATAGTTAACGATGCAATCTCCAGTGCATCGTTAACAGTCCCAGTGCTGCCTCTGATTAAAAACCCTCCCATGACTAGGCTGCTGTTCTCCATGGACCTGAGAAGCATGTAATGAGCTCCACCAATCAGAGCTCAGCACAAACGTCTCAGCCTCTGCCCTCTGGTGCAAAGTGTCATGGGACTTAGTCAACTCCCAGTAATGCACTGCACACTTGTGCAATCAGTGTGCCTTGGCTCCCAATGCTCAGCACCATTAATCATTGTCACATTGGCAGATAGGTGAAGCTGCAGCACTACCCCACTCCCATGCAAAAAACCTTTAGCTAAAAAAGGGATAATGCAGCGCTCGTTTTTAATGATTGCACCAAGTACAGTATTTAAAATTTATTTAATAGATTAATTAATTAAGATAACACATTAGTGAAAAACATAAAACAAAGTTTAAAAGCAATGTGACAGTAGGGACCTGGATATAATATAACCTGCAATGATCAGTCAGATTCCCAGCTTGGATGGAAAAGTCCAATGCGTTGGTGATCCATCTGGGACCTGTCTTGGACTTACTGTACCCCACCTGCCCATTGTTCTGGACTTTACTACATCCAATTCCTGCATCTGGAGCTCTTTACTTCTCCCAAGCACAGGCGCACTTTAGCATGGATCCCCTCATGTTTGCAAGTCCTCTATAGGGCTGGGACACCTCCAACAATATCTTTTGGATTACAAATTGGACTCCAGCGACCTTTATGGTCCCACTTTTCCATCAGAGCCGGGAATCTGACTGATCACTACTGCCACCCCATCCCTCTCTCTGCCTGCCACCCCTGCCCCCCCGTCCCTCTCTCTGCCTGCCACCCCATCCCTCTCTCTGTCTGACACACCTGTCATCCTGTCCCTCACTCTGCCTGACACCCCTATCACCCCATCCCTCTCTCTGCCTGACACACCTGTCACCCCATCCCTCTCTCTGCCTGACACCCCTGTCACCCCATCCCTCTCTGCCTGTCACCCTGTCCCTCTCTCTGCCTGACTCTCCTGCCACCCCATCCCTCTCTCTGCCTGCCACCCCTGCCACCCCGTCCCTCTCTCTGCCTGACACACCTGTCACCCCATCACTCTAACTGCCTGACACACCGGTCCCCCCATCCCTCTCTCTGCCTGACACACCTGTCACCCCATCCCTCTCTCTCTGCCTGACACACCTGTCACCCCATCCCTCTCTCTGCTTGACACGCCTGTCACCCCATCCCTCTCTGCCTTTCACCCCATCTCTCTCTCTGCCTGCCACCCCAGCCAACCCATCACATAATCGGAGGAGCATGCTCCTGTGACCAGCGACCATGAAGGGCTGGCAGCAGGAGTGCGCTCCCTGCGATTTACAGTATCTCCCACAGCACATGAAATCACTGGCAATATGGTCGCTCAGCAACCACATTTCCAGGGATATGTGCTGAAATTGCCCCCATATATCACCAGCCAATCAGATGTTAACTGGCAATATACAGGCCGGGTTTAAAAAAATTACAGGAGCTGATTGGCTGTTGCATTATCACTGGCCACTTTATCAATTAACTAGGCTTAACAGATGTGCCCCTGGGCAAGTGACGCCCCTGGTACGGTCAGCCCAATATGTACCAGTAACCGCAAGATATTTCCACTGCACTGTAATAATGCAATGGAATAAGGTAAGACATGTATATACTGCCCCTATAAACTTAGTAAATATGTATACATGATAAAAAAAAAAAAAAAAATCATCGATGGTGGCTTTTTTATTTATTATTCTATTAAATTGGCTATCATCAAATGAGTGGTTATAACCAAGCAATGCAAATAATAAAATTAGGGTCGGCCATTACTGTTGTACCTAGGGGCATCTCACCCCTAAATCTACCCCTGCACTTACCCCCAAGGGAAAAAGTATATTAATGTAAGTCACTTGATAAAGTACTTAGGTGTTTAATCCTACTGTGGCGTATGCTACCTTTCTCCAATAAAGACTTGGAAGCAGCTTTCCATGGTGTAGCGCTCCCTGTTGATTGGCTCTTGTTTATTTCCATTAAATAGAAGAGCCAACCAACATACAGAAGGAATCACTGACCAGTTCAGCATGACACTGTCCCATCAGTGTGTCGTCTAATCACCAAACACTTTTGTTTACTAGGAATGTCAATGAGCTGCAATGGACAGTTGTAGTGGGACAATATGACCTCAGCAAAGAGGAAGATGGAAAAAAAGTTTTTCAAGTGAACAGGATTATAATCCATCCAAAGGTATTAAAAAAAAGACCCCCCCCAACAAATATGATTTGCTAATATAGGATGTAGATGCCTCTGGGTAAATAATTTTATCAGATTTTTGGTTGGCAACCACACTGGATTCTCTACAAAGATTATACAATAATTATATCTATGAGGTAACAATTGGTAACAATTTGCATGTGTCCAAATCCTCAATTAAGACCTGATGCACATCAGTGTTCTTTTGTTTGAGGTTGGAGTTGCTGCCCAGTGTCAGGTATAAATGTGGTTTTACAAAGAAAAAGAAAACTCCTGCGTGGGGACACTCAATAAGAATATAAATGTATTAATCCAACTATGGTGAAAAAAATATGAATACAGGTTGTGTATCCCTTATCCAAAATGCTCAGGACCACAAGCATTTCGGATGAGGAATTTTTACGGTTACTGGATTTTTTTACATACAGTACTTACCTGGTCCCACGATGTCCTTGGCGACCTCGGCATCCCTCTGGCATCCACTGTGGGCTTCAGGACCTTCTTCAGCAGTCCCAGCAGTGCATTGCGAGAGTTTGCAGGCTCGCTGGTGACATTATTGGCGAACCCGTGCAATGCACTCCTGGGACCGCTGAAGACGCCGAAGATTATCCTGAAGGCTGCCGTGAACATCGGGGGCCTTGGTAAGTATGAAAAAAGGGGCAGGGGGAAAAAAATACGGTGTTTGGAATATTTTGTATAAGATATCTCCAGATGCCGGAGACTCTACCTGTATATGTCCTGATTAAAAACTTAACGTATATTATGTGTTCTATAGTAAAAGTAGTAAACAGATTCAGTAATTAATAGAGTGAATACACCGCTGGTGTGCTCACTATATTAATTATTAAATTGCTGAGAAATTACGCAGACAAATATATGTGAATTATATTTATTCCATGCTACTAGAGGGGTCTCTTGTCTGTAGCTTAGTTAATAGTTATTTGTTTTGAGTGTGTCTATTATCTCTAATTTTATTATAGAACACAAATTAAACGTTAAGTTTTAATTCAGGATATATATTCATAATTTTTTTTACCATAGTTAGATTAATACATTTATAAAACATTTTATCCAAAACAATCAGCCAAAAAGGGTTCAGCAAAAGAGGGTTGTGTCTGGGAATAATTGCACTTTTGATAAACCATTGGAACATTTTTAATAACCAAACCAGAGATATTCTAAGAACAGTGGTTCCCAACCTTGGTCCCCAAGTACCCACAACAGTGCACGTTTTCCAGGTCTTCACACAGATTAGCAAGTGAAATAATTATCTCTACCTGTGGATCTTTTAAAATGATCTTTTAAACTGTGCACCTGCAGGATGACCTGGAAAACATGAACTGTTGGGGGTACTTGAGGTTGGGAACCGATAGAGTTAAATTAAATTCTTATCATGTTAGCAGCCAGCCCAATGCCCGTCAAAGCTATTCAAATCTTGCTCCATTTGCGATCGTTTGCTGGCGCTGGTATGTCATCATGCACCCCTGGGGTGGCAAGCTGAATTGTGCAAAAGTTACCCATTTAAGAGCTGAAACATGGATTTTCCTTGTTGCGCCAATTAGTTTAGTCAAACCCCAACAATAATAAGTGCCCCAACAATTTTGCCCCACGATCTTGCATCACTTTAGATGGGAGATCGGACGCAATATGACAATTGAATTCCTTCCATAGAGTTATAAACATAACAATGCATGGCTTTATGTCACTGGCATCATGGTTATAGAAAAACACAGTCCTGGCATTGTAGCCCTTCAACACATACGTATACGTATATATTGGATATGAATCCCTGATATACACTATATTTTCTGCTGGGTAAGGGCAGTGATAGTTTTTCCTAGTAATCACAAAAACCTACCATTCTCGTTAACATTCTGCAGGCATATTAGCTCATTTTGCAGGTATGGATGTTTGACAATGAAAAACACATATCATTTACATAAACTGTTTTTATAACAGCAAAGTATCTTTGGAGCGTTTTCTTGCAGCAGTGTGCATACTGTAAGATAGACATAGATTCAGTTAGCCACCAGGTCTGTACGGTGAAGTCTATACTTATAGCATGATACAGTCTTATACAGGGCATAAAGTGGTCATGCAGAGGTGGGGGAACTCATTTCTCTATGCCACCTAATTAAACCCCCTCCCCCATTAGGGAGAGATAGGGCCAGTGGTAGGGTTTTTGGCATCCCCTTGTAAACTAGAATGCATTTCTGTGAGAATTACTGTGCAGGGCCAATGTGGAGGTTCCACCTCACCATTAGAGGTGGTGGAACTCAGTTCCAGCCAGTTTTCCTTCACTTTAACCCCTGTTCTTTCCTAATTTCTGCACAATTAGCAACAGCATTGAGCCAATGTCACTTGTTGACTCTGCAGTGTGCAACGTACTGTACGTAAAGTGCATGAATGGGTGGGGAAATAATGCTGAATTGTAAAAAGTAAGAAATATGAAGGCCATTAGTGCCTACTGTGTAAGCAAACTGTCAAATGCATGATTTTTGCAACTTTTAAAAAGATGGAGAAATAGGTGTATTACAGATATCACGGGTGACATGTAATAGGATGAAATATTTGACTTTTGCAACTTTTTTATTGTGAAAAACAGCTGAATTTGCACGTTTGTGTGAAATTGGCAACTTACTTGGATGCGAATTGTACTTAATATCACATTTTTCCCCGGGCAATTTGCAAATGGTTACCTGTCGGTTTAAATTTGCACTTCAATTCGCATCCAGATATTTTCCCATTATAAAGTATACAAATCGCCAATTTAATAGGATGCAAATTTAGAATTTGCCTGATCTGAACTTGATTGACTAAACATGAATTTGGATTATCTGAATACTTTAGGTACAACAAAAAAAAAAATCATGGGAAACCATAATTTCTGTTATTTTATACAAACTAAACAAAAATGTATATACTATAAATCAAATCACTAGTGATGTGTCTTATTTGATGATGGTGTTATTATTATTTTGTAAACATTTTGAACTCCTACAATGCTATGTATTGTTTTATTACAATAACTGTAGTTGTAGAACTACATGACCCAGCATGCCCCCAAAACATCTATTATGAACATTGGCTTTAAATGAGGCCACCTTGCTGGGATCTGTAGTACTGCAGCAGTACTACAATGTACAAAACATACCAAAACAGAATTAAATGTATTTTACATTACAATGATTATTTGTTTGTGTAACTATGCCAACACTTACCTGGTTGTGGTGGTGATGCCGGTCTGTCGTGTCAGAGATATGTAGCCCAGGAAGGACCTCTGGTGGGATGATTCGTTTTAGTTTCTCTTCATAGGAAGTGTAAGTGACTTTGACGCTGGGTCCGTCCCCTGTGCGACTTGCCTGGGCTTTTTCAGTGGCCATTTTGGTTTTGAGGAGCCGCTTTATATCATTGAAGCACTTCTTCACATTGCGCACTTTGCGCTTGTGGTTGCTTACGTCATTCACAGCCCCATTAATCTCCTCCTACGTTTGCCACTTGCGCATCATATTGGTGGGTGCATTATCCTTGCCTAGAAGCTGGTTGCAAAGGGGCACAATGACACGGATACGGGCTGAATTTTCTTTGTAAGGAAAATGCACATGGCGCCCATTGGGGGTATGCCCTGTGGTAGAGCCTGCGTTCCCTTCCATCTCCTCCTCACCCTCCTCCTCCTCTGCAGGGTCCTCATCTTCATCCTGCCCAGCATCCCCCTCCTCCTCCTGCAAGTCTACCTCAGACATGTCTACGTCCTCCTCAGTGCTGGATTAAGCCTTCGGGGGGCCCGGGGCACATTAGACAGGGGGGCCCCCCCTCACACTTGTCATTACTGGCCGCAAACTGCACGGGAGAATATTACACTGTCAAAACACCGAGTAAAGGCAGTATAAACTTGGTCAATGGGTAACTGCGGGGGGGGGGGGGGGGATTCATATATGTATATATATATATATACACACCACATGAAAAGCCTGATTGTCCCTCTGTACCTTACTCTGTAGGAGACCTCACAGGCTTGGTGCTGGCTCTGATTAAAAACCCTCCCATGATGAGGCCACAGGTGCTGCTGTCCTCCATGGGCCTGAGAAGCATGTGGTGAGCTCCACCAGTCAGAGCTCAGCACAAGTCACTCAGCCTCTGAGCTCCTAGTCTCAGAAGACTTAGTCAACTCCCAGTAATGCACTGCACACTTGTGCAGTCAGTGTGCCTTGGCTCCCGATGCTCAGCACCATTAATATTTTTCACATTGGCAGATAGGTGAAACTGCAGCACCATGCACAAACTTTTAGCAAAAAGCTAAACGTTTCCTCCTCATGGTGTGTCAAACAAGTCATCTTGGTTACAGCAACAGCCTCCTCCTGCTGCTCCTGGTGAGGGTGCTCCTCCTGTCTCCTCCCTGGCACTGCCCTCCTTGGCACCATACTAACTCTGTCACTGCTGGTCTCTCTTGATCTTTTTCCTCCTCCTCTCCTGTCCATGCTGCTCTCCTCACTACATTTCAAAGGCCAAAATGTCACCAGACCCTTTTATATAGGATGTGTGATGCTTATTCTAGGGGACTTAGGTGGGCCAATAGGTTTTTGTTTTGATTGGTTTGGTAAGGTAGTGTTTGAAATCGCATTCTGGTTGGTCAGAAATTCGCACATGACCAGGTCATAATATCGCGCCATATTGCATCATATCGCATTTTTCAGCCGGCAATTTGCAACACTTTAAATTGTCAATTTTTTTCAAAAAACAATTGGTGATTTCGGAAAATGCAATAAGGTGCGATTTTCAAAACTTACTAAAAATCACACTCTATTAAATGTCACCCCAGGTGTCGTGCAACAATAGGATTGTCTATAAAGTGTGTCAGTTACACTATACCTCTGTGAAATTTAGTGGTGAGAGTTCAGGTCATTTGTCAAATATTTTCCCTACAGAGATTATTCACCTATATCTTTTCTTACAGTTTAATCAGAAAACGTTTAATAATGACCTTGCATTAGTGGCGTTAACCAGCTCGGTGGTAGTGTCTCTGAGATCAATACCTGTGTGTCTACCTGCAGTCTCTGCTGACCCAGCTCCTGCCACTAACTGCTACATTGCCGGATGGGGCTCCCTTTATGAAGGTCAGTCTAGACATTTCTTCTTCAACTACATTAACTAATACCCAGAAATAACCATCAAAAAACAATCATATTTAATATTCGTCAAAAATAATTAGCATTTTTATTGTACCCCAGTCAAAAAAAAAATGATATCAGAGATAGAAGGTACACAAAGAGGCAAGCATCTGTTTCATAAGGTGCCGAAATTAGTATAAATAAATGGGCACAAAGATTTTTCTTGCGTGCCCAGCTTGGCGTTTGGCTACTTAGCTGCTTTGTGATTGGCTGCTTTTCCACATATCCCTGTGGCCTTGACTTCAGAGGAAATAATTAAAGTATCAAAGCAGTAGTAAGCTCGTTCAAAGCAAAAGCTTCGAAAGCTAGTCTTCTACCTTCTGTGTTTGCGCATGTGTGAGAAAGAGATGTCGTTTCACGCTCTGCCAGCAGATGTCAGTGTTTCAGAGACTCACGGACACTAGATATATATATAGATGATAATGCAATTTACAGGATGAGAAAATGCCCACTTGCTCCAGTGACACCAGAAGAACAATGTATATACAAAATTAGGTGAAGATGAGCATCCATTTATTTGTACAATTCTGATACCCTTTGTTGCTTTATACAAATACAGGTTAGTTCACTGTTAATTACTGGTCCTATCTCATTAATAACATTTACAGCTACCCTTTATCTGTTATGTTTGAAAATAGATGGTCCTCCATCCGATGTTGTATTGGAAGCTCTTGTTCCAGTTCTGAGTCAGGATTCCTGCAGGAGCACCCTGGGAAAGGACATGCTGACCAGCACCATGTTTTGTGCAGGCTATCTGACTGGGGGCGCAGACTCTTGCCAGGTAATGTCCACTTACTCAATGAAGATTAGAGGGTATACTCCTTTCTAGTACTAGTATTACCTTGCAGTACCATACCTAACCAACTTCTGTGTTGGGGAAATAGGGACACTCGAAAGGGGGCGCCCGAAAAGGGGGTGTGGCGTATGAAAATGAGGGTGTGGCTTATGCTAATTAGCCGCAGCCTCATTTTCATACGAGAATAGACGCTGTGCGCATGCGCACAGCGTCTATTCTATTAGATTGGGGGGTCTCCCAACTGCCATCCCCCGCAGCGGGACAATGCCTGCCGTGGGTGGGACAGCGGGACAGGACCCGAAAATCGGGACTGTCCCACTGTAATCGTGACAGTTGGGAGGTATGCAGTACACATATATGTACATATGGATTAGGAAAACATAAGGCTATGTTGTTAACTTGTTTGTCTAGTTGGCCTCTACCAGCTGTATCTTTCAACACTGAAAATAAATGTCAGAGCAGGATGTATTGCAGCAGTGGGCAATAAGCAGCCTCCAGCTGTTGATGCACTACACATCCCAGCTTCCTTGCATCAATTTCAGCATGTTGATTAGCAAAACCAAGGCAAGGCATGCTGGGATGTGTAGTTCATCAATAGCTGGAGGGACGCTTTTTGCCCACCCATGGTGTTCTGGGTATAAGGGCATAGAGGCCTTAGCATGTATAGTGCACAATTACAAAATTAGTTTGTATTCAGACTACACAATGGGGATTATTCTGATTCACTCAGAAAGGCACAATCACTCTCTAATGGACAAAACCATCACAGAAACAATAAAACACCCACATCTAACTCTCTCTGCACATGTTACATCAGCCCCTCCTGCAGTGCGTATGGTTTTGTCTATTAGAGAGTGATTGTGCCTTTCCAAATAACCCCCAATGTCTGTCAGCACACAATCTATATAGAGTACTGGGAAGAAACATAGATGTCTACACACAGACCCATGTAAATGCATAGTGGTGTAAAAAGGTATTGAAGCAACCACATTTCATGGTACAAATCTCGGTACTTATGTAGTATCTGGGCTGCCGATTTTGTGATTGTATGCCTTACCTTAAGGCATACAATCAGATGCGATGCGATTCGATGCGATTTTGCATAGGATTCAATGTTAAGAAGGTCCTGTTCATTTCCCCACTATCCAAGTGGGCATAGAGTTGATTTTATATAGTGTGGCGAGCGCAGCGAGCCACCGAGCCCGAAGTGTGGTGAGCGGCCGCATATTTCTTAAAAAGTATTCTGTGTCCCCTCGCGGGGCGCGCTACGCTCGCCACGCTTCGGGCTCGGTGGCTCGCTATGCTCGCCACAGGTTTATATCCAACTCCATGCCCACTTGGATAGTGGGGAAAGGAAAAGGACCCCTTTTTCCCATTGAATTCTATGTTTAAATGGACTCAGACCATTTTAACATTGAATCCTATGGAAAAATCTTGACCATCGCATCGCATACGATTTGGTCGCATGCGATGCGATGCGATCCGATCCGATTTCTAAATCGGACGCCCAGATACTACATAAGTACCCAAATCTCTTATGTGTACCAATGTAAGCAGAAAAGTCTAGTTGCTACAGGTTTTAGAAACTTGATTGCACCATTGGCTTTGCGTTAGATTTCATAATGATGTTATCATAATAACCGGACACCTCATGTATCCGTGCACATCATTTGTACTGTGATGCTCGGGTCAGTTGATAGTCAACAGCTGTTCCTGTCTACAGATACGGAATTCAGTTTAGGGGGATGCTCTAACATCCGCGCCCCCTTACCGCCGCACATCGCCTACATAATTATCGCATATGCTCTAACATATGCGATAATTATGGCAAAGGACAGCTCTTGCGTTAAGAGCTGTCCTTTGCGGTGAGAGACAGCGGGTCACAACCACATCAAAGGCATTCAGATTCGGCTTTTTTAAAATATCAATCTGCATTGTCGAAAATGGCCACTGGATTGTCGAATCCACAGCTGTTTTTGACAATCTTCAGCAGTTTTCGACAATCCTTTCCATCAGTCGGAAGACTGAATTTCAACTGACATCGGAAAAGGACGATATTCTGATGTCAGAAATGTCCCGACAGTCGTAATCAAGACTGAATACCCCCCTTTGTCATCTTTCTTATTTAGCTTTTATTCCTCTCCGTTCACCACTATGTACCCTGAATGGGAAGGATGTACTAAGCATCACATCACATAAAAACTCCTATATGTAACTAGAAATGTGTATACTACTGTAAATGTGCAGTTGTGACGCTGTGCTGGGAGGGATCTGATTGGATCCATCTCAGGGAAAAATGCAAAGAGAAGACCATAGGCTTCTACTGGGTAGTGCTACATAAACCCATCTCTGGAATGTCATTACCCACCTCTGGAATATATCACATTCCACAACTTGGCACATATGGGAAATGTGGCCAAATTCTGAAAATGGGCAATTTTATCATTTTTGAACCCATATTTCTGTTAATACATCCCACACAATATCTATTAAGTGATTACCCTGACTCCTGTCTCTGGCCATGGATATTAATGGTGGTAATCCTTTAGGGGGAAGTTAAAAAAAATCCCTGTCACCACTGAGATGTATTCTCTAGCAATATGGCTTTACATTTTATTTTATTAAATCTATGCACACACTAAAAGTTTGTATCATTACTTATTGCGACATTATAGTTATTTATAATTTCATCTTTCTATGTGAATGCCAATATGTGAGAGTATTCTTCTCCACACTAGCAACTTATTGCAGCCAATAAGGATTTCTAGCAAGACCCCGTTTTATGATGTTGACCTGTTAGTAAATTGAGTAGAGTTAAGAAAAGCACTTTTTTCTGTTGCCGTATGCCCAACGTAAGTATGCGTTAAGCTGGGTGTGTGTGTTTGTGTATGTGTGTGGGGGGGGGGGGGGGGTAGGTTTTGACACTAGGGAGAACTGTTTGTTCGGCTGCAGGGGGGGAAGGGGGTTAAGGTTAGGATGTGAGGAAGGAGGGATAGACGCTTAGAAGTGAAGGTTAGGATTAGGCTGAGTGGCCAGGGGTTAGGATTAGATGGTAGGGAATGGGGGTTAGGCACTAGAGGAAGAGTTGGGGTTTAGGCTGTGGGGGGTTAGGGTTAGATTTAGGCTGCAGATGGGGAGGCTTAAGATGAAATGTCTACTGTATAACAGAGCCCCAGAATGTCTTTGTTCTGGTACCCTCAACAGATTCAGGGGGAGATTCTCTAAAACAGAAATGAGGTAAAAACCCCATTATCAGGTTTTTACCGCATTTCTGTATGCTCTGTGCCCCCTCCGCAGTGTCACCGCTGCAGAGGGAATCACCAGCAAAAGCTGGCGATTCCCTGCAGAAGCCTATAGGCTTCTTACCGCTGCGATGTGTGAGGGATCCGTGCTCTGCACATGCGCAGATGGACTCCCGGGTCATAGACCCGGAAGTCCAGCACCGGCGCCGCATCGCAAGGGACAGCTCTTATCGCAAAAGCTGTCCCTTGCGTTAATGACCGCATATGTTAGAGCATATGCGGTCATTAAGAATGCGGTGGTCGGAGAAGGGGGCCGAACAGGGCTGCGGATGTTAGAACATCCTGACCTCAGTACCGACGCCGGAATACCGACCGCCGAAATCCCGACAATCGCCAGGCAGCGGGCCCTATGCCTCGCTACGCTCGGCACACTATTTTTATCTCCCTCTATGGGTGTCGTGGACACCCATAGAGGGAGAAATTGTCGGGATTTCGGCAGTCAGGATTTCGGCGGTCGGGATTTCGGCAATCAGGATTCCGGCGTTGGGATTTCGACCCCTGGGATTCTGGGATTTTGACACCATCCGCCCTCAACACCTGAACCTGCACTTTATTTCTGAAGCACAGGCCGCCGTGCCAGCATTTAAAAGAGCCTCAGGGGTAGAAAATTTATACCTACTAATTCGTTTTTTTCAGATTTCATACATAAATGTTATCCACTAATTCATAAAGATTTGCGCTGACAGCAAAATTATAACATTTTAACTGTGTTATGAATGCTGCTTGCAGAGAACTTTTGCATATTTTCAATGTACTGTAATTTCTATTTTTCACAGGGGGACTCTGGAGGACCTCTGACCTGCAAAGATCCCTCCTCTAAGCAATATGTACTATATGGGATCACTTCCTGGGGTGACGGTTGTGGAGAGAAAGGAAAGCCCGGAGTGTACACCCGAGTAACAGCCTTCCTTGACTGGATCAGGATCCAGATGAAGAGTAATGAAACTTTTTAATATGCATACACTGCCATATGTGACTGCACTTTGTCATCAGTCCTCATCACAAAGTTACCTACTGTATGTTACTACCTTATGCATTAAAACTTGTAATGGAGCCCACACACAGTGTGTTAAGTGCGATTTTAGCCATACAATTTGTGCTATACAATTTGGACTGTACACTAGGGAGGTCATTCTGATCTATTTGCTTCCCCCACGCATTCACGCGGGGAGTGGTGTTTTGGTTCTGTGCATGTGCAGGCTCTGTTTGCGAACGAACGCGGCAACTTGCATAGTCGCTGGCCCATTCGCATGCAGCAGTGCGGGCGAGTGGCATGCCTGCCGTACATGGGAACCCTTAGCGTTTCATGGGCGTCCCCATGAAAATGCTGGGCATTCCCATGCGAATTGTGGCATGACGCAGGTGCTAGGGCAGGCAGCTGACAGCAACTTGCTGCGCAATTTGCAGCTTTGCGAGTCAACCAGAATGACCTCCTGGGTGCGATTTGAACTACATGAGATTTAAACTAAATCTGATTTTGGACTACACTACGATAGACAATCAGAGGGTACATGCGATCTAGATCAAAATTACCTGTCTGCACATACTTTATTGCCTTGCGATATAGGCTACGTGGTACAATAAGCACGTGCGATTTGAACTAAAATAATTCAACTATAACACCGTGTGTGGGCACCTTAAGGAGGAATATTAATTTAGCTCCTACTACTGTATCTAGTATTGTAAGTAATTTACTTACCTGCATAAAGGACACAAAAAAGGCGCGTGAAGGTTGCCCTGCTTGACTGCATATTTGCAGCTGCACTCTGTAACCTCTCAAAGATTATTTTGTCATTAAAAGTTTGCAAAATGATTTACACGAAACAAGTAGTTGTTGCAGTACATTAATATATACAGTATATATAAAAAAAGTATCTACTGAAAACAGATGGGCAAGCAATTGACAGCAGCTATTGTCATAGTATGTACACCTGAAATGGAGATTGCAAGAAGCAAAGCTGAAATCTTTCACATTAGCAAAACAAACTCCCTTGTTTCCACATACAATGAACATACACACCACATAACCTACATGTAATGTTATCTTACAGTAGTAAATCTTGTTTTTTAAACAGAACCAACCCTAAGTCGAGAGCCTTCATGCTTTGAGTTGCGTACAATGACTGACATACAGCGAAGCAGTACAAAGTCAGAAACTAGAAGCCTATGTTCTTTTTACAAGCAGTCCTGTCCAGCTCCCCTCAGCCCAGAAGCCTGTAAGCGTTTTGTAGACGAGAAGTGCAGAAAGAAACAGAGAAGATGTGGTGAGTTGTTGTTGTTGTTGTTGTTTTGGATGGATGTGCCATTAAATAAATTTGTCACCATCGAAATCGTAAAAACTGGCACTGCTCCATTCCCATAGATGTATGGGAAATACATATATTAGAAGAACAAAGTAATGTCAACAGTGCTTTTGGTGGTGCTCCTTGGTACGCAGTAATTGCACCTTTCAGAAATGTATAATTAACCTATAAAAATTATAATTTTTCCAAAATTTTATTGGGTACACCACACTAAACGTAATTGTGCTGGCACTGAAGTGTTCTCCACTATTGGATTGTCCGGTCTCACTTGCTAGATGAAATTTACATAGAAGGCCAATTATGACTGATCCTGTGTACTAACGGGTAGGACCGGGATCAGCCATAATTGGCTGAAAATACGGCAAATTTACTAAGCTGCCGTATTCTCAGGATACATATTTTCTGATGTAAATTATAATTGGCTACCGAATTTGCCGACAACCAAATATGTATGTGGCTTGAAACACCACACAGATTAGTCAGATCTGTGCGATGCTGCTCTGTGTAAAAATAAGAAAAATAAACACATAATAAAAAATAAAAAAACGGCATGGGTCCCCTTCCCCCCATAAGCATAACAAGCTCCGGGCTCCATTGAGCTGGTCCTGGTTGCAGAAATACAGGGGGACAAATGGAGTAGAGGTCCCCAGCACCAGGCTCCAACAGTCAGCAGTACCATGCCATAGCCAGATGAAACTATTTATATTAGTTCCTCTGGCCAAAATATGACCCCACGCCATTTGTTGCAATTATTTATTTAATTCATATTTTTCACACTGAGAAGCCTGCACAGATCTGCCTGATCCATGCAGGCTTCAGCCAAATACACCTGGGAAATGAGGAGTATTTTGCAGTTGTATTTTCTGCTGAATTCATGGATGAATTTAGCAGTACGAATGTTAGTAAATGAGCGCACCACCATAGAATCATGGTTGAGTTCTATCGGTGTAGTCATTTGTACACCAGAATTCGGCTGAGCTTGCCGTATACAATGCTGAATTGTAGGAATACGTGCATTCGCACCTGATTGATCTTAGCCAATTTCCCCTGCTGTGTTGGGAGGAATTAGGGAGAGGGATTGTGCACATAACAGCGATGGGATAGGGCCTAGAACATTTCTATATAGATTCAGATAACCTACTTTTTTTTTAATATACCATATCGAGTATAAGCCTACTTTTTCAGAACATTTTTGATGCTGAAAAAGCCCCCCTCGGCTTATACTCGTGTGAGGGTCCCACTTGAGTCAATACGTTTTCCCAGTTTTTTGTTGTAAGATTAGGTGCCTCGGCTTATATTCGGGTCGACTTATACTCGAGTATATACGGTATATCCTATACTTCCTCGAATTACTGAGGATTGAAAGTCATTAGACTGGTTACAGATCTTAGAGGCATATGTACTAAGCCTTGGAGATACAGTACTGTACTGTACTGTATGTGTATAGAGATAAAGTACAAGCCAACCTGCTTCTAACTATTGTTTTTCACATCCATCCTGTAACAAGGCAATTAGGAGCTGATTGGCTGGTACTTTATCTCTGTCCATAGATTAGTACATACAGTAGACCCATTTATATAGATTAATAATAATAATAATAATAATAATAATAATAATAATAATAATAATAATCTCTATTGAATTTGTTACTTGCACCCATTTTTTAAGTACGATATGTAAATGTTAAATGTGCTGTGGAAAGTAAATTTATAATAACCATCCATTAGAAGCAGAGGTATAAAAAGGAGACTGAATTTATAGGTTCTACAAGGTGAAATGCATTGTATTCAATTACAAGATGAATAGGTTTATACATACATTAAGGCATTACTATAAATCCGATATAAGTCTTGTTAGGTGTTCACGGTACATTTAATTTGACATGCTTTGACTATATATTTTCTTTGAGGTTATTTGCTATTTTATAGGACATAAAATCCAATAGTCAGCAGGAAATAGTCTAGTTCAGCGGTGGAACTTGTGAGTTTTTGGCCCAGGTGCAAAAATTATCATTTGGGCCCCCTCCTCTACCCAAGTTCACAATATCCCAATATGGGTGGCAGCAGTGGGCCCCTTAGTCCTCAGGGGCCCCAATGCCATACACCTGCAGAACCAATGGTTGTACCACCTCTGGTCTAGTTAAAGTCATAAATATACTTTCATACCCTCCAACTGTACCTTTTCGGCTGGTACAGTACTGGTTTGTTTGTGTTTTTTTGGCCTGTACCGGTTTTCTGGGTCTCCGACTTCCTTCCATTGAAAGTAAAGGAAAGGGGTAGTGACCACCCCCCCTTTAGCTGTGACCACGTCCCCTTTCTGAATTTGTACCACTTTTTGACCTTCAGATGTTGGAGGGTATGTACTTTATGTTTTATAACCCTAACTGCATAAAGAGGGATGAGTTCCTCCTTAGAATTCAGCTGTTTCAACGGACATAAAGCCCGATGGATAAAGCCCTAGCTTCTACTACATGTCTTTTACTGTGTTCTTATTTTATTATTGCAGAGCTGCGCTCTCATCTGCAGATGATACTGAGCTTGTTACAAAGGGCAGATGGCTTCTTACGTGACACCAGCGATTTTTCATTCTTCTCTCACAAAAACCCAAAGAAAGAAATACACAGTAATGTGCTTCCCTCTAGAACTCGCAGAGACATCCCAGGTAAGACACTCTGGTACACAATATAAGATGGTCTTTTACAGAGCACATTGTACTCTAGTTTAGGAGCTAATGAGGCTTATGTATTTATAATCATTGCAGTGCCATGGGGATGCCCATAAAATGCGGAGTGTTCCCCTGATGCCACCCTGCCCCTCCCTCCCTGCAGTGAACGGCCCAGCGACTGTGTAACTCTCCGAATCCATTCGCTGTCGGGGTTTGCGTATGTGCAGAAATGCACGTGCGCAAACCCCGACCATCAGGGCTGGGGCTGAATTCAAATTGCAACAAGCGATCCTGAATCAACCCCAAAGAGTATTTCAGATTTCAATAAACATTCCTCCACTGTTAACGAGACTGTACATGCACCTAGTGACCGTTTCCAGAAACTTACACAGAGGATGGAGGCTGAGGGAGGGGGATTGCAGATCCCTATCCTCTGTCAATGCTTTCATAGGCATAAAGCAGATACTGCCTATCTGTAGATGGTGCATACTTACCTACATTAATATGCACAGTGAGGAGAAGCAGGTGGGTGGGTTTGGGGGTGGGGATAGGCAAATTGCATTTAGGCATTGCCCCTTTTATAGCGAAATGCCACAAATGGATACAATATCCAAGGGGTGGGGCGTAAATAATGTAATTAGCAAGTGTATCATTAGACCCCGCACCCTCCGCACGGACTGCAGATTCAATGTATTTATTTCCGAATTCTGACCACTTGTCTATGAAGTGCCCAATCTGCCAGGGGTGAGGGGGGTACCTGAAAACCCACGTGTCTCCTGCAAGAAACAAAGCAAGTATGAATTGGGGGCAACCTTCGGGACCAAGCTCTGAAAAGCCACAGCCTCTGCTGATAATTAGCTAGGTCTGCAATCTGAACAAGTAATTAAGCTTAATGCAAGAGATTTCGGTGTTCTCCTTGGCTATGGCTATGTAGCACCGAGTGCCAGATGACTCAGTTGGGATTCCGACATTTCTCTGACATCGGAATCCCAACTGTCAGGAGCCCGACAGACAGAATCCCTACTTACAAAGGTTGTTTTCACTTGTGGAGGTATTCTCCCCATAGAGTGGCGATTGAGCCCACAAGGGGCTTAAATGCCAGGCTCCTGAGTTAAACCATACCTGTAGCACCAATATGGAATCATATTCCCTTAATAGAACTGGGCTTGATGCATCTGCCCCTTAGTAAAATCTTTACAGCAATAATACAACTACTGTATATCAACATTGTGTCCTTTATGAATGCACACACACACACACAGGACCTAGTTTAAAGTTGGCCACAAGTCTGCATTGTGAAACACACATGAATGTAAGCCATAGATATTCAGCTGTATCACATTATTCTGTAGATAAGTGACAGTGATCGTCAGAGTCAACTTTATCATGATGGCATTAGTTTAGGTAAAATGTCTATATAAATGATAACAGAGGAGAAACCATGACCCTAATCCATAACAGTGTCTTCCACTTGAGGGGTACACAGGGAATAGGGTCTCCCAAGAAAAGCAGCAACAGTACAGATTATATCAGTTTGTGCAGATCGTACTCACAAGAGATGAGGTGTACTAAAGGCCCCCATACACTAGGGCGACTTGTCCTGAGGATAAGTCGGCCCCGACTTCCCCCTGAGCTTCCCCGGCAGCTCCCCGGGGGAGCTTGATAAGATTGGCACTTGATGTGCCATTTTTTACATGTGGTAAATCGTCTCGATTTATCACATGTAAACCCGGGGAGCAGGGGGGGGGGGGCTTCAGAACAGGGCTGCTGGTGGGGGGCGCTGCTAAGGCAGCGTGCAGGGGACGCTGCGGGGGACAGTGACAGAGCCGGGCAGGGGGAGGCGGGAGCTGTCAGTGCTGGAAAAAAAAGCCCATACAATGAATGGGCAGCCTGTGATTGGCTGAGCGCTCTCTCAGTCAATTGCTGACTGGCTGAGAGAGCTTTTCCTGCCCGGCTCTGTTACTGCCAACTCTGTGTCCCCCGCAGCGCCCCCTGTCTTACTAGCAGCGCCTCCCCCCCGCATTGACGGCTCCCGGCTCCCTGCGGAGGTAGTGTAGGCGGGGACCGCAGGCGTCGCAGAGCAGAGACTGTCGGCGCAGCGGGAGAATAGAAAGAAATCTTATTCAAAAGACTGGGTGGCCGCTGATTGGCTGAGAGCTCAGCCAATCAGCGGCCGCCCGGTCTTTTGAATAGGATTTCTTCCTATTCTTCCGCCACACCGACGGTCTCTGCTGTGCGATGCCTGTGGTCCCCGCCTGCACTACCTCCACCGGGAGCCGTCACTGCGGGGGGGGGGGGGCTGCTAGTAAAGGCCCCCATACACTATGTGATTTTCGGCCGATTTCATCCAATTTCAGCCCTTTGGGCCGATAAATCGGGTGAAATCGGCCCAAAATCGCATGTGTTTGACATCTGATCTGATCTGATGCGCGGTCCCGCACGCATCGGATCACGGCGTCGGACCTACAGAACATAACATATATCGTAATCTGAGCCATCATGGGTGCTTTTTAGCACCCACGATGTTCAGATCCGATATATCTTTATATACAGCCCCCCTGTCTTACTAGCAGCGCCCCCCCTCCCCGCATTGACGGCTCCCGGCGGAGGTAGTGCAGGCGGGGACCGCAGGCGTCGCAGAGCAGAGACCGTCGGCGGCGGAGGGAGAATAGGAAGAAATCCTATTCAAAAGATCGGGCGGCCGCTGATTGGCTAAGCTCTCAGCCAATCAGCGGCCGCCCAGTCTTTTGAATAAGATTTCTTTCTATTCTCCCTCCGCGCCGACAGTCTCTGCTCTGCGACGCCTGCGGTCCCCGCCTGCACTACCTCCGCAGGGAGCCGTCAATGCACGGGGGGGCGCTGCTAGTAAGACAGGGGGGCGCTGCGGGGGACACAGAGTTGGCAGTAACAGAGCCGGGCAGGAAAAGCTGTCAGCGCTGGAAAAAAAAAGCCCATACAATGAATGGGCAGCCTGTGATTGGCTGAGCGCTCTCTCAGCCAGTCAGCAATTGGCTGAGAGAGTGCTCAGCCAATCACAGGCTGCCCATTCATTGTATGGGCTTTTTTTTCCAGCTCTGACAGCTCCCGCCTCCCCCTGCCCGGCTCTGTCACTGTCCCCCGCAGCGTCCCCTGCACGTTGCCTTAGCAGCGCCCCCCACCAGCAGCCCTGTTCTGCAGCCTCCCCCCCCCCCCTGCTCCCCAGGTTTACATGTGATAAATCGAGACGATTTATCACATGTAAAAAATGGCACATCAAGTGCCAATCTTATCAAGCTCCCACGGGGAGCTGCTGGGGAAGCTCAGGGGGAAGTCGGGGGCGACTTGTCCTCAGGACAAGTCGCCCTAGTGTAAGGGGGCCTTAAGACAGGGGGACTGTATATAAAGATATAAAGATATATCGCCGTGATCCGATCCGATGCGCGGGACCGCGCATCAGATCAGATGTCAAACACATGCGATTTTGGGCCGATTTCACCCGATTTATCGGCCCAAAGGGCCGAAATCGGATGAAATCGGCCGAAAATCGCATAGTGTATGGGGGCCTTAAGCTTGAAAGGTGATAAAATGTAGAGTGATAAACCACCAACCAATCAGCTACTTCCTGTCATTTTCACAGCCTGTGATGTGGCAGTTAGGAGATGATTGGCTGGTGGTTTATCACTCTCCATTTTATTACTTTTTAAGCTTAGTAAATCTGGCCCAAGGCAACTTGTCACATAGTGTGCCAGTCTGCCCTTTCAGCATGGGAAAAAAACCTACGGATCTTGAGACTGTAAAAAGTGTTGATAGCCCTCAGGAAAAACTGCCCTGAGCTGATTAGAATTACGGCTGTCCAACCCGAGTACATAGCTACAGTCAGAAATAGTTTGTTAAATAGGCAGAAAAGTTAAACCTCCTCTCAGCAAAGCTACAACAAGCCAAGCTGTTCATGTATAGAGCCTTGGGGCCTCATTCAGATCTGTGTGCATTTGCACGCAGTTCCGATGGGTATCTGCGCATGTGCAGGCATATGGTGCGTACACTCACGGCGACCTTTCGTGATGGCGGGGGGGCGGAGATGGGCGGGGGCGCCGGGCTGCCCCATTACCATATGGGACCGCCCAGCGTTCTATGGGCGTTTCCATGAGAACACTGGGCGTTCTCATGGTAATGAGGCAGTGACGCGGGTGTGAGGGGCGGGTAGCTGACATCACCGGATGTCAGCTGCCCGCCCATTACCACGCCAGCGTGCACGCAAATGTCAGTAACTGAAAAGTCACTCATATATGCGTGCACGCTAAACATCATTCGATGGTCGGTGACCATCGAAAGATGTGGGCGGTTACCCAAGCCATGCAAAACATCCATTCACAGCTGTTCGGGCAAAGCCGCACTTTGAGGGGGCGGCGGGCGGCGGTCGTTCGCCGGGCGGGGTTTGGTGGACTATTGGCAGGCTGTCGGCCGCTATCGAGCTTTTCATTTCTCTTAACTGGATTATAATTGGATCTAATTGGATAAATACAGGACAGATAAAATAAACCATGACATTATGCATTTAGGAACACAATAAAGTGGGAGATTTTAGTCATGGAGTTGGGGCATTAGCTGTAATAATCCCAGATTTTTAAATCTTTTGTATTTGGTAGAGCACGTCTGCATAAAAGCTTATGAAATACTTAAAATATGATATCACAGAGTATCTTTGTATTGGGTTACAATGAATGCATTTGTCATAATAAGGTTAAATAGGTAACGACTGGGTCATACATTCCTTGAATAGGTCACTCAGTTTTCATTGGAGAATTGGATAACAGCAAACCAATAAAATAAAGGAGTTTCTATATAAGTGCATTGTGCAAGTCTATTATTTCTTATTCTTCATGCAAAATACACGCAAGTTTGTGGTCCTTCAATTTAGTTTTATAATCTTTGCAAAAGAGCAGAATCCAGAGATGAAGGCTATGGATAACGAAAACACACAAATGAACTTACAAGAACCTAATGGAACAGACAAACAGATTGGAAATGATACAAACAGGTAACCTGAAACGTGATTGTCTACATTATGAATAGTATGATATAGTGATTTAGATGTGGATGCTCCACCATTGCTAGTTATCAACCACTGCAGGTTTGCCTCCAATGTACTTGGTCATTGACAGTAGAGTGGTGTAGGATGCACGAAGCTTAGCTCTGACATCCTCTCCCCCAATGAAGCCAAAATAGTCCTGCAACCTTCAGTGTCTGGACAGCCAAGTACCAGCTCAACACAGAGTGAGCTCATTAAACTTGTATTAATATGGACTATTGTGCTAATGTATGACTTTAAATTCATTATTTGAGTAAGTAATGTACATTATCTTACATGCAGGTTAATCAATATAAATAGGTAGATGATACTTTTCTATGGAATCATATTAGAATTAACCCGGAGGCTAAGTAATGTTGTCACGGCACTAATATCCCTCTTCACTTAACTTACAGAGATCTGCAGAGCGCACAGTTTGCATTACTGTTTCCAGACCTGGGACAGAACCTAGATGACTGGGTCTCTCTTCTTCACAGTATAGTAGACCCAGAGTCTGTCATTTTACTGGAAGAGAACCCAGCAGAAAAGGAGAACATGAGTGTGGAAGCGCAGCTTTTCCTGAAGGTATGGAGATACGGTCACTTGCATTGTCCATAGTGTATACAGTGACTGCATCTATTCTACAAGTTCATGGCTATTTTGCACATGACAGGGCCATCGAGATGGGGGGGGGGGGGGGTTAATAATATCCCAGGCTTGCTGGAGGGGCCCTGGTCTGCCCCCCCCCCCCTTCCCCCTCTGTCCATCCATTGCAGCAGCAGCAGCACATACCTAATGTGCTGTGCTGACAGCATGAGCATCTTACTTACAGTGTGCAAGCTCATGCTGCACCTGCTGTCAGCACAGCACATGCTGTAGAGGTGTGTGCTGCTGAGGGGGAGGGGAGGCAATAACAGTCCCCCCTCGAAGTTAGACTGTTTTTTCACCCCCCTAAACATTTTGGGGGGTGGCCTAATCGCTGTAGGTGGTCACCCCTCCCGTGATTAGGCCACTCCCCCACAATGTTGCCTTCTCAGCGGCCCTGTTTATGGATTATACAGCAAATGCATTGCAGACAGTGTTATTCATTTTAAAAAAGGACCATGAGTGAATTTTTGAAATATTTGAGACAGAAAGTCTGACTTAACTTCTTACACTACTAAGGGTGCCCATACACTGAGGCGATTTGGTCCGATTTCGGATGATTGCGACCAATCGGCCTGTTAAATCGGACCAAATCGTCTCTCCCTGACATGCAGTCGGATCCGTTGCGCATCCCCTTGCAGGGTGTGTTGTGGCATGGGCCACAGTGCAGGGCTGTTTGGGGTCAAGGGTGCAGGTGGAGGGGGGAGAGGAGGATAGGAGGGGGGAGAGGACTAATTTGTCCATTCTCTCTACCTGCTGCCTCATGTCCTAACCCTCCCTGCCATACTCACTTCTTGCCTCAGGTCTCCTTACCTGCACCTCATATCACCTGTCTGTCTCCCCCTCCCTCTAGATTGCAAGCTCCTTAGAGCAGGGCCCTATTCCCTCCTCTTCTCACAGCACTCTTCTTGCATTTCAATTACAGCTCTCTTACTCACATACAATCTATACCTGCATCTCTTCTCACTCACGTCCCTATATCTCAGCTGCACTGCCCGGCATGTGCTGCGGCTGCCACGCAATCCCGAAGATCTGCCCGCCACTGACTTCAAATTGTTAGAAGGCAGCGCCCTGCGTCTGTCTCCATAGTCACTGTTTAGTGAGCAGCCTACAGGCTGCCTTGTCCCCTTGCAGCCACTATAGCTAGACGTCACCTTGAGTGACAGCGCACTGAGCGTATAGCAGGGCAGAGCCCTCTGACCCTGCTGGCAGCGTTTCCTTTCTTGTAAGGAAGTGAGAGCGTCCTTGTGTGTGCCTCAGCGCGTGTGTGATCCTCCATGCCTGTTTGCAGCTCCACGTGCATCGGAGCGCGTAAGAGCAAGTCCCGCTGTACTCCCGCTACAAGCGTGTCCTTTATACAGGGAGATCCATCATCTGTGGCAGCAGCGACGCTGGGAGAAATACCGCAGCGTGAACCCAGTCAATTGCCATTAACCCTGCACCAGCTGAACGCTACAGATAAGTTATACCTGAAACTGTGATTTCTGCATCAGTTGTATTACACCTGAAGTTAACCACTGAAGTACTGTTGTATTCTGCAAGCTTATCACTTGAATAAATCTCAAGCTGGTTACATCTTCTAAAGTGTGTCGTCTAACAACCACACAGCACGTATATATAGACACTCTGCCAATAGGTTATGGGCCCAGCACGTCACGTGTGCGAAGATTAACCCCCTAAAGACCAAGTGCTAACGCAGTACATAAAAGAATACAAAGAAATATTTCTGAACTGACATTTGTGGAAGAGTTAACGGAAATGCACAGTACAGGGCATAGCATGAACTTTCCAAAACTCAAAGGCTCAGAGAATTACACTACATGGAAGTTTGCTATGGAAATGCAGCTTAAAAGGGAGAAGCTATGGAAAGTCACAATAGCCCCAGGAGATAGTCCAAACCCAGAAGAAGTAGACAAGGCCATTGGCACAATAGGCCTGGCTGTGGAGCAGCATGTTTATTCTACGATCTGTGGGAAAGAGTCCGCTAAGGACATGTGGACAACTCTACAAGGTGCTTATGAGAATAAAGGCCTAATGAGAAGGATAAGTCTGAGACGCACACTGTATGGAACAAAGTTGAATGCATGCAAGGACATGAACGATTACATTGATAAAATACTATCGATAGCTCAGCAATTGGCATGTGTAGGAGCAAAAGTGGATGAGGAAGAAGTGGCGATGGTAATGCTGCAGAACTTAACAGAAGAATTTGACTTCCTGGTTGTCGCACTAGAGTCGAATGAAACCAAGCTTACAACAGAAGTTGTGAGGGCCAAGCTACTACAGTTCCAAGAAAGAATCCACAAGGATGCCATAGCTGAGGGTTCTGCCTTAGTAGCAAAGGGTGCAAAACCCAAGAAATGCACATTCAAATGTTATGTGTGCCACAAAGTAGGGCACAAGGCTTCAGAATGCAGGATGAAGAACACTTGTGGTACGCACAAGCGACATGACAAGAAGAACGAGTCAGCACTGAATGTAGCAGACAAGCCAAGGAGGGATTGCTGGTACATGGACTCGGGAGCCTCTAGACACTTCAGCTGCAACAAGGAGTGGTTCAATTCTTTAACACAGTGTACGCCCACAACAGTTACAGGGATTGGTGAAAAGGTCCTTACTGCATCAAGTGTTGGGACAATCACGGTGAGACTAAGAATTGAGGGACAGACAGTAGTCACAGATATCCAAGACGTCCTGTATGTACCAGAATTGGGAAGTAACCTCATCGCTATCAGCGTACTCGAGGCAAAAGGCTACAGAGTCCAGTTTGCAAAGGGCAGGTGTATGGTGCATAATGAAAGAGGGACTGTAATTGCTTCAGCAACCCGATGCAACCAACTATACGTCCTAGACACAGGTGAATGTGTAGCTTTGGCAGCCTCTGCTGAAAATGAGTCGATGGAACTCTGGCACAGACGTTTGGGACACTTAGGATATGACAATGTCCAGAAATTAGCTGATGGGATGGCAACAGGGATCACAGTGAAAGAGACCGAAAGACCTGTGTGCAAGAGTTGCATAAAAGGCAAGCAGACCCGCAACCCATTTCCCAAGTCAGCAAGCAGAGCGGAAACACAGTTAGCTCTGGTGCACACAGATGTGTGCGGACCAATGGAAGAGGAGTCAACCAGTGGTTACAAGTACTTCATGACTCTCATCGATGACGCCACAAGAATGACACACGTATACTTCATAAAGAAGAAAATTGAGGTGGTCAAGAAAATTGTGGAGTACAAGAACCTAGTGGAAACTCAGATGGGCCTAAAGCTAAAAGCCCTGAGATGCGACAAATGGGGATAGTACGAAAATGAAGAACTAACCGACTTCCTCAGGAAACATGGCATAAAGCATCAGCTGACGATGGCCTACACGCCTGAACAGAATGGCGTAAGTGAGAGGGCAAACCGAACGATCGTCGAAAGAGCACGCGCAATAATGAATGATGCTGGCCTGGAGAAGAGTTTTTGGGCAGAAGCTGTATCTACTGCAGTATACCTGAAAAACAGAACACCTACAGTGGCCGTGAAGGGAAAAACCCCCTTAGAGGCCTGGTCTGGAAAGAAGCCAGACATCAGTCATCTCCGTGTCTTTGGGAGCAGAGCTTATGCGCATATACCAAAGGAGAAGAGAAAGAAACTTGACTCGAAATCAAGACAGTGCATACTGCTAGGCTATTGTGAGGAGAGCAAAGGGTACAGGCTCTGGGATGCAGAGAACAGACGTCTTTTGAAATCAAGAGATGTGATATTTCAAGAAACAGCATCACCCACAAAAGCAAAAGAGCAAGAAAAGCAAGCACTAGTAGAGGTGTGTGAAATAGAAAGCATATCTGAAATAGAAAATACCAGAGAGGGAAGCGAACCAACAAACAGGGCTTCCGTAAGAAGCAACAAAGGCATACCAGCCAGAAGGTATGAGGAAGAATATGCGAACATTGTTTTCAGTGAACCTCAGAGTATTCGAGAAGCGAAAGCGTGCAGTGATTGGGCGAAATGGAAATCTGCAATAGACACAGAGCTATCAGCACTGAAAGAGAACAATACTTGGACCATAGTAGATAGGCCAAGCAACCGTAAGACAGTCAAGAACAAGTGGGTCTTCTGCAAGAAGTTAAATTCAGACGGAGAAGTTGCCCGTTACAAAGCCCGTCTTGTTGCTAAGGGATACACACAGAGATCCGGAATTGACTACGGGGAGATATACTCACCAGTTGCAAGGTATAACACTCTTAGATTAGTAATTGCAGTCGCCACCTTACAAAACTTACTGCTATATCAACTAGATTTCGACTCAGCGTTCCTGAATGGAGAACTACTTGAAGAAATCTACATGGAATCACCAGATCATTATAATGAGGATGAGCTTCAGACAGAGAAGGTGTGTCTTCTGAAGAAATCCATATACGGCTTAAAACAGAGTGGTCGTTGCTGGTACATAAAATTGGACACAGTACTACTGGAAATGAATTTTATTAGATCAGAGACTGACCACTGCCTTTATCACAAAACTCTGGGAGAAAAGTTGTTCATCATAGCTGTCTATGTGGATGATATACTTATAGCAGGTCATGAAGATCACATCAAAGGTGTGAGGGATCAGCTAAAGCAGAGATTCAAGTTGAAAGACCTAGGTCCAGCCAATCATTTGTTGGGGATGAGAATTGTTCAAGACCTGCAAAAGGGAACAGTCACAGTCGACCAGCAAATGTACATCGAGGCAACCATTTTGAAGTATGGGATGGCAGACTCCAAGTCAGTAAATACACCAATTGACAAAAGTATCAAGATAACAAAAGGTATGTCACCAACCACACAAGAAGAAGTAGAGGAAATGCAAGATGTTCCTTACAAGAACGTGGTTGGAAGTCTTATGTATGCAAGTATTGGAACCCGCCCAGACATCACTCATGCAGTCAGTCGGGTGAGCCAGTTTGCAATAAATCCTGGAAGGCAACACTGGATCGCAGTGAAGAGGATTCTGAGATACCTAAAAGGTACAAGTTCCTTGAAATTAAAGTTCGCCAAGACAAGCAATTCAAATTTGAAAGTCTTCTGCGATGCCGACTGGGGAGCAGATGAAGATGATCGTCGTTCCCATACCGGTTACCTGTTCACACTGGCTGGGGCAGCAGTTAGTTGGGCAAGTAGAAAACAACCCACTGTTGCTCTCTCAACAACTGAAGCCGAGTACATGGCTCTTACAGAGACATCAAAGGAAGCACTCTGGATCAAAGAGACTTTGTGTGAGTTAGGTCTACTTTATGAAGAAGAGACTATCAGCATTGCATGTGATAACAGGGGAGCAATAGATCTTTCCTGTAGTACCAAGCACCATGGAAGGTCGAAACACATCGCGATCAGACACCACTTCATCAGGGAACTAGTGGAGAGCAAGTCCATCGATGTTGAATACATTGCAAGTGAACAGAATGTCGCTGACATGCTTACAAAAGGACTGTCGACAAACTTGTTTATTAAGTTCGTGAAGGACTGTGGACTTGTTTAAGTTCAAAATGTTGATTTGAAGTTTTGATGTTCTGAGTGTCTTTTCTCTCTAACCATATCTTCGGTTACAGGTATGACAAAGGACGAAATATTGTATTAAGTTCTTTTATGTAGCCGAAGACAGCCTTGAGCGAGGGGGAGTGTTAGAAGGCAGCGCCCTGCGTCTGTCTCCATAGTCACTGTTTAGTGAGCAGCCTACAGGCTGCCTTGTCCCCTTGCAGCCACTATAGCTAGACGTCACCTTGAGTGACAGCGCACTGAGCGTATAGCAGGGCAGAGCCCTCTGACCCTGCTGGCAGCGTTTCCTTTCTTGTAAGGAAGTGAGAGCGTCCTTGTGTGTGCCTCAGCGCGTGTGTGATCCTCCATGCCTGTTTGCAGCTCCACGTGCATCGGAGCGCGTAAGAGCAAGTCCCGCTGTACTCCCGCTACAAGCGTGTCCTTTATACAGGGAGATCCATCATCTGTGGCAGCAGCGACGCTGGGAGAAATACCGCAGCGTGAACCCAGTCAATTGCCATTAACCCTGCACCAGCTGAACGCTACAGATAAGTTATACCTGAAACTGTGATTTCTGCATCAGTTGTATTACACCTGAAGTTAACCACTGAAGTACTGTTGTATTCTGCAAGCTTATCACTTGAATAAATCTCAAGCTGGTTACATCTTCTAAAGTGTGTCGTCTAACAACCACACAGCACGTATATATAGACACTCTGCCAATACAAATCCCCCGCATGGACCCCCTTCCCGCTCCATGCTGCCCGACCCCACTGCCCGCTGCCTGCCACCCTCCCACCCGCAGTGGGGTGGCGGGTGTAGGGGCCCCGGAATGTGTGGGGGCCCCGGGGTGACCGCCCCTGTCGCACCGTGGGTAATCCACCACTGCTCAGCTGTATTTAGTACCAAGATTTGTGCTGTTAATTGTGCTCTGTTTTTGTTATTCTGTCACTGTTATGTCTAGTTCTGTATACCTTGTACTGTTCTTATGTGTTCTACATGTATGGCGCTGTGTACTACTTGTGGCGCCTTATAAATAAAAAATATAATAATAAAAAAAACTGAGTTCTAGATCATGGAAACGGAACAGGAGTATTCTGTGAAGCAAACTAAATAGGTGGTAATCAGGGTGGTGTAGAGACAAAATGGAGGAAGATGGAAGATGGACCAGAGAATGCGTAGAATGATGGTGTATTTATAATTGCCATCAGATGCACACCGTCTACGGTCATTAACCCCTTCACGACATTTGACGTATATATACGTCATGGCCGGGAAGTACTTCCCGACCGTTGACGTATATATACGTCATGGCTTAAAACTGTCACTGCGTCTAGAGACGCAGTGACAGAGGGACGATGTCTGCTGTCCCTGACAGCAGACATGTCCGTGCATGCCCAGGGGGGGCTGCGATGCCGCCCCCCCGTCGGCGATCGCTGTGATTGGCTGTTCAGTGTGAACAGCCATTCACAGCGTTTTCTGTGTCACCGGCGAATAACGTTCGCCGGTGACACGGGATCGGAGGTGATTGGTGCTGTAAAGTACAGCACCAATCACCGCGGGGTGTAAGGGTGACACTGGTGTCACCCCACCTCACCCCGCCCGCCCCCAAAGGCCGTGATTGGTTCGTCGGACCGACGGACCAATCACAGCCAAGGAGGGGGATTTAAACTAACGGTGACTGCACTGCAGACGCCATTCCGGTCTGGAATAGCGTGCAGTGCGGTCACCGTGCCCAGCTGCCGCCACTACTGACCAGAACCCATCCAAATACTTACCTGATCACTGCCTAGATATTGCTTATTCTTGTGACATCTTGTGACATCCTGTGATATCTTGTGCTGCTGCGAGTTATTAGATAGAGAGATAGAGAGAGAGAGATAGAGAGAGATAGAGAGAGATAGAGAGGCCTAGTGCTATATTTTGTGCTGCTGCAGTGTGATAGAGCTATAGATAGAGAGATAGAGAGAGATAGAGAGAGAGAGATAGATAGAGAGATAGTGACAGATTGTGCTATATATTTTTTATATAACTGAAAGAGATAGAGAGAGATAGAGAGAGATAGAGAGGCCTAGTGCTATATTTTGTGCTGCTGCAGTGAGATAGAGCTATAGATAGATAGAGAGAGATAGAGAGAGATAGAGAGAGAGTGATAGAGAGATAGTGACAGATTGTGCTATATATTTTTTATATAACTGATACAGTATAAATTAACTGATCAGCAACTTTTTGGGGGCGCAGGTTTTTTTTTATATATATATATATACCTGTCAGTGCTGCTGCTGCAGTGTCATAGAGTGATAGATAGTGAGAGATAGAGAGATAGAGAGAGATAGTGACAGAGAGTGATAGAGAGTGCTAAATTTTGTGTCTGCTGCCCCCGCCTTTTGTGCTGATCACTATATCTGAGGTGATCAGCAACTTTTTGGGGGTACAGAGGTTTTTTTTTTTTATATATACCTGTCAGTTGCTGCCAGTTGCACTGTCAGTTGCACCAAAGGTTGTGCACCTGCTGCCCCTCACTGGTAATCAGTGTCGCATCACTGATCACCTTTTTTTATTTTTTGTGAGTGCTGTGGGGTCTTTTTTAAATTTTTTTTTTACACACACTGTGATTTTGTGTGTGTCCTGTGGCCACTGTGCGCTGATCAGTGACGTACATCACTGATCAGCTTTTTCGGCACAGGGTTGATCTATTTTTTTTTTTTTTTATCAAATTCCTGTTGCCTTTGAGCGCTGTTCAGTGACGGACGTTACTGACCAACATCTGTGCTCAATTTTTGGCGCAGGACCTTTTTTTTTTAACCCCTTCCATTTTTTTTTCTTAACCCCTTCCATTTTTTTTTTTTTAACCCCTTTCATTTTTTTTTTTTTTTAACCCTTCAATTTTTTTTTTTTTGTATTTTTTTTTTTCTGCACTACATACACACTACACACTACATACCCCCCGGGTTGAAATAAAGTTTGTACCCCCCCCCCCTACACTATACACGTGTTGAAACATTTCACTACCAGTAACACAAAAATATAAATGGCATCCCAAATGTCATCCCAGTCATCCAGAAGAATGTATTCAGTGGAGGAGGCATATGCCATGCTTGCCTCTGACTCTGACACAGCCAGTGAGGCAAGCGGGGAATTTGAAGGATTCGTCTTAAGCTCCTCTTCCTCCTCTGGTGATGAGGGACCCCCTCAAAGATGCCCCCGTAGAGCAGCTGAGACCCCCCCCCCCCAATAATTGATCTCGTATGGACCCCACCACCAGACAATTTTGAGCCCCAGGTTCCTGAGTTTTTGGCCATCCCAGGAATCCAATTTGATTCAACAGGTCTCAGAGAAATTGACTTTTTCAAATTATTTTTCTCTGATGATTTAATAAATTTAATGGTGGACCAAACTAATTTATATGCCCAGCAGTTTATTGCTCAAAACCCCACGTCATCATTTGCTAGGTGGACCCCTGTAGATGCAGTAGAGATGATGACGTTTTGGGGTCTGGTGTTACATATGGGCATAGTAAAAAAGCCACAAATTAGGCAATATTGGAGTACAGATGTTCTGTACAGCACCCCATTTCACCGTATGGCCATGCCCCGGGCTCGTTTTGAGGCAATCCATAAATTTATACATTACACCGATAATGCACAGTGCCCACCCAGAGATGATCCCACCTTTGACAGGCTATTCAAAGTCAGGCCGGTCATTGATCATTTCAGTGCCAAATTTGCAGAGCTATACATCCCTGATAAATGTATTAGTATCGACGAGTCCCTTATACATTTTAAAGGAAGGGTTAAATTCCGCCAGTACCTTCCCAGTAAGAGGGCAAGGTATGGCCTAAAAATGTATAAGCTGTGTGAAAGCACCACAGGGTACACCCACAAGTTTAGGGTATATGAAGGGACACCCTCGTAGGTGTTAGTGGAAAAATTGTCTGGGATTTAATGCACCCCTTCCTGGATAAGGGTTATCACCTCTATGTGGATAACTTTTACACCAGCATCCCCCTGTTTAAGGCCCTTGGTTCAAGAGGTACAGCAGCTTGCGGTTCTGTGCGCAAGAACCAAAGAGGCCTCCCCAAAACGCACATTGCCCAAGTAATGAGAAGGGGTGAAAGCAGGGGAATATGCACCGAAAATATGTTGTTGGTCAAATATAAGGACAAGAGGGATGTCCTTATACTGACAACAATTCATGGAGACAGTACCACCTCCATCCCTGTACGAGGTACCAGTACCCACACCTCAAAACCAAATTGTATCCTAGATTACAATAAGTACATGGGCGGAGTGGATCTTTCAGATCAGGTACTGAAGCCGTACAGTGCCCTGCGGAAAACAAATATCTGGTACAAGAAGCTGGCCGTGTATATCATCCAGATGGCACTGTATAACGCTTACGTGCTATTCCGTTCTACCGGCCAGAGGGGGACATTTATGCACTTTCAAGAGGAAGTCATAAAGAGCCTAATATTTGGGAATCAGCAGGCAGAGGGCCCCAGTACTTCTAGTACTGGCCCCCGTATTGTACCAGGGCAGCATTTTCCCAACGAAATCCCCTCCACTGCAAGAAAGGGCAGGACACAAAAAAGGTGCAAAGTTTGCTATAAAAAGGGAATAAGAAAGGAAACTATTTTCCACTGTGAAACTTGCCCCGACAAACCCGGCCTATGTATAAAGGAGTGTTTCAAAATATACCACACATCTATGGATTATTAGGTTCATCATTTCACCGTGCTTCGGGGGTCTTGCTAATGCCACATAGCACCCACCATTCATTCCACCAGAATCTGAGCTGCAAAATCCAAAAATCACTCATTCCCTTCTGAGTCCTGCCATGCACCCAACTGGTATTTTTTGGTCACATGTGAGGCATTGCCGTACTCTGGAGAAATGGGGGCACAGATTTTGGGGTGCTTTGTCTCCTTCATTCCTTGTGAAAATGAAAAATTTTGAGCCAGAAGTACATTTTTGTGTAAAAAAAATTATTTTTTTCATTTTCACTGCCCAGTTGTACCAAAATTGATGAAACCCCTGGGGGTTTGAAATGTACACTATACCCCTAGATGAATTCCCTGAGGGGTGTAGTTTGCAAAATGGGGTCACTTGTGGGGGGGGTTCCACTGTATTGGTAATGCAACATAGCACCCACCATTCATTCCACCAAAATCTGTGCTCCAAAATCCAAAAATCACTCCTTCCCTTCTGAGTCCTGCCATGCACCCAACTGGTATTTTTTGGTCACATGTGAGGCATTGCCGTACTCTGGAGAAATGGGGGCACAGATTTTGGGGTGCTTTGTCTCCTTCATTCCTTGTGAAAATGAAAAATTTTGAGCCAGAACTGCATGTTTGTGTAAAAAAATGTAATTTTCCATTTTCACATCCCAGTTGTACCAAAATTGGTGAAACCCCTGGGGGTTTGAAATGTACACTATACCCCTAGATGAATTCCCTGAGGGGTGTAGTTTGCAAAATGGGGTCACTTGTGGGGGGGTTCCACTGTATTGGTGCTTGGGGGGTCTTGCTAATGCGACATAGCACCCACCAAAATTCCACCAGAATCTGAGCTGCAAAATCCAAAAATCACTCCTTCCCTTCTAAGTCCTGCCATGCACCCAAATGGTATTTTTTGGTCACATGTGAGGCATTGCCGTACTCGGGAGAAATTGGGGCACAGATTTTGGGGTGCTTTGTCTCCTTCATTCCTTGTGAAAATGAAAAATTTTGAGCCAGAACTGCATGTTTGTGTAAAAAAATGTAATTTTCCATTTTCACATCCCAGTTGTACCAAAATTGGTGAAACCCCTGGGGGTTTGAAATGTACACTATACCCCTAGATGAATTCCCTGAGGGGTGTAGTTTGCAAAATGGGGTCACTTGTGGAGGGGGTTCCACTGTATTGGTGCTTGGGGGGTCTTGCTAATGCGACATAGCACCCACCAAAATTCCACCAGAATCTGAGCTGCAAAATCCAAAAATCACTCCTTCCCTTCTAAGTCCTGCCATGCACCCAACTGGTATTTTTTTGTCACATGTGAGGCATTGCCGTACTCTGGAGAAATGGGGGCACAGATTTTGGAGTGCTTTGTCTCCTTCATTCCTTGTGAAAATGAAAAATTTTGAGCCAGAAGTACATTTTTGTGTAAAAAAATGTAATTTTTTCATTTTCACTGCCCAGTTGTATCAAAATTGATGAAACCCCTGGGGGTTTGAAATGTACACTATACCCCTAGATGAATTCCCTGAGGGGTGTACTTTGCAAAATGGGGTGACTTGTGGGGGGGTTCCACTGTATTGGTGCTTTGGGAGTCTTGCTAATGCAACATAGCACCCACCATTCATTCCACCAAAATCTTTGCTGCAAAATCCAAAAATCACTCCTTCCCTTCTGAGTCCTGCCATGCACCCAACTGGTATTTTTTGGTCACATGTGAGGCATTGCCGTACTCGGGAGAAATTGGGGCACAGATTTTGGGGTGCTTTGTCTCCTTCATTCCTTGTGAAAATGAAAAATTTTGAGCCAGAACTGCATGTTTGTGTAAAAAAATGTAATTTTCCATTTTCACATCCCAGTTGTACCAAAATTGGTGAAACCCCTGGGGGTTTGAAATGTACACTATACCCCTAGATGAATTCCCTGAGGGGTGTAGTTTGCAAAATGGGGTCACTTGTGGGGGGGTTCCACTGTATTGGTGCTTGGGGGGTCTTGCTAATGCGACATAGCACCCACCAAAATTCCACCAGAATCTGAGCTGCAAAATCCAAAAATCACTCCTTCCCTTCTAAGTCCTGCCATGCACCCAACTGGTATTTTTTTGTCACATGTGAGGCATTGCCGTACTCTGGAGAAATGGGGGCACAGATTTTGGGGTGCTTTGTCTCCTTCATTCCTTGTGAAAATGAAAAATTTTGAGCCAGAAGTACATTTTTGTGTAAAAAAATGTAATTTTTCATTTTCACTGCCCAGTTGTATCAAAATTGATGAAACCCCTGGGGGTTTGAAATGTACACTATACCCCTAGATGAATTCCCTGAGGGGTGTACTTTGCAAAATGGGGTGACTTGTGGGGGGGTTCCACTGTATTGGTGCTTTGGGAGTCTTGCTAATGCAACATAGCACCCACCATTCATTCCACCAAAATCTTTGCTGCAAAATCCAAAAATCACTCCTTCCCTTCTGAGTCCTGCCATGCACCCAACTGGTATTTTTTGGTCACATGTGAGGCATTGCCGTACTCGGGAGAAATTGGGGCACAGATTTTGGGGTGCTTTGTCTCCTTCATTCCTTGTGAAAATGAAAAATTTTGAGCCAGAACTGCATGTTTGTGTAAAAAAATGTAATTTTCCATTTTCACATCCCAGTTGTACCAAAATTGGTGAAACCCCTGGGGGTTTGAAATGTACACTATACCCCTAGATGAATTCCCTGAGGGGTGTACTTTGCAAAATGGGGTGACTTGTGGGGGGGTTCCACTGTATTGGTGCAACATAGCACCCACCATTCATTCCACCAAAATCTGTGCTGCAAAATCCAAAAATCACTCCTTCCCTTCTGAGTCCTGCCATGCACCCAACTGGTATTTTTTGGTCACATGTGAGGCATTGCCGTACTCGGGAGAAATTGGGGCACAGATTTTGGGGTGCTTTGTCTCCTTCATTCCTTGTGAAAATGAAAAATTTTGAGCCAGAACTGCATGTTTGTGTAAAAAAATGTAATTTTCCATTTTCACATCCCAGTTGTACCAAAATTGGTGAAACCCCTGGGGGTTTGAAATGTACACTATACCCCTAGATGAATTCCCTGAGGGGTGTAGATTGCAAAATGGGGTGACTTGTGGGGGAGGTTCCTAACTTTTAGCACTTATGGTGCCTAGAAACCTACATGGTGCCTAAAAAAAAATCTCATAAAAAGGAGGCTCCAAAATCAAGTAGGTGCTCCTTCTATTATGAAGCCTGTGGTTTGGTCAACGTGCACACTAGGGCCACATATAGGATATTTTTGAAAACAAAAGAATTGGGGGAATCAATTTTTAGTCACATTTCTCTAGTAAAATCTACTGTATTCGTTAGAAAAATGTATTAAAATTGAAACTCTGCAAAAAAAAAGAAATTTTGAAATTTCACCTACACTTTGTTTTAATTCCTGTGAAACACCTAAAGGGTTAACAAACTTCCAAAATGCTGTTTTGAATACTGTGAGGGGTGCAGTTTTTGAAATGGCATCATTTATGGGGGTGTCTCACATACAAGTCCCTCAAAGTCACATCAAAACTGAACTGGTCCCTAAAAAAATCAGTGTTTGAAATTTTCATGAAAATTTGAGAATTTGCTAGTCATATTTGAAGCCTCCTAGTGTCCAAAAAAATGAAAAGGAGGTTGAAATAATGATTGCAACATAAAGTAGACATATGGTCTTTGTTAGTTATTAACTATTTTAAGTGGTATGATTATATGTCTCACAAGCAGAAAATGTGACATTTTGCATATTGCTAAATTTTCCATTTTTTCACGATATTTTGGTATTTTTCACAAAAAAACACAGACTGTATCGACGAAAATTTACCACTAACTTGAAGTACAATGTGTCACGAGAAAACAATCTCAAAATCACTGGGATAAGTAAAAGCAAAAAAAAGTTATCCCCACTTAAGTGAGACATGTCAGATTTGAAAAAAAGGGCTCTGTCATGAAGGCACAAACTGACTCTGTCATGAAGGGGTTAAAATTGGGTTACAGTTGGTCACTCGCAAGTACGCAAGAGAAGGGTTATACTAGCATTTGCATATTTCAGAATGCAAAAATCTGGACACAAATCCCAGCGGTGAGTGCAACAGCAACAGAATCAAGCCCTATATTATTGCAGTAAATACTCCATCAAACCTTAGAATTTCACAAAGCCATGGTAAATAATACTCTGTATTATCAAACTATTTTACTGAAGGGTATATTGTGAAACAGCGGATAACATGTTAGGAGAATAGTGAAATAAAACAAATGTATTTAACAATATTACCAATGATCTTCCAGACCTTTGGGTATTTATCCTGGGACCATTGCTGCTGGCGCACTATTGCTGGCAGCAATCAGAAAGTAAAGAAATGATCGGAAATCTACTTTTGGGCATGTTGTATATATTCTTGGAGTAGCATGTACTGGTGAAACCAGTGTAACCAGAGGCGGGCTGGGCCGGGGGGCAGGGTGCCATGTGCCCCCCGGGCTGCTCAATCGATGTGTATGCGGGCCGCACGTTCGGAGGCTGCTGCTGCAGCCACGGCAGACCAGTCTTCTGACTGACTGGTCTCCAGAAACATGGCCGCCGGCCTCCTGCACTGAGGACATGTCTAGTGCAGGAGGCCGCTAGAGAGAGTGAGATTGTGCACTTTCTGTGTTCCACCTACTTCCCAGTGCATGCAGCTCAGCCTCAGAAAAGATCAGGTAAGAATCTGGACTCCCGTTATTATACAAGGGAGGAGCAGCCTGTGGGATCCTGTTATACAGGGGGGGAGCAGCCTGTGGGGTCCTGTTATACAGGGGGGAGCAGCCTGTGTGGGGTCCTGTTATACAGGGGGGAGCAGCCTGTGTGGGGTCCTGTTATACAGGGAGGAGCAGCCTGTGTGGGGTCCTGTTATACAGGGGGGAGCAGTCTGTGGGGTCCTGTTATACAGGGGGGAGCAGTCTGTGGGGTCCTGTTATACAGGGGGGAGAAGCCTGTGGGGTCCTGTAATACAGCGGGGTGCAGCCTGTGGGGTCCTGTTATACAGCAGGGAGCAGCCGGTGGGGTCCTGTTATATAGGGGGGAGCAGCCTGTGGTGTCCTGTTATACAGGGGGGAGCAGCCTGTGGGGTCCTGTTATACAAGGGGGAGCAGACTGTGGGGTCCTGTTATACAGGGGGGAGCAGCCTGTGGGGTCCTGTTTTTATACAGGGAAGCAACCTGTGGGGTCCTGTTATTATACAGGGGAGCAGCCCGTGGGATCCTTTTATTATACAGGGGAGCAGCCTGTGGGGTCCTGTTATTATTATAAGACAGGGGGATCAGCCCGTTGTGTCCTATTATACAAGGGGGAGCAGCCTGTGGTGTACTTTTGTTATACAGAGGGAGCAGCCTGTGGGGTCCTGTTATATACAGTGGAGCAGCCTGTGGGTCCTGTTATTATACAGGGGAGCAGCCTGTGGGGTCCTGTTATTATACAGGGGAGCAGCCTGTGGGGTCCTGTTATTATTATAAGACAGGGGGATCAGCCCATTGTGTCCTATTATACAGGGGGAGCAGCCTGTGGGTCCTGTTATTATACAGGGGAGCAGCCTGTGGGGTCCTGTTATATACAGTGGAGCAGCCTGTGGGTCCTGTTATTTTACAGGGGAGCAGCCTGTGGGATCCTGTTATTATACAGGGGGAGCAGCCTGTGGTGTACTTTTGTTATACAGAGGCAGCAGCCTGTGGGGGTCCTATTATTATACAGGGGGAGCAATCTGTGGGATGCTATTATTATACAGGGGGAGCAGTCTGTGGGGTCCTGTTATACAGGGGGGAGCAGTCTGTGGGGTCCTGTTATACAGGGGGGAGAAGCCTGTGGGGTCCTGTAATACAGCGGGGTGCAGCCTGTGGGGTCCTGTTATACAGCAGGGAGCAGCCGGTGGGGTCCTGTTATATAGGGGGGAGCAGCCTGTGGTGTCCTGTTATACAGGGGGGAGCAGCCTGTGGGGTCCTGTTATACAAGGGGGAGCAGACTGTGGGGTCCTGTTATACAGGGGGGAGCAGCCTGTGGGGTCCTGTTTTTATACAGGGAAGCAACCTGTGGGGTCCTGTTATTATACAGGGGAGCAGCCCGTGGGATCCTTTTATTATACAGGGGAGCAGCCTGTGGGGTCCTGTTATTATTATAAGACAGGGGGATCAGCCCGTTGTGTCCTATTATACAAGGGGGAGCAGCCTGTGGTGTACTTTTGTTATACAGAGGGAGCAGCCTGTGGGGTCCTGTTATATACAGTGGAGCAGCCTGTGGGTCCTGTTATTATACAGGGGAGCAGCCTGTGGGGTCCTGTTATTATACAGGGGAGCAGCCTGTGGGGTCCTGTTATTATTATAAGACAGGGGGATCAGCCCATTGTGTCCTATTATACAGGGGGAGCAGCCTGTGGGTCCTGTTATTATACAGGGGAGCAGCCTGTGGGGTCCTGTTATATACAGTGGAGCAGCCTGTGGGTCCTGTTATTTTACAGGGGAGCAGCCTGTGGGATCCTGTTATTATACAGGGGGAGCAGCCTGTGGTGTACTTTTGTTATACAGAGGCAGCAGCCTGTGGGGGTCCTATTATTATACAGGGGGAGCAATCTGTGGGATGCTATTATTATACAGGGGGAGCAGTCTGTGGGATGCTATTATTATACAGGGGAAGCAGCCTGTGGGATGCTATTATTATACAGGGGAGCAGCCTGTGGTGTCCCGTTATTATTATAAGACAGGGGGAGTAGCCTGTGGTGTCCTGATATTATACAGGGGGAACAGTATATGTGGGGTCCTATTATTATACAGGGGAGCAGTCTGTGGTGTCCTACTTATGGGCCAGTGCTCTGGACTTGCCCCCCAGGCTAAAAGTTGCCAGCCAGCCCCTGAGTGTAACCCATGGATGGAGGCTGTTCTTTGACTCCTTTGGGGCATACTTAATGTCTCCAGTAAGATATAGCTTTGTAAATAAATCTTCTGTGTTAAGAATATGACTTCCCTCAGCACTTTGAGAGGTTTTATTCCTCCCTTGTGTGCAATGTTCCCCACAAATCATTTAATAAGTATCTTCTTTTATGAAGACTAAAATGTTGCTATCTTGACCTTCCAGATGAACGATGGAGCAGTGGAAGAACTAAAAGCAGAAGGATGGCTGGTCATTCACACCCTGAAGTCACAGCTGAGAAGGGAGGGAATCTTCACAGATGACCCTGCAATGTCAGATCCAGGTATACAGATTACTGTGTCATACAGTATCACCAAGTGACCCGCCGAACTTCATACAGTATTTACATTGCAGTCTTAAGGGGATACGGTCATTAGGTCAACCACTAACGGTCGATGTGGCTTAGGTTGACACATGCAATAGGTCGACATGCCTAAAGTCGACATGGTTGGAAGGCGGTATTTCCTGCCCTACCATCCACTAGGGCGTAGTGGGAGAATAGAATAGTGCGCCGAGCTCAGTGAGGCACCGTGCCTGAAGCATGGTGAGCGCAGCGAGGGGACGCGGAACATTTAGACGGTGTCCATGACGACTATGTTGACATTTGGAACAAAAAAGGTGAAAACTCACGTTGACCTTTTGACTGTCGAACTTGCCGTTGTCAAACTAATGCTTGTGTCGGTCTTCCAACCATGTCAACCTATTTCATGTGTTGATCAATGCCATGTCAACCTTTAGTGGTTGATTTAATGCAGGTCTACCTAATATTGGTCAACCTTCTGACCCAGATCCGTCTTAAGACAAGAGTATTAAGAAACTTTCTTCTGAACTGTGTACATATTGCAGTGAGGTGTAAATCAACTCCTCACATCTAGTTGCATCAAACCACTGCTTTATTAACGAGTGTTATCCTGTTTAACAGAAAAGAAGTCACCTCCTGGCCACTCCCAACCACAAAAGAGAGACACCACAAGAGTTACTGGAGAGGCAAAAGATAATGCCCAAGGTACCACCATATACTGAGTAACATACTGTATATAACCTGAGTTTATGATTGGATGTGAAGAAGTGCTGTTGTGAGACTGCTATGCTTGTGATGACTGAGGGCCAGATGTACTAAGCCTTGACAAGTGATAAAATGGAAAGTGAAAAACCACCAACCAATCAGCTCCTACCTGTCATTTTTCAATCACAAGGAGGATTTAGGGGTAACTTTTGATAGGCTGGCTCTCAACTCAGATATATTGGTAAGTGCTGTTATCATGTAGCCTTACAGTAGACAATTATATGGCCCAGATTGGGTGCTGTTATCATGCAGTGTAGGACTTCCGGTATCAGAGAAGCCTTGACGAGGCCCAGAAGCTTACCATATCTTTTGCAAAATATATATAACTAAGATCTCTGAATGACCCTCGATTATGTTGGTTTTTCAAATCTTATTACTAATGCCCTTTGGTGTGCTGGGGGTTAAATCCCCCTCCCTTGCAGCACCTGGGGGGCATTACAAGTTTGATTGAGTAGCACTCACCACTATTTTTTAATCACAGCCTGTGACATGGCAGTTAGGAGCTGATTGGCTGGTGGTTTATAACTCTCCATTTTATCACTTTTCAAGCTTTTCAAGCTTCTGCCCCAGAATCATTGAAATATTTACATTCTAACATATGGTATTTACATTGCTGTTTTGTAGGCTGCTCCGCCTTAATCTGGCCCTGTACCTGTGTAAATTATAGGTGTCACAGGTCAAAGGGATATTAATCCTACATAATAATAGGGATATTATGGCAAGCCTACTCATAGGGCAGGGGCTCCCAAATGCAGTCCTCAGGTCACCAAAGCAGTCAGTTTGATTATTCCATCTGTGCACAAGCAGGGATATCCCTAAAACGTGAACTGCTGGGGTACTTTGAGGGCCAAGTTTTGAAACCTTTGCCATAGGGGATTTCTTGCTTATATTAACATTTTTGTGTGTGTGTTACATGAGACAGGAAGTTTAGATGTGCCCACATATATCTATCCTCCGTGTAATGTGTTGTATGCACGGATTCAAGTGGGGTTGTCCTGCATGCAACCTGCGATAGTTGCATCTTTGCATGTACAAGACACACAATTGTGTCTTTTATAGTGAATGTTGCCAACCATGCATCAGCCTCAGTACAGTAATACAGGAAAGTAGAGGGTGGAGACAGATTGGCACCTGCGCTTCTTCAGCCCCTTATTCATTAAAAGCGATGGTTTAATAAGGCAATGAGGTTAGTGGACACCTGGGGCGCCATCGGGAGCTATATTTCATTTCTTTTCACATTTATTGTCTTGAGGATTTGGGAATATCCTCTATATAGAATTCTTGTGGCAGCCTAAGGAAGTGCAGAACTAGGGGAACACACTCATTTTTTGCATTGGTTTAATAATCTTTAACAGTAAATGCTTGAACTAAATTTGATCTTTTAACATGTGCTCAGAGTGTCCTCGTCTGAAAGATGCACTTAATGAAGTTCAATCCATTAAAGAGAAATACAAATGGATCCTGCAGGTACCGGAGAGTGAGCTGTCAATGAACTTCCAGGAGGTGAGAAAGTAAATGATATCCAATAAGCTGCTAGTTATTGCTTTTTTTACATGAAGAATATGATTTCACTAGGTGATTCCTCGCGCCCTACAGGCGCTCTTCACACCATCGTAAGGGGCTGCGCCCCCTTAATTTGTGAACGTTTGTATTGTGAGAAATATGGTTAGAATTGTATGTAAGATGCCTGTATTGCAACTTGAGTTATAGGTGAAATGTGTTAAATAGAGAGCATATGATTTGGAAGGGGGTGTGCATTGTATCACGCAGGGGGGTCCGCGAATCGTGGGAGGGGGGGCCCTCACCTGGTGGCTGTGGAGTAGGTTCCTGGGCAACATGGGGAGGCAGAGGGTGTCTGGCACTGTGGGCTCAATGGGCTGGTTCTCTGTCATGTGAGTCAGTCATGTGAGTCAGAGGCTCCACCCAGCATTACAGACACACTCACACACTTTGAGTGACAGATGTAGCCAAATATATAAGAGATTAGTATATAATTTTTTTTTCTACTGCTATAAATATGTATCCATATTCCTGATACTATTTTGAATAGATATATTTCAGTTGTGTCCAAAATTTTTAAACTTGGGCCCAATTTATGAGCATTATTATTTATTAACAGTTTCTTATATAGCGCGCACATATTCCACAGCACTTTACAGAGAATATTTGAACATTCACATCAGTCCCTGCCCCAGTGGAGCTTACAATCTATATTCCCTACACAGTACATGCACACACACAAACATTCTAGGGTTAATTTGGAGGGAGCCAATCAACCTACCAGTATATTTTTGGATTGTGGGAGGAAACCGGAGTACCTTGAGGAAACTCACGCAAGTACGGGGAGAATGTACAAACTCCGCACAGTTAAAGCCATGGTGGGAATCTAACCCAAGACCTCAGTGCTGTGAGGCAGTAATACTAACCATTTCACCGTCCGTGCTTCAACTGCTCCAAAAGCCCTTTAATAATTTTAGGTGGTACTACAATAATGTGAAAAGGGTGTAAAAACACCCCATTTCACTTTATTTTAGTAAAAAAAAGGCTAATAGATCTGCCACCCAAGGGGCATCTGTATTAAAGAATATTTGCAGAATAACCCCACGAAAATGCACATTTTTGAAAGGTACCTGCTCTGATATCTGTCACGGTCCCTCCTTTTCCAACCACATAGCATCACCATAGGTTTCTATGGGCTACTAGGCCATTGGTTTTATCTGTGTAGTATTCTGGAGCGGGTGCTGGACCTATTTTGACAAATTCACATGGCACTCAAAGGGTTTAACAACAATTATTTCAGCCACAGTGGCCCTGAGAAAGAGAAGGTATGTATTGGCAGAAACTACATTTTAGGTCACCAAGAATATTGCAGGACCACGCAATGCCATCGCTATGGGTTGCTCGTACACATGGAGCTACAGTATTAGAGATGGGTCGTTCGCGAACTAAGCAAATCTTTGAGACGGATCCCATGAAAGAACGACTGAGCCGCCGATCCCAAAAAGGTGATCCGTCGTTCTTTTACTTTCAGTTTAGTTTTTAATTACAATGCATTTTCCTGATCTCAGCACTGCCACCTGTGGCAGCTGAGATGTACTGACTCCGGAGACTGAGTTCAGTGCTGCTACTGCAAGTAAAATAAAGAATAATAAGGCTGCTGCTGCTAGGGATGGCCATCGGTGCAGACGCCATCGATGGTTGCCATCGATGGCGATTCTGCACCCAGCCATCGATCAGTGTTTTACTCGGTTATGTATGTTCTTATTTGTTCAGCTTAATGTTTTTTTTTTTTTTTAAGTCAAAAATAAGGGGAATAAATGATTGTAAGACAAAGTATGCTTCGTTATTAAAAAAATTACCCCTTCTTTCAAAGTGAACCGTTGATCCGTCTAAAATATACGGATCTTTTCACTGACTGATCTGCTGGATCCCAGCTCTCGCTAGTGACCCGTTTTGCCCAGTATTTATGCTTAATTTCTAAGTGATCTAGACAGATCGCTTAGAAAATAGGCAAAAATCACCCTGTAAGTCCTCTTACTCTCTTACTGCATTTTACATGTGCCCCACCTACAGTGCAACATTTTTACTTTGCTTACAAACATGAATCAGTCCCTATATTTGCCGCTGAGGGAATAGCTGAACTTCTGCTGCCCAGCAATCCTTGTCTTTTGAAAAAGCCACCCTGTGAGCACTGAAATGCGTTAAGAGGGGCCTGGTGTGAACCCTGGAGAATTGGGACCCTGCTAATACAGCCCTCCCGTCATCTGTGGGGCTGTCGCAGAAGGAGTACTGCTAAACTGCCTCTCACAAGCCTACCCTGGCCACAGAGGACCGTAGTTATATTGTCACTCACAAAGCCCATCTTGGCCACAGAGGACCGTAGCCTGCAGCTAAGCCATCAGCGAGCACACGGTACACGAAGCTGCACTTGCACGAACGAGTGCACCGCATGTTCGGTGCTGGCTGAAGTTACACCAGCGTTGCTGACCCTCCCGGAATTCCCGGGAGTCTCCCGAAAATCGGGTCCCCCTCCCGGCCCCCCGGAAGGGTGGGCAACCCTCCTGGAATCTGGGGGACCCCCCTGAACCCACCGAATCGCGGCATGTAAATGCCACAATCCGCGGGTCTCAGAGGAGGGGGCGGAGCTAAAATGGCACAATCGTGTCATTTTAGCCCCGCCCCCTCCATGGATATCAGTAATTTCTACTATTTCCCGTAGTGAGGGCGGGGCTTAATGACGTTACCGTCAAGCCCCGCCCCCCCGATCGGGTAAGCAAAGTCTCCTCTCCGGGCTTCTCCCGGAGAGGAGTATTAAAAAGTCGGCAACCCTGAGTTACACCTGTATACATCTGGTACTTCAATCTCAGGGATCTGGCTCTATTGGTAACACTCCTTTTGATTATTATTTGCAATGACCATTTGAGCTGTATGGGTGAATATCTTCAATAATCTATGCTGTTTATTAAGATCTATACAGCCTCTGGAGCAGATCTATTCTTTGGCTGAGTTTATTAATTATTTCAAGTTGGACACTCTTGCCCCCCCCCCTTTTTTTGGGCGGGGGACATGTAAGGCACCACTTGAACTGCGTGTTTTGCCTATAAAAGCTATCAGCAATCATTGGGGTCTTCACACATTAAGAAACCCATCTATTCACCGTTTGCTAGGGATAAGGTCATTGGTTCGCCAGCAAGTTGTTAGACAGTCATTAGGTTGACACCATTAGGTCGACATGCATTTAGGTCGATATGTAGGAAGGTTGACATAAGTCTAGGTTGACATGGGTTAGGTCCACCTAGAGCAGTGAATAAATTACATAGGAAAATCGCATCGCATCACATCGCATCGCACATCACATGGCCCTAAAATCTCCATTGCGATGCGATTTCCCTACGCAGAATTGCCCACTAAGCAAATTAGTGGGCGACTAATTGAGTTATATGGTCTCAGGGCCGGCGCCACCACTAGGCAGCTCTAGGCATCTGGAGGGCGGCAGTTCGCCCCTCACCCCCAGCGAACTGTGTAAAAAAATTGCTGCCCCAGCGTCCCTGCAGTGCTGGGGCGGTCAGGGGTGTCCGTGCCGTAGGGGTACCTGCGGCTGCGTCATGTGTATAAAGCTGGCTGTGGCCGGCGGGGTCCCTGTAGTGAATAGCAAATAACTAGCGCTATGCGCGCGACGGCGCCGCAGGTACCCCTACGGCACTGACACCCCTGACCGCCCCAGCACTGCAGGGACGCCGGGGCAGCAATTCTTTTACACAGGTACCCCCCTCCCTCCCCCCGGCACCGGGGCGCCCCCACCCCGACTCGCCTGGGGCGCTCCGGTGCCTTGCACCGGCCCTGTATAGTCTATGCATCATTAAGTGCTACATAGTTTTTGTTTCTTGTTCTGCTGGCCAGTGGTGACTGCAGATAACACTAGATGTCTGCACTGATATGTAAGCCACAAACACATTTTATATATACGATCCCTCTCTGAAATAATAGGCTATATAGGATTCTTCAGGTGGCTTTGGTATGCAGGGCCAAGCTCCAGAGGGTGTGGTATGACACACCGACAGTCGGGATTCCAACGAGTCATTTCTCAAAATTGCCAAGCAAACATTTGTATTTGTTATAATGACCTGTAGTGTTTACCTCATATAGGAAATATATACTTTTTTTACTCAACATTTTTTATTTAAATTTATATAACAAATGTGAGCGACGCTGGCATTTTTAGTCAATATATTGCGCATCTCTCACAGAGATGTTAGTACTTAAAGGGTTAAAGAGGGGTACTATGCAAATCCTATGTAAAGTGGGCCCTGGGCAAATACCCCTTTGACCACTCTGTACAATGGAAAATGACAGGTAATTAATATAGTATTGCTGTATTTATGTGTACCTTAAATCTCACAGATCCTGGTTGACTTGGGGTCAAAGAATGGAAAAGGTCTGTACAAAGCTCGAGTCCGAGTGTGCGTGGCTGGGAAATCCACATCTTTCGTCAGTCTAGTGGGCCTGGAGAACAGATCTCTATACCGTACCATGCCAGGACTCATTGCACTCTCAATGGACACACTGAAAACGTAAGGAAATATCCAGATCACCAAATGGCAAAGACAGAAAAGATCAACAAGATCAGAACAAATGTGGATGCGCGGTCGCCAAAATAAATCTAATCGCTGCGCTGAACATTCAAGGAACTTAAATGGAAGACTTATATGGTTATGACGACATCCTGCCACAATATGGTGGTAACCGTGTTCAGCGGGATATTACTGACTGCAAAATGCATTTTGTAATGGGACTGATGCCAGAGCCTGAGCACTTGAATGAAATAGAAAATATTTAATTATTAAACCAAATTTAATAAGGTGGAAATTGGGATGAAAAAACATATTTTTGAGTAAATCAGAAAATCCTATTCCTGATCCTGACGATCATCTCATCCCGTACCATGTTTTCACAGTTATTAGAAAATATATCATGACTGTGACTTTTCCCATTGAATTGTAAGCAGCATACATTGGGCCAGATTCTCTAAGCTTCAAAAGTGATAAACTGAAGAGTGATAAACAGCCAGCCAATCAGCTCCTGTCTGACATGTCACAGACCGTGTTTGAAAAATGTCAGGCAGGAGCTGATTGGCTGGCTGTTTATCACTCTCCAGTTTATCACTTTTGAAGCTTAGAGAATCTGGCCCATTATCTGCAAACATTTATATAATGGGATGTTGCCCATAGCAAACAATTAGATTGTATGGTACTTGTGTGCAGACCATATCGCATGCGCTCGCCACGCTTCGGGTTCACGTTTATACTTGGGGGGTGGCGTGGGGTGCATTTAACATTGTAAGCACCCATTACGGTGCTTAAAAGCACCCATTAGGGTGCTTATACAATTTAACATCGTATATGGGGCAAAATCGCATTGCATCGCATGCCATCGGGTGTATGCGATCAAAAATCGGGCGACTAATTATCGTGGGCGCCGTGCTAGTACACAAGTACCGATTGTACTTATTTATTTAGCACCTTCTAGAAGATAATATATAGATTTTGATTGGTTGCTATGGGCAACAACCCATCTTCCATACAACTCCCATGTTAGTAAATGTACCTTTTTGTAAAAAGATAAATATGGGACACAGTCGTTTTCTTTACTCCATATTTGCCTTTGGCTGTTGTTGGGTGGAAGATATGTCAGGGGATACGTGCATGCATGGGATCCCGACTTTTGGGCATTTAACAGTCGGATTGCAATGTCGTGGTACTGGCAGGCGGAATCCCAACTGTCGGGACATCATCCAGCACCCCTTCCTGTCAGTGCTGAGGTCTAATAATAGTGTTAGTAGTAGCAGTCACCACTGGAGGGCAGAAGTCTACTACGGAGCTTTATTACATGTCTCCCCACAGTACTGCATTTTTGCTCAACAATGGAGTACTAGAGCTACAGTATGTGTCTGAGTATATATATATATATATATATATATATATACTGCACAATGTACTCGGCACTCAGGCTTGAGAGAGTCAGCTTGGACGGTGCCTCGGTATTCCAGGAGGAAGTAATATGTAACACAAGCATCCCTGGCACTCGTCAGAAATAACAGCGAAGGAAGATGAAATAAATCAGCCCAATACAGTGGGTGCTTAGCCAACGTTTCGGGTCCTAGACCCTTTATCAAGACATGCAAAAAACAAATGAAGTACTTACATATATAGGTGATCAGTGACATTGAACCCAGTGAATGCGGCAGCTCCCAGTAAGTGCGCCAACCCAGAGCTCCGTGACGTCATCGGGGCGCCCGTGCGCCGGCTAGATCTGACAGAGCAAGGCAGGGGGCGTGTTGAAGTTCAAGGGAGAATGCAAAAAAAGTGCCCGCAACCTAGTGAAATAAAGTGTACATATACATTAAAAACGGCTGCGGCTGCAAACCCAGAGCGGGTCACAAAGTAACAAGAGTATTCATGTCATACAATAAAGCATAAAAAATACAAAAGATATATGCGCCAACAATATTTAAACATAATATATGGGAAACCAAGACAGTAAGGGCCTAGAGAACAAAAAGTTGCGTAGGAGGAGACCAAAAGAAATGTCATTCACTATAGGGCAACTGCACTGAAGCTGTCAGTGGTAAGCGCACGGCTGAAAATCTGAGCTGTCAGAGATCACTAAGGTGTAGCTGTGCGTGGTGCATGACCTTTTCAGCCCTGAGGAAGGGGCGTTTGGACCCCGAAAGCGCTTGGCGCTACAATACAGCCTGTTATTCATCACTACACCAGAGTGCCTCGTTATTTTGGATTTCTATATATATATATATATATATATATATATATATATATATATATATATATATATATATATATATTGCCCAGTGTGTCTGGAGAAAAAATGGTTTAAAATGAAATTCAATAAAGTTACTGTATCTATTTGTACCATCCCGATACAGTACCATCAATGGGTAATATTATATTAGACCAAAAAGCAGTATAACATAATTTTCCTCCATCTCACAAAACAAACATAATTAGGCAATACCCATATATATTAATGTGATGAGATGGTCTGAAATATGTTTACTATTTGTTTTTAATATCATCACACCTCTTAAACAGGAAATGCATATATTGTTACTGAGCCACTAATGCCCTTAATAGAAAAATAAATCCCAAATGTAAGTGTACACCATGTACAGCCTGGTCTCACCCTCACTCCCTCCCTCCCTTGCCACCAGCTTCAGAAAGTCATCACAGCTGGGATCTACGTAACCACTTCCCCAAAGTTCTGCTCTCACTGATCAGTGGGAGTTGCAGCTGCTGTCTGCTGAGAGTGACTTAGCCCATGGAGAATGTTCTGCCTTTAACACTATTCTTCACTGAACAGATATTAAAGCTCTCCGTGTTAGTAATCTATTTCAGCAGTGATCAGCCTCTTTTAACTAAGGCTCAAAATGCAGTCAACAAATCAGGAAAACAGCTGCTTAAAAACAACTCTTGACTTAATTGACGTCCAATAAAATTATTATTTATTCAATTAAATAACAAGTGATTTTATATAACCATCAAGGGCATCTAGACAGAAAGTCTTTGTTTACGCCACTTCAATAGTCTCCAAATATGGAAAACAGCCCAGCATCAAATAAACGAGAAGGACTTATAGTTAAGCAATTTGTAAAATATAAATATGTAAAAAAAATTCACATATATCAAAGTAATAAATAGTAAGCATAATTGTCTTAAACAAATAACCTGATTGTCCAAGGAAAAAAGTGTCACCTTTCTACGGTTCCGCCTAGAATGAAAGGGACCTCCCAGCAGCTTACGTGTTTCCTGGGAGGTGGGTGTCATTAAAATGACCTTGAACGCAGTGGCGTAACTACTGTAAGGCAGCCCCAGCAGCCGCTTGGGGGAGCAAGCTACAGTGGGGCGTGCTGGGGCGGCCTGGGATGCTTCGGAGCCAAGGGAAGCAGCAGTGACTGCTGGTTTCTCTTCCTCTATCCTGCTTTAGCTTCTCCGTTATGTGTGTGACATCATCATGTCACACGCTTGGGAAACACGCTGGAGAGGAGTCCAGGGGGGGGGGGACACAAACTTTTTGGTAGGGAGAAGGGGCAAAATTTATAGTTACGCCACTGCTTGAACGCATTTCATTTAGACCAAAGTCCCCTGAGGAAGCTTACTACTCAGAATAAGGGCAGATATGCCCATCTTTCTCATTGCATGCAATGCGGTTCTCACAAGAGTAAATGTTGCAATACCTTGTCAGAATTATACAAACACATGTTTTCATGCTTGTTACACAACCTCCTTCACCCAGGATAAGTAATATAATGCTGTAGTATGTTGCTTTAGATAATATCAAAGCACTAGGTGAATCATCACTCCCTACAGGCGCTCTTCACACCCTACAGCCGCAGGTGGGGGATAAGGGAACGCCCGAGGACTCCCAACTGCCCCCCCCCCCCCCCCCCCCCCCGCCGAAGAACACTGTACGTCCCCAAATACCGGGAAACAGGACAGTTGGGAAGTATGTATAGGAGATGAAAAACCTTTTTAGGAACAGGACATTCCAAATGTGTATGTAGATAGGAGTGTACAAATATGCCACATGTACAATCAGCCACTTAGGAAAAAATGTTTAGGTGACGGTGTAATGGTTAGCATTACAGCCTCACAGCACTGAGGTCATGGGTTCAATTCTCACCATGACCCTAACTGTGCAGGGTTTGTATATTCTCCCCCTGCTTGCGTGGGTTTAATCTGGACTCTGAACCCTTACCCTGCTGTGTGAGGGCTCCGTTTCTTCCTCCCTGCACCCGGAAGCTGTGCAGGGAGAAGGAGATCACTGGTCCGGGCAGCACAGCAGGAGGCTGCCCGGACATAGGTGAGGGGGGGTGTCGCGGATCGGCGGGGGGTGCGTGGGGCGGCGGGGGACACTCCCACAAGCCAAAAATCTCTTTGGCACCCCCCTTCCAACATTATCATTTTTACCTAAATCCTTATTGCCAAGGATTTGTTGCACACTGCCAAGGGTTATATTCTCATTGTCAGGGGTTACAAGTGGTTCCATGCTCATTGCCAGTGTTACATGCTCATTACTATGGGTAACGCGTTTACATGCTCAATGCCAGGGTTCACATGTGGTTACGTGCTCGTTGCTAGGGGTTACATGCTCCTTGTATGCTCACATGCGGATGTCATGCAACTTCCGCAGAGCAGTGAATCCAGCCAGGTGACAGGGAGGAGCGGGGGGCCACTGGGTATGACAGCCCCTGCATCAGGCAGCTCCTCAGAAACCTCAGGAGCAGAGGGTCCATTCTAAAGAAAAAATGATTCCCCCCCCCCAATATCTTTATAGACTTACTTAGGTATGTATTTGTGAAGTAAATTCAGAGCCTCACTGACAAGGTTAGACAAAATTGCCCCGCTTAAGTGAATATCGCTTAGTAAAAAAAGAGCTGCCAGGCAAGGAAATTTTGACTAGATCGCTGTCTAGTTTTGATCAAAATTGCTGGTATTTACTATGAAATCTGCAAATAAATACCAACCAGTATGCTTCATTCTAGTATAGTCAAAATCGCCCATAGACAAAATCGCTTAGTCAAAAATTGCTGGTGCATCTAGTTAAAATCTCTTAAGTCAAAATCACTCACTAGAAAAAATCGCTCAGTGTGTACACCCCAGTAAAGAGTGTAAAAGAACTCTTGTACAGTCACCTACTGTGTATCACATGTTTGTGCTGTGCACTGTAGTGTTGCAGTACATCTATTGCTCACTCCCATTCAGCTGCCCTCATCTTGTCTTGGAATGTTCCTGGATTCGATTGCGTAACAAGCATTATCATCATTACATATATTTTTAGTCCACCCCAAGAAAGACATGTACAGTAATGTACCGGTCCTTACTGCACTAGGGCATTTGTGCTGATAATCATATGTAACATCCTTTACGTAGAAACGTCCATCCTTTCTTCCCAGAACTCCACCAAGCACATACAGTATATATATATATATATATATATATATATATGTATATCTGATGTTCTGCAGAAATGACCCTATCTATAATGAGAGACTTGCCCTTGTATCCAACAAGGCCTCGTTGATTCTTTTTTTTTTTTTCAATGTATGCTTGGCATGTTATTTATTTCCTAGTGTGCTGCACCTGTCTCTGTCTGTCCTCTGTGCTGGGTCACATTTCTGTCCCATAGTCTCTTCCTTAATGGTGGTGGAGGGAGGGCAGCAGTGTGGCAGAAGTTACTGTATACTTGCTGAGGAACAGCACTGGAATTGGGAACTATGGCCTGGTTATGGATCCTTGTCACACTGAGCTTAGTTTTCTGCTGCCCAGGTAAGATTGTGTTGTACGTTACGTCTTCATCTCTCTACTATCTCTGCTTGAACATTTATTTTCTACCACAGTTCTACCATTGGTACTAATACACCCATTTTCAGCTCAGAGGGAAAATTAGAATACGCTCCTATCTGTAACTCCTCAAAGTGTTTGTTTGGCTTCTATTTTCAATGCTGTATATATGTGAATTTCTTCCCTGAGATTTCATCATGTGTATTTTGGGCCTGTGTAACATATGTGTTACTTAATGTGTTTTAAAGAATGATGTGGTGTGTGCTCTTTAAAAGGCCATATGTACAAATATGCAAAGCATGGAGGCATGCAGAACTGTATATCTCTACATAGCATATATACTTGTGTACATAGCATACATTATTACTATTATTATTATTATTAGCGTTAGTTTCCATTGCTCGGAGTAAATTAACATATATATATATATATATTTACACACACACACACACATATATATAAAATATTCCAACAGAGAGCAGCACACCATACATAATAGTAGTAGAGTCCGGTGCCCTCCTAGGTACTCCAAGCAGGGAGTCCAACACAATCCATACAATGTTGTGTATTCAATGCCGTGGGCGAGCGGCGACAACGAGCAGGGCTTCCTGCTCGCTGTCACCACTCACCCTGTCAGTATTCAACGCACCCCCCTCATACGCCAATTCCCCCTCGCCCCGTTTTTTGAATGAGGGGGAATTGGCGTATGCGGCTCCAGAAGCAGCGAGACTCGCGGCTAAAAACAGCTCGTTTTCTGCATTAGCTGTTTAACCCCCTCGCCGGCCGCATTGAATACCTGCCAATGGCGGCACTCGATGAAAACTCAGATCAGGAAATGGCTATGCAGTCAACGTTTTGAAGTTTAATGGCACTTCTTCATCAGGACAACAACATACAGTGTAATGACAGACATTATATACATACCGAGTACAGAAATCCCATGTGCTCCGCCCCGCACTGCAGCTGGTGTCGTCTGGTTGTGACGTCATCGCTATGCAACACCGTCTACGTCCATACGTGACCACGCCAATGAGATCACCAGTGTCTCCATGTTGATCCCGTTGGCGTGGTCACGTAGGGACATAGACGCCATTGCGTAGTGATGACGTCACGACCAGACGACTCCGGGATTTCTGTACTCGGTATGTATATAATGTCTGTCATTACAGTGTATGTTGTTGTCCTGATGAAGAAGTGGTATTAAACTTCGAAACATTGACTGCATTGAGTGCCGCCATTGTATGGATTATATATATATATATATATATATATATATATATATGTAGACAATTAATGTGTGGCGCCACCTGTGTGTCCTCAACCAAAACAGGGTATAGTAGGCAATATCCCCCTTCGAATTAAGGGGTGTCAGCCAATCTTCAAAGCAAAAGTATTGGTAAGTTACTTAGAGAGAAAGTATGTGTTCAATGGATAAGGATGCGGCGACCAATGCTCATTTAGAAAATATATATATTAATAGTGCTAGCCTGCACTTTTGAAAAATAAGTAAGTCACTGGTGATATATGTGGACCTGGAACCGCGATACGTACCAAAATTGACTAAGGATAAAAAATTGTCAACGTGTGTATGTAAAATCTAAAATACATTTATTTGAACAAATCGGATAACATTTAAAAACAGACAAATAGTTAAGAAAATTCCTATCCTAAAAACTTTTTTTTTTCTAAAAATAGAGTATAAATAAATTCAAGGTGCAAAGAAATAAAGTTGCTTAACTTTTTGGATGAGGCAGGAGGGTTCTTTCCCTTGATAAAGTCAGAAGGACGAAACGCGTTGGGTCATTACAACCCTCCTGCCTCATCAAAAAAGTTAAGCAACTTTATTTCTTTGCACCTTAATGTAGTATTCCCCAATTGGGGTAGATCTTTATCAGTGGACAGGATTGGCCAGAATCTCTTGGCTAAAGATGTATTCTTATTGCTCCTGATGTTATATCTATTAACCCATGGTATGCGTGCCTTAACGTTATCACTGGGCAGATGTTGGCTATGTAATAACTGAGAGCGGGATAATTTCATTACTTTCGCCTTGGTCTTAATAAGATCAGTTAATGGGTACCCTCTTTCAACAAAACGGTTAACCATATCATCAAGGGCTGACTCCACCATCGACTCATCCGAGGTTATTCTCCGCACTCTCAACATTTGGGAGTATGGTAACCCCCTAAGAGTGGGTACTGGGTGAAAACTTTCATTACGCAGTACGGTGTTACGGTTAGTGATTTTCCTATAAAGGGATGTTTGTATATGACCATCCTTGACACAGATATTTACGTCAAGGAATTGTACCTCGCTTACATCCATATGCATAGTGAACTTGACCACATCAGAAGATAAATTGTGTACATTTAACAAATCCACAAGCTGCTGAGACTCACCCCGCCATAGTAACAGGAGATCATCGATATAACGATGGTAAAGGATGATCTCGGCATTTAAAGATCCCTGCTGGTAAAATAGACGTTGTTCTACCTGGTGCATGAATATATTTGCATACACAGGGGCCACTGGGGACCCCATAGCACACCCCGATATTTGCAGGAAAAACTTCCCATCAAATACAAAATAATTTTTTGTCAAGATGAGACTCAGCAGCTTCAACAACAATGTCACTGGAGGACCATCATAATCATGCAAGTCCCCTATGAAATTACCAACAGCCTCCACACCTGCATCATGGGGGATGCAGGTGTAGAGGCTGGTTACATCAGCTGTACAAATACAAGTGAACTGAGACAAATCTGTACCACTATGTAGTCCATCTAATTTCTGCAACAGATCAGTGGTGTCCCTTAAATAACTTGGCATTTTTTGTACATAAGGGTTTAACACACTATCTAAATATGCTGCTGCAGGGTGGAATAAGGACCCACAGGCCTAGATTATGGGCCGGCCAGGTGGGCGTTCCCTGCTCTTGTGTACCTTTGGAATGGTGTAGAACAAGGGAACCACCGGGTACTCCACCATCAATGCTCTACCCAGTTCGTTGCATATGTCACCGTTGGTGACTGCCTCATGCAAAACAATATCGAGTTCACGTTTATCGGGGGAATTGGGGGAGGGAATTGTTGTTTTATAAGTGTGTGTGTTCATTTGCCAATTGTATGTCCTTGAGAACGGGGAAACCCGAAACGCCGTAGGATTAAATAAAGGCTTTTTAATCTTGAACAAGTCTGGAGAGTGCCGCCGTTCCTGTCTACCTGTTTATATACATATATATATCTATATATATATCTATATATATATATAAAATACCGTATATACTCAAGTATAAGTCGACCCGAATATAAGCCGAGGCACCTAATTTTACAACAAAAAAACTGGGAAAACTTATTGACTCAAGCGGGACCCTCACTCGAGTATAAGCCGAGGGGAGCTTTTTCAGCATAAAAAATGTTCTGAAAAAGTAGGCTTTTATCTATATACAAAACGATAATGTTATATAGCACCCATACACAATTTACTGGGTAATTCCCTTCTTTCCTTTACTTCATAGGACCATAATCAACATAAACATTTAAATTTAAACATTTAAATATATAAAACATGTATTTAAAAGATTTAAAACAAATCAAACTTTTTCTTGAAATCGAATCTTGTATCAGAAGTGTTTTCCTTAGATTATGGATCACAACAGATACCCTATCTGTTGTGATCCATAATCTAAGGAAAACACTATATAAAGTCAAGTCCACGCCGACGTGGATAGTGGGGGTATGAAAAGGTCGGAGGACGTGTACCGCCGCCCCTCGCGGGCTCGCTGAGATCGCCACGCTTTGGGTTGGCGTTGATAGTGGGGGTGGCGTTGGGGGTGCATTTAACATAGTAAGCACCCATTACGGTGCTTATAAAATTAATTATATTATAGGGGGCACATTTAACATTGAAAACACCCATTAGGGTGCTTATACAATGGCATACAATGCGATGGTATACAATTTAAAATTGTATAACATTGGCTGCCATCGCGTAACATCGCATCGCATACCATCATATGCCTTATGGTCTGCGATGCGATGGACGCTGTGCTAGGAAACAAAAACCCAAGTACTGAATATTCTAAGAGAGGAAAAAGCACATGAGGAGAGAGGGCCCTGCTTGTGAGAACTTACATTCTAATGGAGAGTCGCAGACAGACAGGAGTGACACAGAAGGAGTAGAAGTGAGCATAAACAGATGATTAGGATAAGAGATGGCTGGATTTTATGAGCAAATGGAACTTGAGAGCCTGTTTAAAGTTTTTTTGGGGGTGTGGAGTCTTATAGGGTTGGGTAGAGAATTCCAGAGATAAGGATTACAACGACTAAAATCTTGGAGGTAGGAAATAACCAGTTGGTAGGAGAGGCGGCATGCATTTGTGGAGAGAAGAGGGCAGGTGGAAGTGTAAAAAAGAGAGACAAGGTCAGATATGTAGGAGGGAGAGGACTAGGTGATGGCTTTGAAAGTGAGTGTAAGGAGCTCAAATTGTATTCTGAAGGGCAAGGGGAGCCAGTGTAGGGCTGGTAAGAGAGGGGAGGTGGACACAAGGGCAAAGCTGCGAATTTCACAGGGAGGAATCAAGAATAATGCCAAGGCTGTTTACTTGGATTTTAGAGTAGATAGTTGTTCCATCAATAGATAGTGAAACTGTGTAGATGAGGCTATGCGGGAGGGTGGGAAGATGATAAGCTCAGTCTTAGACATGTTAAGCTTAAGAAAACGCTCTGACATCCAAGAAGAGATAGCAGAGAGAGCAGGGAAGGTGAACACTCATGTGCAGTTTTTGCATCTGCTCCAAGCAGCGCTGGTGCTACCCGCTCCGCAGAGGATGCAGTAAAGGGAGGCGCCAGGCTGGAGAGGCACACTCACCACTCTGCATTTCCGAAAGCACTGGCACGATGAGCACTTGCATCAGCGGGTAACGAGCATGTTATCCCACCTGGGCAGCCAACACGTAATCACCCCTGGTCAACGATGATGTTACTACCCATGGCAAGGAGCATGTAATCCCTGTGGCAAAAAAGCATGTAACTCCCCCCCCCTCCCCGTGGAAAGGAGCATGTAACCCCCTGGCAAGGAGCATGAAACTCCTGGCAATGAGCATGTAGCTAAGGGCATTATTCTAGTTCACTCTTTCTGACAAAATCCTTCTTAGATGGACAAAACCATGTGCACTGCAGGGGGGGCAGATGTAAAATGTGCAGAGAGAATTAGATTTGGGTGAGTTATTTTGTTTCTGTGCAGGGTAAATACGGACTGCTTTATTTCTGGAATCCTGGTGCAGTGTGTTTAAGAGGGACTCTACCTGGCGCAGTGTATCTAAGGGGCTGTACCTGGTGCAGTGTGTATAAGTGGCTCTACCTGAAGCAGTGTGCCTAAGGAGCTCTAGCTGGTATTACTGTGTGGTAAAATGTGAAAAACACACACTACTGTGTGATGTAATTTATTTATTTATGTAATGTGAATTGGCACTATTATATGGCAACGCCCCTTACCCACAAAGCCGAGATCTACATTTTTTGGCGTGCGCCTTCCACGCACACTATACCCGTTTTTAGTGTGTGTGTTTGGCACCAATTGCTTTTCTTATTCAGGGCACCAAAATGTTTTGTTACAGCACTGCTGCTACTGGGCACATTATGGCGGAAATTTACTAAGATGTGTATTCTACTTCACATGTGATGTTGCTATGGGCAACCAATCAGAATCTAATTCTTATTCATTTAGCACCTTATAGAAGATAGTAGTGAGGATCTGATTGGTTGCCATAGCAACATCGGATGTGAAGTAGAATACACATCTTAGTAAATGTCCCACTATGTGTATTAAAAATACTACTGCTACTTACATTATACACCCTTTTTATAGAAAGGCGCAATTTTATAGTTTTCAGGGGGGCGCCGAACACCCTAGCACTGGCCCTGGCTCCAGGGGGGGGGGGGGGGGCGGACTCTGACATCGTAAAGTCCTACCCCCACTTCCAGAAAATGTTGTGATTTGCTGGTCCGTATGAGGGGTGGGGCTAAAATAATGGGGATCATGTCACTTTAGCCCCACCCTCTCAGCACTGGCCCATGAATGGAGGTGATTATCTCTCCATCCTGCCTTCTTCACTAGGGTGCAGACAGAATGTAAGAGATTGTCCTACTCTTCCAGGGATGTGCAGTGGTGATCTTTCCATTATTCACGTGCCTTGGGAGGATGCCACTTTCTGGGAGGAGGCACTAGTATGCTTGTATTGGTATGGTCAGCCAGAAATGTACCAGTAACTGCAAAATATTTCCGCTATACTGTGCCATATGCCTTCTTGAATGGTGTAAATATAGAGCACATACTGCATCGACGACTGCACATATTACTTATCTTATGTGCAGCTCATCCGACCCCTGACTCTAATCCAAAGGGCACGGGACTACGCATCAGATTGGATGTCATACACATGCGAGTTGGGCTAATTTCTCCTGACTTCTCTGCACGATCGGCAGGAATCGGGTGAAATCGGGCCCAAATCACATAGTGTATGGGGGCCTTTACTTTGATGGGCATACGGTCTTGGGATGTGTGGTTCACTATGGAATTTGCTTGGTGTACTACTTAGTGTACAGAAGTGTTTCACATAAACAAGTTCCTGAACATTTTTACATTTTCCAGTTGCTTCCAGTTCAGAGAGTGAAGAAGAACATCTGCTCAGATATCTGTTTGAGGAGAAAGGCTACAGGAAGGATCTACGCCCAGTTGAACATGCAGATGATACGGTGGATGTGTATTTGTCATTGACCCTCTCCAATCTTATCTCTCTTGTAAGTCTACCATTCTGTAATATATTGTTATTAATGTAGAGAGTTCACTAAAGCTTTGGCATTGCATACACGTGACACATTTAAAAGGGCTACAGCATAGGGAAAAAATATTGCTAATCTTTTCATAATGTGTATTGTGAACCCCTCAATGTGTTATTCTAAGTAACATATCAGTGCTTTTTAAACAAATTAGAGAAGTACAAAGAGCCTATAATTGTGCTAATAAGATTCTCAATCCCACGATAATATAATAAAAGCACTTTACTCATACATTTAAAAATTGTAATCAGGCCATATAAAATAGGTCCAGGGATGGGTACTGGGGGTCATGGCCTAAGCTTCTATTTAAAATAAAAGTATATGATTAGTAATTCGGGGGGGGGGGGGGGGGGGTGTATCAAACCTTTGAAGCAGTGGATAATGTGTCCATAGTATCCAATCAGCTTCTAGCTATCTGTACTCCCGAGGTTTACATATCATTTATCAAGTACATTCTATAAAATTACAGATATAAACATACTGGTTGTGGTACTTCTCCTATTGACCATGCTTTACAAAGTTTGATATATTTCTCTTTATATGTAATATGTACTAAGCATTGCTTCTGCATTGCAATACATTCTCCCTCCTATCAGATACATACTGACATTAATAGCACCAGTATGTACCTAGAAATGGGCAAAAGGCAGCACCACAGTGGGTACTGGTGGGGAATCCTTGCAGGACATGAAAAGAAGTCCATATGATTATTTGGGTGACATCATTTAAATATGGAGTTACTCATCGGGTCTAAGCTCCACAATATATCATATTACAGTGCTTGGTGTATGGGGATGCAACCAAACCTCGAAAGAGGTTATGCCTGTTAGAAAACTCTAACAAGCCTGGACCTTTTTTCCATAAGAAGTAGCAGGACTGTCATAGATCGATCTTGCTGTATTCCTGGTAATGACCTGGGTGAGCCAGTGGAAGGTGCAGGGAACCAGAAGCAAGGTGGTTTCAGGTATCGATAACTCATGCACAGGGAAACAGTGGAAATATCTATGGGAGGCACAGAGGATTGGCTTGACCCAAGGCAGAGGCATGGGTGTGACATGTGTGCATTATGGTTTAAAATTTTGGTGTGCGCCTTCGGTGCACTTTGTCCCTATTTTTAGTTTGTCTGGGTCCTAAACTTTCATCCTGGCTCCTAGTTTGAAAAAAAATCTGTCAAGCCTTGGTCTAAGGGAATTGCTCATTGCCAAGGGGGATGTCTCATGCCGCTGGACGCACCTAATTGAAAGAAATTACAGCCAGGCAGAGAGCACTGTGCGCTGCCTGGTTGTAGTCAAAGCAGTGGCATCAATATTTTCAATTCTCCCTCTGGACCACAGGCAGCCAATCAGGAGCGGCATTGGTGGTATTGGTAGCCACTCCTGATTGGCTGCCAGACCCCAGTGGGAGAACTGAAAATATTGATGCTTCTACTTAGACTACAGCTGGTACAGCGCACAGATCTCTCTGCCCGGCTGTCATTTCTTTCAATTAAGTGCGTCCAGCGGCATGAGACATCCCCCTTGGCAATGAGCAATTCCCTTAGACTATTCCCTCTCCCCCTTGACAATGAGCAATTACCTCCACCCTTGGCAACGAGAAATTCCCCTCCCCCCTTGGCAAAGAGCTATTTCACTCCCCCTTTGCAATGAGCATTTAACTCCCTCTTGGCAACAAGCATGTATTCCTCAAAGGCAATAAGCATGAAGCCCCCTTGGCATCGAGCATGAAGCCCCTGGCATCAAGCAAAAACCCGCTAGCAATGAGCACGTAGGTAAGCGGCACTTATGTGTCAAATATGTAATGGGCATTACGGTTTGTTATATAGTATATAATGGGCATTACGGTTTGTTATATAGTATGTAATGGGCATTACGGTGTGTGGCTTTATGTGTAATGGGCATTACGGAGTTTGCTAAAATGTGTAATGGGCATTATGGTGTGTGGTCTAAAGTGTAATAATACTCTCCTTTATTTGATGCCACGCCTCCTTCCCATGAGGCCATGCCCCCTTTTTGTCACGTGGCTTCGCCGCACAAAGGTCTGCCCTTCTTGTTTATTTGTATTTGGGACCACCCATTGCCATAATTCTAGATTCGCCTATGCTTACTGGCAAGAGTGGAACCATTGCACTTGAGACCCTGGCCATCTGGAACCCCACAGATGCTACTGGGAATTGGTAGAGCTAGGTCAGTGGATGTATACACACACATGCATGGACCATGGAAGAGAGAGGAGGCATGTTGGATGGGCCTAGATAGTGCCTTCTTGCCATCCCTACTTTCCTGTCAATAGCGACACCAGCAGTCTTATCTCTGCCAGCAATAATTTTATTTCTAAATGGGCATAGGCCACCCCCCCCCCCCCCCAAAAAAATAAAATAAATAATGGCCATGGCCCTGTGTGATGTACCTGATAGGATTGACCCTCTAATCTTATATCAAAATACTTTCCCAAGATAAGACGATCAAAAAAAATTATGAAAAAACATTGATTTCTAATTACAAATCATTGATTTTTTTTGTCTGCATCGCTTCATTTATTATTATTATTATTATTATTATTATTATTATAATTATTTGTAGTATTATTATTATTGTATTCAATTTATATTGCAGAAAGAAGCAGATGAAACTCTGACTACAAATGTCTGGGTTGAGCAAGTAAGTCACTTATTAATATTCGGAATATTGTACTTCAGAGACTGAAATGTTCATAACAACACACACGAGGGTTTGATTCATTAGTGGCATATTTGCTCCGGGGAACGATTGTGCAGCTCTGCGCATGCATATAAGCATATATATACGCATGTGCAGGGCCACAGTGCAACACCTCCGACGACTAGAGGGGACGGGCAGGGGGAGGACAGGGGGCTGGTGCAGCGTTTCCTGGACATGCCCACAAAAATGGTGGGTGCGCCCAGAAAAAATGTTAGGCGTCCCCATGCGAATGCAAGCTGGTTGAAACCTGCATGGGGCGCAGTTTATACTGATTTTTATTTGCGAACGGGGGAAAAGTTTTCGTTGGTTGGCGACCATCAAATGATTTTTCCCTACATGGTGCCCCAGCAACCTTCCAGAGAGCTATGAATAAGTTGCTGCAGCACCACAGGGAATATGTAGCTGCAAATTTTTTATGACATTGTTATTTTCAGCTCTGACTGGGAATCACACCTACCAAAGGTGGAAGCCATTTTACAGTCTCTACGGGCACACGTGTTTACCGCCAAACCTGGGAAATATGCCATTGGTATGGTAGAAGCCAAATATTTGGGCTACATTGTGGGCAGTGGACAGGTTAAACCTCAGCCTAGTAAGGTAGAAGCAGTCCTCACCTGGTCTAAACCTAAATGTAAGGACATTTCTTGGTCTGGTGAGATAGTATCGTAGGTTTAATCGAGATTTCGCAACTAGAGCGGCTCCACTGACCGAATATCTTAAAAACCAGTCCCCCAGATAAGATAACGAGGTCTAGACCAGTGGAAACTGCTTGGCAGGATTTAAGATGAGCTTTGTGTACTGAGTCTGTCTTGCAAGCTCCTGACTTTAGAAAACAATTGGTGTTACAAACAGATGCCTCTGGGAAAGGATTGGGAGCAATCCTTTCCCAATAATTAGATGGAGATGAGAAGCCCATCCTTTACCTTAGCCATTATTTATTGCCCAGAGAGTACAAGTACTCAACTGTAGAGCGGGAGAGCTTAGCCATTGAGTGGTCAATTGAGTCCTTGAGGTATTAGTTACTGGGATGAGAGTTTTTGTTGGTCACAGACCCTTACAATGGATGCATACAAACAAAGAGGTGAATGTTCATGTAACCCGTTGTTTTTTGGCCTTGCAGCCATTTAAGTTTCAAGTAAGGCATCATCCGGGTAAACAGTTCCTCAATGCCAATGCCCTTTCCAGGAGGTTGTAGGTCCTGATCCTCCAACCAACCCTATGGTGAAGGTAGTGGAGGAGGAAGAAGGTGAGGTGGGTGACCTCTGGAAAATGGTGGAGGGCTGTGTACCTGGGCGGATGTCAAAATAGAGGTGGGCAAGGTAGAGAGCTTGCCTAAAAATTGTGTTGCTTTACCAGGGTGGTTGAAGCTAATGGAGGCGGAGTGTGGCATAGAGAGCATCTCCCCTATGTGGAGAATTCAGACAAGGCTTTGGAAGCAGTAGCAGAATACCAAGTGTGTAATCAGCTTGAGATTTCCTGTATAAGGGTTTCCAGGGCAGAGTCACCTTGCTCTTGATGGTGGAGTAGCTGCCCAAGGGATAGGCTGGGTGTGTGTGGGGGTTATTGTAGGGTCCTTTCCAGCATTGGCTAGGCTGAGAGTACATGTATGCTACTGCCTGTAATACCAACTGCTTATGGATTTAACCTGCTACGCTGTAACCTGATGTTCAAAATAAACAACAACGTCTTCAATCTTTGTTTGTGATCCTTGTCACAATACTTACCTATAGGTTCGACAGTAGGCCTGTCCTCCTCATATAGAATCCATAGGGCACTGTACCTGTGAAAGAATTATACTCATCATTTCCTGTGGTGAAGATTGTGTCCACTTTGTTCCAAAGTAGGTGTAAAAATAAACGAACCCTGTCCTGTACCACCGGACTGAAATTTTTAACATGGGCGTCTATGATGGGAACCACCCACAGAAGCCCATGTCAATTTTTAACATGGGTGTCTATGGAGCGGCGCACAGCCAATCAGCTGCGGAGTTGATTGGCTGTTGGTGGACCCGGTGAATGGCGTCACCGCGGAATCCCTCATTCCATGAGGAGGAGCCATAAGTGTAAATATACTTGTGGCTCCTCAGTCAGGTGGTACGGGACAGGTACCCTATGTATTCTACATGGAGAAGAGGACAGGACTTAAGAGGACAGGCCTTTTCTAAGGTGTGTGTGTGTGTGTGTTATTTTACTATTAGTTATCTTGTACAACTACAAGTGCCAGTGGGCACTTTAATGCCCAGCATGCTGGGACTTGTGGTTCTCCAAGTCACTGGACCAGCTCAATGAGCATGGGGATGGTTATTGTCGAGTGGAGGATGGCACATTGTTTTTTAAATTGATTTATTATTTTTTTACACTTAGAAGCCTGCACGGATCTCTCTGAACCATGCAAGCTTCAGCCAAATATGCCTGGAAAATGAGTATTTTCTAGGCGTATTTTCAGGACTATTATTGGCCGTATTTTACATATGGCATGGTAGTAAATTTGAATTCACCATTTTCGAAATATGAATGAATATACAGTACAAATACGAATAGCCGTATAATGGCCTTTGTAAATTCAGAAAATACAACTTGGCCGTATATGGTTATGTATACGGTCATTAGTAGCCATTTGATGTTAGTATATTTCTCCCTGTGTCCCTGTGTCTCACCTGCACATTCTCTTTACAGGGATGGTTTGACACAAGACTTTCATGGAATATGACGGAGTTCTATGACATTGATATACTCAGAGTTCATCCAGACATGGTGTGGCAGCCAAAATTAATCCTGGAGAACAAGTGAGAGTGGTTATCAGCAAAAAGCATTACAATTATTGACTAGTACAGGTTGTCCCCCTTATCCGTATATTTCAAAAAACAAAATATTCCGTATATTTCAAAAACCAAAACAGTGGTTTTTCAGAATACTTCGGGATTTTTTTGTTTTGTCCCCCCCCCTTCCCCTTTTTTCCTACTTACCTCATCCCCTGATGTCCATAGGGCCATCGGAATCCTTTTCAGCAGTATCCTTGGTCCCAAGGATGCATTGCGCGTTTGAGCAATGCATCCTTGGGACAGGAGATGCCGCTGAAGAAGATTCCGCTGCCGCTGTTGACGCCAGGGGACACCGTGGATCTTGGGAGACCATCATGGCACCACCAGGGGATCAGGTAAGAATGAAAAAAAATCTGAAATCCACAAAAATCCCTTATCCAAAATACTTGTGGTCCTGAGCATTTCGGATAAGGGATACTCAACCTGTACTTACTTTTACTCAACATATGATCTGCCTGTATATATGAATGGAATTTGTGTGTAGCATTCAAAGCAGAGATCTTCTCTTCAGCTGCAGCCTTGATTACTACTCAGTCTCTACTTCCTACTTTTATCATATTTCTGAGGTCAACGGAGTTCAGCTTACTGTAAGTTGCTGTGCAGAACTTGAGAAGGACATAAGCAGACCAAGCCATTGAAATTTAATACACACAATAAACTTTTTCCACATGCAGTCAATAGCTTTCCTAGTATAAAACAAAGGGCCAAATGTAATAGGGTGAGAGTTTCAGAAAGTGAGAGATTTTGGGAGAGTTTTCCCATGTTTTTTAAAGCAGCAATCAATTACATGGCCAAAATCAACCTGATTTTGCAGTGTAATTGATTGCTGCTTTAAAAAACATGGGAAAACTCTCCCAAAATCTCTCCCTTTCTGAAACTCTCACCCTATTACATTTGGCCCAAAGTTTCTGATCCGGAGGTGGATGCTGACCAGCAGCAGCTGTGATGTTTGCTAATGATGCAGCCTACAGTATGTGCTGTTTATTGAGATACCCACCAATTGCAGCTGTAATCCAAGTGTACCTCAAGTGGACATTGGCTACATCATCAGACTTCTAAGCAACCTTGTGGTTGTGGCACATGGCTGCTGGTGTCAGCGGCCAGCACCCCTCCAAAATGCTTGCACCAACTGACTTGAGCCCCCCTGTCATTGCCCAGGAATGCCTATCAGACCTGCATGGATATCCATGCTGTTCTGATCTCTATCAGACAGCATTAACTGTAGGAACAAATGCTCAGTTCTTGCTGGATGCATGCACAGAGGACAAAGAGACTTCAGAGAGCATATAAAGTAGGTGGAGTAGGTTGTGTGAAGTCTGGTCTGTCGAAGACACAGGTGTGTTAATAGGGTATACGGACTCATGATAGTTGTCTTTAAGTTGACAGTCATAAGGTCAACCACTATTGGTCGACAGGGTCAAAAGGTTGACAGGGTCAAAAGGTCGGCATAAAAATGTCAACATGAGATATTTTTTTTTAAACAATGGAGCCGACATGTGCCGAGAGGCGGTATTTCATGCCCTGCTATCCACTATGATGTGGAGGGAGAATAGAATAGTATGCCGAGAGCAGCGAGGCACCGGGTGCGAAGCATGGTGAGCATAGTGAGCCATGCGAGGGGACGCGGTACACTTAGACGGGGTCCATACCGACCTATGTCGACATAGACACAAAAAACGTATGAAAACTATTGTCGACCTCACCTTTTTCATGTCAACCTTTTGACCCTATTGAACTTTTGACTGTCGACCTTTGACCCCATCGACTTTTTGTCTGTTGACCTTTTGAGCCTGTCAACCTTTTGACCCTTTCGACATTTTGACCATTGACCTATACTGGTCAACCTTATGACTGTAGATCTAGACATTGCAGATCTAAAATACCATAACGTTAATAGTCCATACATTTATTTCATGCAATCAAAGGAAACATACAGTACATGCAGGAGGCCAGCACAGTTTGCCAGCACCATCACACCAAGGCTGGATGAAAGACCACATGGACCTGGGGCTGAAAATAATCAAGAGCCTTTTATGTAGGGCTGCCATGAGGATTACCCTGGTCCCGGATTGGTTGGAGGTGCCCGATTTGGCCACAGATTCCCAGTACCCAAGTTCCGCTCAGCTCTCGGTGGCCCTGGTGATCAGTGTATCGGCCCCAGTTTCTTACTGTATTTATAAAAGTAGAAAAAAAGAAAACTAATTTAATACTGTACAATTTCAACCAGTGGCAGTAAACAAATATAATTAGTATCCTGTTTTGTACATAATGTCTTACAGTTATCACAATTCTTGTTTTCTAGCAATAATGGCAACTTCGAAGTGGCATATTACTGCAATGTCCTCATATCAGCCAATGGCTTTATCTACTGGCTGCCTCCAGCCATTTTCCAAACTCCTTGCTCAATCAATGTCAATTACTTTCCCTTTGACTGGCAGAACTGCTCTCTGAAATTCAGGTAAGTATTTTACTTTTACAGTAATGCCAACTGTCAAAAACATATTTACATCTTTAAAACTGTCCTCCCCTTAAAATGGGGCAGATGTATTAAGCCTTAAGATAAATGCAAGGGTGATAAAGGGGTATATTCTAGTTCATTCTTTCTGACAAAATCCTTCTTAGATGGACAAAACCATGTGCACTGCAGGGGGGCAGATGTAACATGTGCAGAGAGAATTAGATTTGGGTGAGTTATTTTTTTTCTGTGCAGGGAAAATACTGACTGCATGATTTTACACTTCAATATAGATCTCACTTTGAAGAAAAACCCCACCCAAATCTAATTCTCTCTGCACAAGTTACATCTGCCCCACCCGCAGTGCACATGGTTTTGTCCATCTAAGAAGGATTTTGTCAGAAAGAATGGACTAGAATAACCCCCAAAGAGAGATAAACGTCCATCCAATCAGCCCCTTACTTACTTTTTTAAACAAAGCTTGTGTCACACGTAGCCGCGACGGAGCGCGGCGGGTACAGTACTCACCCGTCCGCGCCCGCCACCGGCTAGCGTGTGCAGGCTCCGGTCTGCAGATGGCGGCAGCTCTGGGTAGGGATGCAGGGGCAAACTCAGGATTTTCAGAAGGGGGTTTCCAGAGGGGCGGAGCAAAGCATAGAGATGGACACTTAGGTGACCTAGTATATGCCGGGTCAGTGAAAGTATTATAGATAGACCAAATTTATAAAAATAATAATAATAATTATACACACACACACACACACACACATATATATATATATATATATATATATATATATAACAGGAGTGTAGACCCCAGGGCATAGCAATGTATTGGGGCCCCTACCGATCCTCCAGTGGTAGGGGTGGGGGAATCTTTGATGTCCCGCGGGTGGTAGGGGGTATTATATCAACCGCTCAGCATGTAGGGCCTGGATCAGTAATTTCCACTATTTACCCCTTTACTGTACAGATGGTGGGAGATGGGGTGGGAGAATGGGGCATTGGGCTGAATGAAGGGCCCTGATACATAACTTCCAGGGTGGTAGAGGATGTTTAATATGCAGAGGAGGGGTGTATAGTGGAGTGGGCTTATTATTCATAATTTTCTGGTGGGAGGACAGCTTGCTTGACTGCAGATATCTCCTGTTCCCAGAAATAGATTTCTTAGATTTTAATGGAAATAAAACTAGAGAATCCCACCTAGCAAATGCTATTGGGTACTAGGGGATCAGAGTTCAGGAGGCAGAGCAATCTGCCAACAAGTATATAAAACTACATACCAGGTGTGTGGAGCTGGAGCAGTAACCAGCTGCTGGAAGGCTGATATCTCTGGTTCTGGGAACAGTAAAGACAAGCTCCTAGTGTCCTTCAAAGGGGGAGAGTCCCAGCTTTTGGAATATACCCTCAGCAAAACTCCAAGTCAGACAGAACCTAAAATATCTGACTGGGAATAGCAATTAACAACTTGGATGGGGACCACTGCTTTGAAGTCAGATATCTCCGGTTCCCAAGGGCCGATTTTAAAAATTCTTGTACCCATGGAAAGAGGGGACCCTCAGCTTTCAGCCTTAGACTCCTTGGGGGGTTTCTGGGTACTCAGAAACCCCCCCTGCGTGCGCTACTGGGATGGCAGCAGGGGAGCGTCGGGTAGCGGCGTCCTTGCAGATAGCGGCGCCGGGAGGCCGGCGTCGCCATCTTGGTTGAGGGCAGGAGGCGGATTGGCCCAGAGTGGAGGTTCCCTCCTCATCCTGCACTGACAGCCAATGGCAGGCGCCCCCTGGGGATATAGGGGATCTGCCTAGGCTGTTCAGTGTCAGTGCAATGAGTCTTTGGAGTCATTCACAACTCCTAGCTGATTCCCGGATCCTGGCTAGTTTTCTCCTGACTCTGGTGCCTTGCTCCCTGCATCTTTATACTAGGAAGTTTTTCTCCTGACACCAATGCTGCAAGTCCTACCTAGTGCTTGTCCCTGCTTGTGTCCCAGAATTACCCTGCACAGCATTCCGCTGCCCTCCTTCATACAACTCATTCATTCCATCATCTTTCAGTCGTCCGGATCCATTTCTTCTGTCATCAAATCAACCTCTTTCCGGATCTTCCTCTATGTACTCTGGCTCACCAAGTATACGTTTCCAGATTTACCTGCCCGTTATTAGTATTGTGCTGGACTCTATTTAATTTATCCCAACTGTCACTTAAAGAAGTATTTAAGTGGAGTTTATCATTTATGAAATATGTTATTAAACCTGCACGTTTCAATCCTACTCCTCCTGGTCCGTCTCCGGCTTCTGTGCACCACACGACTCCATCCAGCCCTTTAGCCGTGACAGTTTGCACTGACCCGATGGAATCGGGTGAAGCACAGGCCTCCATGACGGATGTTCTTCAAGGCATCATGGCTCGCTTGAAACAAGTAGAGGCTACCCAGCGTCAAGTGGCTCAATTTCTCCAGACCTTGTCACCACCTCAGGCGGCTCCCTCAGTTTCGGCAGCACCAACCTCCGGAGCTTCAGCCTCTGCTGCTCCCCCTGGGCCAGCTGCTCCTCACCATCTACAGCTGTCAACCCCCAGTAAATATGACGGGTCCCCGAGGGGGTGTCGAGGATTCCTGAATCAATGTGACGTTCATTTTACCCTCCAGCCTTCCAATTTCCCCTCGCCCAAAACTCGGGTGGCTTACATTGTGTCCCTACTGGCGGGTCCAGCCCTGGAGTGGGTGTCCCCCCTTTGGGAGCGTGCGGATCCCATCCTCAACAACTATGAAGAGTTTGTGGCCTCTTTCCGTCGCATCTTCGATGAGCCTGGCAGAGTTTCCTCCGCAGCCACGGAGATCCTAAGGATTCGTCAGGGCAGTCGCCCGGTGGGACAATATGTCGTACGATTCCAAACCCTGGCTTCCGAACTTAGATGGAACAAAGAGGCTCTCGTTTCTGCCTTCTGGAACGGCCTAGCCGGTCGCATCAAGGACGAGTTAGCAACTCGTGATTCTCCTTCCACCCTGGCTGAACTAATTTCATTATGTAACAAGGTCGATCTGCGACTCCAAGAACGCCAACTTGAGAGGAATCGCTCTGATCGCCTTCGCCCTCGATTCCCTTCCAATGTCGCACCAGCTTCCAAACCAACCCCGCCTCCTGCAGTGTCAACAGATGAGCCCATGCAAATCAACCGCTCCCGCCTTTCCCTCGAAGAGAAGTCCCGAAGACGGCGAGAGAATCTGTGCATGTACTGTGGCTCCTCAGCTCACTTATTGGCTTCCTGCCCGCTGCGGCCGGGAAACGACCACTCCTAATCTTCCCGAGGGAGGTCCGATTAGGAGTCTTGCTTCCATCTCCCTCTTCTTCTGATTCCACCATTCCAGTTACTCTTGTGTGTCCCCAAGGGAGAAAAAGAGTTCAGGCCCTATTGGACTCTGGAGCAGCGGGAAACTTCCTTTCTTCTTCTTTTGTCACCCAACATGTCCTGCCCGTGCAACCCCTGGATCACTCGCTGGTTCTCACTGCAGTGGATGGGAGTCGAATTCGTAGTGGACAAATCACCCATCAAACCACCCCGGTGACACTGCTCATAGGAGCTCTACATCAAGAGACCCTCGAATTCTTCATTCTTCCACAGTCCTCACACCAAATGGTCCTGGGCCTTCCCTGGCTCTCCAAACATAACCCACACATCGATTGGACCACTATGGAGGTCAAGGCCTGGGGAACAGATTGCCAGTCTACTTGCATTCCTCAGATCCTTCCGGTCTACCAGACCCATCCACAACGTGAGGGTAACTGTCCTTCATCCTCTTCAGCTCCACCCTTGTCTATAACCACACCATATCGTTCATTTACAGATGTCTTCAGTAAAGGAGGTGCCGACACCCTGCCTCCTCACTGCCCTTGGGACTGCCAGATAGAACTGGTGGCCGGGAAATTCCCTCCTCGTGGCCGCATCTATCCCCTGTCGCTACCCGAGACTGAGGCCATGTCCTCGTACATTCAAGAAAACTTAAACCAAGGTTTCATTCGACCATCTACTTCTCCGGCCGGGGCCGGGTTTTTCTTTGTGAAAAAGAAGGATGGCGGTCTTCGGCCATGTATCGACTATAGGGGCCTGAACGACATCACCATTAAAAACCGATATCCCTTACCCCTCATCGCAGAATTATTCGACAAGATCAGAGGGGCGGCAATCTTTACCAAATTGGACCTGCAAGGGGCCTACAATTTGATCCGGATCCGTCCAGGTGACGAGTGGAAGACGGCTTTTAATACGCGCGACGGTCACTATGAATACCTGGTGATGCCCTTCGGCCTTTGTAACGCCCCCGCCGTCTTCCAACAGTTAGTGAATGATATCTTTCGGGACTTGCTGTACCACTCCATCGTAGTCTATCTAGACGATATACTCATCTTCTCTCCAAATCTTCAACTTCACAGACAGACAGTGTCCGAGGTCCTACGACGTCTTTGCCAAAATCAACTGTTCTGCAAGTTGGAGAAGTGCGTTTTTGAGGTCACGTCCATTCCATTCTTGGGTCACATTCTCTCCGCCACTGGGATAGAGATGGACCCAGAGAAGGTGAGAGCCATCCAAGACTGGGCAGCCCCCACAACACTCAAGGAATTCAGAGATTCCTAGGGTTCTCAAACTATTACCGGCGATTTATCCGGAACTTCTCTACTATCGCTGCTCCCCTCACTGCTCTCACTTGCAAAGGAGCTGATCCAAGCCGATGGTCGCCAGAAGCATCCTCTGCCTTCCAGCAGTTAAAAAGAGCATTCATGACGGCACCAATCCACCTCCAACCAGACCTCGACAGGCCCTTCATCCTCGAGGTGGACGCATCCTCGGAAGGAATCGGGGCCATCTTGTCACAAAAAGGTGAGGATCAAGAATTACACCCTTGTGCCTTCCTCTCCAAAAAATTCCTTACGGCAGAGAAGAATTACCCCATTGGGGAACAAGAGTTGCTTGCAGTCAAAACTGCGTTAGAGGAGTGGCGATACCTTCTGGAGGGGGCACGGCATAAGATCATTGTGTATTCAGACCACAAAAATCTGTCCTTTCTTAAACAGGCTCAGTGCCTTACTGCCCGCCAAGCCCGTTGTGCCATGTTTTTTGAACGCTTTGATTTTCAAATTAAATTCCGACCTGGAACCACGAATACGAAGGCGGATGCTCTATCCCGCTCCTTTGAGACGACCTCTGACCTAGAGACACCTCCTCGTCCAATCCTCGATCCGGTGGTCTTCGCCCAAGTAACCGTACAGCCATCTCCTCCTCCAGGTAAAACGTTCGTTCCTCCCGAACTCCGCAAGAAAATATTGTCATGTGCACATTCTTTCCGCTTCGCAGGGCACGCAGGAGCACAAAGGACCTTGATGTTCCTGTCACGTTCTTATTGGTGGCCAACCATCCGCCACGACGTAACCAACTTCGTCGCCTCTTGTGTAAGGTGTGCTCAGCATAAGGTGCCCAGAACAACTCCCGCTGGTCCTCTCCGCCCTCTAACCATTCCCACAGAACCATGGACCCATCTGTCTATGGACTTCATTTGCGAACTACCTCCCTCAAAAGGTCATACCGCAATCTGGGTAGTGGTTGACCGATTCTCAAAAATGGTCCATTTTGTCCCACTAAAAGGTCTCCCCTCTGCTCCAGTACTGGCTCAGCTATTTATCTCAACCATTTTTAAACTTCACGGACTGCCCAAAGAGATTGTATCCGACCGCGGAGTACAGTTCGTTGCAAAGTTCTGGAGAGCTCTCTGTGCCGCGGTACAGGTCAAACTCAAGTTTTCCACTGCCTTTCATCCCCAGACCAACGGCCAGACAGAACGGGTGAATCAAGACTTGGAGGCCTTTATCCGACTGTTTGTCTCGTCTTCCCAAGATGACTGGGTGGATCTTCTCCCGTGGGCAGAATATATGCATAACAACTCCTATCACTCTTCCTACGGAACCACCCCCTTCTTTACAGTATTCGGCAAACATCCACGATCTCCGGATTTCTCAGAATTATCCTCTTCTGAAGTTCCAGCAGCAACCACTTCATTACAACGCTTTGCTAAAATCTGGTCGGATGTCCACACCGCTCTTCTTAAATCTTCCGCCCGATACAAGAGGATGGCAGACAGGAAAAGAAGGTCGGGGACCGGGTATGGCTGTCTACCCGCCATATACGCCTCCGTCTGCCTTCTATGAAGCTGGCTCCTCGATTCATTGGGCCATACCCTATCACCCAAGTCATTAATCCGGTCGCTTATAGACTTCAACTTCCTCCTTCTCTAAGGATTTCGAATTCCTTCCATCGGTCCCTCCTCAAGCCTTTAAAGTTGAACTCTTATCAAAAGAAGATTCCCAAACCACCCAAGATTAACTCCGAAAGTGGGGCTGAAATCGAGGTAAGACGCATTATAGACTCTCGTCGCCGCAATTCTCGTATCCAGTATCTGGTGGAGTGGGTTGGGTTTGGTCCCGAAGAGAACTCTTGGGTGGATTCCATTGATTTGCACGCTCCAAAACTGATAAAGCAATTTCTCCAGAGAAATCCTCACAAGGCCCATAGGCGCCCTGGGGTCACCCTGAAAAGGGGGGGTACTGTCACACGTAGCCGCGATGGAGCGCGGTGGGTACAGTACTCACCCGTCCGCGCCCGCCACCGGCTAGCGTGTGCAGGCTCCGGTCTGCGGTTTGCACATGGCGGCAGCTCTGGGTAGGGATGGCAGCAGGGGAGCGTCGGGTAGCGGCGTCCTTGCAGATAGCGGCGCCAGGAGGCCGGCGTCGCCATCTTGGTTGAGGGCAGGAGGCGGATTGGCCCAGAGTGGAGGTTCCCTCCTCATCCTGCACTGACAGCCAATGGCAGCCGCCCCCTGGGGATATAGAGGATCTGCCTAGGCTGTTCAGTGTCAGTGCAATGAGTCTTTGGAGTCATTCACAACTCCTAGCTGATTCCCGGATCCTGGCTCGTTTTCTCCTGACTCTGGTGCCTTGCTCCCTGCATCTTTATACAAGGAAGTTTTTCTCCTGACACCAATGCTGCAAGTCCTACCTAGTGCTTGTCCCTGCTTGTGTCCCAGAATTACCCTGCACAGCATTCCGCTGCCCTCCTTCATACAACTCATTCATTCCATCATCTTTCAGTCATCCGGATCCATTTCTTCTGTAATCAAATCAACCTCTTTCCGGATCTTCCTCTATGTACTCTGGCTCACCAAGTATACGTTTCCAGATTTACCTGCCCGTTATTAGTATTGTGCTGGACTCTATTTAATTTATCCCAACTGTCACTTAAAGAAGTATTTGAGTGGAGTTTATCATTTATTAAATCTGTTATTAAACCTGCACGTTTCAATTCTACTCCTCCTGGTCCGTCTCCGGCTTCTGTGCACCACACGACTCCATCCAGCCCTTTAGCCGTGACAGCTTGTAACATGGCAGTTGATTGGCTGGACGTTTATCTATCTTTATCGCCCTTGAATGTATCTCTTGTTAAGGCTTAATACATCTGACCCAATGTACTTTATTACTATTGCATAACTTTCCAAACAATGTGTAACTGGTTAGTAAGCAAGGCAAACACAGCAAGACATTATTCTTATTTTTTAAAGGCTCAGTGTTCTATTTATTAAAGCAGAACAATTATTTGGTGACAATTGCCATTATGGCTGGTGATATGGCTATGATTATGGCTGGTGATATGGTTATGATTATGGCTGGTGATATGGCTATGATTATGGCTGGTGATATGGCTATGATTATGGCTGGTGATATGGTTATGATTATGGCTGGTGATATGGTTATGATTATGGCTGGTGATATGGCTATGATTATGGCTGGTGATATGGTTATGACTATGGCTGGTGATATGGTTATGATTATGGCTGGTGATATGGCTATGATTATGGCTATGATTATGGCTCGTGATATGGCTATGATTATGGCTGGTGATATGGTTATGATTATGGCTGGTGATATGGCTATGATTATGGCTGGTGATATGGCTATGATTATGGCTGGTGATATGGTTATGATTATGGCTGGTGATATGGTTATGATTATGGCTGGTGATATGGCTATGATTATGGCTGGTGATATGGTTATGACTATGGCTGGTGATATGATTATGATTATGGCTGGTGATATGGCTATGATTATGGCTATGATTATGGCTGGTGATATGGCTATGATTATGGCTGGTGATATGGTTATGATTATGGCTGGTGATATGGCTATGATTATGGCTATGATTATGGCTGGTGATATGGCTATGATTATGGCTGGTGATATGGTTATGATTATGGCTGGTGATATGGCTATGATTATGGCTGGTGATATGGCTATGATTATGGCTGGTGATATGGCTATGATTATGGCTGGTGATATGGTTATGATTATGGCTGGTGATATGGTTATGACTATGGCTGGTGATATGGTTATGATTATGGCTGGTGATATGGCTATGATTATGGCTATGATTATGGCTGGTGATATGGCTATGATTATGGCTGGTGATATGGTTATGACTATGGCTGGTGATATGGTTATGATTATGGCTGGTGATATGGCTATGATTATGGCTATGATTATGGCTGGTGATATGGCTATGATTATGGCTGGTGATATGGTTATGATTATGGCTGGTGATATGGCTATGATTATGGCTATGATTATGGCTGGTGATATGGTTATGATTATGGCTGGTGATATGGCTATGATTATGGCTGGTGATATGGTTATGATTATGGCTGGTGATATGGTTATGACTATGGCTGGTGATATGGTTATGATTATGGCTGGTGATATGGCTATGATTATGGCTATGATTATGGCTGGTGATATGGTTATGATTATGGCTGGTGATATGGTTATGACTATGGCTGGTGATATGGTTATGATTATGGCTGGTGATATGGCTATGATTATGGCTATGATTATGGCTGGTGATATGGCTATGATTATGGCTATGATTATGGCTGGTGATATGGCTATGATTATGGCTGGTGATATGGTTATGATTATGGCTGGTGATATGGCTATGATTATGGCTATGATTATGGCTGGTGATATGGCTATGATTATGGCTGGTGATATGGTTATGACTTTCAGTATTTGCAGAAATAGCTAGGTTTCCATTGATCTTGTCTGAAAATCACTTCTCAATGGTCACAATATTAGTTCTGTTGTTGTCATGTAACTACAGTGATAACAGAAAATAACCATGAAAATTATTTAATCTTTTTATAAATGAAAATTTTTGTGTGTATGATTGCAGCTCATTGACTTACAATGCTAAAGAAATCAACCTGCGTCTGAAGGAGGAGCAGGATGATGAAACAAAGAGATACTACTCAGTAGAGTGGATTGTCATTGATCGGGCAGCTTTCACAGGTACCGTGTCTACAAGCAGCGGCATACCCTATTCTAGAACAGACACAGGACGAGATGTACTAAGCCTTGAAAATTGATAAAATAGAGAGTGATAAACTACCAACCAATCAGCTCCTAGCTGTCATTTTTCAAACACAGCCTGTGACATGGCAGAGAGGTGATTAGCTGATTGGCTGGACGTTTATCACTCTGCATTTTATCATTTATCAAGCTTAGTACATCTGGCCCACAGACTTATAGAAAATGCGTCATTGTGTTGATTTGCTGCAGGAACCTGATGGTGTGATTCCTTTTCTCTGCATTATAGATAATGGAGAATGGGAGATTGTCCACATTCCAGCCAGAAAGAACATTGACAAGAGTGTGTCTCCTGAGAGCTCCCAGTACCAGGACATCACATTCTACCTCATTATTAAAAGAAAGCCCCTCTTCTACATTATAAACATCCTGGCGCCTTGTGTGCTTATTGCTCTGATGGCAAACCTTGTGTTCTATCTGCCAGCTGACAGTGAGTGCCACATCACTTTCTGATAGGAGCCCATCAAGGCATGAGATGTGGGATGCCTAATATGGGGAGATCTAAGGGGAAAGAAGCTGTTCTAGAATTAAATATTACTCTTTGGATTATGTATTACATAGGTAGACGCAGGGGGGTTTCTTGTTGCCCGAAAACCTCCCTCCTCTTACCAAGTGCCTTGAATGATGACAATAGCAATGGTATAGAATATGATTACTAAAGCTGCTGCAGTGTAAAGGTCAGAGCACTGGACCACTGGATCAGAGAGCAGCTATCTGGAGGAAAAGACAGGAGCCTTACCATGAAGTGGGAGATTGTGAGCTTAGAAAGTGCAGTACTAGTTCTATTATGTTTGTGTATTTATTTATTATGCTATATTTAACCTTTTCCTGACCAATTATTTTATTTAAATGTTTGAAACAGCCTATACTATAGACCAGTGCTCGCCAACCTTAGAATAATAAAAATATAAAATCTGGTAGTTTCTCAGGTGAAGTCTTAACAAGGAAAGGAAAAGTGTGTCCTGGTGTGGTGCACCAAAGAGAAATAAATTGTAACAATAAAATGTAGCCTTTAATGGAATATATTTAAAAACGGCGAAATATAAAAAAACATATACGAATGACTAACAAAGTGAGGGTGGTGCGTGTTTAAAACCAGCACATGCAGGGACTTCTTGTGTGTATTGTGTGTCTCTATTATATTAATGTAGCTTATGCGTTCCGAAATGTATCTGTATGTTGTAACAGTATCTATAAGGCAGACAAAGTCAGATCTCCATGCTGTGGGAGCACTCCGTTACTGTTTAATAACATTGTTTCTAGACATGATTCTGTGGTTAGAAACTGTTACTTGTCATGCAGGAACTGTCTATGATAGACAAAATCGTGCACGAGCTGCCAGAATGTGCAAGTGCCTAAGTTTGATAACAATATATCGACTTGTAGAATAAGTTGACGCAGTGTGTCGATTTTTAAGTTAACCATACACACTTTAACAATTAGTATACTTGATAGAAAAGTTTTCAGTATGCGTGTGCAATAGAATATGCATAACACATTTGAGGATATACAATGTATTATTACTGGCAATTTAGAAGGTACACCTGAATGCAATATTGTATTATAATATCTGATCACCACGGTCCTGCCGACGGGGAAAAATGTAATGTTGACAGTGTTAACGTAATAAACTTAAGTGGGCAATATAATTAATTATGTGAATGGGGTATAAACCTTGAAATATATGCAGCTCACACTGGAATATTAAGTGAAGTGTAACACTTCAGCTATCAGGAGTAGATCTCACAGTGACAGTGATGCCCGCTTGATGTTAGCATGGATACTGTTTACACTGAACAGACAGGCAAATGATAACAATATATATTTTACAAATTAGAGCCCTTAAAAGGGCTAGGTGTTAGGAATGCTGACGCTTGTCAGTGAGACCAGGAGAGACAGAACACATAAGAGTATGCCTGCACGGCTGTGCTGCCGGCGCACGTTTCGCTTGTCGCTTTATCAAGGCAAAGTTTCTCAAGTGGTCTGTGTACCTACACTTTCAGCCCTTGGCCCACCATTTTGATCTAACCACCACCTGCAGCGTGGAGGCTGTTCTGTGGATCCACTCTCATCCCGCAGTAATTCCCATTTACCTTCCCGCTTACCTCCACTTTGGAGTGTCAGCTGTGCTGCTGTCTCCCACTGGTGGTGTTGACATTTGTGGGTCTTTGAAGCAGCCAGGACACTTACACTGGATCACTTCCTCCTAACTGTCTCAGCAATACTAAAGGTAGGTGAGCTACCCAAATTATGTCCATGAGCTACTGGTAGCTCACGAGCTACAGGTTGGAGACCGCTACTATAGACCATCTGTACTGTTAAATATTAATACTATATTCCATACAGTATCCGATTTATAAAAAGACCAATTTTCATGGCTATTACCGCTCCCCCAGACTAAAACCATGACAAAGGTCGTCTCACAAAACAGATATCAGGATGTACAGTACATGCTGCCCCAATAATTGTGTTTTATAAGTCATTATCTGTTTGCTTGTTAATTTAATTAGCATTTATTTGCATGAAACAACACAGGATTCTGTATATAACATCCTATTCTTGGCAGGTGGGGAGAAGATGACCTTGGCTATCTCAGTCCTGCTGGCTCAGGCTGTCTTCTTGCTTCTAATCTCACAACGCCTTCCAGAAACCTCATTGGCGATCCCGCTCATCAGCAAGTGAGTCACTCTCATGTGGTTCATACTACTTAGCAGAATTACAGTGTATTGGGTCTGATTCGTATTTGTAAGTAAAGCAAAAAGCAAGGAACTCAGCAAAACCATGTTGCACTGCAGGTGGGGTAGATGTAACAGGTGAAGAAAGAGTAATACCCCTTTCACACTAGCCTAAACTCCCGGGTTGGGTCCGGGAACAACCCGGGACTAGCTCTGGTGTGAAAGGTTCCAGGGACAAATTCCCGGGTTAATTTTCCAGCAATTCAACCCTGCTAGGTAGCAGGGTTGCTCCCGGGTCCTTCTAGGGTTACTGGCTGGTGTGAAAGGTGCAGGGACATGTCCCTGCTTCCCGTGTTGCCTCTGCTAGTGCTGATTTGCTAGCAGGGTAACTTCCTGTTGTGGTGGACACTCACAGACATGCCCAGAGACAGCATACAGCGTGCAGGGAGACAGTGTGCATGTTCTGTGGCACCACAGACCCCAGAAGTGCATTTTAACCCCTGAAAGCCTGCAATGTGTGCCATGTCTTGGACAAATGAGGAAGTGAGAGAGCTATTAATCATAAGAGGGGGAGATGCTTTCATAAGCCTTTTAATTTGTTTTATACAAGTAAACAAAGGCTGAAATACTACAAATGTTGTAATGTGAGCCTAAAAAAGGCCATTTTCAATGCTATTCTCATAGAAATGCAGGGTCATCCCGGGTTCAGTGTGAAAGGTGCCGACCCGGGTTGTCCCTGCTTCAAAAGCATGTGTGAATGGGTCCCAACCCAGGAATGTCCCTTCTTGTCCCTGGAATTTAATTCCCTGGTTTGTCTCTGCATTTCTGGTGTAAAAGGGGTATTAGATTTTAGTGGGGTGTGTTCAAACTGTAATCTACACTGCAGTGGGGAAAAAATATGTCTAATATTTATGGGCTACATGTATTTGTTCCCTTTGAATAGCAACATGGTTTTTTAGAGTAAGAGATACAAAGTTACATGCTTTTTTTGCTTTACTTACTGTATACCACTTTTACAACAAAGTCCCGGGGTTGACATGAGATTTTAAACACCGTTCCAAACCAGTTCAGAACTGGCACAACTCCATTTCCAATGTGGCTCTGACCTAGATTACACTGAGTCTCTCAGCCGCAGATACAGTATGTGTTAGCGCTGCAGGAAGCAGCATCCCTGCAGTAGATTACCCCATGCAGTAAGCTGGAGTTGACTCAGTTGCCCCTTAATTTAGGTCCTTTCCGGTACCAGCCATGCAAAATATCCAGGTTGAATTCCCAGGTTGCAGGACCCTTTTTCACTGAGACGTGACCTGGGTTATCAGTGGAAAAGGAGTATTACAATCATGAATCTGGCCCATTGTGTCACTAAGTGCAGAATGGAGCAAATCTGCTTTAAAGCATAGCGTGTACCCTAAAGACTAATCTGTGATTTTCCCAATTAGAAACATTTATACATGTAGGATTGTAAATGTATGACAACCATAATTTATACCATATAGTTCATACACGATAGCTAATGTAAATATGCACAGACCAGTTCAGGGGATGACATATACATTTCAATTAAAATAAATAAAGTCCAATAGGAACAGGATCCACTAAAAGTCCAATAGGAACAGGATCCACTTAAAGGAAGTTAAGAGTGGTGTTTTCTCCATTCAAAGTGCATTTACCACTTCTAATATATCTTGCACCATTTTATTATGATTTTTCTCATTTCTATTCAAATTATGTCATTGTCTGTTTATTTTAGTATGTTTCTCTTTTAGTAATAAATTGTTTCAACCTACATGTTGTTTAACATTTCGTTCCTCAAAGCGCAGTTTTCTATTTCTTCTTTTTTCTTTATGTACTAGGGGACTGACTATCCCTAACCTAAAACTAAATTTGAATTAAGCCCCAAGCAGCACCTGGTCTTACCCTTGTTGTAGTACACACCTGGTTTTCTTCCAATTAAAAAATAAAGATTGTAATGTATGGGTACCCTCTGACAATGAGAACAATTGCCAAATTGATTAATTCCATTGTCAAAATAGTGTCATGGTATGATGGATCTGTTTTTCTTTCTGTTCTTCAGATACTTGATGTTTATCATGGTGCTGGTGACAATAGTTGTGGTGAGCTGTGTTGTCGTGTTGAACATGCACTTCAGGACTCCCAGCACACACATCATGTCAGACCGCCTGAAAGAGGTAAGAGCCAGCATACTGACTGCCACTGACAGCACATTGGTTTCTGAGGGAATGCAATGGAGCTGATTCTGAGTGGGGAACAAAGCAAATAAGAACAAGTGCTGCACTGCAGGTGAGGCAGAAGTAACATGTGCAGAGAGATATAAATGTGAGAGGGTTGTGTCTAAACTCAAATCTAAATTACATTTCAGCATTTGTGAGCTACATGCAATAGCAGCCAATATTTACATTGCATACAAAAATAAAGTAAATATGCGTACACCACTTGCATTGCAACATGCAGTGGTGTAACTTCTGGAGGCAATGGAAGCATTTACCTCTGGGCACCAGATTTCAGTGGGCCACTGTAAAACAGACACAGGTAGACGTTCACTGCTGTGGGTGCCAACACTTGTACCCATAAAAGACTGGTGGTGCTAGTGGCAACTTCAGTACCAGCCGCACAGCTAGTTCTAATGTCTCCTTGGCTGTTAGATGCAGGTTGTGACCTGCAGCTTTGTGCCATCATAGGGTATGTCTCCACCTCACGCTCTACCCGCTCACAGCTTTCAAGGGAGTGCCCTGCTTTTATGATGCAGCTGATTCTTGACTGCAGATGCCGCCCAAGGCTGCATGATCCCAAACACTGGAAGCTCTTCTCATCTTCTTTGGTGAAGTGACATGAGAGGCAAGTCTTCTTTAGGGGAAGGGGGTATTTATGTGTTATTTTTCTTTAGGAGCCCAAGTGTGTTTTTCATTGGGGGACTTTTTCCACTGTAGGACAATGGGTGGGATGCTCTAAACCAGAAATGTGTTAAAGACCCCATTATCAGGGTTTTTACCGCATTTCTGTATGCTCTATTGCCCCTCTGCACTGTCAGCGCTGCGGTGGGATTCGCCTGCAGTGGGATTGCTGGCGAGTCCCTGCAGAAGCCTATGGTCTTCTTACCGCAGCGCTGTGTGAGGGATCCGTCACCCAGGCTCTGCGCATGTGCTGATGGACTCCCAGGTCTCAGACTTGGAAATCCAGCATGGGAGCCGCATCGCAAGGGACAGCTCTTAACGCAAGAGCTGTCCCTTGTGTTAATAATCGCGTATGCTAGAGCATATGTTAGGGGGGAGACATATGTTAGAGCATCCCGCCCAATGTGTTTTAACCACCCATGCTGGCAATCACTTTACCTCTCATTTGCACCCTTAGCTATACTACTGTTCATGATGCGCCAATGGATGATGGGGAGGGGAACCCTTGATTTTGCCTCTGTACACCTGCTAAGAACTTGTACCCCTGGCAACATGGTTTCTTACAAGTACAAAGTTACTTGCTTTTGTTGCTTTAATCCCAACCCAGCATCGCCCCCAGTACAGGGAGATGCATCTGAACATGACAATAGACTGAGGGCCATTTTTGGCATTATGTAAGAATTACAGTGATATTGTCCTGACTCAAACACAACTTTATTTCCAACTGTCTTCCAGCTATTTCTGAACAAACTGCCCCGTATATTACATATGTCTCAACCAGCAGAATCGGATCCTGAGCCCTACAGTGGGGTACTGCTGCGTCGCACCAGCTCAGTGGGGTACATTGCTAAAGCAGAAGAATATTTCTGTGTTAAATCGCGAAGTGAACTTATGTTTGAAAAGCAGTCAGAGCGCCATGGTCTGACTAGCCGAGCCACACCTGCAAGTAAGGACCACACTGGCTGTATATATGATACTACATGGATGCCAAATGTTATAGGACGACTCAGTCAATAGGAATAGAAAATAGCTTACACAGGAAGGGAAGAGCCTCTCACTCACCTAGACCTGAGCTGTAAATAGGTATCAGCAAAGACAAATGGATCCTTCACTAAAAGAGAACCTTACAAAATCTATCACACTTGTTTGTACAAGTTGTAGAGAAGAGCAATATATGGTTCAACCTACTCCAGATGCTTTAAAGGCTTAGGGCCAAGCTTCAAAATGTGATAAAATAAGGAGTGATAAACAGCCACCCAATCAGGTCCTACCTGCCATTTTACAGGCTGAGTTTGAAAAATGACAGGTAGGAGCAATCTGATTGGCTGGTTGTTTATCACCATCCACTTTATCACTTTTTGAAAATTGATACATCGATATATCTTTATACCCCTTTCACACCAAAATCCTTGGTCCAGCCCGGGTCAATGAATACGGGTTTCATGCAGTGTCTCAGTGGATTGAAACCTGTTCCCACTGCAGGCTGGACATGTGTTATTGCCAGGGCTTCTCCCCTGAGACATCATCGCCAAGCGGCTGTGAGCTCACGCTCTATACTGCCTCATAACCTGTTCCTTCTCAGCACCAACCCTGCTTACTGTCCGGGTTGGATTCCCAGGTCACTTGACCCAGTTATTTTTCAGGGAACCTTTTTACATGAGCTGAGACCCAGTTGAACCTGGCAATAACCCTGCTTAGGGACCAATTCAGATCTGATCACTGATCTGCAAAGTTGCGAATGACTGCCCAGACAGCGAATGGATCGCTATTCACTTTCCACTCACTGATCCATACACAATTCACAAACTACCAAATGATTTTTCCAGTCTATGCAAATGTGAGTAAATCTGACCCTTCTAAGATAGGCCGGCTCTGAAGTCACAGAGCCTCCCTTGACACCCCTGGGAGCATACTTGCCTACTTTTGAAAACTAGTTTCAGGGAGATTATAGTTGGTAATAGAATTTTGCAAGGCACCCCATTGAGGGGTGTGTCTACTGTAGTTCCCAATAAGGAGAGATTGTGAACGTGGCACCTAGAAGCGTGGGTGTGCACTGCTACATCTGAGAGGAATCTTTTAAAATGACTTATATCCAAATGTAGATGAGCCCCAAAGCAGTTAGTAAGAGATACTATACTTGCTAAAGTGCTGGGAAATGGTAAATGTATCTGTTTCTCATTCCTCTTTTCCACAAAAATGTAACAGTGTAATGTGGGCTAGGTGAAATGAGGGAGATTGCTAGACTAATGAGGGAGAGAGGGAGATTGCTGCTATTTCAGGGAGTCTCCTGCAGAATGCAGGAGGGTAGGCAACTATGCCCTGGGAGTTGCGTATGTGTATGGGCCGCGTGGCACATGCATGACACCTACTAGTGAAGAAATCCTGATACTTTCCTTTGGTAGCTGTTTGCAAGGTGATTGGCAGGAAGTAGGCATCTGGGGGTGGTAACGCTAGGCTTGCCAAAGAATGTGCTAGGAGCTTCAGGGAAAACGCAGGCATGCCCAAGCATTTTAGGGGAATGTGTGATGTCAGCTCCAGCACGAATATGCCTGTATTCATTGCAGCCGCAGAGTACGTCAAGTTCTAGGAGGTGCTTGCGATGGCTGGTGACAGTGGAAAAATCATTTGATGGAGGAGGACTAATGCAGGATTTTGATCATTTTTGCTCCTCTGCAAAATTCTTTGCTAGCCATACAAATCTATTTGCACACCGTACACATTGATTTGCAAGGTGGGATTTCACTATTCGCTGGCCGCAGCAAATTCGCTCAGCAGCGATCAGTTCTGAATTAGGCCCCATGTCCCAGCAAATAGTAGAAGTGATCTCATTAGTTTTTCCCTTTCCCTTGTAGGGATAAATCCACTGAATGCAGACGGGTCACAGGACCAGCTCTATGGTGAAATGAAGCCAGCCATTGATGGCGCTAATTTTATTGTCAAGCACATGACAGAAAAGAATAATTACAATGAGGTAAGCGAGGATGTTATTCTATATCACATTCTGAAATTGCGCCTTTTATTTACAGGAATTTTGGTCGAACTGTCTGGTTTTTTTAGTCAGCCAGTAATACCTCTTTCATAAATGCATCAAAGTCCTATGTTTTTGCACGTAAATGTGCACAGTCCTAGTATTTCTGTATGTGTGAAAGGAAACAAGGGCCTTCATTCTGATTGATCTGCAAAGCTGCAAAATCTGCAGCTTTGGGGGTCATCTAAATGGCGCACGCCGCCCACACAAAGCTCCGCTCGCTGCAAACACGGTGAATCTCCCCGCACACATACGAATGGATGTTTTGCATCAACATCCATTCGCAGATTGCATGGGGTGCAGAAATCATTCAATGGTGTCTTAGATCTGCGGCGCCCCTGTACAGGAAGAGGACGGGCAGCTGACATCTGGTGGCGTCATCTGCCTGCCCCCAGCCCATGGGAACGCCCAGCGTTTTCATGGGAACTCTCATGAAACGCTGGGTTTTCTCATAGGCGCCACCCACGCTACCCACCCACAGTGCTACAGGCGAACGGCCCGGTGAATAATCAATTTGCCGCGTCCACTTGCACAAAGTGACTGCACATGCACTTAAACGTTTAGGTGCAGTTTATGCGAGTGTGCAGGGCAGCATGAAAACCAGAATCAGGGCCAAGGTCCCCGACCCTTCTTACGGCCAGGATCGTCTGAGAGACCCAGGAATTCCTAGACCGAGCAATTTCCCGGGTCTGATGTCTGAAAGAAGTATATGTGTCACTTTTACAGACAAACAGTGAAAATGCAGGTGGTCTTCCCTTGTAACATGCAGTACTCCATATTTATAGACAGTACTAGTTACCAGCCCATTAAAATAATGAACAACATAACTATAATGTCAGCGTCTGCAGCTGTAAGCTCCCAAATGTAGCAACACTTGAATTGTTCTGTCATATGCCATTTAGTGGCTGCCGGTGAGCAAAACACTTGAATTTCCCCATGGAGGTAAGAAGCAGGGTTAGCCTTTCATTTAATAGGATGTTTGGTTATACACATGGCTTATAATATGAAAACTAATGCAATTAAAACAAAAAATGTACAAATGTGACACCTGAGATATGTCCTAATGCCTTTATGTTGTGTGTCATATGAATAACTGGTAAGCCCGCTTGAAGCAAAAGCTTTGAAAGCTAGTCTGCTACCTTCTGTGCATGTGTGAGAAAGAGATGTAGTTTCACTCTCTGCCAGCAGATGACAGTGTTTTGGGGACTCACGGACACTAGCCATATATAGGCCCTTATTCTGGTTGGTGCGGCCAGAGCCGCACACGGGGCTCCGGCCGCACAAACCAATCCCCGCCCACCCTACGGATCGCCACGGCCGTCCGTACACGGACGGCTGGCGATCCGCATAAAAATGGTGGAGGCGTACGCCTCCACCATGGTGGGAGCTGCCCCCTGCATTCGATGGTCGTCGACCATCGAAGGCAGGTCCGCACGCCGCGGCAGCTCCCGCAAGCTGAGACCACACGGACAATCGTCCGTGTGGTAGCTTGTATGGGGGCTGAAAGCTGACATCCGGCGACGTCAGCTTTCCGCCCCCATGAGTTGCGTCATGGCCTCATTACCATGCATACGCCCCGCGTTTGCATGGGAACGCCCATGAAACGCGGGGCGTACACATAGGGAAATGAGGGCATGATGCCTCTCACGCCCCTATACGCCCCCTTTGCGGCGGACGAAATACGTCTGCGGCGAAGGGGGCTGCACATGCGCAGATTCACCTCTGCGCATGTGCAGAGTAAAAACATCGGCGGTACGGCCGCACGCGGGCCGTACCGTCCGAATTAGAATAAGGGCCATAGAGAGGATATGTATACAAAACACTGAGAAAATATGTGTATTGGTCAATATAGGGCAACCTCTTCAAATTATATGGTTCAAACAGGGACACCATATAAGTATTATGGGGGGATAAGATACAGTATCATTTAGTTTTGTCACCCGCTATATCACTGAATGTTGCCCCTACATGGACAGCTGGATTTCCTGCCACATCACCTACAGGATGCAATCACTTTAGTATACACATTGCAGGGATGAGCTCCTGTCGAAGCCTCTATGGGGCATGGCCAGCACTCTATGAGCTGCTAACTATGCCCCCTGTCTGTCTCTCCCAGTGAATAGATGCAGATGCTGTGCACATGCACACAGCATCTATTTATCATAGGGAGACTCCCAGCTGATCTCCACTGCGGGATACTGCCTGCCAGCTGTGGGTGGGACACAGGACAGTCACAAAATATCGGGACAGTTGGGAGGTATGCATATATATATATATAATAAATGGGTCCCTTATTATTGTATTTGTATTCCTCTGACTTTAATTATCGATAGATAGATAGATAGATAGATCGATCGATCGATCAAAGTGTTTTATATAGTGAGCTACTGCTCTGCTGCTTTGTCTTAGGATAAATTTAAGTTGTTTTAAAGAAATGCACTAATTATTATAATGACACTTTTAGGGGGTTATCAAAGCTTAGAGAGAGATAAAACTGTAAGAGATAACATTAACATTAACCTCGGGAAAGGGGGGCATGGCCTTGCAGAGATGCACAGGATTGTGAGGCCACCCCCCAATTTGGCTGCTGTGGGGGCATGGCCAGTGCTGTGAGAGCTGCTGGCCACGACCCCTGTCCCCTCTGCCTCTATTCACCCCCTCCGTGACATGGGACAGTTCTTGCGAAAATTGGACAGTTGGGTGGTATGACCCTTTCAACTAGTTAGTCCAGGCCAGGAATTCATTGGAAAGTGGGGAATCTCCTCAATAAATCGGTATGCCACCTGAGTATACCTCAGGCCTGAGCTGCCATAATTACTATTTAGACAAGGTCCGCCAGCCATGACATTGCTCCCTACTAGATGAGGTTAAGCGGGTACATGGAAGTAAGGTGACCCTCTATGTGGCTGTTTCCCAGCTTTTCCAGGATGCAGAGCCTTCTGATAGTTATGCTTTTTTAAACCCTTTTTCACCCTGTTACACACAGAAGCACTATGCAACATGATCACACTGATCGCATACAGCTCATACACAGGCCTACTGATTTCTGCTTAATATGACTAAACTTGCACGCAACTAAACATCATTTGTATGGTATGGTAGGTTGGGCGCTCACCTGCTGTGGTTTCTGTGTGATTTAAGCTGCTCGTCTCCAGAGAGGGGGCCACCCTCCAGAATTTAAAGTTAAAATGGGGTGACAACCACTGTGGGTGACAACCACTGTGTGTTACTGGATTGCAAGCACCTACAGTATTAATGGAAACAACGTATAGTGCAACATCATTTGTGTAGATTATCAAAAAGCAAGGTTCAGTGTAATATGATTCTTAGTAAATTTAGGTGTTTGATCAGAAACAACTCTCACATATCCCAGTGAAGCCAACCAGCATGTTTAATCTTGACCATACACGAATCTAATAAATTTACCCCTTAATATTTAATCACAATTAATATATTTTCTGATTAACCTTAGCATTAAATATTGTTTGGTAAGACAGAAGTAATAGATAATATCTTCTCATTGGAACTTTGTATTCTCCGCTGTTACTAATTTTCCCTGATCAATTTCTCTGTAGGAGAAAGATAACTGGAACCGCATTGCTCGGACTGTTGACCGATTGTGCCTTTTTATCGTGACACCCGTTATGCTCATTGGAACCCTGTGGATATTTCTAGGAGGAGCTTATAATGTACCTCCACTCTATCCATTTGCTGGGGACCCCTATGACTACAAGGAAGGACACAAGAGATTACTATAGAGCCTGCTGGCACTCTCCAGTCCACCATCAAGTCTCAGTCTTGTGGCTTTAATTCTGTTTGGTATAATATATATTGTTTTGTGAAAGTATGTACAGTATTTCTTGAATCTATTATAAAAAATCCTATATTAATTCATAGACAACATTGCAAGTTATAATAATAGACAAGAGTTACCACAATCTGCATCCCAGATGCAGATGTGATCTGATAAAATCGTTAGAGTGCATGGCCAGTGAATGCACTGTGCAGACTTTTTCGGGGTAACATGACCAGAGTATGTGCTACGTTACGACTACAAACCGCAAATCGACGTGTCAACTGCACACACATACAGATAATAGCACGCATGCACAAGGCCACTCAGTGAAAAATCCAGCGTCTTTTATTGATTGCATGCAGTTTGCAAGTAGAATGACAGGAAGCCGGTATTTTGGGGTGGTAACTATCCGTTTTCTGGGAAGTATCAGGGAAAACACAGGCGTGCCCAGGCGTTTTCAGGGAGGGTGTGAGACATTAGCTCCAGGTTTGATCAGCCTGTTTTTATCTCACAGGCAAAGTATGTTCTGCATTATGCAAAAACTGCAGACTGGAAAAAACATTCATTGATGAGTTGTGAATGGATTTGCAGCAAATCGCCGATCAGCGTGATTTTTGCAGCCTTGCACAGAGCACGTTTTCCCTCTGGTGGGAGAGTGGCTGTCTGACCGCAGGACTCGGGTAAATCACCCTGCTGAGATCAGGTCTGAATAACCCCAAAAATCCCATATGTCCAGCAACTTGGAGGTTAGCCCAATGTGTGTTTTTCCATGACTCAAAACAATGAATGTTATTTCTTAGTACATAACAATTATTTTCTGTCTGTACTTTGTATTATTATAATATATTTATCTATATAATATATTTATCTATTTGCTGGTAAGTTTTTGGACTGTTGGAGGAAATTAAAGCAAACATGGCAGACAATACAAAATCCTTAATAATAAAACTATTTTTAAACAGAGCTGTTGAAGATTTTATATGACTCACATGAGAATTATTTGTACATACTATACATACATATATACATACATACATACATACATACATACATACATAAAACAGTTTGTGGACTTCAGTTTCAATCTCCCCTTCAGTGGCTTCTTAGGTATGACAACATTGTTTGCAGTATACAGCTCATAAGAATTGTTGTCATCCCAGGAAAAATGGTATTATCCACTATATCAAATATCCTAAAGATGTGAAGAGTTTTACTGGAGCTTTTCACAGGGCAGCCATCATGCCATCAAGGGGGGTGCTGCTGGGAATCCAGTCCTGGGTCCGGACAGAAAGGGGGGGGCTCAGGACTCGAGTCTATCAAGTATAATTTGTCATAAACAAAGTTCCCATTTCCTTGAAGCAATGTAAAGGTTGAGAAGTGTGGTCAGTGCTACGGACACTGGACGTCTCACCAGGGGCCAGGGGGTTCAAGAAGGGGAAGGGGGTCTGTGCCTATTTTGTCAATGCTGGGCCTCACAATTCCTGATGGCAGCCTGGGCATACTTGCCTACTTTTGAAAACCAGTTTCAGGGAGATTCCTATAGCATACCTCCCAACTTTCCCGACGCAGCCCCCCCCCCCCCCCCAACCCCCCCACGGGAAAGAGCGGAGCTACAGGTCATGTGGGCATGGCCTCTATAATCAGGACAGTTCGGAGGTATGCTATAGTACTAAAAGCAGCAAAAAGAAAAAAATAGTGTAAGTATTGTACTGCATCCATACATAGCTCGCATAAAACACTGGGCGTTCCTCTGTTCCAGCCCCCTGCCCGCCCCCTTCCCTCCCCTGAGAGTGCGAACACCTCGGCGAGAGTGATACTGGACGTGAATCAGGCCCAAAGTGCATTATACACTGCCACCCCATATTACACACAGAGCCATAGGTACTCTTTACCTAGAAGGGCGCCCGCGATTGGAATCGCGGGCGTCGGGGGTAAAAAATCGCGGGCATTGCGGGTAAATCGCGGGTACATTAAAATCGGGTGCCCGCGATTTTCCCATAGGAATCAATGTTAAAAACGGTGATTGACCGCGATTTTAATGTTAAATGCCTCAATGCCCGCGATTTGGCCATAGGAATCAATGTTAAATGGGCCACAGAGCCCTAATAGTCACCGTGAACTCTGAAATGGCCCCCACAATTGTTAACGCCACCCCATCAACGTCAACCCGAAGCGTGGCGAGCGCAGCGAGCCCGCGAGGGGCGGCGGTACGCGTCCTCCGACCTTTTCATGCCCTACTATCCACGTCGGCGTGGAGTTGAGAATAGAATAGTGTGGCGAGCGCAGCGAGCCACCGAGGCCCGAAGCGTGGCGAGCGCACGCGGATACCTTCACAGGTAAACGTGTCCCCTCGCGGGCTTCACAGGTGTCCGCTTTTCGCCACGGACACCTGTGAAGCCCGCGAGGGGACGCGTATAACTGTGAAGGTATCCGCGTCCCCTCGCGGGGCTCGCTGCGCTCGCCACGCTTCGGGCCACGGTGGCTCGCTGCGCTCGCCACACTATTCTATTCTCAACTCCACGCCGACGTGGATAGTAGGGCATGAAAAGGTCGGAGGACGCGTACCGCCGCCCCTCGCGGGCTCGCTGCGCTCGCCACGCTTCGGGTTGACGTTGATCGTGGGGTGGCGTTAACAATTGTGGGGGCCATTTCAGAGTTCACGGTGACTATTAGGGCTCTGTGGCCCATTTAACATTGTTTCCTATGTAAAAATCGCGGGCATTGAGGCATTGAACACTAAAATCGCGGTCAATCTGATTTTTAACATTGGTCCCTATGGGGGCATCGCGTCGCACCCGATTTTTAGTGCATTCAATGGTCGCGATGGCCGCCCTTCTAGGTAAAGAGTACCGAGCCATATTACATTATACACAGCCCCCATATTACATTATACACCACCCCCCATATTACATTATACACCACCCCCCATATTACACTATACACAGTCCCCCATATTACATTATACACCACCCCCCATATTACACTATACACAGCCCCCCATATTACACTATACACAGTCCCCCATATTACATTATACACCACCCCCCATATTACATTATACACAGCCCCCATATTACATTATACACAGCCCCCATATTACATTATACACAGCCCCCATATTACATTATACACCACCCCCCATATTACACTATACACAGTCCCCCATATTACATCATACACCACACCCCATATTACATTATACACAGCCCCCATATTACATTATACACAGCCCCCATATTACATTATACACAGCCCCCCTTATTACACTATACACAGTCCCCCATATTACATTATACACCACCCCCCATATTACATTATACACCACCCCCTCATATTACATTATGCACAGCCCCCATATTACATTATACACCACCCCCCATATTACATTATACACCCCCCCATATTACACTATACACAGTCCCCCATATTACATTATACACCACCCCCCATATTACATTATACACCACCCCCCATATTACACTATACACAGTCCCCCATATTACATTATACACCACCCCCCATATTACACTATACACAGCCCCCCATATTACATTATACACCACCCCCCATATTACACTATACACAGTCCCCCATATTACATTATACACCACCCCCATATTACATTATACACAGCCCCCCATATTACACTATACACAGTCCCCCATATTACATTATACACCAACCCCCATATTACATTATACACCACCCCCTCATATTACATTATGCACAGCCCCCATATTACATTATACACCACCCCCATATTACACACAGCCATATTACATTATACACAGCTCCCCACACACACATTGCAGTTACTCCCCCATATGACATTATATACAACTCTCTGTTACTATAGTACATTATATACATTCACGGTTCACCCCATATTACATTATAAACACACACCCCCCCCCCCCCACACACACACACACACACACACAGTGCACACAGTTTCTCTCCCATATATATTTCAGCCCACACTCCCCAGTACACACAGCACTCACCTAGCTGTGTTGATCCTTGTAGGGGAGTGCAGGGACCCTGTGTGTGGTGGGAGCAGGCAGTGTGGTGAGGGGGAAGCATTGGGCAGCCGCCAGCCGGTGACAGGAGAAGCAGGCAGAGCAACCATGAGTAGGGCTGAGGCACGGAGTGTGGTGGGCGGAGCCAACTCCGGAAGCCCTGGCTGCTGCTTATGCTGACACTCCTGCAGTGCTCCTCCCGACTTCCTGGCAGCAGCAGCTCGGCCACCCATATCCCCGCGGTGGCCGGCAGTGATGTTGCCGCACAAGCCCCGCCCCCTACGTTTCCGGATGCGCACATGCGCAGTCCGGATTTTAATGAGAGACCCAAAAACCGGGAGGTGCCGGTATGTTTGCGGGGCAGCGGCAGGGTCGGCCTTATGCATAGGCACACTAGGCAATTGCCTAGGGCATTTGGAATTCCTAGGGGCATCAGCAGCTTCTGCTGATTAAAATGATATGCAGCATGCCTATATTCTGTGTTAGTGAGGCTGTATCTGCATATGAAATAGTGTATTCATGGAAATCACTGTAACATAGCATTCCGTATGCAGGTACAGCCACAGTCGCACACAGAATATAGGCATGCTGCATATCATTTTAATCATCGGAAGCTCCTTGTGTGTGCTGGTCATAACAATGCAAATAAGACGAATTTTCAGCAAAAAAGGCACCCAACGTTAGCAGAAGGGCCAGGAGCTGCATGGCCTATTGAGACAAGATGTATGAGGAAACATCTGAATCCAAGCAGAGGCAGAGGTCACAGTATTAGCGGCTGTGCGAGTGCGGTCTGCGGGTGGGTTGGTTGTGCAATAGTGTTCGGCATATGTGTAAGGGGCATTATGTGTGTCATGTATAAATGCATTAATAATGTGCGACATATGTGTAACAAGCATTATGTGTGTCATGTGTATAAGGGCATTAATAATGTGCGACATGTGTAATGGGCATTTTGTGTGTCATGTGTATAAGGGCATTAATAATGTGAAACATATGTGTAAGGGGCATTATGTGTGTCATGTGTATGAAGGGCATTAATAAAGGTTGGCATAATGTGTAAGGGGCATTACGGTTATAAGGACATAAATAATGTGTGTCATGTGTAAGGGGCATTACTGTGTGGTATTATCAGGGGTGCTGAGAGAAAGGGGTAGGGGGTACAAATTACCCAGGCCAAAGCCTGATGGGAGGGCCCAGTGGGGGCCCTGGGCCCCCTCCCCTTAAGTGACAGCAGCAGCTGCGGCTCTTCTCCTCTGCCCAGCACACATACCTCCCAACTTTTAACCTAAAGAAATAGGCCCAAAAAGGGGGCGGGCGTATGCAAATGAGGGCGTGGCTTATGCTAATTAGCCGCAACCTCATTTTCATACGAGAATAGACGCTGTGCGCATGCGCACAGCGTCTATTCTACTAGTTTGGGGGGTCTCCCAACTGCCACCCCCCGCAGCGGGACAATGCCTGCCGCGGGTGGGACAGCGGGACAGGACCCGAAAATCGGGACTGTCCCTCTAAAATCGTGACAGTTGGGAGGTATGCAGCACACACTGCTTTGTGCTGGGTTGCAGTGTGGCCATGGAGGTGGTTAAAATACAATATTTTCTCAGGATTTTTTTCTAAGGGTATAATTTGATGAGTAATGTATATAAGGTAAAGTGGTACTACAATGTGATGTAACATGAATAAGGGACACTCTCACATGATATAATGTGAATAAAGTTGCACTACTGTGTGGCATAATTTGAATTTGGGGTAAAATTGTGTGGCAATCTCCCTTCCCAGCAAGAACGCACCCCTATTTGGGCTGCGCACCAAATGTGTGCACTGTTTCTATTTAAAATATTGCAGGTAGGAGCACCAAAATGATGACTGCTATGATGAGGGTTGATGGTGCTGGGAAAGGGGAGCAGTGTCAGAGGCGGAACTAGTGGCGGTGCTAGGGGGCACCAGCCAAAATCTTGCCTAGGGCATCATTTAGGCTAGGGCCGGCTCTGGGCAGCGGGAAGGTAATGCAAATAGCGGGAGCCTCCCGCTAAATGCGGGAGGGTAGGCATGTATGAGCCTGGGTCTTTGGAACTAAAGACAGTGGCACAAGCACTTTTTAAACTTTAATGAAACACAAATATCAAACAACACTGCAAATTAGTCTATGGTGCACTACACATATCGTAACACTTAAGGGGAGATGTATCAAGCCTTGGAGAGAAATAAAGTGGAGTAGTTGCCCTCACCAACCAATCACCATTTTATTGTCATTTTGAAGACTGCACTAGATAAATTAAGCTGGATACACACTTGTCCAATGCTTGGCAGACTAGGCTTTCTATACAATACAATCCTACTACAGACCTCCTTACAGTGAGTATACAGCCAATCATTGCCTACACACTTGTTCATTTTCTCAGAAGACTCTCAATCTACATCTGCTAAAACGGATGTGGATAAACTGATAGACATTCAAAAGGTTTACAGTCAATAGGTTACACAATAGGGTCAACACCCAAAAGATCAACAGGTACAAAAGGTCATCAGCATACCCTCCAACATCTGAACATTAGAAACCGGTACACATTTGGAAAGGGGGCGTGGCCAATGGCAAAGAGGGCGTTGTCATAAGTAAAGGGGGCGTGTCCACACCCCCTTTCCGACTCTGTACAGGGCACAGTACATTTAACAGTTCTTTATATATAGAACATCTAGCGCTGGCCCTAACTGGGTACATTAATAGCCATACCCAAAAGAGCCAGCGCACTAGAGCCGCCGCAGACCAGCATCAACTCTGGTCACACACTTACACGCTGAGAGCTCCCCTCTTCTCCCACGGTAATGATGCCACAGATGGCATGCGTCCAAAATATAGACTATGCTCCCCCAGCGTCTCTCAGCCCGGGAGTCCGCTGGTCACATGATGTGAGGTCATGACATACTACAACGCAACGCACCCTGGGACCCGCTGCAATGCACCCCTGGGATCGGGTCACGGGTGCAGAAGAGCTAGAATAGGCAGAGTCTGAGAATACCTTCTTCTTTCAAGCCACGCACTGCGCGCAGGTTCCCATCGCCTGTCAAGGGGCAAGGGAGGTAGGAGCAAACCGATCGCTTAAAAAACCGGTACAATCGGTACACTTTGATTTAGCCGGGACAGACCGTTTAAAAACGGTACTGTACCGGCTAAATCGGTACAGTTGGAGGGTATGCATCAGGGTCTAAATGTTAACCCAAAAAACGTCAACAGTATGAATGACAACATTTACAAAAAGTAAATGTAAAAGGGGTGTTATTTTGTATGTATAATCATATACAGCATGGCCTAAATTATGGCAAATGTGACCCCTTGTGGTCTCGCATCGCTCACCATTCTTTGGGCAAATGCCTTTAGGAATAGTTGTTTACATAGATGGTTGAAAAGAAATGAAAAAACTTGTGTTGACCATATTCATGTTGATCTTTTGACCATAAACAGGGTGGAGGCAGCCGCGTTGTTCCACGGGGGTGGGGGGGTGGGGTTGTGTGATGCAGCGAATGCTAAGTAACTCCAGAGGTGGGGAGGGGGAACGGGTGGTGTGGCTCCGGGTGATGTCGCTGGTGGGGGAGGGGTGGCGCCGGGGGGGACCTGCTCTCATCATAAGTAGGTCTAAAGTGGGTGATGAGGATGCTTACTGAGTGGAGGACTAGATAAAACAGACACGTTTCCACAATCAGGGCCAGCTCTACCATTAGGCAGCTTTAGGCAGCTGCCTAGGGCACTAGGATCTGGGGGGGGGGGGGGGGGGGAGTGCCACCAAGTCTGCCTATCAAAAAATCACGGAAGTCTATGAGGATCCTTGTTGTACTTAATGCAGGTGGCTGCTGTGGAACTTCTAAGACCTCACCAATATACTTTCCCTTGAGGCATACTTTCCTACGTTACTGCCCCCACCTCCTTGTACTCCAATGTGGATGGCAAAGGGGGGCCTCCAAGGGACTTGCCCACTTTCCCACCACCCAATTTTTGGGAGCCTCCCTGCCTTTCCAGAATGTTAGGCAAGTATGGCTTTAGGGGTTGGAATCTGGGTATTGGTCGCAGTATGGGGGTGCAGTAGGCTGAAGTTTCGCCTAGGATGCTGAGAAGCCTTACACTGGCCCTGTCCACAATAAGTGTCTTTTTCAACGTGTAGTTTGTGTGGCGCTTCTAGTCTCCTTATAAACCTAATTGTATATTGGACCTCCCCCTCCTGGGAGTGGTAAACCAGGGGGATGGAAGAAGTGTAAAAAAGCATGTTTTTTTTTTACTTCTAACAATTACTGGAATCCATTAAAAAAGGTGCCCACCTATCATATAATAAAATGTGGATCACCAAGTGGTAGGCAATTGACAGTAAAGTAAAAAGTGCGATATGCGTTACACCGATGTGGAACGCACCTGATTTCACCTGATGTGTCCCGACATCTGGTCTGGAGGGTTGTTTCATCGAAACATATCAGAATTTAGTGAAGAAAGATACTGAAATACCACCTTCAAACACTAAATCTGGGAAAGAAGCATTGAAAAATCTGCAAGAAAAGCATGAGTTAGTGATCCAGACCACCCATAACATCCACAACATAACATTACTGCTGCCTCAAGTCCCGTAGCATTGGCCCCTTGGATCCCACAGCGTCACTATGCAAATCTTGCGCAGGACTCTAGAGATCTGTTTATCTGCTCTAGTTTCAGCAGACTACATGCGTGTATATCGGTTGGCAGTTGGGTCTCTAGGTTTTTAGGTATGTTTAAAAAACCAGGAGACCCAACAGGTGACAAGGATTGGGTGTTGTATGGCTCAGTCTGCAGAGGTTACATTCTTGTCCAATATCAGACAAACTGGTTGGTCGGGCATTGGATCGCCTGACTGCTGGAGAAACGTGTACCATACTTGCCTACCCTACTGGAAACTAAGGGGGTGAATCAGGTTTGGCTCGCAAAAGCAAACTCCTTCTTTAATGGACAAAACCATGTGCAATGCAGGTGGGGCTGATGTAACATGTGCAGAGAGAGTTACATTTGGCTGAGTCATTTGTTTCTGTGCAGAGTAAATACTGGCAGTTTGAACACACCCCACACACATAGGCGTGCGCAGCACATTTTAATAGGGGGTGCACTGTCAAAGGGGTGTGCCTAGCAGGGCCGCTGACAGGGGGGGGGGGTCTGGGGGTGCTTAAGTCCCGGGCCCCACTGCTCTGACAGAGGGTAGGGCCCAGGCAGCTCTATCCCCAGCACCCCCGGCCCTTCACTTATACACCGCCACGCGCCCCGCCGAGCCGCCCCACGCCCACTCATTCATCCCCCGTCCAGCAGCCGGGCCTGGCAGTGAGCCCACCCGGCTTCACGTTGATTCTACTGCATATTTGTGTTACTGCGCACTGCGAAGCAGGAAGAAACCGGCCGCTGAGACACCCCCACCGCGCGGCGTGACGTGATGATGTCACGCTGCACTTGACAGACAGTGCAGCACGGAGAGGAGCTGCCATCTGCCCCGGCCCGACCTGATATATTTGAGAAAGGTACCATACGAAAAGGGGAGGGGTGAGTGCTATATTTATATGCCCACCAATGTTTATATTTTTATATGCGCACTGCCCACCAATGTGTATATTTTTATATGCCCACTGCCCACCAATCTGTATATTTTTATATGCCAACTTCCCACAAATCTGTATATTTTTATATGCCCACTGCCCACCAATATTTATATGCCCACCAATGTAAATTTAAACACCACTGCCCACCAATGTTAATTAATAATAGTTGGTAACGTATAGATTACTGGCGCAGGCCAGCAATGTTCTGTATATGTTACCGCCTATTATTAATAAGCATCCCTGTGTCTGGTTGTCTGTGTGCCAGCATCCATGTGTCAGGGTCTATCAGTGTATCAGCATCAGTGTGTGTGTGTGTCAATGTCATTGTGTCTGTGCGTCAGAATAAGTGTATCAGCTTTTCAGTCTTGTCTTGTCCTGCCTCCTGCCCCAGGTGCCGGACGGGGTCCCGACAGTTGGGATCCTAACAGACATTTTTGGGATCCCGGATGTCAAAACACCGACAGCCGTCGACTATTTTCCCTCATGGGGGTCCACGACCTGCCTAGAGGGAGAATAGAATAGGTGGCTCACGTAGCGAGCAACCATGCCTGCAGTATGGCGAACGCAGCAAGCCCGCAAGGGGTTTAGTTGCGCTCACCATGCTGTTTGGGCCGGCCAGTCGGGATCCCGATGTCAGGCTAATGACTGTTGGGATCCCTACCTCCTGCCCCTACCCCTGCCTCCTGCCCCTACCCCTGCCTACTGCCCCTACCCCTGCCTACTTCCCCTACCCCTACTTCCCTCTGAGTTATCTTTGCTGCCTGTGGCTGCTGCAACCTGCACTGCAGTCTGCCGTGCAGACTCAGTGAGAATTCACTGCACAGACCACACATGTAATGAGCATAACAGTGTGTTCCATAATATGTAATGGGCATAACGGTGTTTGTCACCATGTGTAATGGGCATAACGGTGTGTCAGCATCTGTAATGGGTATAACGGTGTGTTCCATAATGTGTAATGGGTATAACGGCATGTTCCATAATGTGTAATGGGTATAACGGCATGTTCCATAACGTGTAAGGCCTCCTTTTTGTAATGCCACACCTCCTTTCCATGTGACCACGCCCCCTTTCCCGTCTGCATGCCTCCCAACATGACCCTCTCCAGGAGGGACACAATGCTCTGTTCCTGGACTTCCCTCTTAATATATGATTGCCCTCATCTGTGTTGAACAGGTAGATTGCTAAGAAAGGTGCTTACAAATTAAGATGGAATTGTGTCCCTCCTGGAGAGGGTCATGTTGGGAGGCATGCAGATGGGGAAAGGGGGCGTGGTCACATGGAAAGGAGGTGTGGCATCACAAAAAGGAGGCCTTAAAGGAAGAGCATTGTGTCCCTCCTGGAGAGGGTCATGTTGGGAGGTATGCATCTGCGGCTGGTGGGCCTGTGTGCTCAAAATGCCAGGGCCTATTTCTGTGCCCAGTCTGGCCCTGTATTCCATTGATTAGAGACCTTTTACTAGCTTAGTCGCCCTTCTCTGTACCTGTTCTGTGGGAAGCAATTCGGCAATAACATACAGTCCCTCTAAAATATCACAACCGCTGTTTAGTAAATTCTCCAGTCCTTGAGAGCTACCAAAAGTTCACATTTTCCAGACAACCTAGCTGCTGCACATTGCTGAGCAATATATTGCCCAGTGTTTCCTTTTCATCAGCGACCAGAGATGGTCGCTGACAGTGGCGTAACTATAGCTCTGCAGCCCCCGCGGTGGCGGGGGGGCACAGAGAAATTGGGGGCTGCGGGGCTATAGTTACTTGTGGTCTGCGTCTCGCCCGGCTCTCTGCCGGGACCTGCCTGACGTCACGGTCCCGGCCGGCTCCTGCTGCAATGAAAACTGACAATTAGAAAATGGCTGCCCCCATACTGCAGACAGTTTTCAGTCTGCAGTATGGGGCAGCCATTTTCTAAGAGTCAGTTTTCATTGTAGCAGCAGTAGCCGGCCGGGACCGTAACGGTCAGGCAGGTCCCGGCAGAGAGCCAGGCGAGAAGCAGACCACGGGTAACTATAGCCCCGCAGCACCCCGGTGGCGCCCTCAATTTCTCTGCGCCCCCCCGCCACCACGGGGGCTGCGTAGCTATAGTTACGCCACTGGGCAATATATTGGGGGGGGGGGAGAGGGGGGGGGGGGCGAAAAAACGTGCGGCGGGGGGGGGGGGGGGGACGCAAAATAGTTAGTTACGCCCCTGGTCACTGATGAAAGGGAACCTCTGGCGGGGGTGCCGCAGAGGTAATTAGCTGGTCGCAGGAGCAAGCTCCTGCGACCAGCGATTACAATGGGGCTGAAACCGGGAGCGCGTACCCGGCGATTTAACGCCGGGGCACACTTCCATCACTGGCAATATGGTCGCCTGCGACCATATTCCCAGCGATAACAGCCCCTATCACACCCGTGTGTACACAGCTTCACTGACACATTTTAAAAGATCCACAGGTGGAGCTAATTAGCTCACTTGTGATTCTGTGAGGAGACATGGAAAACATGCACTGTTGGTAGCTCCCGAGGACTGGAGTTGGCTCCCCCTGATCTAGATGGAGCCTCTTATCTCTCCTGCATTTTGTTCTAAATTATAATAAAAAAAAACAGGCATCAAAATGTTTTCTTCCACCTTGTTTATTGTACATACAATATGCACTATATCACGGGCGTGGATCATATTGTCTACAGCAACTAGGTTGACAAGCAATAGGTCGACACCACTAAGTTGACATGCAGCAAGGTCGACATGGGTCTAGGTTGACATGGATTAGGTCGACAGGGTCATTAGGTTTACACAAGCATTAGGTCGACATGAGCAAGGTCGACAGTCAAAAGGTCAACATGTTTTTTTTTTACCCGAATGTTGACACTGTCGACATGAACACATTTTAAAGTACACCGCATCCCCTCGCATCACTTGCTGCGCTCGCGATGCTTCGGGCACACTATTTTACTCTCCCACAACACCCTAGAGCAGTGGTGGGGAACCTCAGGCCCGCGGCCCCCGTAGCCAGTCTGAGTGGCCCTCCTACCCACCCGGTGGCTTTGCCGGGAGTAAAGTACAGGGGCATTATCGTAAGAGGTCGGTAGTTCTTGCGAGATTCCTCTTAATTAACAGCAACCGGAGACTGTCAGTCCTAGTCAGCGGCAGCCGCCGGAGCGTGGGGCGGCTGCAGCAGGACAATTTGTAAGAGAAATTTTTACATATGGCCCCCGAAGGATTTTTCCACCATACAATTGGCCCTTGGCACAAAAAAGGTTCCCCACCCCTGCCCTAGAGGATGGTAGGGCATGAAATACCGCCTGTCGGCACATGTCGGCTGAAAAAACAGAGAATAACCCCATGTCGACCTTTTGACTGCCAACCTAATGCTTGTGTAGACCTAATGACCTGTCAACATAAACCCATGTTGACCAAGACCCATGTTGACCTTCCTGCATGTCGACCTAGTGGTGTTGACCTAATGCTTGTCGACCTAGTTGCTGTAGACAATATGACCGTCTCCCTAAATCACAGACATTGCACTGTACACATGCTAATTTGATTTAATTTAGCATTGGCACAAGAAGTTGAATGGACCTTGATTGGAGTTATTTTAATGCTATCCATAAACAGTAGCTTAAGAAACATTTTTTTTAAAACCTTTCGCTATGTCACCAGTCTGCTAGCTCCTGCCATCCAGCGGCGGTCACAGAGTGCATACATATGTGACAGGTTTGCAAATTATCTATTGAGTCACTGACTGTCATAAGTGAAATACCAGCAAAGCTTTCACAAGCCATTCTTCCCACTGCAGAGACTGGGGGGATTCCAGCTGATAACTGGAAGCTCTCACCAAGTGTATAGAAAGTCTAATTTCGGCAGGACTAAGTGACAGACATTATTCTGTAGCCAACAGATGGTTTGAGAAGACAAACGTGTCTCACATCAGCTGTCTGCTGAGGCATTCTGTGTGCCAACAACCCATCCAAACTCAGGGCAGAATGCCTGCTTACTGCTGATCTTTACATTCTGATGGTGCAACTTATTAAATTGAAAAGACTATGATTTAAAGTAGCAAATAAATCTAGTGGCGATATCACTGGAACATCCCTGGTGATGCTCTGTCAGGTCTGTACTGCAAATGTCTTCAGTTCCTGCTTGTTCTTGGGGCATTTTCCCTTCAGTTTTGTCTTCATCAACTAAAATGCATGCTCAATCCGATTCAGGTCAGGAGATTGGCTTGGCCATTGCATAACATTCCACTTATTTGCCTTAAAAAACTCTTTGGTTGCTATTGCAGTATGCTTTGGGTCATTGTCCATCTGCACTGCGAAGCGCCGTCCAAGCAGTTCTGAAGAATTTGACTGAATGAGCAGATAGTATTGCTCAAAACACTTCAGAATTCATCCTGCTGCTTTTCTCAGCAATCACATTATCAATAAATACAAGGGAACCAGTTCCATTGGCAGCCATACATGCCTACGCCATGACACTACCACCACCATGCTTCACTGATGAGGTGGTATGTTTTAGATCATGAGCAGTTCCTTTCCTTCTCCATACTCTTCTCTTCCCATCACTCTGGTACAAGTTGATCTTTGTCTCATCTGCCCATAGGATGCTGTTCCAGAACTGTAAAGGCTTTTTTAGATGTTTTTTTGGCAAACTCTAATCTGGTCTTCGTATTTTGAGGCTCACCAATGGTTTACACCTGGTGGTGAACCCTCTATATTCACTCTTGTGAAGTCTTTTCTTAATTGTTGACTTTGACACATATGCACCTACCTCCTGGAGAGTGTTCTTGATCTGGCCAACTGTTGTGAAGGGGGTTTTCTTCACCAGGGAAGTAATTATTTTGTCATCCACCACAGTTTTCCATGATCGTCCATGTCTTTTGGTGTTGCTGAGCTCTCCAGTATGTTCTTTCTTTTTAAGAATGTTCCAAACAGTTGATTTGGCCACACCTAATATTTTTTGCTGTTTATCTGATGAGTTTGTTTTAATTTTTCAACCTAATGAGGACTTGCTTCCCTGACAGTGACAGCTCTTTGGATCTCATATTGAGAGTCGACAGCAACAGATTCCAAATGCAAATGTCACACCTGGAATCAACTCCTGACCTTTCATCTGCTTAATGGATTATGAGATAACGAGGGAGTAGCCCACACCTGTCCATGAAATAGATTTTGAGTCGATTGTCCCATTACTTTTGGTCTCTTAAAAAGTAGGAGGCACATAGAGAAACCATTGTAATTCCTACGACGTTCACCTGATTTGGATGTAAATGTGCTAAAAGATATCATAACAGAAAATGAATGCAACTTTTGCAGGGACACTGATCAGTTTCAAACTTGCTGTATATGGAGAGAGGGAGCTGTGAAGACAGAAATACTGGAGATAGGAGCATATAGAGACTGGGGGTGGGGTGGAGAGTGTGTGGGCTAAAAACTCAGTTCAAAATTAAAGTAAAAACTGTCACAGCTCAAAGGGAAAGTACATTGCAGAAGCCATCATTTTGACCGACTTTGAACTTGTTCTTCATTTAATCCTTTAATATTGTACCTACAATCAGTGGCAAAACTTGTAGGTGGTGGGTCCAGGTACAAAAATATAATTTGAGCCCCCTTCCTTCACCCCAACCCAAATTCACAATATGCATACCTTCCAACATGACCCTCTCCAGGAGGGACACAATACTCTGCTCCTGGACTGTCCTCTGAATGTATGATTGCCATCACCTGTGGTGAACAGATTAATTGATGGAAAGGGTGCTTCAACACAGGTGATGGTAATCATACATCAAGAGGTGAGACAAGGAGCAGAGCATTGTGTCCCTCCTGGAGAAGGTCATGTTGGGAGGTATGCAATATGTAACATAGCAGTGGGTGAAATGTAGAGACAGATGGGGAGAGGCTGGAGGGCAGAGTGTGACTGGAAAAAAGAGTGGGTGACAGGGGGCCCCTTATCCCTCAAGGGCACCTGTGCACTGCACCTGCTGCACCAATGATAGTTCCACTTCTGCCTACAATTCCGGTCAGTCTGTTTTTCTCCACATAGGCATACCTCCCAACATGGTCCTCTCCAGGAGGGACACAATGCCCTGCTCCTGGACTTCTCTCTTAATGTATAATTACCCTCATCTGTGTTGAACTAGTTAATTGATAAGAAAGGTGTTCCACCACAGGTGATGGCACTCATACATTACCAGGGAAGTGCAGGAGCAGAGCAATGTGTCCCTCCCGAATTCTGTGATTGAAAAAATGCCCCAGGATTGTCATCCCTAGTTGGGAGGTATGACATAGGCACAGTCATATTTGTTCATTGAAAAATGGGGGTTATTCAGGTTGATTCGCAAGGCTGCAAATTCGTTGCCTTGCGAGTCCACCAAACCCCCCCCCCCGCTGCCGCCCCATCAAAGTGTGGCTTCGCCCGAACAGCTGAAAATGGATGTTTTGCATAAACATCCATTCGCATGGCTCGGGTAACTGCCCACATCTTTCGATGGTCACCGACCATCGAATGATGTTTAGCGTGCACGCATATATAAGTGACTTTTCAGTTGCGTACATTTGTGTGCACGCTGGCGTGGATATAGGCGGCCAGCTGATAGCTACCCGCCCCCCACACCCGTGTCACTGCCTCATTACCATGAGAACGCCCAGCGTTCCCATATGGTAATGGCGCAGCCCAGCGCCCCCCCCGCGCCGGCATGGGTGCGTGCACCCAGCGAACCGAAAGGTCACCGTGGGTGCACGCACCATACGCCTGCACATGCGCAGACACTCGCCTGCGCATGTGCAGACGCGCAACATCGGTACTGCGTGTGAATGCACGCAGTACCGAAGTGATCTGAATGAGGCCCAATGTGTGTGCGCTGAAATGGGCTCATTTCCAAACAGATATTGCCATATTGAGAAGAAAAAATGTGTTGCAAATGACACTGAGTGCAACGCAGATGCTCTTTTTAATATTAATGATAATGGCAAATATGCATTAATGTTAAACTTAAATATTTTAAGTGTATTTATGATTTGTTTTATGTGTTCTGATTATTTCTAAAAATAAGTTATTTCTTCTTTGCTCCAAGTTCTGTTGTCTATCACCACACATTACCATCAGTGATATTCAGTGCTGCAAGTAGGATTAATGTCTTAGTGGTACTGTGCCGCGCGCCGAAGACGCGCGGCGAAAAATGGGCGTGGCTGTGGGCGTGGCTGTGGGCGTGGTCATGACGCTAGTGGGAGTGGCTACACGGCAAAGGGGGCATGCATAACCAAATTTACAGCCCCTTTTCTTTGCAAACTGGACTATGCAGAGAGGTATATTATGTAATTATGTTTAATAATTAAACATTTCTGCAACGCTGTCTGACCACACTTCTGGGCCAGTACATACATCTGGGGGGCAGCCAGGGCTGCTATGCTAGCCTAGTGCCTTTGTGACTTACTGTAAGCCCAGAAATAAATATGTATTATTAAACATTTCTGCAACGCTGTCTGCACCACACTTCTGGGCCAGTACATACATCTGGGGGGCAGCCAGGGCTGCTATGCTAGCCTAGTGCCTTTGTGACTTACTGTAAGCCCAGAAATAAATATGTATTATTAAACATTTCTGCAACGCTGTCTGCACCACACTTCTGGGCCAGTACATACATCTGGGGGGCAGCCTAGGCACTAGGCTAGCATAGCAGCCCTGGCTGCCCCCCAGATGTATGTACTGGCCCAGAAGTGTGGTGCAGACAGCGTGGCAGAAATGTTTAATAATTAAACATTTCTGCCACGCTGTCTGACCACACTTCTGGGCCAGTACATACATCTGGGGGGCAGCCAGGGCTGATTACAGAGAAACTTTTCAACTTACTTAACTTCTCTAAGTAAGCGCGGGCGCGGCACACGAGTGAAGCTGCTTCAGGCCGCCGACTGTCCCCCCTCCCGTTTGCTGCGTCACAGGCTGGCTGCAGAGGATTCCCGCCGGCGCCAAATGGTCTGGCCGCGGTGACGTCCTCTGAATATGTTAAGCGTGGATGCGGCACGCAGGACGCGCCGGCGCAATGAAGTCATTGCGCATTCCGGCGCATGCGCAGTCAGCGCTGCCCGTGTTCCTGCGCATGCGCAGTCAGCGCTGCGCGTGGATTTGTCTTAGCGGTACGGCGTACCGGCGGTTTGTGATATAGTGGTACGCCGTACCACCGCGTACCGCCTGAATTGCACCACTGGTGATATTTACTGCAGTGCCCAATTCTTGCACTACAATGCAGCCCTCTGCTGTCAGCACATGTTTCCCATCACTACCGCTCAGTAATTTAGAACATTGTTATTTCCCATTGTCCTCTTTGGTATCAACAGCTGACTATTCCTAGGACAGCTGCTTATAGTGTCCCAGAGGCCTGGTCAGTCCCTAAAATAACCATTCCAGGCATTGCAGGAAGACTACAGACAGTGAATATGAGTTACAAGCATGGACAACGTGGTGGTTGTGTTACTCTCTCTGTGCTTCACAGGTAGGGACCTCCTCAGCATCTTCTCTACGCTTTTTTAATATATAGGAAATAACAGTACACTGTTCTTTATTAAAGGTAAAATCAGTAACATATACATTTGTTACTTTGATGTGTTGTTATACTATTCAAAATGATCATAGCCTTTATATTTAGAATAATACTATGATTGTATATATATATATATCTATATATATATCATTTAGACTCACTGATTTTGATATATAACAACGTTGGAAGTTCTTAACTAGATTATTACTTTTTTTAAATCGATTGCGTATCGAGTATTTGGGGTACATTTACTAAGATGGGAGATGTAGTTCACATGGGATATTGCTATGGGCAACCAATCAGATACTGTTTATTATCTTCTAGAAGCTGCTAAATAAATACAAAGTAGATTCTGATTGGTTGCCATAGCAACATCCCATGTGAAAATGAATTCCCATTTTAGTAAATGTCCCCCTTAGAGAGGTGTAATGTGCAGAATGAAATTGCTGTATGAGTGCATAACATATATGTATTATCACTGTGTGCATGTAAAATAAATGAGCTTAGTAATATGAACATCCACTGTCTCATCTCACAAAGAGTCAAATCAAATAAACAATATATTTGTAACAGCAATGAAGGATCAAGAGCTTACATATCAGGTGTCACTATCTGACGTGCTAAAATTCACACGTATCGAATCTATCAAAAGCACAAGCCCTAAATCTGATGGAAACAGACAAAGCTTAAAAAGTAAATGTTTGTAATTTGCGAAGATCAGAGATCTTGGGAATATGAAATTATGGGTCAAATGTAACAGGGTGTGAGAATGAGAAAGTGAGAGATTTTGGAAGAGTTTTCCCCTTTTTCTAAAGCAGCAACCATTTACACGGCAAAACCAAATTGTTTTTTTTTTTTTCAGTGTAAATGATTGCGGCTTTAAAATAAATGGTAAAACTCCCCAAATCTCTCACTTTCTGATTCTCACACCCTATTACATTTGGCCCTATGGGGGAAATTTACTAATATCTCACTTCAGGCAAATTCCCGGGTCTAGCATGTCGACCCGGAAATTTGCCTTTTAACACGGGTTTTTTTCCAGTGTGAACGGGTCGCATACCCAGATCTCATACATGGGTAAAACCCTTTTTTTTACCCGTGTTTGAGATCCGTGTATGCAGAGACGGGTTGACCCGTTCTCACAGCATAAAAACCCATGTTAAAAGGCAAAATTACGGGGTAGAATTTCTTCACCCGGGAATTTGCCTTGCAGTGAGAGCGGGGTCCGTCTCTGCAGTCCATGGCATTTTAATGCTGGGTAAAAGCCGTGTATTTCTCACTTGCAGTGAGAACACGGTATTAGAAGGGGTATTCACATGGGTTGTTGCTATGGGCAACCAATCAGAATCTAATTCTTATTTATTTAGCACCCTCTAAAAGATAATAGACAGGATCTGGTTGGTTGCCCATAGCAACATCCCATATGAAGTAGAATTCCCATCTTAGTAAATTTCACCCTATGTATCTGTCTCAGGGTGTTTTTCTCAGTCTGGTGCATGGGCCAATCAATAGAGGACCCGATCCTGCTCTTATTGCTGGGAACCACCTTATTCCCATGACCACCGGTAGCTCATAAGGCATTTCTGCCCACATCTACTATTATAGACCTTGCTAAACAAAATCCTAATTTAGGCCCTTATTCTGGTTCACACGCAAAAGCCAATTCCTTCTCAAATGTACAAAACCGTGTGCACTGCAGGGGGGGGGGGGGGGGGGCAGATGTAGCATGTGCAGAGAGAGTTATGCGGGGTACACACCAGGACGACCCGCTCACGATGCACATTGTGAGAGGGTCGTCAGTGTTTCTTCTGACCCGCTCACGATGTGCACCGTGAGCGGGTCCAATCTGATGGCGACCCGCACCCGGGAGTATGGTTGTTTCCAGATCCTACCTGCTGCAGGTAGGATCTGAATAACGACCGACCCGCGGGACTGCACATCGGATCGGTATCGGTCCATATCAGGACAGGAAAAGGGCCCAATCACCACACAATCTACAACCAATCGGTCGGAATTGGATCTAGATTGATGGGATCGGACCCTTGTCGTCCTGGTGTGTACCCAGCATTAGATTTGGGAGGGCTTTTACTTCAAAGTGAGATCTATATTGCAGTGTAAAAATAAAGCAGCCAGTATTTTCCCCCAGAAACAAAATAACTCACCCAAATCTAATTCTCTCTGCACATGTTACATCTGCCCCCCTGCAGTGCACATGGTTTTGTCCATTTGAGAAGGAATTTCCCTTTGTGAGTTAACCAGAATAAGGGCCTTAGTACATAAGGGAATACCAGCAACAATGTGGGGATGGATAAGAGATTTGTTTTATATGTGCATTAAATAGTTTGGGAATAGTGCTAGCAATGATTTACAAACATCAAAATATAATAAAATCCATAACCTGTATATCAAAATAGTTTATAGGATAGTAGTTAATGTAAACAGATGATGCACTTTAGGTATAAGCCATTTAGCCTAATGTGATGACATTATCTCTCCATTTCCCAGCTGTCTTGTCTCAAAATGGTGAAGAGAAGCTCCTGAATGATCTGATGAAGGACTATAACAAGAACCTGCGTCCAGCAGAAAAAGATGGTGACATTATAAGTGTCAGCATAAAACTTACCCTTACCAATCTCATCTCCCTGGTATGTGTATATGGCCGGCTGCACCATCCCTTCAACTAAGAACCATCTGTATAAACCCTAAATATAGTGTATAAATGGGACCAATAGCCTTTTATTTCTTAATCATACTTCCTACCATTGGCAGCTCCAGAGGAGTGGCTGCAGCACAAACAAACATTCAAATAGGGGAGAAATACCATCTGCCATTGAGTCAGTTTGGAATGGCAGTTGGTGGCAGTGGGTGTGGCTCCCCTATTTGAATTTTGAACTGTGCTGCAGCTCCACCTCTGGAGGTGTCACTGCTTCCAACTATCCCAGGATAGGTGGTACTAATGTGAGGCCTTTGTTCTGTTGTCCAAGCAGTTGAAATCATTGCTTGCACAATTCTTAGGACAAAGGTGTCAGATGCAGGCTAGTACTTAGATGTGACGTGTGGCCATATTCCCACTGTAATTTGCCATGCTCTTTATCTTGCAATGTTCACTCTAATAAAGAGATTGCAGGTTCCATTGGAGTCTCACACACTGCTATAATGTGGCTATCTGGGCATGATAACCTCCCGCATTATTACTTGCACCACACAGAGATGTGAGCAGAAATGACCATGTATTTTCTCTCCAGTAATTGCTAGCATTATTAGCAGTTTTAAGGTTCCGACATTACATCATGCTTTAATAAAACTGCCAATAGGCGGTCACATTAGTTCCCCACAAGTACCCTTGCAGTGATAGTAAGTGGGGCCTTGTTTTGTACTTACAATACCACTGAATTGTAGATTTTGCTAATAGCCTTAAATCCATATGTCTGTGTCGCTATTGGGCCATAAGCAAGACGGGTGGAGCACTGTGCAAGACCCCAAAATTATGCAAATGGGGTTGTGGCACTAGGCTATGCCCCCTCAATGCTCATCGCCGTAGCTGGACTGGACACGCCTCCAGCGCAGCAGATACCAATTTGAAGAAGAACAAAGTTGGGAGATATAATTAACCCAATGTGATTACATGTTGCAATTAGGGAAGCCAATCCTGGGGCATTTTTTCAATCCCGGGATTCGGGATTGAAAAATGCTCAATCCCGGGATTCCCGGGATCCCGGGATTGGCTTTCCTAAAAAAAATGCCCTACATGTTTACCTGGTTGCCGGGTGGGGTCGCTGGAAGGGTGGGCGGGGAGCTGGGAGGGGTCTCAGGGAGCAAGGAGCTGGGTGGGTAGGCAGGAGCAGGCAGGAAGCCGGGTGGGGGAGAGACGAGGGAGTTGTCCGTGAGCCGGGTGGGTAGGCGGGGTCTCCGGGAGCCAGCCAGCAGCATGTCTTGGCTGTCTGTGCGGCCTGCGCAGCGTGACCTATGACCTCATCATGCTGCGCAGGGCCGCGCTGCCGGGTACAGGGGAAGTGGGCATGGGCAGTCTAATCCCGAAATCCCTGGATTGGATACACCAATCCTGGGATTGAAATCCCGGTGTTTTGGGGGCCAAATCCTGGGATCCCGCTGATCCCGGGATTGGCCACCCAAGTTGCAATGCAGTCCTGAGAGTTTATATTGCATCCAGATTGCATTGAATATGCGATTAATGATAAATGGGCCTCTTAATGCCCTTTCAGAGTGCAGCTATGTAAATGATTCTCTGTTGTCACTTGCAGAATGAGAAAAAAGAGGCCTTGACCACCAATGTCTGGGTTGAAATGGTATGTACATTAAATAAATAGAAAATGCATGTAAGGGGCAATGTAACCTTTGCAATTTGAATGCTTTATTGATTATTCTCATACAACAAAATTGCTCTGAAAACAGACCTTTGATGTTACACTGACTAATTTGTTTTGTAATTATTATTATTATAAAGTTCCGGATTTCTAACTTGTTTTATATTTTCCCTGTTATTTCAGCAATGGAAAGATTATCGCCTGAGATGGGATCCAGAGGATTACAGTGGCATTGAAATCATTCGCATCCCCTCCACCATGGTGTGGCTCCCAGATGTCGGCCTAGAAAACAAGTCAGTATGGTTGAAGTCTCGAATAACCTTATGTTCTAAAACTAATTCACTACAGTTCTGGACATTGTTCCCCTAGCCTTCATGCAGCACTGCAGAACCCGACCCCACCACATCCCATCTGTGTAAATGTAGGTGGAGGAAATCCTGCAGGTTTTATCAAATTCCCAAAAATTTATATTGCCAGTTTTGGAATAAAATGTAAAAAATATAGTTATAAACTGACTGCAGCCATTGGGCATCAGTGGGAAAACAATGATATATGTATTGAGAATCTATAATCGCACTTCCCACCATGTTACCATACGCAGCTGCAGAGGTGGAACTACCATTGGCGCAGCAGGTAATTTGCACCGGGGCTCCTGAGGACTAAGGGGCCCACTTCTGCCACCCACTGTTGTGTGGTATATTGTGAACTTGGGTTTAAATGGAAGAAGGGGGCCCCAATTATATTTTTGCACCTAGACCAACCACACAAAATGTGCACAGCGGTATCTGGGGGTCCATGTGCTCAGGTGTCAACATTGACACCAAAGAAATTTGAAAAATACATTTTGATTCATCATAATTTTTCATGTCTGCTTTTTGCTTGCACATTTTGACCTTGTACATGTTGACCTTTTGCTGTCATCCTAATGATTGTTGACCTAGACATTGTCTGTGAGCTAATCTACAGCCACATAGAGGACCCACGCTGCTCATTGGCTGTGTAACAGCCGCCTCAGGTCTAATATCTGCCGGCGTAATAGCATTGCTTCTGATAACCTGCTGTAGTCAGCGGGCACTAGGACCCGGAGCGGATGTTATTGGAGACACTGCTACCAAACATGTTGCCAGCTAAGAGGGTTATTCAGTAAGGATCTCAAATGCAAAATCTTTATCTAATGGCAAAACAATGTGCACTGCAGGTGGGGCAGATGTAACATGTGCGGACAGTTACATTTGGGTGACTTATTTTGTTTCTGTGCAGGGTAAATACTGGCTGCTTTATTGTTACATTGCAATTTAGATTTCAGTTTGAACACACCCCACCCAAATCTAATCCTCTCTGCACATGTTACATCTGCCCCACATGGTTTTGCCCATTAGAGAAAAATGTTGCTTTTGAGATCCCCATAAGCCCAGTGAAGCTCATCTGCCCACATCCAGCTGTCGGTTGGCCCCCGCTGGTGATTGCTGATAACTCACTACAGTGAGTGGCAGTGCACGCAAGTGCTGCAGCTGCAGAGTAACTAACAGTCAGATGTTTACCTCTGTGTCTTTCCAGGTGGGGTATGGTGGTCCGGCAATCGGGATCCAGATCCCGGAATCCCAACTGCCAGTGCTCCGACAGAGAGGCAAGAGGGCACAAAAAAGCCCCTTTTGGATCCTGACTGTCAGGCATTTAAACAGTCAAGATTCCGATGTCGGAGTACTGACCGTCGGAATCGCGACTGTCGGGCAGTCATCCAGCACTCGTCTTTCCTTCTCATCCATTTACAGCATTGGGCAGAAGGGGCTTGAGTTAATGGTATTTGATCTACATTGTTAGTAGCTGTGGTTGCATCTACCCCACTCTGGGTGCAAAATATTTGTAATTTTCAGACTAACGACCCAAAACTTTTCTGCTCAGACCCAGGATTTTCTCTTCTGCAAAAATCCAGGTTTCACACTTCTTCACAGACCCAGGAAATTCCATCAGACATAAGATTCCATCAGACATAATAAGATGTTTTTTTTTAAAGTAGTCACCATAAGGGGATGGTTTGCAGGCACACAATAGGTCATGCAAATAAGGGGACAGCCCTAAATGGACTAAGTGTGGTTTACAATTGTAAATAATTGACATAAAAAAACACGATCCCCCACATTTGCATCAGGGACCATCAAATGATTTATCCAGTACACGCAGATCAGAGACACCTCTGCTTCCAGTATTTTGCCCATGAAGTTCTAGTTGCGCCCCTTGTTGAAACCCAGAAACGGCCATTTTATGGAAAGAGAAAAAAACATCTCAAATCAATTCCACTAAACAAGAGTCTCGGAACATAATTGGGGCCATTATTATTTGTACTATTATTTATTATTCAAAGTAAGCTGCAGTATATCATATTCACATATCCTGCTCTAAATAGACAGTTTACTTGACCTCCAAGAACATTTATGGTAAAAAGAAATACAGATTCTGCCACCGATTATCTGCACAACAGTTCCAAATAATATAATCCAATTATTTACGTAAAAACATTATAGAAAAAAAACACTAGTACTTCAAGATATAGCTTATGACCCTATCTTTGGTGTGGAAAGTACTGATGGTAATGGAATGTATTGTAAGTGCTGTTATGTTTAATCATTGTTTCCCCTCCATCCTGCAGTGTCGATGGCATCTTTAACATTGCCCTATACGCCAACACATTAGTGTCTTCGGATGGCTCCATTTACTGGCTGCCTCCTGCAATCTATCAAAGCAGCTGCCCCATCGTGGTCACATATTTTCCTTTTGATTGGCAGAACTGCTCCATGGTATTTCAGTAAGTACTGTCAACTATCTGTGAAATAATTCATTTGAATTATATGTAATTAAAATAATGGAAAGCATTTTCTGCCTGTGTTCACCCTGTGCATGCTGGTCCCTATTATTGCAATGTGCATTTTGCCATGGTACAATTGCAAGATAAGATCATACCTTACAACAAAATATACTACTGTACTATATGTACATTTATAAAAGTAATCACTATTGCGTGTTGCTCGCTGCAGACATTTGACTGTGCATTATAAACAGTTGGATCTAGGGGCCTGATTCAGACCTTATAGCTCACCTGCAAAGTTACAGATCACTGCCAGTACATAGCCACAGCCCAGATCGAATTTCCCAGTCTGTGCCAATGTACAGTATGTCTGACCCTTCCACGGCTCTACAACAGATAGAGGCCAGCACTGAAGTAACAGACCCTCCCTTAGAATGCATAGGCACACCTGGGTTTTTCTGACAGTCCCAGAAAACGGGTAAAAATGGCTACCACCTCCAAATTCCTGTACCTCAAATTGCGGGGGATTGCGAATAGATATTAGCATATATAGTACATATATGATCTATATGCATACGCAGTCATTTGGTAATCTAAAGGGGTACTTGTTTAGTTTCACAGTGACAGTTCCGGACTTAGGGCCTTATTTTAGTTCACTCTTTCTGCCAAAATCCTTCTTAGATGGACAAAACCATGTGCACTGCAGGTGGGGCAGATGTAAAATGTGCAGAGAGAATTATATTTGGGTGGGGTTTTACTTCAAAGTGAGATCTATATTGCAGTGTAAAAATAAAGCAGTCCGTATTTTCCCTGCACAGAAACAAAATAACTCACCCAAATCTAATTCTCTCTGCACATTTTACATCTGCCCCCCTGCAGTGCACATGGTTTTGTCCATCTAAGAAGGATTTTGTCAGAAAGAGTGAACTAGAATAAGGCCCTTAGTGTAGTGTCCCTTTCAGAATAGGGCTCGTGTTCCCGCTGCAGCGTAGTGTGTTCCACGCGACCAGCGTAGTCAGTCAGAAGTAGCGTATTGTATTAAGCGTAGGCAGTACGTAGTCAGCGTAAGCGTCCCTGTCAAAATCGGCGTAGTGTGTGTACCCACGACTAGCGTAGTCAGAAACAGCATCTAGTTCACCGTAGTCAGAAGTTGTGTCCCTGTCAGATACAGCGTGTTGTTCTCGCGTCTAAGTCAGTCAGCTGGTAGATTGAGCGGTACGCTGTTAGCGTATAGTCAGTCAGCTGTTGTGTAGTCAGTCAGCTGGTAGATTGAGCAGTACACAGTTAACGTAGTCAGTCAGGTGTTGTATTCTCTGAGAGGCACACGTATCGGAGACATGGCTGCCGAGAGGTTGACAATTTTTACTCTGCCCCAGACTGAGGAGGAGGCAGTGGAATTCCTTCAGGGGCAACATTTCCTGACTAAGACACAGACCTGCCCCAATGGGCACCCGATGAGGCTCAGTATTAGGGAGCCGATGTGGCGCTGCCATATCCGCACCTGGGGAAAAAAGGTCAGTCTGAGGGCTGCACAGTGGTTTAGAGGGTGTCATCTGACCTTCGTTACCCTCATCCATTTATATTCTGCTGGGCTGAGGAGCTGACTAGTGTACGTTTTTGTCAGCGACACCACTCTGTCTCCCAGGCCACCACTGTGCAATATAATAATTTAATGCGGGAGGCCTGCGTTGTTGACCTCCTGTGGCAGCTTCAGCGACAAATTGGCAGCCCATGCACCATTGAGAAGGTTGAAGAAAGCCTCTTTGTGAAGCGCAAGGCCAATGTTGGCCCAGCAGTGGACCCTTGAGGGCATCTCCAGACAGACCGGAGAGTGTTTTTTGATGGCGGACCACTATTTACTCCGACTGCTGGAGGGCGTACCAAACCAAGCAGATGGAGCAGTCTGGGTATCATCACACCAGGGTGAACCACCGCTAACACTTTGTGGATCCGGAGAGCAGGGTTCACACCCAAAATATAGAGAGACTGTGGGGATCCTGCAAGTGGCGCAATAAGCGCCAAAGGGGGACTGCGCGCCATCAGCTGGACTCATATCTCCAGGAGTTCATCTGGAGGAAGACACTGGGCGCAGAAGACCCCTTCAAGAGCATTCTGCATGCGCTGACCCTGCTCCCCCAGGCAGACATACAGGTGCATGATATGGGAGGTATGAATGTGTTCCTGAAACACCCCCACTATCCACGTCAGCCCGAAGTGTGGCGAGGGGACACGTTACGCGTCCTACCGACCTTTTCATTACCCCCACTATCCACGTCGGCATAGTGTGGCGAGCGCAGCGAGCCACCAAGCCTGAAGCGTAGCGAGCCCCGCAAGGGGACGTGGGAAACTTCACATGTATTCCGTGTCCACTCGCCACGCTGTACTTAGGCGATGTAGTTAGATGCTGTACTTAGACGCAATAGCGTCTACATTTTAGACGCAGCCTTCAGACATTCCCATTGTTAGCGGTTTGCCGGGGTGTCTATGTGATGATTGTATGTATATATATATAGGTAGCAATGCCTTCCCAGAAGGCAACACAGACTTTCACAGAAAGTAGCAGTTCTAGTGAATTGATGGACACACATCTATAAGTAAATGTCTTCACAGAAGGCAACATACGCTATCATAAAAACAAGACTTTTATTTCTTGTCACTTAACGGGGACATATAAGCTAACACCCCTCTGTAAAGGGGAAGTGTACTGTGCCGGACAGCCTACCCAATGGCAGACCTCAGTGGATGATACCATTCTCCCTGCTCTGAGGGGAGGGACCCGTTGTTACGATGTGATGAAGTAGATGTGAATGGACAATAAAGTTGGGGTGCTCGCGCTCAGCGCAAGCCCCAGAGCAGCCCGCCTAAACAGAGTATATAAATAGGGGAGAGCCGTTAGTGAAGAGAGATAAAATTCCCCTCAGCTTGGTGTTAATATCAGCGCGGTGCTGACAGGCAGTTCTCCTCAGGAGATTTGGTCCGGCAGAGCTACGCAGCATAGTGGCAGCGGACAGCAGTGCTGGAAAAGAGGTGCAGGAACGCTGAGACGCTTACCAGGAGAGAGCGATTGAACAGCGCTAGTCAGGCAGGATTGAGCGGAGTCCGGCGGCGGGTGCAGGAGACGGCGCCATCTTGATGACAGAGGGAGTCGCGTCATTGAGAAGGCGGGCTGCATTCGTGACAAGAGGCGGACGGCAGCGCTGGGAAGGAGGCGGCTTCGTGGACCTGGCTGTGGAGAGGCAGGTCTGGGCCGGCATCTGAGGGAAAGGCGCGGCCTGAGTGACAGGCAGCCATATTAGGAAGCGGCAGGAGAGACGGAGACTGGGCGGACCTAGAGGCAGAACGAAAGAGAGAGGGGCGCGGTGAGTCTGTATTGCTCCAGCCCATTTTTAACCCTGCATCTCCCTCAGCAAGTCTCAGAATTATACCCAACACAGCGCAGGTTGAGGCAGTAAATAAAACGCCCATTGTAAATCACGCAGTGCAGGCAAAAGGCAGTATTGTTCATCCCCAGTGCAGACTATCGCTGCTGATACACAGTAGTTCAACTCAGAGTGACAGCACATTTCCAGTGCAGACTATCGCTACTGGTACACAGTAGTTCAACTCAGAGTGACAGCACATCTCCAGTGCAGACTATCGCTACTGGTACACAGTAGTTCAACTCAGAGTGACAGCACATCCCCAGTGCAGACTATCGCTGCTGATACACAGTAGTTCAACTCAGAGTGACAGCACATTTCCAGTGCAGACTATCGCTACTGGTACACAGTAGTTCAACTCAGAGTGACAGCACATCCCCAGTGCAGACTATCGCTGCTGATACACAGTAGTTCAGCTCAGAGTGACAGCACATTTCCAGTGCAGACTATCGCTACTGGTACACAGTAGTTCAGCTCAGAGTGACAGCACATCCCCAGTGCAGACTATCGCTGCTGATACACAGTAGTTCAACTCAGAGTGACAGCACATTTCCAGTGCAGACTATCACTACTGGTTCACAGTAGTTCAGTCCTGAGTGACAGCACATCCCCAGTGCAGACTATCGCTGCTGATACACAGTAGTTCAGCTCACAGTGACAACGCATCACCCATACACGGTTGCACAATACAGCTGCTGATTAAGGGATAGTAACTGTGTCTTGAAAAGCATCCAATACAAGTGAAGCTTGAGAAATTTTGTATTAGTAGACGCTTATCTTGTGTTTTGCTCACCTCTACATATATATACATAATAGGCTAAACCCGGCTAGCAAGAAGCCAGGGGACGCCTAAGAAGACATTATAATTACCCTAGCTGACATAAGGAAGGCACAACATATTTGCTAGAGCCAGGGAACACTTCGTAGCATACAGGAAGGAAAGTATATGTTAAGCACCAGAGGCTAAACCCGGCTAGCAAGAAGCCAGGGGACGCCTCAGAAGACATTATAGTTTCCCTAGCCGACACAAGGAAGGCACAACATATCTGCTAGAGCCAGGGAACACTTCGTAGCATACAGGAAGGAAATTATATGTCAAGCACCAGGGGCTAAACCCGGCTTACGTTGGGCCAGGGGACGCCTCCAACAGGATCTTCAGAGTAGCAGATACAGCGTTACAACGACTAAAGTAGAAAGAGTCAGAGCAGGAAATTACAGTCAACTTACCTCTACGTCTATTGTAGTCGGTGCCTAGCAGCTTAACCCTAAGAAAAAGGAACAGTTCAACTTAGAAACATTTTATATAACGGTTTAGTTACAGTTAGAAAATTCTAAACTTTATAGAAGTATACCTTATTGCGCAATAAGTTCTATATCTTGGTCTGTGGTTTATTACATACTTCACCTACAGTGTAGGGTACCTAAGTGTTATTGCATTTACCTTTGTTATTTATAGCGTCAAAGGTAGGATACTATGTTATGTTTATTGTGAGAGGCTGATAACCGAGGAATTCAAGTGGAGAACAGACAGGTTCCGGTTTAATAAAATTTGCATTGAAATGGTAGTGTATTTCATGTAATTACTCCTGCGAGAGGAAAGTTACACTGTAATATTGTCTGTTTAATACATTGTTCAACGAATAATAAAAGAAAACCAGTCTTTGAAAACTAACGTGTAATCTTTTAAGAAGAGGAAACCATCTACATACTTACCCAGGAAAAATCTATACGGGATTTCGCAATTGGCGTCCACGAACAGGAGACGAAGGAAAAATGTCAAATCCACAAACTCCTGCGTCAACATCCGGAAAAAGGTTCCTACCAACAATAAACCTTTCACCTAACAGTAAAATAAACGCTACAAGAGAAGGAGATGCAACGGATACAGTAAGTTCTACCATGCGTAAACCGGCATCGATAACCATGCCCTATTACTTTGGAGCACCCTGGCTTCCCACTTATACGGGAGACAGCAAGACAACTGAAACCAATGCGTTCCGCGACTTTAGGGAACAAATTGAGACCATGTTCCAGGTATACAAATTAGATGAAGACCAACAAGTGGAGATTCTTTTGGCTCAACTGAAGGGGTTTGCGAAAAGAGAAGTGAAGTCGTGGCCGGAAAGCCAAAAGAAATCGGCAAAGGACATATTGGACAAGTTGGCAAAGGAGTTCGATGAAAAGACTCTGTCCGAACTTAAAACACTGTTTTATTCCAGGAAACAACAGCCGCATGAAACACTTCGAGAATACGCTGTAGTATTACAAGAGGCCTTCCGGGATATAAAGTTGTGTGCCCCAAAAGAACCTATTGAAGAAGACGAGACCTTAACCAATCAATTCCTAGACGGGATTCATGATGTGAATACCAAAGGACAATTAAAAATGTTACATCGACAAGAAGCACCCATCAGCTTTTCAAACTTCAAGGAATTGATCCGAAAAGTGCTAGGCGATAAACCCAAAAAGGGAAACGTAATTGTACCTGTTGAAACCACCCTTCAGCAAATCCAATCCACCGCCTCTAAAGACCCTATCACAGAAATAAAAGGGCAAATTGCCGAATTAACTCAAGGGATGACTGAGCTGTGTCGAGAGTTAAAAACGTTGAAAGAAACACAGGCACCATCAAGATCCTGGCGGATGGGTAGAGAACCACCCTATGGTAGTGCAGGGCGAGGAACTTCGTGGAGCTCTAGACGACTACCTACAGATCAATTCGACGAGCAGGGAAGACCTATCTGCCGGCGTTGCCAGAGAAGTGGGCATATAGAGAGAAATTGCCGTAGCTCCGCCCCTTTAAACGAAGAAATCCCGAGGGCAGGGACCAACCGTCGGGAGATTCCTCAATAGAAGGTCCCACCTCTCAAGAATGGACACCGAAATTCGTGGGGTGTTGTCCCATCATCGAAATTAAAATAAATGGAGTCAACTTACACGCGTTGTTAGATACTGGGTCACAAGTGACCACCATTCAATGGGATAAATTTACTCAACACTGGCGAGAAGACAACATCATAACTCCACCACCACCTTGGCTGACACTATTGGCCAGCAATGGACAAAGTATCGAATGTTGTGGATATTGGGAGGCTGAGATTGAAATAGGACGAGCCAGACTTCTCAATCAGGGATGCTTGATTACAGCCGTCAAAGATCAATGGCTACCCCCCATCGTTATTGGCATGAATGTCCTAAAGAATTGCCCAGAAGAATTGATTGATGCTTTGAAACAAGAATTGTCTACCCGAAATCTTCCCGAACGACGATCGGTACAACAGACCATCCGATTCCTTCAGAGTCAACAGAGATTTGCTGACAAGAGAGGAGAGATAGGAACTGTTCGCAGTGCTGAGAGACGAAACATCATATTACCCCCAAATTCAGAGCATCTGATTTGGTGCAAGACCAAAGTTGGCCCACGAGGACGAGATTACGATGCTGTTGTGGAGAGAAATAAGCACACTTGGACTGAGCCGTTCGTTGTAGCCCGGGCCCTAGTCACCGTTGTGCAAGGAAAAGTTCCTGTACGACTCCTGAATCCGCACAATTACCCCGTCAAGGTGGCCCGCTTTCAAACCATTGCACAGATTTACGAAGCAAATTTCCAAGATATCCTAGATGTAAGCACCATTGCCGTCCAACAGACTGTCACCGATCAGAAAGAAACAAAAGTCAATGGCCAGGAGGAATGGTGGAGAAGTTTACAGATTGGAGAACCTGATACCCCAGAAGAAGAGAAAGCGGGAGTACTACGGCTAGTCCTGAGGAATGAGGAGGCTTTCAGTAGACACGCTGCCGATTTTGGTAGAGTAGAAGGGGTTCAACATTACATCCCTACTGGCACTGCTTCCCCGATAAAAGAAAGACATCGTCCAATACCGCCTGCTCTGTATCAACCAGTGAAGCAGATGATAGAAGACATGAAAGCTTCTAAGGTGATTCGGGACAGTCACAGCCCGTGGGCTGCGCCGATAGTCCTAGTTCGGAAGAAGAATGGAGAACTCCGTTTTTGCGTCGATTATCGAAAATTAAATGCAGTGACTCATCGAGACGCCTATCCTCTTCCCCGAATAGAGGAATCCTTAGCTGCCCTAAAATCGGCTGTGTACTTCTCAACTTTAGACCTGACGAGTGGTTACTGGCAGGTGCCAGTGGCCCAGGAAGATGTTGAAAAGACTGCTTTTACAACCCCCATGGGTTTATTTGAATTTTTGCAAATGCCCTTCGGACTCATGAATGCGCCAGCCACTTTCCAAAGGGTGATGGAATACTGTCTAGGATCCAGAAATTTTGACATCTTACTGTTGTATCTAGACGACATCATCGTGTTTTCTCATACTTACGAAGAACACCTTCAACATTTAGAAGAAGTTTTCCAACGGCTGGCCAAATATGGGTTTAAGCTTAAGCCTTCTAAATGCCACCTCCTTAAGGCCAGTGTCCAGTATCTAGGCCACATTGTGAGTTCTGAAGGAATTACAGCAGACCCAGAAAAAATCAGAGCAGTGCAAGACTGGCCCACCCCGGTGACTGTTAAAGATGTCCGACGGTTTCTGGGATTTGTAGGATATTACAGGAGATTCGTGGCTGGATTTGCAAAAATTGCCGCCCCTCTTCACGATCTGTTAAGGGGTATACCGGGGAAGGAAATCCGAGGAAATACCCGAGTCAGATGGGACGATCGACAGGAAGATGCCTTTCAACAGCTGAAGCAGGCTCTCATCGACGCCCCCTTACTGGCATATCCAAATTATGACTCACCCTTTAAAGTATATACGGATGCCAGCAATCAAGGGTTAGGTGCTGTCCTAGCACAAGACCAAAACGGCAAAGAAAGAGTAATAGCCTACGCCAGCAGGAGTCTGAAGAAATCCGAAAGAAACGATCAAAACTACAGCGCGTTCAAGTTAGAGCTATTGGCTTTAATATGGGCGGTGACAGAAAAATTTAAAGACTATTTAGCCGCCACCCCATGCACCATCTATACTGACCACAATCCTCTGGCACATCTACAGACTGCCCGACTTGGAGCGTTAGAACAGAGGTGGGTCTCCCGCTTAGAAAACTTCCAATATAAGATCAAATTCAGAAGCGGGAAGAAGAATTCAAATGCGGATGCCCTTTCGAGATTGCCCCAGGAAGTGGAACCGGAAGAGGAAGATTCATGGGAAGATGTCGAAATACCCTTATTTGGCCCACAGCCCATTAAACAACGAACGGTTGTCCTCCGTGGAGCAGAAGTTGTCCTTTCAGCAGTTCAAGGGGGTGCATCCAGTCATCAAGATTTAAATTGGAAGGAATTGCAAAGTAAATGTTCTATGCTCCAACAATTAAAACACTTCCTGATTTCACAAAGAATCCCCAGCCGGGAAGAACGGCAAAGACTTCCGACTGAATTGGTCCAATTGCTGAGGTATCGAGACAGACTAAGCTTCGTCAATGGAGTCCTGGTCAAAAGCAATATAGATCCCTGCACCCATGATCATCTTAACCAGATACTTGTCCCCACGGAACAGCGGCCTCAAGTGTTACAAGCTTACCATGACAAAACTGGACATTTCGGGGTCAAGAAAACCGAGAGTGCCATTAGAAAGAATTTCTTCTGGGTAGGGCTTCATACCTATGTTGAGAAGTGGATCGAAAAGTGTCCTGCTTGTGCAGTTAAGGCCCATGTGCAACCCGGACAGAAAGCTACATTACAGCCCATTCAAAGTACCTTCCCACTTGAGATAGTAACCTTGGATCATGTCAAGTTGGGGCCCAGTGATGCCGGTTACCAGTATGCCTTAATGATGATGGATCACTACACAAAATTTATGGTGACCGTACCCGTCCATGATCTGACCGCAAAAGCCATGGCAGAGGCTTTTATGAAGAACTTTGTTAGACCCTACGGGTTTCCAGAACAGATCCTCACAGATCAAGGTTCAGCATTCGAGGCGCAATTATTTCAAGAACTATGCAAAACGTATGGGTGTAGGAAGATCCGAACTACGCCCTATCACCCACAATGCAATGGGCTTTGCGAGAGAGCGAATCAGACTTTACTGGGAATGATCCGGGGCTTGTCCACAGCTCAACGATTAACCTGGCCTTCATTATTGCCCGAACTTACCTACGTGTACAATAACCTTGAGCATGCTTCAACGGGACATACTCCTTACTACTTGCTCTTTGGGCGAAAAGGCAAACTACCAGCGGACTTGGAGCTCAATGCTCTTACTGAAATTCCGAACCCTGCCCAAACTGACTGGGTAATGGAGCACAAACAAAGAATTGATCTTGCTGCCGAAGCTGTCGTCAAGAGAATGGGGGAAGTCCACTATCGCCAAGAAAGAGACTACAATCAGAATGCCAGGGCAGAACCGCTAAAAGTAGGAGACCGAGTTCTGAAGAAAAAGCAACACCGAAACAGTAAATTGGACCCTATCTGGGAGAGTACTCCATACCAAGTGGTTCTTTTACCTTCAACAGAGACTGTAGTGTATGGAATTGTGAAGGAGGGAGAAGAAAATGGTGATGTGAAGATGATCCATCGGAATAACCTGAAAATCTATAAGGCTCAGCCAGAACAAGACTTCTCCGAAACAGATCAACACGGAACCAAGGACCTTCAGCCGAACCTGGGAGACTTTTTGCGCGATCCTATGGACTTGTTACTTCTTATGAACGGCTCTGTGCCACCTTGCGGAGTTCGCAGGGTACCGTCGCACCAGTCAAGTGATGACAGAGCTTCAGAACTTATTCCGCTACCTGAACCGGCTTCGTTCCATGAGGAAGTTGAAACAGAGCAAAGACCAGGAAGACCGGTCAGAAGTACTCGGGGGGTAAAACCCCTCCGCTTCAGAGACTAAACATAAATGTTAAAGTAAAGCATGATTACCGATACAAAGGTAAACCTTCTGACTCCGAAAACATGTGATGATTTGCAATGTTAGAAATATAGATATGTATTATATTGATGCTTAAAAAAAATTATAAAGTTCATTGCCTGAGGACATGCAATGTTTTACCGGGGAGAAATGTGATGATTGTATGTATATATATATAGGTAGCAATGCCTTCCCAGAAGGCAACACAGACTTTCACAGAAAGTAGCAGTTCTAGTGAATTGATGGACACACATCTATAAGTAAATGTCTTCACAGAAGGCAACATACGCTATCATAAAAACAAGACTTTTATTTCTTGTCACTTAACGGGGACATATAAGCTAACACCCCTCTGTAAAGGGGAAGTGTACTGTGCCGGACAGCCTACCCAATGGCAGACCTCAGTGGATGATACCATTCTCCCTGCTCTGAGGGGAGGGACCCGTTGTTACGATGTGATGAAGTAGATGTGAATGGACAATAAAGTTGGGGTGCTCGCGCTCAGCGCAAGCCCCAGAGCAGCCCGCCTAAACAGAGTATATAAATAGGGGAGAGCCGTTAGTGAAGAGAGATAAAATTCCCCTCAGCTTGGTGTTAATATCAGCGCGGTGCTGACAGGCAGTTCTCCTCAGGAGATTTGGTCCGGCAGAGCTACGCAGCATAGTGGCAGCGGACAGCAGTGCTGGAAAAGAGGTGCAGGAACGCTGAGACGCTTACCAGGAGAGAGCGATTGAACAGCGCTAGTCAGGCAGGATTGAGCGGAGTCCGGCGGCGGGTGCAGGAGACGGCGCCATCTTGATGACAGAGGGAGTCGCGTCATTGAGAAGGCGGGCTGCATTCGTGACAAGAGGCGGACGGCAGCGCTGGGAAGGAGGCGGCTTCGTGGACCTGGCTGTGGAGAGGCAGGTCTGGGCCGGCATCTGAGGGAAAGGCGCGGCCTGAGTGACAGGCAGCCATATTAGGAAGCGGCAGGAGAGACGGAGACTGGGCGGACCTAGAGGCAGAACGAAAGAGAGAGGGGCGCGGTGAGTCTGTATTGCTCCAGCCCATTTTTAACCCTGCATCTCCCTCAGCAAGTCTCAGAATTATACCCAACACAGCGCAGGTTGAGGCAGTAAATAAAACGCCCATTGTAAATCACGCAGTGCAGGCAAAAGGCAGTATTGTTCATCCCCAGTGCAGACTATCGCTGCTGATACACAGTAGTTCAACTCAGAGTGACAGCACATTTCCAGTGCAGACTATCGCTACTGGTACACAGTAGTTCAACTCAGAGTGACAGCACATCTCCAGTGCAGACTATCGCTACTGGTACACAGTAGTTCAACTCAGAGTGACAGCACATCCCCAGTGCAGACTATCGCTGCTGATACACAGTAGTTCAACTCAGAGTGACAGCACATTTCCAGTGCAGACTATCGCTACTGGTACACAGTAGTTCAACTCAGAGTGACAGCACATTTCCAGTGCAGACTATCGCTACTGGTACACAGTAGTTCAGCTCAGAGTGACAGCACATCCCCAGTGCAGACTATCGCTGCTGATACACAGTAGTTCAACTCAGAGTGACAGCACATTTCCAGTGCAGACTATCACTACTGGTTCACAGTAGTTCAGTCCTGAGTGACAGCACATCCCCAGTGCAGACTATCGCTGCTGATACACAGTAGTTCAGCTCACAGTGACAACGCATCACCCATACACGGTTGCACAATACAGCTGCTGATTAAGGGATAGTAACTGTGTCTTGAAAAGCATCCAATACAAGTGAAGCTTGAGAAATTTTGTATTAGTAGACGCTTATCTTGTGTTTTGCTCACCTCTACATATATATACATAATAGGCTAAACCCGGCTAGCAAGAAGCCAGGGGACGCCTAAGAAGACATTATAATTACCCTAGCTGACATAAGGAAGGCACAACATATTTGCTAGAGCCAGGGAACACTTCGTAGCATACAGGAAGGAAAGTATATGTTAAGCACCAGAGGCTAAACCCGGCTAGCAAGAAGCCAGGGGACGCCTCAGAAGACATTATAGTTTCCCTAGCCGACACAAGGAAGGCACAACATATCTGCTAGAGCCAGGGAACACTTCGTAGCATACAGGAAGGAAATTATATGTCAAGCACCAGGGGCTAAACCCGGCTTACGTTGGGCCAGGGGACGCCTCCAACAGGATCTTCAGAGTAGCAGATACAGCGTTACAACGACTAAAGTAGAAAGAGTCAGAGCAGGAAATTACAGTCAACTTACCTCTACGTCTATTGTAGTCGGTGCCTAGCAGCTTAACCCTAAGAAAAAGGAACAGTTCAACTTAGAAACATTTTATATAACGGTTTAGTTACAGTTAGAAAATTCTAAACTTTATAGAAGTATACCTTATTGCGCAATAAGTTCTATTGCGCAATAAGTTCTATATCTTGGTCTGTGGTTTATTACATACTTCACCTACAGTGTAGGGTACCTAAGTGTTATTGCATTTACCTTTGTTATTTATAGCGTCAAAGGTAGGATACTATGTTATGTTTATTGTGAGAGGCTGATAACCGAGGAATTCAAGTGGAGAACAGACAGGTTCCGGTTTAATAAAATTTGCATTGAAATGGTAGTGTATTTCATGTAATTACTCCTGCGAGAGGAAAGTTACACTGTAATATTGTCTGTTTAATACATTGTTCAACGAATAATAAAAGAAAACCAGTCTTTGAAAACTAACGTGTAATCTTTTAAGAAGAGGAAACCATCTACATACTTACCCAGGAAAAATCTATACGGGATTTCGCAATTACTTTAGACACCCCGTCAAACCGCTAACCAAGAGGGTGTCAGAAGTGTGCGTCTACAATGACCTGTGAGCGCTGGGCTGCCGCGGAGTCACTACGTTCACAACGTAGTTCAAGGCAGCCGATGAGCTATGCTGATAATGTAGCTACACTGATAACATACAGTAGCTTAGATAAGAAAGCCACGTATAGCGTAGCGCTGCTGCCCAAGATCAATTCCTATTATTTATGGTCAATGTACCAGACAAATCCAGTGCTTGTGGCTGCCAATCATGATATATGTGGACAAACGGAAGCAAATCCTGTCCCTCACCACATAACTGTGACATATACCCACAATGCACTTAATTAAAAAAAAATTTTAACTGAATTTCTCGATAAGAAGCATTTTGGCCTAGGGGTGCCTTGAAAATATTTTGATGCTCTAGGGTGCCGTGATTCAAAAAAGTTTGAGAACCACTGCCCTAAGTCCATTTGCACTGTATATGAGTCGGACTTGGATAGAGATGAGCACGTCCAGATTTCTGAATCCAGAAGCTACCGAACGGCAGGGATCTGAACTGAGATCCGAGCTCCATTCGGTGATTCCCGCCAACCTTGGCTTGCAGAACGAGGCAAACGTCATTATCCCAGTATCGGATTATCATGAGATCTGAACTCTATATAAGCCCCCCTCAACCACTGCGATCTTCACTGTGGCATTGGAGAGGGTTGAGCGAGGTTGTGTCTATCTGGGAAGCTTGCGTGGGGTGGCGACCTGGTCGTAGTGGAGCTGTTCTGTTGTGCCCTGTGCAGTCCAGTCCTGTGGTACTGTATTGTCTGTTGCTGGTGCTGGTGTCCTGTACTGCTGTATAAGTCCAATGCAGTGGTGCTTGCTGTTTAGTGCTGCCATTAAGTCCAGTGGTACTGCTGTTAAGTCCAGGGTAACTTAATGCTAGTCCAGTGGTACTGCAGTTAAGCTCAGTGATACAGCTGTATATGTCCAGTGACAGTCCAGTGTACTATAAAAGGGTTATTTTAATCCGTCTAATTTTTTCAGGCTTTGCCGTGTGTGTGTGTCCTCATGTGCCGCAAAGGGCAGTGCAATGTTTTACTCTATTTGTCAGTATCTCCCTACAATATGCTGTCACCCTCAGCCTCTCCCCCTTCTACCCTGACTTCTGCTGTTACCTTCGGCCTCTCCCTGTCACCCACTGGTTCCCCCTGCACTTCTTACACCCTTGCTTTCCACTGTCACCCTCTGCCTAATACTGTCACCATTTGCCTCTCCCTGTCACCCACTGTTGTGTGGCATATTGTGAACTTGAGTTGGAGTGGAGGAGGGGGGACAGAAATTATATTTTTGCACCTGGGCCAACCACTCACAGGTTCCGCCACTGGCTGGAAGTACAGCAGACAGAGGTGTCTTTAGAAAAATTATCTTTTCTATGTCTCTGCAGCCCATCCCTGTGATCTACTTTGCCGGGTGCCAGGGGCCTGCGCATGTGTCAACTTTTCCATGTCGACCTTTTGCTTGTGTCAACCTTGTGCGTGTCGGTCTTTTGTCAATGTTGACATTGTGTATGCTGACCTTTTGGTGTTGACCTATTGACCTAGACACTGCCGACCATATGATTTATAGCCCATTACAGTGTCCCACTTCATATTATGTAATACTGCAAATGCCCTCCAGTTCATTTTATACCACATTACAATGAGCAGGGCCAGGGTCATAAACGGATATATTGTAGGCCACAAAGAAAAAGCTTGTAAGGCCACTATCTACCAACCAATGGTGACTGACAAGTATATATAACACATGTATCTGTGAAAGGGAAGGTGGACCTCTCTCAGCTCTGGGCCCCATAGCAGCTGCAACATGGGGTATGGATCATTATGTCCACAAGATGTTGGTCAACAAGCATTGGGTCAACACCATTAGGTCGACATGCAAAGGTCGACATGGGTCTAGGTCGATGTGTATTGGTCGACATGGGTCTAGGTTGACAGGTCATTAGGTCGACACAAGCATTAGGTTGACATGGGCAAGGTCGACAGTCAAAAGGACGATATGGGATATTTCTCTGTTTTTTTCACCCAAATGTCGACACAGTCAACATGGACACTGAAACGTATCACCGCTTCTGCTCGCCATGCTTCGGGCACAATGCCTCGCTACGCATGGCACACTATTTTATTCTCCAAGTGGATGGTAGGGCATGAAATACCGCCTGTCGGCACATGTTGGCTCAAATACAGTGAAAAACCACTTGTCGACATTTTTCAATGTCGACATTGCCCATGTCGACCTAATGCTTGCCGACCTAATGACCTGTCGACCTAGACATATGTCGACATTTCTGCATGTCAACCTAATGACCATATCCCCACCCATGGTAGCTATGCCCTTGCTAGTTGATTCCTCATAAACTGCACAATTATGTTGCTTGCAGATTTGTTTAACAATTGTTCCTCTTTAACTAGGTCACAAACATATAATGCCAATGAGATTGAGTTACTCCTGACAGTCAAAGATGGGACGACAATAGAGTGGATTGAAATAGACCCAGAAGCTTTCACAGGTAAATACAACAACATCTAAATAGTAGTGCAACAAGGAGGGATGATTCTGAATTGGAAACTTTGAATCATGAAAAACCTACAGAGCTCCTGCGCTAATCAGTTTTCTAGAGCCGCTGGGAATCTAATGAAGATAGAGCTGGGGTTGAGTTCAGCCTTTCAAAGGAGCTGGATTTTGTGGGTGGGGCAATTGACACTGGATCAGCTGGCTGATCTGATAGTCATTTATACTTTAGCCATACTTGCCTACTTTTGAAAACTAGTTTCAGGGAGTTTCTAGTTAGGAATAGAATTGAATAGAATGTCATGCTCCACCTAAAGGGTGTGTCTCCATATATGGAGAGATTGTAAAAGTGATTGTGACCGTGGCACCTAGAAACGTGGGTGTGTAATTTAAAATTACTTATATACAAATGTGGATGAGCCCCAAAGCAGTTAGTAAGAGCTACTATACTTGGTAAAGTGCTGGGAAATGGTGCTGATCATTCAGTGTAAAGGCCCCCATACATTAGGCCGACTTGTCCTTAGGACAAGTCGGACCCAATACTCCTGTGAGCCACCCGGCGGCTCCCCGGGAGGCTCACATACAATTTGGCACTTGATGAGCCAAATTTTACATGTGATAAATCGCTTGCAATTTATCACATGTATGGGGAGCTGCAGCGGGCGGCGACGGGCAGGGGGCGGGCGGTGAGGGGCATGGGGGCCGGTGGTGATCAGGGGCAGCAGTGGGGCGGGCAGCGGGGGTACTGAGTGCTGACCTGGGGGTGGTGTGGTCAGCAGCAGGGCTCATCAGGGGGACGCCGGAGCGGGCAGCGGGTCCTGACGCTGTAACTAGCCGGCGGCGCCTGTGTGTGATGATCTGGCCGGGCGCTGTGATCATTCACATATATTATTCAGCAGTGCTGCGGGACGGACGGGGCCGGGCAGTGGCGGGTATTATATTTTTAAAACACCTGTCAAATGACTAGCCATTCTCTGATTGGCTGAGAGCTCTCAGCCAATGACTGACCGTTTTCTGAGAGCTCTCAGCCAATCAGAGAACGGCTAGTCATTTGACAGGTGTTTTAAAAATATAATACCCGCCACTGCCCGGCCCCGTCCGTCCCGCAGCGCTGCTGAATGATATATGTGAATGATCACAGCGCCCGGCCAGATCATCACACACAGGCGCCGCTGACTAGTTACAGCGTCAGGACCCGCTGCCCACTCCGGCGTCCCCCTGATGAGCCCTGCTGCTGACCACACCGCCCCCAGGTCAGCACTCACCGGTGCTGCCAGCTAACAGGGAGGTCGGACGTGATCGTATGTACTAACCGTCCGACCTCCCTGATCCGATCCAATGCGCACGGGACCGCGCATCGGATCGGATCAGATGTCACAGTCCTGCGATTTTGGGCCGATTTCACCCAGTTATCGGCACAAAGTGCCGAAATCGGATGAAATCGGCCTAAAATCGCATAGTGTATGGGGGCCTTTAATGTATCTATCTCTCATTCCCTTTTCCCCAAAAAATGTAACAGTGTAATGTGGGCTAGGTGACATGAGGGAGATTGGTAGACTAATGAGGGAGAGAGGAAGATTGCTGCTATTTCAGAGAATCTCCTGCAGAATGCAGGAGGGTAGGCAGCTACAGTATGACTTTAGCCCAATACTTATGGGTGATATAATGAGCGATATTGGTAATTTAGGCACTTCTAAATTATATTGTTATAAAACAACACCCGAGGCACACTTTTGTGGGTTATTATCATCTGTGCATGTACAGAGGAGGGAAAGCACCATTAACGAGGGCCATTTCCCCTCCCCCTCTGCCAGCATCGGCAAGTGTGTATGCACTTGCCTATGCCTGCACCCCACCAGTTCCCCACAGATGCCGATATCGGCAGTGGCCAGGTTCACCCAATATGTATATGGGCCTGTTAGGTAGTGCTAATTGGATTGACTATGTGAAAGTTCTCTGTCATCTTGAAAAATAAAACAGACAGTTAAGGTGCGTACACACGGGGGGAGATATATTGCTAGCAATTTATTGCTTGCAATATATTGCTGAGCAATATATTGCTCAGTGTCTCCTTTTCAACAAGCGACCAGAGATGGTCGCTGTTGAAAACAAACCTCTGCTGGGGGTGCCACAGAGGTAATTAGCTGGTCGCAGGAGCAAGCTCCTGCGACCAGCGATTACAATGGGGCAGAAAACGGGAGCGCGCACCCAGCGATTTATCGCCGGGGCACACTCCCAATCACTGGCAATATGGTCGCCTGCGACCATATTCCCAGCGATTATAGCACCTATCTCCCCCGTGTGTACACAGCATCAAACTAAAGTGTTGTCATCAGCTTGGAAGTGTCCATATTACACCAAGTAAATGTTCTTGTTGATTTTCATTTGCTCCTCACAGAGAATGGGGAATGGGCAATAAAACACATGCCAGCTAAGAAGATCATCGATCCTCGTCTGTCTCCAGATGATATCAGTTATCAGGCAATTGTCTTCTACCTCATCATTCAGAGGAAGCCTCTTTTCTACATCATCAACATCATTGTTCCCTGTGTGCTTATCTCATTTGTCAGTGTGCTGGTTTACTTCCTACCTGCCAAAGGTATCATTCCGTACTATTGAATTTTCTGAACATATGCACTTCCTTTAACTTGCCTAAAATGTTCTGTTATAATTCAAATCTGCCTGGACTTTGAAGCTGGTTGCAATGTCTACACCACAGGTTCTCAAACTCGGTCCTCAGGACCCCACACAGGGCATGTTTTGCAGGTCTCACAAGTGAAATAATTAGCTCCACCTGTGAATCTTTTAAAATGTGTCAATGAGTAATGAATGCACCTTGCACCTGCCGGGTGACCTGGAAAACATGAACCGTGAGGACCGAGTTTGAGAACCACTGGTCTAGATAGACAGTCAATAGGTCAATTCCATATTATCGAATTGCATTCAGATGACATGGTCAAAAGGTCAGGATTAAAAGGTTGACAGGTAAAAGGTAAAAAAAAAGGTAAAAAAAAGATGCTGGATTTTTTCACAGAATGGCCTCGCGAATGCACGATACAATCCCTAAGCGAGCGTAGTTGGTGATCGATAATAGTCCGAATTGCAAAATCGCAGGTCTTTAATAAGGTCTGAATAACCCCTCATGGTTAGGAATAGTAACTTTGCCCGAAGTGTGGTGAGCGTATATGTGATACCCTGCTATACAATGCTTTGTTGTGATAATGAAGCATGCTAGAGTGAATTTATTTACAGTGGCGGATAAATCCCAGCAGCCTCTGCAAATGCACATAAAGTCAGTAGCATGTCACATGACCAGTGTCAGAAGGAGAGCGAGCAGTAGTTAGGCAGGGTAGTCTGTGAGGAGAGGTCTGGGGAGCAAGAGCATCAGACAGTGGGAGCACAGAGGGCGCTTATACTTACTGGGGGTATGCAGAGACGGCGGGGATTCCCTCTGGAGTTCTTGCAGCAAATTAAAAAAGGAGAGGTGTGGTAAGTCCAGCCCCAGTCCAGCATTCATCTTGCCTCCGGGCCCCTGGGACAAACTTACGCCACTGTGTACAGTGTTGTTACAGTGTTGTTACAAAGTGAGAAAGCCAGCAATTATTAGTTTATTACCTGATATTCAAAAGAAAGAAACACCGCTGTGGACATTCCTACAGTTAATATAATTACCTGCTAGAAGTATAGAAAAGGGAAGTAATTCATATACTTTATAGTTTATTACATACAGTATACATTTCCAATCATTGTGGTCACATATGTTGAAGCATAGAAAATGACACCCAAAAAACTTAAACTTGCGTCAACCTTTTTTTCTATCCTGTTGATATTTTGACCCTGTCAACCTAATGCACGTTGAACATATGGGGTCACCCTTATGACTGTATATCTAATTACTGTAGTAGTGTTCCTTCTAGCACCCGCCATATTTTAAAACCCAAGCAGTTCCTCTTCCCTGCCTGGGGTGTCGCTGTCTGCTGTGGGGATTCTAGTACAGGTCTGGTTTGCATATCAGTGCTGATATACAGACCACACTGTGAAGAAGCACTACAGAAGACAGCGACACCCCAGGCAGGGAAGAGGAACTGCATGGGTTTTAAAAGATGGCGGATGCTAGAATGAACACTGCTGTAGATATTAAATACCACACCACTTTGAAGCTCATATAAGCTCTAATGTAATATGGTGCTATTAGTGGTTGGATTTTACCGAATATCCACCACCCCGCCCAGTGTCAGTGAAGTCAGCTGAAGTCCGTGACTGCACTGGCTTCATTGTGACTGGCTGTGACTTCATATTGGAAGTCCTACTGCCAGTCACCCGCATGATAGTCAATCTCATTGGAAGGTGTATAGGTGCCCATACATGTTACAATTATTGTATACAATATCGCATCTCATCGCATCTCGGTTTTGCGATGATGAGATCTAGTACAAAAAGTGTGTGCTGCACATACTTTTTGTGCTAGATCTCATCTCATTGCAAAACTGAGATGCGATGAGATGCGATATTGTATACAATATTGTATACAATAATTGTAACGTGGATGGGCACCTTATCTTCTATGGGCTGCAGTCAGTGCAGCCGATAGAAGCTGGAGGTTTGTGCACCACAGCAACTGCGAATGTAATGGTCCTGGCACCTGCTGGATCGGGACCTGGGGTTGGCCTTTGTCTACTCTTCTGGGCATGGGGGGGTCTCAGCCCCTCTGCCAAATATAAGTAGGAGCTGCTGCTTCTGCTATTGATTTAACAAACTGCACAGGCATATAGCTATTTAAAGGCCAATAGTAATTAATAAGAGGAGTAAAATTAAGCTTTGTGATCACATTGATTATAAGAAAAGAATTAGAGGTGTAAGAGGCAGGTTGAAGTTTGGTGTCACTCTTTTGAGAAAAAACGTAAATAAAGGTTAAAGGTATATAAACACACACGAGTTACATCATTACTTGCATAAATAGGTGCTTAGCCATTCTACAGGGACAAGGGGTGCCGGCCGGCTCCCTGACAGTCAGGATTCCGACAGTCATCACTCCGACGTAGGAATCCCAACTGCTCCCTCGTGGGGTCCATGACCCCCATAGAGGGAGAATAAAATAGGTGGCGAGCGCAGCTCGCCACCGTGTCCGCAAGGGGTTTCATTGCACTCCCCATGCTGTGCAGTCGGGATTCTGACGTCTGACTAATGACTGTCGGAATCCCGACTGTCGGGTAATTATACCACAACCGGGACAAGAGCCTCCAGCTAATCTGTGTTACACAGCCAGTGTGTCAGAGTCAGGCTCACAACATTCAGCTGCCTGCAGCAGGTAGAATTAGGTTTCTTCCTCGCTCTCCATGGCAGCCATTACTCTGGGTATTCCCTTTCTCTCTCTAGGTTTAGACAGGTAGATTTGAAACTCCTCCCACCTTGGGTATATGTCTGCCTCCTCCCCTTCCTCTCCAGTCTTTTTTCCTGTCTCTAAGGGCCTTATTTTGGTTCATTCTTTCTGACAAAATCCTTCTTAGATGGACAAAACCATGTGCACTGCAGGGGGGCAGATGTAACATGTGCAGAGAGAATTAGATTTGGGTGAGTTATTTTGTTTCTGTGCAGGGAAAATACTGACTGCTTTATTTTTACACTGCAATATAGATCTCACTTTGAAGTAAAACCCCACCCAAATCTAATTCTCTCTGCACATGTTACATCTGCCCCCCTGCAGTGCACATGGTTTTGCCCATCTAAGAAGAATTTTGTCAGAAAGAATGAACCAAAATAAGGCCCTAAGTTAGACTAGGTAGGATAGGTTTGTTATTTTTGGTTTGTCCAGGCTTACCTCAGTATTGACAGCCAGACGTCCCTGCGTGGCCGGGCTGATATGGGTGACTACCCGGGGAGAAGAGGGTGCTCATCAGGCAGCGTCCTGCTCTGAGTTACCTTTGGGATGGCCGGCGGCACATGGCGGCAGAATGTGGACTTCGTCATCCCCCTAAGGTTTGTTCCGTGAGGAAGCGTCAGCCGGAAGCAAGAAGCCGGCTACTGAAGTCAGGACTGGAGGACGCGTGTACTGGGACGCGGCGGAAGTGACGCGAAGGTCCCTTTGCTGAAGTGAGTAGTAGCAGGCGGGTGGAAGCCGGGCTATTTCCTTCTCAGCTAATGGCGGAAGTAAACACACGGCGTCCGGAAGGACGCAATGCGCAGCTGCAGACGGCGGGCGCTGGGTTTAAAAGCGGCCTGGATCTGAGCGCTAGTACTCGTCAGAGCAGCGCTATTCGCAGTCATGGATCCAGAAGCTAGTCCTTCTCCCCTCATGCCTGAAACTGCTGTGGAGAGGTAAGCCCTCAGTGAGGTGCGATCTTTTGTAACATCCATTAGAACAGTTAGTGATAGGTTTTTCTGCTTAAATTCATAGTGTGTCTAAAGCTCCTGCAAAGAAGAAGGCAAAGACTAAGAATGTTATGAGTAATTGCATGTCATGTGATAAGGAGTTTACTGCAGAAAAAGGCATTAATCTGTGCAAGCAATGCAGACAAGCTACAGTATCACAGGCTGTGGACCTAACCCAGCTATTACAGTGGATGAAAAGCTCATTGGTCACTAAAGATGATCTTAAGGACATTCAGGGAACTAAAAGAACTAGGTCCCAAGCTAGCCTGGAGGGTGATGCGGATTCGGATCAGCCCATACTTAATGTGGATGACACAGACACATCAGAGCCAGAATCAGGTGAAATACCTGAAAAAGAGAGATCATTTAACCTAGATCTGGTGGAAAGCCTATTAAAATACATATATAAGGCTATGGATTATAAAGAGAAGGAGGATAGAGCCTCTAAGAGCAGAAGTTTTCCTGTGCACAAGGTGCTTAAGGATTTGATGCTGGATCAATGGCAGAATATTGACAAAAAATTCAGCAACTACAAGAGAGTGGAAAGGATGTTTCCTTTTAAAGATGAGTTACTGGAGAAGTACTGTAAATTGCCCAAAGTGGATGCGGCGGTATCCGAAGTCGTCTCCAAAACTACAATACTGCTGGAAGATGGGGCTAATTTAAGAGACAGTGGGGCAGATGTATTAAGCCTGGCGAAGAGATAAACTGGAGATAAAGTGGAGAAAAAGTGGAAGGAGATAACTCACCAGCCAATCAGCTTCCAACTGTCATATTTCTAACACTGCTGATTGGCTGGTGTGTTATCTCCTTCCACTTTTTCTCCACTGTATCTCCAGTTTATCTCTTCGCCAGGCTTAATACATCTGCCCCAGTATGGATAAGAAGGTAGAGATGGGCCTAAAGAAGTTGCATAATACTTCAACGGTTTCTCTGAAAGCGGGAGTCGCTATGGCTTCAACCTCGAGAGCGCTTAGAGTTTGGGGTACTAACATGGCGACGGACATAGATGAGAAAATATCAAGACAATATCTGATAAAGAATCTTAACATTATGATGAAGGCTATAGATTTCCTCTGCGAGGCATCACTCGATGTGGTAGAGTACTCAGTCAAATCCATGGCGGCAGGGATAGCAGCCAGAAGGGCCATATGGTTGCGAAGCTGGGCCGCAGATTCAAATTCGAAGAATCGCCTTATAGCCCTGCCCTATGAGGGTAACCTATTATTTGGGAGTAAGCTAGACTCCATTATTCATAGGATGTCAGGTGGAAAGTCTGCTAAGCTACCGCAGGATAGAAGACAGAGATTCCGAGGTCAATCTCCCAAGCAACATTTCAAGGAGGCTAGAAGCTATAGGCCCGGAAGACAGTACGGGAGGTTCAACTCAGGCAGTACAAGGCAGTCATTTCGCCAGTCCGCAAGAAGGGGTTACAGAAGATTCTGACAATTACTGCTTGAAGGAATGTGTCGCAGTAGGAGGGAGACTGACCAAGTTTGTGGACAAATGGAAGCTATCAATTCAGGACAGATGGGTTCTCTCAATTCTTACTCAAGGTTACAGTCTGGAATTCCAAAAAATCCCGTCAGGAAGAAGATTCATAAAGTCAAGAATGCCTGCGACAACAGAGGAAATAGAAGCATTAGAACTTATAATACAGGAAATGCTAAAATCAAAAGCACTAGAAAGAGTACCAGCGTGCGAAAGAGGGAGAGACTTCTACTCCAAGCTATTCCTAGTAAAGAAATCATCAGGAAATTACCGTGCAATATTAGATCTGAGGGAGCTGAATCTAAACATTCAGGCAAAGAAATTCCATATGGATACCCTACAGGTCATCCTTCTAGGCATAAATCAGATGGACTTCATGTGTTCAATAGATCTGAAGGATGCCTACTTTCATGTTCCGATAGCTATAAGAGATCGAAAGTTCCTCAGACTGATGGTCCTAAAACAACATCTCCAGTTCAAGTGTCTTCCGTTCGGTTTATCAGCCTCCCCGAGGGTGTTCACAAAGATACTAACAAGTTTAATAGCATTCATAAGAATGCAAGGAGTTGCAATTTGGTCCTACCTGGACGATTTACTGATATGCGGAAGAACAGAAGAAGAAGTAAGACATGCAGCCCGAATTACAATCACAATACTTCAAGATCATGGGTGGCTGATAAACGAAGGAAAGAGCCAACTGGAACCTCGTCAAAGAATTCAATTCCTAGTGGTTACTATAGATACAGTAGAGCACGCGGTATACTTATCAGAGGAGAGATGCGAAAGAATCCTAGATCTGGCCTTGCTGATACAATCACAGAAAAGGACGACATTAAGACAAATTCTCCGGATGCTGGGTATGATGTCATCTACCATAGGGATGATACCCTGGGCAAGGTGGCATATGAGAATTCTACAGAAGGAAGTGAGGCCCCTCACGAGAAGAGAAACAGACCTGGAGTACAAGGTAGAACTAAGTCAAAGGAGCAGACAATCCCTAAATTGGTGGTTGGACCCTCAATTAAGTCTGAGGAATACATCATTAAGTCAGCCTCTGTATCAGGTTATTACCACGGACGCAAGCGCGACAGGATGGGGAGCTCACTGTCAGGACGCGAAGTGCCAAGGTCTGTGGTCCCAAGAAGAAAGAGCAATGTCCTCGAACCAGAGGGAAATGAGAGCCGTAGTGAGAGCGCTAAGATTCTTTCAGGAGCACATCAGAAACACCCATGTCAAGATCAGATCAGACAACATGACGGTCGTAGCGTACGTGAATCGTCATGGAGGAACCAGGAGTATAAAACTCTGGGAAGAAGTCTCCGACATTATACCATGGGCAGAAAGAAATTTATGTTCCATATCCGCACTCCATGTCCCAGGGAAGGAGAACGGCCTTGCGGACTTCCTAAGCAGAAAGCAAGTGGTACCAGGCGAGTGGGAACTAAATCAAGGGGTGTTCCTAGAAGTCACAAGGAGGTTCGGGTACCCACAAATCGACCTTATGGCGGCGAAGCACAACATGAAGGTGAAGAGGTTCATGTCAAGAGAATATGTGACAGGGACAGAGGGCGTAGACGTGTTCGCGCAAAGATGGAAGTTCAATCTCGGGTACGTTTTTCCCCCTTTTCCCATGATCGCAAGAATTCTGAGGAAAATCAGGGAGGAGAGTGCCACAGTGATCATCATACTCCCATTCTGGCCAAGAAGAAGTTGGTTTCCTACAGTACTGAGGATGGCAGTCAAACACCCTTGGAGGCTACCACTCATCCCAAATCTTCTTCAACAGGGACCATTAGTACACCCAGACATCAAGACCCTGAGTCTGTCGGCATGGATACTGAACGGTTAATCCTAGTACGGAAAGGCTTATCCCAACAGGTGGCGCAGTTTCTGCTAAAAGCAAGAAAGAAGGTCTCGTCCAGAATCTACTATAGGGTGTGGAGTAAGTTTACGGAGTGGTCCAAATCATATCCAGAAAATATAAGAACGGGGATCCCTTGTGTACTTCAATTTCTATATGAAGGATTCTCTAAGGGCCTGGCGGCATTAACTCTGAGGGTACAAATCTCAGCCCTATCAGTCATGCTGGACAGCAAATTGTCTGATGACCCGCTCATAAAGAAGTTTTACCAGGCAATAAAGAGAGAGCGTCCTAGAATTAAGGAGCCAGTGGCCCCGTGGGACCTAAATTTGGTCCTTAATACCCTCATGATAGCCCCTTTTGAGCCTTTGGAAGAGGTGCACATGAAATTCGTTACTTGGAAGGTAGTCTTCCTTACAGCAGTCACGTCCGCACGCAGGGTGAGTGAGCTACAAGCCCTCTGGGCAGAACAACCGTACCTCAACATCCTTCACGATAGGGTTTTGTTGAGAACGAACTCTAAATTCCTCCCTAAGGTGGTTTCCAACTTTGCTCTGAATCAAGAGATCATTCTGCCAGCTTTTTTCCCGGAGCCAAAGACAGAGGAGGAGAGGAAGATGCATACGCTTGATATGCCTAGGGCTATTACTCTATATCTAAAAAGATCAGAGGGAAGCAGAAAATCCAAGCAACTATTTGTCTTACACTCAGGAGCAAGAAAGGGCGGAGCAGCCTCCAAGGTGACTATAGCTCGCTGGATAACGGAGACTATAGCGTTCGTTTACAAAGAAGGCGGCTTGGAGGTTCCAAGAGAGCTGAGGGCACACTCTACCAGGGCCATATCTACATCTTGGGCCAACAAGGCGAGACTCTCAGCAAAGGATATCTGTGCAGCAGCTACATGGAGTTCGCTACATACTTTTGTGAAACATTATAATGTGAACGTATCTCCTACCCATTTTGGGAAGGTGGTGCTACAACATGCTGTAATGCAATAATTCAATATATATATACTTAAGCATCATCTTGGTTGTGTCAATTTTTTCTTACTGGTCCCCCCCCTGTTTTTATGCTTTGGTACATCCCAGAGTAATGGCTGCCATGGAGAGCGAGGAAGAAAGGATTCAATTATACTTACGATAATTCCGTTTCTTCTGAGCTTCTCCATGGCAGCCTATAAATTTCCCTCCCTGTTTATGACATATATTAGAGACACTCAAAAGACTGGAGAGGAAGGGGAGGAGGCAGACATATACCCAAGGTGGGAGGAGTTTCAAATCTACCTGTCTAAACCTAGAGAGAGAGAGGGAATACCCAGAGTAATGGCTGCCATGGAGAAGCTCAGAAGAAACGGAATTATCGTAAGTATAATTGAATCCTTTCTCAAGCTGTTCCCATCTCATAGTTCATCTGGAGCACTGTCACTGAAGCACAGGCTGAGCAGTACCAGGCAGTGGCATGAGCCATATTGCAGGTGTTAGCAGGGGGCTCCTGGAACCAATCAACTCTGCAGCAACACTCTGGGAGTGCAGCAGAGCTTTGTTGGAAGAGCAGTGGTCACACTTGGAAACTACTGCGAACCACACAGGTGCTACTTTACATGTAGGTGCCCCTCCAGGCAGAGCCAGATTAAAGGGGGGGCCTCTAGCTAGGGCCCCCCTGTGGTTGGCATGTATTTAAAAAAATTTTTTGTTTTTTAGCTAAAGGTTTTGTGCATGGGAGTGGGGTTGTGCTGCAGCTTCAGCTATCTGCCAATCAGTGGCGTAACTATAAATTTTGCTCCCCCCTGCCAAAATAGTATCTGGCGCCCCCCCCCCCATAATGCTGCTTACACCATCATTTCACGTACACTGTATGCCACACACCGTATTGCCACTTACACTATACTCCACACACATAATGCCACTTACAATGTACACCACATACTGTAATGCCACTTACACTGTACGCCACACACCGTAATGCCACTTACACTGTACACCACATACTGTAATGCCACATACACTGTACACCACACTCATAATGCCACTTACACTGTACACCACACACATAATGCCACTTACATTGTACACCACACCGTAATGCCATTTAAACTGTACGCCACACACCATAATGCCACTTACACTGTACGCCACACACCATAATGCCACTTACACTGTATGCCACACACCGTAATACCATTTAAACTGTACGCCACACACCATAATGCCACTTACACTGTATACCACACACATAATGCCACTTACATTGTACACCGCACACAATGCCACTTACACTGTATGCCACACACTGTAAGCCACACACATAATGCCACTTACACTGTACACCACACACATAATGCCACTTAAACTGTACGCCACACACATAATGCCACTTACACTGTACACCACACACATAATGCCACTTACACTGTATGCCACACACATAATGCCACTTACACTGTACGCCACACACATAATGCCACTTACACTGTACGCCACACACCATGCCACTTACACTGTACGCCACACACCGTAATGCCACTTACACTGTACACCACACACTGTAATGCCACTTACACTGTACGCCACACACAGTAATGCACCTTACACTGTACGCTAGACATAAGGTAACACTCAATAGATGTCAGGCAGTAAGTCACCATGGGGAGAAGGAGCAGAACCCTCCCCACATCCACACAGACCCTCCCCAGTGCTTTACCAATAAAAAATTGTGCTTACCTGCATTCTTCAATTGTGTGGCACTGTACATGGTCTTGTGTTGGTCTTGCAGAAAACAGCCATGGAGGGGAGGCATGGGTACACATAAGGACATAACAGAGCTGCAGAGGTACAAATGGGGAAAGCAAAAGAGGAACACATGGGGGGTCAGAGGTAGAGATGGCAAAGGGTCACACATGGGGTGGAAAGGACACACATGGGGTGGGCAGGAGCAAGGGCACACATATGATGGACAGGGGCACACATGGGGTGGGTAGGGGCACACATGGGGTGGGCAGGGGCACACATGGGGTGGGCAGGAGCAAGGGCACACATATGATGGACAGGGACACATGGGGTGGGCAGGGGCACACATGGGGTGGGCAGGGGCACACATGGGGTGGGTAGGGGCACACATGGGGTGGACAGGGACACACATGGGGTGGGCAGGAGCAAGGGCACAAATATGATAGGCAGGGGCACACATGGGGTAGACAGGAGCAAGGGCACACATATGATGGACAGGGACACATGGGGTGGGCAGGGGCACACATGGGGTGGGCAGGGGCACACATGGGGTGGACAGGGACACACATGGGGTGGGCAGGAGCAAGGGCACAAATATGATAGGCAGGGGCACACATGGGGTAGGCAGGAGCAAGGGCACACATATGATGGACAGGGACACACATGGGTGGGTAGGGGCACACATGGGGTGGGTAGGGGCACACATGGGGTGGACAGGGACACACATGGGGTGGACAGGGACACATGGGATGGGCAGGGGCACACATGGGGTGGGCAGGGGCACACATGGGGTGGACATGGGCACACATGGGGTGGACAGGGGCACACATGGGGTGGGCAGGGGCACACATGGGGTGGGCAGGGGCACACATATGATGGACAGGGACACACATGGGTGGGCAGGAGCAAGCTGCACACATATGGCGAACAGGGGCATACATGGGATGGGTAGGGGCACACATGGGGTGGACAGGGACACACATGGGGTGGGCAGGGACACACATGGGATGGACAGGGACACACATGGGGTGGGCAGGGACACACATGGGGTAGGCAGGAGCAAGGGCACACATATGATGGACTGTGGACAGGGACACACATGGGGTGGGTAGGGGCACACATGGGGTGGACAGGGACACACATGGGGTGAGCAGGGGCACACATGGGGTGGGCAGGGGCACACATGGGGTGGGCAGGGGCACACATGGGGTGGGCAGGGGCACACATATGGTGGACAGGGGCACACATGGGGTGGGTAGGGGCACACATGGGGTGGGCAGGGGCACACATGGGGTAGGTAGAGGCAGTGGCACAGCTAGGGATAGAATCTAGACTTACAGTAAGCAGGGGAGGACAGCAGCCGAACTGAGAACGTGTAGCAGGAGATCTGGGGGCGGAGCAACACGTCGTACAGGAGGAAAAGGAAATGCAGAGAGGAAGCTTCTCAGGCTCAGCTGCTGCTGGGACTGGACTCACTGGAGGTTTAAGTGCGTGTGAGACTCCAGAGGGGGAGAGGACCGGCCAGGGGGATCGCGCTGCAGAGCTTTCTTTCTCCACTGCTGTAGCTTACTGCTGCCTGTCAGCTGTTTGACAGGAGCAGCAGGGACAGCGCTTGTCCTTCCTGCACTGCAGAGCGTGCTGAGCAGCCAGCGCCAGCTCTGTGTGCAGTCAGTGACCTTTCTTCAGTTCTCAGTGCGCCCAGCAGGCGCTGGCTCCTCCAAGCCATGGCGGGGGCTGCCTCAGCATAGCTACGCCCCTGCTGCCAATGTGACAATGATTAACGGTGCCAAGGCACACTGACTGCACAAGTGTGCAGTGCATTACTGGGAGTTGACTAAGTTCTATGACACTTTGCACAAGAGGTCAGAGGCTGAGAGGTTTGTGCTGAGCTCTGATTGGTGGGCCCATGGAGGACAGCAGCAGCAGTCTAGTCATGGGAGGGTTTTTAATCAGAGGCAGCACTGAGCCTGTGAGGTCTCCCACAGTCCTACAGAGTAAGGTGCAGAGGGACAAACACAGGTGTTTCATGTGGTAGATATACCCATGCAGTTTGCGGTCAGTATTGACAAGTGCAAGGGGGCCCCCCTGTCTAAAGTGCCCCGTGCCCCCCGAAGGCTTAATCTGGCACTGCCTTAAGGGCTTGTAGCCCATAGGTAGGCACAGAGTTACCTACTTTTAAAGTCTCCTCTCTGGGAGAAGTCCAGAGAGGAGACTGTCAGCAGCACTTTGGGGGGCGAGGCCTGATATAGACGTCATGAAGTCCTGCCCCCAGTACTGCAAATCCTGCAATTTGCAGGTTTTTTTTGGGGGGGGGGGGGGGCTAAATGATGCAATTTGCGTCTTTAACCCCACCCCCTCCCCCGAACAGCTGTGAATCGCGGGAAATTAATGCTGCTGCGGGGGGAGATGCGCACGGGGGGGGGGGGGGTGTTTGGGGGTTGGATGGGCACTGGGGGACTTGGTTTTCGGGAGCCACCCGGCCATTCCGGGAGGTTAGGCAACCCTGGTTATGCATCTCCATTGTCTGTGAAAGTAGATACATATCATAGAAGCTATAGAATAAATGGCTATAATAGCTGTAGTGATATAATTTTATTTCATTCAATTTCAATCAAGTAATAGTCTCTCCTTTTCATCTCTTTTCCCGGTTCTCAGCTGGAGGTCAGAAGTGCACAGTGTCCATCAACATCCTCCTGGCTCAGACTGTCTTCCTCTTCCTGATTGCTAAAAAGATTCCAGAAACCTCCACAGCTGTACCCCTGATTGTAAAGTGAGCCAAACCTCTGCTCTGAGCTCTAGATGTGGTCAGGTGTAGGCCTCACACATGCCTATTACGCTATATGAACAGTTTTATGCAAAACATTATTTCTAATATTGGTTGGGCTTTTTTTTATTAGGTAACATCCAATAAGTGTGAGAATCATTGCACACCAATTTACACAAATCTTTGGTACAGTGTCTCAACCAGATTAGTATGATAGAACACTGGCTTGGTTTTCACCACACCAGGTGTTAGGGTTAGCACCACCCGTCCAGGATTACTGCAGACAGTCTGGTAATTAAGACCTGCATCCGAAGTCTGGAGGGGTGGCATGCCCTGTCTAAGTAAGTAGAAAACTTCCCAACTAGACATTTTCTTTATGTATTGGGGTCCCAATGTACTGCAAGCAATGCTGCACCTTCCATTAGGCAAGTGATAACTTTTTATTTATTATAATGAAACAAAGAGCAATTGTATCCATAGTTGCCTACCCTCCTGCATTCTGCAGGAGACTCCCTGAAATAGCAGCAATCTCCCTCTCTCCCTCATTACTCTAGCAATCTCCCTCATTTCACCTAGCCCACTTTACACTGTTACATTTTTGGGTAAAAATGAATAAGAGATAGATACATTTACATTGAATCATCAGCAAAATTTTCCAGGATTTTACCAAGTATAGTAGCTCTTACTAACTGCTCTGGGGCTCATCTACATTTGGATATAAGTCATTTTACAAGATTCCTCTCAGATGTACACACCCATACTTCTAGGTGCCACGTTTAAAATCTCTCCATTTATGGAACTAGACACGCCCTTTTCGGTGGAGCATGACACGCCCCCTCAATGGTGCGCTGAGCAAAATTATACTACCATTTATAATCTCCCTGAAACTAGTTTTTAAAAGTAGGCAAGTATGATTGTATCACAGTGTGGTAAAAAAACATAAAGGAAAACAAGGACAGTGTAAGATAATCCATATTCACTTTTCTCATTAATGTAACGAATTCCTGAAATTTTGTTGTTTTCCCAGGTATTTGACATTTCTCATAGTGGTAACTATTACCATTGTGGTTAATGCTGTCATTGTCTTAAATGTGTCTCTCCGCACCCCCAACACTCACAGGATGTCGGACACAGTCAGAGAGGTATGTGTGCACATGTGGTGTTTGTTACTTGCGCATATTGTAAGTTTCAATAAGAACAACACAATGAGGATGATTTGAGTCTTAGAGCCTAGTTTATGTATGGAATTATGTGCACTGGTTACATCTTACTATGGGTAGCAGTCAAGTCACCAACGGACGTTTTACCGACGGTCATTAAACCGACACCCGTTGACCAAAAGTCAAAATGTCGACATTCATTGTGAAAACATATTCAACTTCAATTGACTGACACAGTCAAAATGCCGACATTTACCATGCCGACATTTCAACATTAGTTTTTCATGATGCCTGAAGCATGGCAAGTGTAGCGAGCCATGCGAGGGGACGCGGTACACTTAGACAGTGTCCATGTCGACCTAAAACCACAGAAACACATGTTGACATGTCGGTATTTGGTACTTGTGAGTTATCCGGGCGCCCGATTTTTTGATTGTATGCCTTAAGTTAAGGCATACAATCAGATGCGATGCGATATCGCATCGCATCGCATCGCATGCGACCATCGGATGCGATGACCCGATTTTTCCATAGGAATCAATGTTAAAATGATTCCTATGGAAAAAGGGGTCCTTTTCATACCCCTACTATCCAAGTGGGCATGGAGTTGGATATAAACCTGTGGCGAGCGTAGCGAGCCACCGAGCCCGAAGCGTGGCGAGCGAAGCGAGCCCCGCGAGGGGACGGTATTCCGTGTCCCCTCGCGGGGCTCGCTACGCTCGCCACGCTTCGGGCTCGGTGGCTCGCTACGCTCGCCACAGGTTTATATCCAACTCCATGCCCACTTGGATAGTAGGGGTATGAAAAGGACCCCTTTTTCCCACTGAATTCCATGTTAAAATGGACTCAGTCCATTTTAACATTGATTCCTATGGAAAAATCGGGTCATCGCATCGCATCGCATCGCATCCGATGGTCGCATGCGATGCGATGCGATGTCCCGATCCGACCCGATTTTGAAATCGGGCGCCCGGATAACTCACAAGTACCCGGTAGTTTAAACATGTCATCAATTGAACATGTCGTCAACAGGAATATCTGTATATTAACCGTCAGTATTTTGACTATCGGTCAATGGGTGTCGGTATAATTACCATTGTGAAACGTCTGTCGAGAATTATACTGAACCCCTTACTGCACATCTACTTGCTCATCTATATGACTCTTACCTGTAGCATATTGTAGTACAATTTATTGTCAATTATTGGTATCTGAATGGAGGTAGATTTGTATGTTCATGTTCGTAATCCTTAATTTGTGGGGTCGCTCTTTATTATTCTCTGCATTGCAGGGTTTTTTACTTCCACCATTCCCCTCTTCCTGGCATCTCTTTCCATGTCTCCATCCTCCATATCCCTCTCTCCCCCTCTTCCATCTACTATGTCACTCCCTTTCTCCCATCTCCCTCTCTGCTTCCTTTGATTTCTCCCAGAATTTATCACTCTGTATTTGTGGAAGTAATAAGGATAATTCACGTGGGTTGGGCATCACTATTCCGACCATCACTATGCCAACAGCACCATCCAGATATTGTATTGGGATTTTGCTGTTGGTATTCTCTCTGTCTGGATCCTGACCGCATCCTATCCACATATGTGTCACCCTCCATTTGGTCAACGGCAGATGTAGGCCCAGATGTATCAAGCCTCAACAAGTTATACAGTGGAGAGTAATAAACAACCAGCCAATCAGCTCTTACCTGTCATGTTACAGGCTGGGTTTGAAAAATGACAGGTAGGAGGTGATTGGCTGGTGGTTTATCACTCTCCACTTGACTTTTTGAAGCTTGATACATCTGGCCCTAAGGAACAGGAAATTAAGATTCTTATTATTTTGTAGATAAGATGGGGTTTATTTACTAAGATGGGAGTTCTATTGAAGATGGGATGTTGCTATGGGTAACCAATCAGAATCTATGTCTTTTTTATTTAGCACCTTCTATCTAGAATATAATATACAGAATATGATTGGTTGGCCGCTGTGTGTCAGCGGAGCATTTTATTGACTTTATGTGACACCTCCAGGTCTTAGTTACTATCAGTTATTAGAGTTGGAGGCATAGAAGCCATAATTATTTACCTTTTTCCTTCACATTTATTCTAGATGTGTGACCCTGACACTGTTTTTGCTATTTGATAGAGTTTTCTATTTCTTTGAACCTGCAGCTTTTCTTGAGGAAGGTCCCACGGCTACTTAGAATGCATCTCCCCCACAGTGATGTTACTCCAGCACCGGCTCCGCTCACAAGACGAAGCAGTTCTTTAGGGTTGATCATAAAGGCGGATGAGTACATGATGAGGAAACCCCGGAGCGAACTCATGTTTGAGAAACAGAAGGAGAGAGATGGTCTAATGAAAATTGTGCTTGACAAAATAGGTATATATGTATTATATACTGTATGGCCTAATGTCTTGACATTGACTATGTTAGCATTCATCATGTAGACACTGATGAAATGTCAACATGTGACAAGGTTGGTGTATTGCCTCTGGTGGCTCAGCAGTGACTTACCAACTCCTGATGACTCCAGTCGAGTCTCTCAGGTTCTAGTTGTCATGTGATTGTCTGATTGAATGGCGATTCCGGTGAATATTCTCCATCAACCCATAACCCTTATAACTACTTCTAACACTTTTTCTAATGCCTTACCCTAACCCCTTCAGCCTAACTCCCCCACCCTCATAGCCTACCCCTAATGCCCCTACCAACATCATAACTGTACACCCTGTTATTGTCAACCTAAAGACTACGGGCCAGATGTACTAAGCTTCAAAAGTGATAAAATAGAGAGTGATAAACAAGCAGCCAATCGGCTCCTGCCTGACATTTTTCAAACACAGTCTGTGGCATGGCAGGTTGGAGCTGATTGGCTGGCTGTTTATCACTCTCCATTTTATCACTTTTGAAGCTTAGTAAATCAGGCCCTCCATCCCAAACTCACACATACTGTAAATTACACATCAGTATTTTGGAATCTCGCTTAACAAAACATTTACAGTTCCAATGGTAGCTTAGGAAACATTAATCTTTGTGGACATAATATTTCATTTCTTAAAGGCAGAGAAATGGGAAACGGCTCTATACAAGATCTCATCCATAGTCTGAGCCAAGCTGCCCCAGAGATAAGAGCCAGCGTGGAAGCCTGTAACCACATCGCCAGGGCTGTGAGGGATAAAAACCAGTTCAAAAGCGTAAGTCTCCTGAAATGTGAAATGAATGTACCCATGGAAATCATAAGGGAACGGGAAGCGGTATCACTATCCGAATTTGTACTGTGGATGTAAGAAATATTTTTCATGTAAATTCACGAACCTGTTCTAAATCAAAATAATATAGATTTAATGGGTTTTTAAAATATATTAATGGTCCAAAAAATGTTATTACTACAAATAGAAGTTTTTAATTTTAAATTTTCTAAACATACCAACAGACTTTTTCCATTTAGACTGGGGGCTGGGCAATAAGCTGCCCTCCAGCTTTTGTGCCCTGTCATAGTTTTGCAGTTTGGCCATGCTTATTGCCCACAAAATATATGAAATAAACCGGTCAACTATTATTTTTCATTGTGTGGAACATGGAATATACAATACTGTTAGAAGCCATATATATAACTAACATGGCTGGGCGGACCTATGTGTAGTTATAGTTTCAGCTGTAGTCGTAATTACAGCAATCTGCAATGGGCCTATTCACTTCTTTTACATTACACAGGACCATAATTAGGGGCTTGTAAGTGGCACTGCTTACCTGGGCACAGGGCCCTGGGGGACCGGGTATCACTGTTGCTGCAGGGGCATAAGTAGCCCAGAGGCAGATGGAGTTTGGTGCCCCCACCCCAAATATGGTGTGTGTCAATATTCCTCTGTATATGATCATCTCAGAGACTAGCAGCATTGCTTGCTGCAGCACAGGCTGAATGGTACCAGACAGGAGCCACCCTGTCACCTATTGCTGATGTTAGCAGGGTTCCTGGTATAGAGCCTATTAACAGGTGCGCCACAGAGCTCCATTGCCAGAGAAGCAGTCAAACTTGGATCCCACTGTGAATCACACAGGTGCTGCTTTTCATGCAGGTGCCCCTTCAGTGCTTGCAGCCGGAGGCTGGAGCCTCCATTGCCTCTGGGAGTTACACCCTGTGTTGCTGCCCCATGGCTCCTGCATTTGGCTTGCTGGGTGCCTCAAAGGTGTTATCCAGATGGCAGGCAGACTATGTCTAGGTCGACAGTCAAACGTATGACACCAAATGGTCAACTTGTACAAGGACATTAACCAAGTGGGAAGGTAAAGTGCCATCTCAGCCGAAGCATGGTGAGGGAAGCGGTACACTAATTGGGGGTCCACATGCTCAGGTGTTGACATTGTTACCAAAAAAAAAAATGAAAATAAAAACTCACGGGGACTTTTCCCATTTTGATCTTGTGCATGTTGACCCTTTGTCAATGTCGACCGTGGACATGTTAACCTTTTTGCTGCCGACCTAATGACTAATGACCCAAACATTGGGTGGGATGTAAGGAAGTCCGAGATTGGCCGCCATGTGGGATGCCGTCCGGACTCTGACTTTTCTTAAAAGGGTAATCATTTCCAAGGCATTTATGACATTACATCCCACCCAATCCACCCTGGCCAGTGCTCTTCTTCTTAGAGCCAGCAGACCTGCCCCCTCACTGTGTTATCATGACGTCAAAAGCTTCGGCACTGAAATGCATAGGAATAATTTGGTGTGGTTAATAAATCTAGTAAGATGTACTCTGAAGTGAATTGAAATTATTTGCTAAATTCTTAAAATTTTATTTTATTCCAGGCGAATGAGGAGTGGATTTTGGTTGGTCGAGTAATAGACAGAGTCTGTTTCTTGATCATGTTCTCTCTGTTCATCCTGGGATCCCTTGGAACCTTCCTGGCAGGCCACTATAACCAAGCACCAGCGCTGCCTTTTCCTGGAGATCCTAAACTCTACCTACCACAGTCCCAAGGTTCTACATGAAAGGGTTGCTGTACAATACCTGCCCATGAGCCTTTCACTGTGTCTACCTCTAATATTACTGGCAAGCCTGTAGTAGTCAATGATTGTGTGAGCCTTTTGTCCTAGTTTTGGGCAGGTTCCCGATATTTTTCAAACTAATAAGTTAAGAGAAGTCTTAGAAACATGTACATAGATAGCAATCACTGTGTAAAAGACACAACATGTCTGAAGAGAATGAGGTCAGACCTTATTCAACCCAGGACATCGGCGGACAATTAAAATGCAGCACCAGCTGGTGAGCCCAATCAGAACTTGCGTACTGGCAGTCGCTCTGATTGGCCACCAGTGGGTGCTGCATTTTAATTGGCCACATGCATCCTGAGTTGAAGAAGCCTGCGCTCAGGGACCTACAGGCTGCAGCTCAGCGGAAGAGGAGATGGGGGAGCAGGAGCTGGGTTACTGTAAGTCAAGCTAGGAGGGGGGGCCCGGGGTCCGAACTGCAAATGAGTCCCGGGCACCAAAATTCCTGATGGCAGCCCTGGGCCTGATTCATGTTTTTAAGATAAGTAAAGATGTAAGCAACTGGGTAAAACCATGTGCACTGCCGGTTGGTTAGATGTAACATGTGTTGTGCAGCCAGAGTTAAGCCCTGTACGTACGAGGCAATTGCTGGTAGCCTGCGTGCTGAGTGATGCAGGCTAGGAAAACCGCTTCTGTGCTTCCTAGGGGCTAGATTGCCCATACACACGTAGCGATGTGTGTATGGGCGATCTGTGATAACCAGTGTTCTCTGGATAGAACACTGGTGATCTGACTAGATCTTGACTACATGTAGTCAAGATCTAGTCAGGCGATGGTGACACGCGGACAGCGCATTGCCGTCACTCGGGGACATACACGCAGAGAGCTCTGTGTTTAATTACTAAGCAATTTAGTCAGATTGCTTAGAAATAGGGCTAAAATTGCCCCGTGTGTATGCCCCCTTAGATTTGGGTGGGGTGTGTTCAAATTGAAATCTAAATTTCAGTGTAAAAATAAAGCTGTCTAATATTTGTGGACTACATTCAAAAGCAGATAGTATTTACCCTGAACAGTAACAGTGTAACGATATTTGCTTCCCTTGCATGGCAACATAGGTCCTGATTCAAACCCGATCCCTCAGCTGCAAATTCACAAACCGAGCGATTATCGAACAACCATGCATGCTCACGGTCTGCAGTGTGCATGCGTGCGCCATCTATGCGACTCGCAAATTGAGTGACAGGCTCCGGGCGTAAGGTGGTGGCACATCAGCATTTTCTTCGAGTGCCCCGGAAAACGCAGGCTTTGCCCAGCCGTGGGGACAGAGGGCCGCTGATGTTAGCAACAGCCTCCTTTTCCCCACGGCCATCACAGCACTTATGCTGCTTTCACATTGCCTAAACGTTTAAGACCTGGTATTTTAAAACGGGTCTGAGCCACTAAACCGCTTTCACATTGCAGGTGCAAACCGTTTTAATTAGCATGTAAGTACCATTCACACATTCAACCCGTTTAACCCCAAGAAACATGTTTCAAGCCATAGAAATAGAGCCGTTCATACTGCCAATAAAACGGCTCGGAAATGGGTAGGACCCTGCTTTTTACCTGTTTAACAAATACCGGTATTTGTTAAACGGGTAAAGCACTTGGAGCTTTCACACTGCAGCTCTACCCGTTTTAAACGGCTAAAAAAACAGCAATTTACCGTTTAAGAGCTGCAGTGTGAAAGGGGTATTAGTAAGTCTAGACTTATACATCAGCTGCGAACAGGGGAAAGTTCGATGGTAACTGATTGTGAATGGTTTTCCCCTGTGTGAGCAGCTGCAAATGTATTCACAGCTGTGCACAGGGGTGGGAGGAAACCGTGGCGGGGCGGCAGTTACCTGATCACTGGGCTCCAAAGTATCACTGCACAGCAATCAGGTCTGTATCAGGCAAGCCCATAGTTAGCTTTTTTTCCCTTTACTTCCAAAGACAAATCTAGACTGCTAATGGGTAGAGGGGGTTATTCAGACTTGATCAATGGGCCCTGCAATCAGATATACACCAGCCAGCCAGAGTGAAATCCCACCCCATGCATGCCTGCAATCTGCTTCACGCGGCATAGAAAAATTAGCGGGATCGGCAAGTAGCTGTAAATCTACTTGCACGCCGGTCATCATCTAATGATTTTTCAAGTGTGTGTGCAGCCCAGGACTTGGTGGCTACAATAGAAACAGGCTGTTCGGGGTCAAAACTGATGTCACATGAACTTCCCCTCAAATACCTGGGTAGGCCTGCGCTTATCCAGCGATCCAAAAAGTAGCAGCCTTTTATCGCAGGACGGCCTCGTGCATGGTCCGTATGCATGTGCAATCTATCGATAATCGCAAGGCCTGAGAATTTGCAGCCATGCGATCTGGTCTATATAAGCCCCATAATCCAGACATGAAAATTATATCTAATATGTACGTTTGATTTTTGTACTGTGCTCATTTAAATGCACAAAAAGCAAAATGTATCTGAGTTCTGTTCTGGAAATAAATCTCATGTACCCTGAATATTTATGAACAGGTGTTAAGAGAGGATATTGCATTGAATATACTGTATCTTTTCCAAGTGCTTCAGTGATATACTGTAGGTGTCAGATTATACATTTTAAGATATTTTTGCACTGTCGAATGACTCGAACCTGTGAACATTAAAGTGTTTTATTCACCTATTAATTCACCTACATATATAACAACTGGTCTACCAAAGACTTTATAAACAGTTATCGCATCATTTGCATCACCTGAAAACATTCCTTTGCCTTCTATGGAGTTAGACACCTCCTAAAACAGTTTCAGTTTTTCTCTTATGTATCTGTTATGTTTTAATTTGCCCTGAAATCTCAGCTCTGTCACTATTGAGTTGTTATTGCACTGGTCCCCCAAGCACTAGGATAGGGGCACGGATAGTATTCAATGCTGTCGGTGAGCGGTGACAGCGAGCAGGGCTGGCTGCTCGCTGTCACCGCTCGCCCGGTCAGTATTCAACTGACCCCCCGCATACACCGTTTCCCCCCTTCTCCATCTTTGGAGCGAGGGGGAATCGGTGTATGCAGCGGCAGAAGCAGTGAGACCGGTGGCTAAATGCAGCGGGCTCCCTGCATTAGCTGCGGGTCTCGCTGTTTGGGGGAATCCTCCCTGTCCTGTGACGGCGAGGATTTCCCCGGAATGTAGAAAAGGGTGAGTGGCCAGCGAGGGGGTTAAACAGCTATGATCGCTGGTTTTCTGTGATCCCCGCCATTTAACCCCTCGCTGGCCGCTCACCCCCGGCATTTAATACTACCCTATTGTCTGTAGAATGACAAATCATGCACTCTTTTTACTTGAACTGATGAGTATCTTACAAACCCCCTGTTCTATCTTAAAGCGGAACTAAATATTTTCATATGTTGAACAGATGGATACACTTTTGTATAAGTTCATGTTATACTACATACTATAAGTTGTTGAATTGGACCTGTAAATAAATAACCTGTTAGAAACAATGTATGCTACAGCATTTTTATTTTATGTTTAACTGTTTATCTTTAAATAAAAATGTATGTTGCTAAAGAGGTCTCTTTGCTCATAGTAAATACATCAAGTGTACAGCTCCATTTCATTTTTGGAGATCATCCAGATGGTACTTTGCCAGCAGTACAGTAGCTGTGATATAAGGCAGGGTATAAAAAGTCATTTAAAATTTACAAATGTACATCTTCAGTATTTTAAAATATAGTTATGGCTAAACCTTCTGTTTGTTTAATTCATTTTGCAAGATAATTTAATCAATCTAACACAGTGGTGTAAATTTACAAATATGGGCGTTCTCCTGAAGATGAGATGTTGCCCATAGCAACCAACCAGATTCTATCTATTATCAGAGCCGGCCCTAACCTAAATGATGCCCTAGACAAGATTTTGGCTGGTGCCCCCAGCACCGCCACTAGTTCCACCTCTGACCCTGCTCCCCTTTCCCAGCACCATTAACCCTCATCATAGCAGTCATCATTTTTGTGCTCCTACCCGCAATATTTTAAATAGAAACAGTGCACATATTCGGTGCGCAGCCCAACAGGGGAAGGGGCATGGTACAATACAATTGCTGGGAAGGGGCATGGTACAATAGTACCCCCAATTCAAATTATGCCACACAGTAGTGCAACTTCATGCGATGGTGTCCCTTATTCACATTACAACACACAGTAGAACCTTATATACATTACCCCTCACATTATTCACATTATACCCTTAGAAAAAATTCCTGGGAAAAAAAAAGTATTTTAAGCACCTCCATGGGCACACTGCAACCCAGCACAAAGCAGTGGCTGTACCTGCATACGGAATGCTATGTTACAGTGATTTCCATTAATACACTATTTCATATGCAGATACAGCCTCACTTACACACAGAATATAGGCATTCTGCATATCATTTTAATCAGCAAAGGATCAAATGAATTGGACTGACCTTCTTGATGTATAGAGATTTGCTGCTATTACTGCTAGGACACCAGGACGCTTTAATATACAATTGTGGTTTAACTCCCCATTAGTTACTTCATTTCACACTGTTTTATAATAATTACTACTCTATACGTATCTGTTGTATATATTTTATGTACAGTAGATACATTCTTTATTTTACTTTAGGTATTTTAAGTTAATTTTACTCTTTTTCTATATATAAAATTATTTGGTATTACGGGTGACAATTAATAGGATGCGAAAATGTGATTTTTGCTAAATCGCACTTTTCCCTGAATTCGCATATTTAATGAGATGCGAAAAACTGCAAAAAAATGCAGATTTTGCCGTGAAATCCCACTTTCTGAAAGTGCGAATTTTAGTCGCGCCGGAACTCGCATCCAGATGTTTTTCCATTGAAAAGTATACAATTCGCATATTTAATGAGATGCGAATTCGGGAAAATGTGTCTAAAAATCACCAAACATTTAGACCAGGTTCTGATATGCAAATTGGCCAGAACCCTGCACAGATCATTGAGATCTGTGCATGGTTTTTAAACGGTGTGGGGTCCCCCCTCCTGAGCATAACCAGCCCCGGGCTCATTGAGCCGGACCTGGTTCCAAAAATATGAGGGACAAAAAGCATAGGGGTCCCCCGTATTTCTGAAACCAGCCCCAGACTCTTGGACTGGTCCTGGTTCCAAAAATATGGGCAACAAAAAATCTGGGGGTCTCCCATATTTTGAAGCCAGCACCGGGCTCCAACAGCCTGCGGTATCATGCCACGGCCGGGGGACACTTTTTATATAAGGTCCCCCGGCTGAAACATGAGCACCGTGGCTGGTCAGCCTTGGACGGGGTACCTGGAGGAGTGGGGAGCCCCCCCCCATAAAGGGGTCCCCCCCCCAGGCTTCATCTGTCTAGTGCTGAAGCCCGGGGCTGTCACCAGCGTCCGTGGCCAGTGGATGCCGGCCTGATAGGGTTAAATCTCACATACATAACATTGCTCTATGCAGGAGAACCACAAGTTCCAGCATGCGGGGCATATAATGCCCACAGTTGTTATGCCACTTATATAGAGTACCACAGTAATAATGCCCCTTTCATATAATTTCTAGAGAAAAAGTGCCCCTTACACATAATGCCCACAGTTGCAGTGGTGCTTACACACAAAACCAACAGTAGTAGTGCCATTTATCTTTATTATGTTTTGAAATATATATATATCTTCATTGCAAAGCTCCGTATGGTGTTAAATATAATAAATTCTACTGCTGGTATCCTTCATCTATAACTACAGTACATCTCTATTATCTGGCATCACTAAAGGCACTGACAATGTGAATTTCACTTCACTAGCACCAGGCAGAAATCCCCAGAAATCCAATACTCCCATCCTATTCTGAAACATGTTGGTCCTTATACAAACATGAGACTTGTCATTTGGAAGTGTCATGCTGTCAGATGGTAAAAAGAACCTTATTTGGAATCAGATCCAAAGTAAACATTGCAGTGAATTCTCCTTGTATTGCCTGTCTGTGGGGTAGAAGGCAGCCAACCATCGCCTCATTTCCCAGAACTACTCCTGTACAGTGTGCTCAATGACAGTATTGTTCTTCATTCCACAATACAGGCTCCAATAAAGCCAGCTAACTAATGCAATGCATAACTAATTGCAACAGGCTATTCTCAGACCTTATTATGATTCTGGTACACCAAAGCAGAAACAAACATACCCAATTAAACTCTGTGGAATACATAGCGTTAAAGGCAATGCATTTCCCTAGTATGGTGCAGACGGTGTAAGGACATCTGTATTTAGCATTCTGTTTTTTTGTAGACAAGCAATGGACTTTGAAGCGGTGTAAAATCCCTCTGAAAATCAAGAAATGCTATATACTACACTTGCTGCTGTTTCTAACATATTTTTTATAAGAGAATAATAATAAACTGCTAGAGAATCATGTACTGAAAATATAATCAAGTATGATTTGGAACTCCAAGCATGGAAAAGGCCTGTTCCAAAAGATTGACAGTCGTCATGAGCAAAGAATGTCCACTGTCTCGTTTCTCCTATAATCCTTGCAAGAATTTGGTTGACTTTTGCTCTCCTTTTATTCTGTGTCCCATCTCTTGGGATGACAGGTCGGAGAGCACCCTGCAGAGGATTAGGCTGGATCCGGTTGGTTGGGATGGAAACTACAGCATGCAGGGGGGAGAAATATTAAGGACTAAACTGGACGCAGGCTCTTGTGCGTACAAGTTGGGATGAGTAGGAGTTTGGAACAGTGACTTACAGTTGCCTGCTGCCTTACTAGGGGTACATGTTTTGAGATGTCTGTTATAGATTCTCAGCCTTCCCCTTTTGGATATCTGCAGAGAGAGAGGCACATTGAGCCTCACACTAGGGTGCCTAAGGACAGAAACATTTGCAGATGTATGGAACTTTTACAGAGGCAGCCTTCTCTTCAACAAGATGATGACCTAAGAAGATCATACAGAATACATGAGAAGATTAAAGAACAAGAACCACCAAAAATATCTTGTGTTGCTAACAGTGTAAAACCTTCAAGAAATGCAGACAGCCAGGTTACATGTACACCTTCGCTATTGGCTGCATCTTCTCAGGTCAGGCCCACAGAGCAGAGGTTACAGAGGGCTCTAACAGTTGTGGAAGAATTAGATGAATCCCATTGTCCAGAGCTGCAGATTTTCGCAGGTGCTCAACAATTCTGCATAACTTCCAAAGCCAGACCACAAGGTAAGGTGTTCTCCAGAACAGTTCTCAGCTATGTTACATTTATCTAAATTACATCACTTTGCCACTCAAAAGAAGCATATTGGGGGGCCAATTCAGAGTTGCACGTAATTTACCCACTTTGCTTGTTTAAAATAAGTGCATAGTTGGCCATATCTATGGGGCGCACTGCCCCCGGCCCTAACCACCTACTATTGAAAGTTGGCATCCTCACTATGACCATGCCTTTCCACCACCTCATTACACATTACACAGAGGGGCCGATTCATCCTTACAATGCATACATTACACAGAGGGGCCGATCCATCCTTACAAAGCATACATTACACAGAGGGGCCGATCCATCCTTACAATGCATACATTACACAAAGGGGCCGATTCATCCTTACAGTGCATACATTACACAGAGGGGCCGATCCATCCTTACAATGCATACATTACACAGAGGGGCCGATCCATCCTTACAATGCATACATTACACAGAGGGGCTGATTCATCCTTACAATGCATACATTACACAGAGGGGCCGATCATCCTTACAATGCATACGTTACACAGAGGGGCCGATTCATCCTTACAATGCATACATTACACAGAGGGGCCGATCATCCTTACAATGCATACATTACACAGAGGGGCCGATCCATCCTTACAGTGCACACATTACACAGAGGGGCCGATTCTTCCTTACAATGCATACATTACACAGAGGGGCCGATCCATCCGTACAATGCATACATTACACAGAGGGGCCGATTCATCCTTACAGTGCATACATTACACAGAGGGGCCGATTCATCCTTACAATGCATACATTACACAGAGGGGCTGATTCATCCTTACAATGCATACATTACACAGAGGGGCCGATTCATCCTTACAATGCGTACATTACACAGAGGAGCCGATCCATCCTTACAATGCATACATTACACAGAGGGGCCGATCCATCCTTACAATGCATACATTACACAGAGGGGCCGATCATCCTTACAGTGCATACATTACACAGAGGGGCCGATTCATCCTTACAATGCATACATTACACAGAGGGGCTGATTCATCCTTACAATGCATACATTACACAGAGGGGCCGATTCATCCTTACAATGCATACATTACACAGAGGGGCCGATTCATCCTTACAGTGCACACATTACACAGAGGGGCCGATCCATCCTTACAATGCATACATTACACAGAGGGGCCGATCCATCCGTACAATGCATACATTACACAGAGGGGCCGATTCATCCTTACAATGCATACATTACACAGAGGGGCCGATTCATCCTTACAATGCATACATTACACAGAGGGGTCGATCCATCCTTACAGTGCATACATTACACAGAGGGGCCGATTCATCCTTACAATGCATACATTACACAGAGGGGCCGATTCATCCTTACAATGCATACATTACACAGAGGGGCCGATCATCCTTACAGTGCATACATTACACAGAGGGGCCGATCCATCCGTACAATGCATACATTACACAGAGGGGCTGATTCATCCTTACAATGCATACATTACACAGAGGGGCCGATTCATCCTTACAATGCATACATTACACAGAGGGGCCGATTCATCCTTACAATGCATACATTACACAGAGGGGCCGATCCATCCGTACAATGCATACATTACACAGAGGGGCTGATTCATCCTTACAATGCATACATTACACAGAGGGGCCGATTCATCCTTACAATGCATACATTACACAGAGGGGCCGATCCATCCTTACAATGCATACATTACACAGAGGGGCCGATCCATCCTTACAGTGCATACATTACACAGAGGGGCCGATCCATCCTTACAGTGCATACATTACACAGAGGGGCTGATTCATCCTTACAATGCATACATTACACAGAGGGGCCGATTCATCCTTACAGTGCATACATTACACAGAGGGGCCGATTCATCCTTACAGTGCATACATTACACAGAGGGGCCGATCCATCCGTACAATGCATACATTACACAGAGGGGCTGATTCATCCTTACAATGCATACATTACACAGAGGGGCCGATTCATCCTTACAATGCATACATTACACAGAGGGGCCGATTCATCCTTACAATGCATACATTACACAGAGGGGCCGATCCATCCTTACAGTGCATACATTACACAGAGGGGCTGATTCATCCTTACAATGCATACATTACACAGAGGGGCCGATTCATCCTTACAATGCATACATTACACAGAGGGGCCGATCCATCCTTACAGTGCATACATTACACAGAGGGGCTGATTCATCCTTACAATGCATACATTACACAGAGGGGCCGATTCATCCTTACAATGCATACATTACACAGAGGGGCCGATTCATCCTTACAGTGCATACATTACACAGAGGGGCCAATCCATCCTTACAGTGCATACATTACACAGAGGGGCTGATTTATCCTTACAATGCATACATTACACAGAGGGGCCGATTCATCCTTACAGTGCATACATTACACAGAGGGGCCGATTCATCCTTACAGTGCATACATTACACAGAGGGGCCGATCCATCCGTACAATGCATACATTACACAGAGGGGCTGATTCATCCTTACAATGCATACATTACACAGAGGGGCCGATTCATCCTTACAATGCATACATTACACAGAGGGGCCGATTCATCCTTACAATGCATACATTACACAGAGGGGCTGATTCATCCTTACAATGCATACATTACACAGAGGGGCTGATTCATCCTTACAATGCATACATTACACAGAGGGGCCGATTCATCCTTACAATGCATACATTACACAGAGGGGCCGATTCATCCTTACAATGCATACATTACACAGAGGGGCCGATCCATCCTTACAGTGCATACATTACACAGAGGGGCTGATTCATCCTTACAATGCATACATTACACAGAGGGGCCGATTCATCCTTACAATGCATACATTACACAGAGGGGCCGATCCATCCTTACAGTGCATACATTACACAGAGGGGCTGATTCATCCTTACAATGCATACATTACACAGAGGGGCCGATTCATCCTTACAGTGCATACATTACACAGAGGGGCCGATCCATCCTTACAGTGCATACATTACACAGAGGGGCTGATTCATCCTTACAATGCATACATTACACAGAGGGGCCGATTCATCCTTACAGTGCATACATTACACAGAGGGGCCGATTCATCCTTACAGTGCATACATTACACAGAGGGGCCGATCCATCCGTACAATGCATACATTACACCGAGGGGCTGATTCATCCTTACAATGCATACATTACACAGAGGGGCCGATTCATCCTTACAATGCATACATTACACAGAGGGGCCGATTCATCCTTACAATGCATACATTACACAGAGGGGCCGATCCATCCTTACAGTGCATACATTATACAGAGGGGCCGATCCATCCTTACAGTGCATACATTACACAGAGGGGCTGATTCATCCTTACAATGCATACATTACACAGAGGGGCCGATTCATCCTTACAATGCATACATTACACAGAGGGGCCGATCCATCCTTACAGTGCATACATTACACAGAGGGGCTGATTCATCCTTACAATGCATACATTACACAGAGGGGCCGATTCATCCTTACAATGCATACATTACACAGAGGGGTCGATCCATCCTTACAGTGCATACATTACACAGAGGGGCCGATTCATCCTTACAATGCATACATTACACAGAGGGGCTGATTCATCCTTACAATGCATACATTACACAGAGGGGCCGATTCATCCTTACAATGCATACATTACACAGAGGGGCCGATCCATCCGTACAATGCATACATTACACAGAGGGGCTGATTCATCCTTACAATGCATACATTACACAGAGGGGCTGATTCATCCTTACAATGCATACATTACACAGAGGGGCCGATTCATCCTTACAATGCATACATTACACAGAGGGGCTGATTCATCCTTACAATGCATACATTACACAGAGGGGCCGATTCATCCTTACAATGCATACATTACACAGAGGGGCCGATTCATCCTTACAGTGCATACATTACACAGAGGGGCTGATTCATCCTTACAATGCATACATTACACAGAGGGGCCGATCCATCCTTACAATGCATACATTACACAGAGGGGCCGATTCATCCTTACAGTGCATACATTACACAGAGGGGCCGATCCATCCTTACAATGCATACATTACACAGAGGGGCCGATTCATCCTTACAGTGCACACATTACACAGAGGGGCCGATCCATCCTTACAATGCATACATTACACAGAGGGGCCGATCCATCCGTACAATGCATACATTACACAGAGGGGCTGATTCATGATCACTTGTTGCAATCCGAATTCGCCCCAGTCCCGATGCTCGGGGTTTGCTCATGCGCATTTCTGCACATGTGAAAAACCTGGCGACAAACAGCTTTGGTAAGTTACATACTCGCCGGGCAGTTCGCTGCGGGGAGGGAGGGCTGGGGGCAGGCAGGGGGCAGCTGCAGGGGCATGGGCATCCCCATAAAAATGCTGGGTGTTCCCCTGGGAACGCAGGCATGGCATTCCCTTGTCAGGGTGGGTGACTGACATCACATGACATCAGCGCCCGCCCCCTCTTCAGCGGACTCCGATGAAAATAAGTCTGTTTAGTCAGAGACCTTTGAATGATTTCGGCCACATGCGTGGGGAACTGGGCCATTCAATGGCATTACTATGGGAGTGCTGCATTAGTAAGCAGCTGAATTCAAAGCATACCTCCCAACTGTCCCAATTTTTGTGGGACAGTCACGATTTTTCATGTCCCACCAGTGTCAAAAGTGTCCTTCAGTTGGAGGGCACATGCACACCTCTCAACATTCCAACTTCAGGCAGCAGGCCCCCCGTGCACAGCTCCACAGCACGCTTCCAAAAAGGGGGTGTGCTCTTGGCAAAGGGGCATGGCTTGGGGACAATAATGTGATCACTAGACCACGCCCCTATTTTCATCGCTATTGGAGGCATGACCAGTGCTCTGTGAGCTGCTGGCCATGCCCCCCCCCCCCCTGCCTCTGTACATACTGTAGAAGCTCCTCACCCCTCCTCTCACGATACCTACGCTTGCAGCTATGCAGCAACTTTGCAGCAACAGAAAGAGTGACAATTATTTCTGTACATGTTACATCTGCCCCACCTGCAGTGCAAATGTTTTTCCCCATTTTGAGAACAAATTTATCCTGCGATAAGGTCTGAATAAAGCTCAGATTCTAGTTACAAGTATATACATTAGATGATTAGACAGTATGAAGTCAGTGGGTAGACAATGTCTAGGTCGACAGTCACTAGTTCGATCACTAATGGTCGACAGTGACTAGGTTGACACCTAAAAGGGTCAACATACCTCAGTTTGGCACTGGTTGACACAAGCCTATGGTTGACATAAGGTCAACATTCAATTTTTAATGATTTTTTTTTCCAAAAGAAGGTGGTTTGCTATCCAAGTGGGCATTTAGTGGAAATATAATAGTATGACCAGCAAAGCAAGGCACCGTGCCTGAAGCATGGCGAGGGACGCAGTACATATATACACAACACACACAATTCAGTGTGAATATAAACATATGGTACTTGTTTCCTATCTGGGCGCCCGTCGCGGGCATCGCGGGTACATTTATGCCTGCCCGCGACGCGACCGACGCGATGCCCGCGATTTTCCCATTGAAAACCATGTTAAACCTGAAAAATCGCGTCGGTCGCGTCGCGGCCGGCCATAAATGTACCCGCGATGCCCGCGACGCGATGCTCACGATTTCCCATAGGAATCAATGTTAAAAGCCGCGATGGACCCGATTTTACTGTTAAATGCCTCAATCCACCCGATTTGGCCATAGGAATCAATGTTAAATGGGCCACAGAGCCCATTAACCCTTAAATGTCCCCCCAAATTTTTGACGCCACCCCACGATTGACGCCAACCCGAAGCGTGGCGAGCGCAGCGAGCCCGCGAGGGGCGGCGGTACGCGTCCTCCGACCTTTTCATGCCCTACTATCCACTAGGGCGTGGTGTGAGAATATAATAGTGTGGCGAGCGCAGCGAGCCACCGAGCCCGAAGCGTGGCGAGCGCAGCGAGCCCCGCGAGGGGACGCGGATACCTTCACAATTATGCGCGTCCCCTCGCGGCCTTCACAGTGAAGGTATCTGCGTCCCCTCGCGGGGCTCGCTGCGCTCGCCACGCTTCGGGCTCGGTGGCTCGCTGCGCTCGCCACACTATTATATTCTCACACCACGCCCTAGTGGATAGTAGGGCATGAAAAGGTCGGAGGACGCGTACCGCCGCCCCTCGCGGGCTCGCTGCGCTCGCCACGCTTCGGGTTGCCGTGGATCGTGGGGTGGCGTCAAAAATTGGGGGGGACATTTAAGGGTTAATTGGGCCTAATTCAGGGTTAATATGGCCAAATCGGGTCAATTGAGCCATTTAACAGTGAAATCGCGGTCAATCAGCCTTTTTAACATTGTTCCCTATGGGAAAATCGCGGTGATCGCGGTCATCGCGGGCATCGCGACCATCCAATTTTACCCGCGATGCCCGCGATGACCGCGATCACCGCGATTTTTACCCCCGATCACCGCGATTTTGATCGTGGGCGCCCAGATAGGAAACAAGTACCAAACATATATATGTACTGTATTATTAATAAAATCAGCAGTATAACAGAAATTTGGCAGCATAGGTCACTAAAGTAACTCTGTTACTTGTAACCTCTCTGGTGGTATAAAAGCAAAATTCAGTTACAGCATTACACAAAGCAGACATTCAATTAGAGGTCACACAATGCAGTTCTCTTATCTGATGATTATTATACAATGAATGTCCCAATGTTCAGAGCTGGATTAAGGTTTTGGGGGTCCGGGAGCACTTAAGGCCAACATTTTGCTTACAGGCAAGCACCCTAATTAAGATGTGGTTGCAGTTGCTATCGCTGCTGCTTACATCGTCCATTTTGCTAATGATATATTGCCCAGTGAGTTCCCTGCTTATCATCTATAGAAATGTCTAGTGTCTGTGCGGCCCCGAAACACTGCCATCTGTTGGCAGCAAGTGGAACTACGTCTACTAGCTTTAAAAGCATTTGCTTCAAGCAGGCTTACTAGTTAAATATATGTGCACAAAACAGATAACTATGAGTCTTTTACAGTTAACATAAATATAAATTTTACACACAACTGAAAATAATAGAAGTATAATGGAATTAATGCAGTGTTTTCCCTGAATAGTCACTAATGACTTAGGGGAGAATTCAATTATCGGTGAATGATCTTGCTCAGCTAGTATACTTTATGGCAGCAGCATCTCGCACAAAAGTGTTCACTACCCCATAGGGTAGTAAGCACTTCTGTGTGAATTCGGTATTCCACAAGGTAGGGATAAGGGTGTAAGATAGGGTGCTGTTGCTGTCGGTTAGACGCCACGGCAATGGAAATTTGCAAACTTTGACTGAAATTGAATTCACCTTTAATGCATTTTATATTATTTATATTCAAGAGTGCAGTTTAATTTAATGGTGTGGTTGGTGCCTGTTTTGTACAGATTTTATTATTTTGATTTATAAAATTGTAACTTTCTCTTTTAGGATTAAGCTGTCAATCAAAGAAACAATATATTGTTTCCAGTCGCACAGCCAAGCAATTACTTGTGGCTGTTGAAGGTAAATTATTATGGAAATGCAACAATGTGGATGTGTAGAAGGAATGATGTCTGCAGTTCTGTTAAGACTTACTTATGCTGGATACACACTGACTGATATATCTTCAGATCAATCCATCTACATATATATCTACACATGCATTGGGCAGGTGTTCTCCATACACCCTACCAAAATGTTATTTCAAGGCGATGTGGTAGACACTGTCTAGGTCAATACCAAAAGGTTGACATTCACAAGGTCCACACTGGAAAAATGGTGACACGGAAAAGGTTCACACATGAAAAATTCTGACTTTTTGTGGCAATGTCGACACCTTAGGACTTGGACCTCCAATTAGTAAACCACTTCGCTCGCTATGCTTTGGACCAGGTGCCTAACATTGTTACCCTGAACTCAGCACACTTTACCATGTGCAAATCAGAGCCTACATCAATAGTAATGTATTAATAAGAAAAAAATGAAAAAATCCCCCAAAACTCATATTGACCAGATTACCATGTATGTATGTCAACCATATGGTGTATACCTAGATATTGTCTATCAACCATCCGGATACCGGATATCAGGCTGTTGGCATAGTAAACATATTAAGATACATTTTACTTTTTTTTTTACCTGAGTAGTTGGTGTTTATTCATTTACTTACCAAATTACCTACAATGGACATCTTGTTTTGTTCCAATGCTCTAACTTTCTAATCAGAGTACAGCGTGTTGGCCAGTGTATACAGAGCAGGCTTAAGGGAGGGGAGGCCCATGGGTACGTTACACTCACCCCCTGTCTCTTAGGGGCCCTGTGCAGCATGATTAAATTACTGCTGCTCCTCACAGAGACCACCAGCCTAGGAGAGCTCTCAGCATTTAATGAATTCCACAGGCACCAGCAGAGGGAGCTACTGAGCACATGTAGCTAAAGAAGCAGCAGCTCCACTCACATGGAACTCCAGGACCAGCAGTGACTGAATACCTTATCTCTTGTTTAGTTGTGTGTGTGTGTGTATGTATGTATGTACACATGTAATGCAGGTGCGGGCAGCTGACGTCAGCGGTGTCAGCTGCCCGCCCACTTCCTGTACAGGCACTTGCAGATGTAAGACAGAATGAGAAATCATTCAATGGTTGACAAACTCCCCGAGCAAGGGGGGGGGGGGGGGGGGGGGCGTGCAGGCGGCATTACATCTACGTGCAAAGCTGCGAAATTTGCAGCTTTGCGTGTGGACTAGTATCAGGCCCTTAGTCCAGCTAATATGTAATCCAGACACATTGCATCGGCCCTGCTGGACAGGCAATGCTAATATATCTTACAGATACATCAGCCTATCAGGCTGTATGTATGGGCAACGAGACAACCACCTGTACACTGACTGCAGGGACTGACATCACATATAGGACAGCAACAATGACTGGTATGTCAGCAGCAGCGGCGTAGCTAGGATTTTTGCGCCCCCCCGCCGTTATAGGAGGCGTCGCCCCCCCCCCCCCCCTAGGTCTTCCAAGAGTTAAAAACACCCCCCCCCCCCCTTACCCCTCTGCCGCCGCCGCCGCATTCCCGCAGCGCAGATCTCCTCCAGGCTCCGGACCGTCTCCTCCTGATGTACAGTGCTAATGAAATAATACCATCACAAAACGGCTGCCCCCTAATAGCCAACAGATTTTAAGGATGCTAGAGGAGGCCGCCGCCTCCTCTAGCATCCCTACAAAAACTGTCTGCTGTTAGGGGGCAGCCATATTCTGAGGGGCAGTTTTCAATAGCACTGTACGTCAGGAGGAGACTGTCAGGAGCCTGAAGGACTGGAGATCTGCGCTGCGAGAATGTGGCGGCGGTGGCACGAGGAGGGGTAAGGGGGGTGATTAACTGTCCGAGGGCGGGCGGATGGGAGGGCGAGGGGGCCGCGCTGTCTGCCCACATGTCCCGGCCAGCCTTACATAGCGTAACATAGCCCTGCAGCGGAGACCGGCGCCCACAGTTACTCAGCGCCTCCCCGCCATGGCGGGGGCTGCGGGGCTATAGTTACGCCCCTGGTCAGCAGATCCATCAGCATATTGTTTAACATGCCTTATAATATACACATAAAAGTTTACACACTTTGACAGAACTTAAAGGAGCTTTCCTCTTAAAGATAGACTTGGGGGACTGAATTTATGTATTTTACTAGCTGTACAAATATCCAATAAATCAGCATGTAGAAGCCACTTAGCTTCCTGCTCTGAGCAGATACGGCAGGACTGTAGGTCCCACAATGCACTGATATGTATTTATTCTGCAGCACATTATAATGCAAGATGTCACTATAATGTGCTTTTGAAAATAGAACTGCAGCACATTGTAGAGGTGGGTGACCTGCAAGGGTACAAGGCCTACAGACATGGGGATTCCCTATAGGCTCGGAGCATGGAGATTTGCAGTCTGAGGCGTCTGTATGCTCGGCAAGCACAAGTCTCCTGCACCTGTACACTTCTTATTATTGATGACCCTGCAAACTAGATTATTTTATGTATTTTTATAGTCCATTAGAAAACCATAAACTATGGACCAGGTCATTTCATCACTACCAGACACAATATCACTGTTATAGTCATTGGTGGTCCTAGTCATTATGCCACATAAAATGTGTAAAAAAAGAAAGTCTCTTGGTATCCCTTAAAATAAAATAGGTATTTGTGGTGTACAATATAATTTCTTTATTATCCGTTAGACCATCTCCAGAGAAAGCACTCATTTGGATGCACTCTCTTATTGCAGAGTCCAGCTTCCTGTGCCTGCAGCTGTGTGGTCCTGCTCGTTCCTGCTGCCTGCACCTCTGTGACCAGAGCAAGGAGGAAGTGCTGAGGTTCTACAGACCTTACAGGGTGGATGTGTGCTGCTTGTTCTGCTGTCTTATGGTCATCAGAGTGTTCTCATCAGCGAACAACCTCTTAGGCTTTGTACAGCAGAGGTGAATCCAGAGAATCATTAAGTATTATTTAATAATAGCTATCATTAGTTTGTGCAATTGACACATTTTATTTTGACTAGAGTGGACAGAACATATTTCTGCTGTAATATGTATCTGTAATTCAGAAATGGTCTATTTGTTTTCATTTTTGGTAAACACTGTAAAAGCTTTGTACCGTAGCCAATATTCTTATTTTCCTCAGCGTATATTTTACATACATACTGTAGTTACATAGGGCCTTATTCTGGTTGGTGCGGCCGGGCCGTACGCGTACGTTCCGGGGTTTTTCATGATCTGCGCATGCGTACATTCGCTAATGCGCAGGCGCGAACACTCCACAACGCTTACGGACGGGTCTCTCCGTGCAAAAAAACCTGTACGCGAGAGTACGGGCATTGGGGGCGGCATAGGGGCGTGTTGAGGGGAGCGGCCGAAATAATGAGGGAAAATGGGCGTAAACATGGGCGTACACGGGGGTGTGCACCAAAAATGAACGGTGTTACTACCGCACGATCGCCTAAAGCACCGTTCATTTCGGACACAAAACAGGCGGCCGCCAACCGCCACCTCAGACCACCCCTACAGATACCGCATGCCTGCGTGCGCCTGGGTTTGCTAATTTACGCTGATTACTACTCAAACACATACACCTGAATGTAATAAGCAATGCTGCAGTCTATTAAGTCAAAACCATGATTTCACTACCTGCAAGCCACACACAGCACTCAAACACATTGGAAGCTTATCTTTCTATACTTCTCTACATTTAAAGGTTTGTTTAATTTAAGGTAAGAATCTTTTTAAGACCTGCTTATATATGCTAAGGTAGCTATTTGTTAAACAGTTATACACATTCACTACGTGCTTTCATAGACTTTACACAGTAGCACACTCAATCTACACAAGTCGACATGTGTCAACGTGTTCACTCTAATACAAACATAGGTTTTGTATTTATGATACAATAACATAAACCACATCTAACACCTACAAAGGATGTTTCAGCAATGTTTTAAGCCCATGCCCACTATTTTGCACACAATCTTTGTATAGTACCCAAAATACAGAACTGTACCACTATCTGATCTGCTATGAATTGGATTTTACTACACTCTGGATGTAAGATGCCACCAATCACATTATTGCACTCACATCTCTCTAACAAAGGATTCCTACATCTGCTTATGACACTGTAAAATCATATATATTTAAAAAGTTATACATGTTTGTTCACAAGCAATTTTCTCATGTTTGGCCGATTCACACATCTTTTTTTAGGGAGGACACATATGCATTCCTACACAAATGTACCTTTTGACCCTTGTTTGTCTGCCTCACCCACTCCATGAGGAAAGCATTGTTCTGGACCTGCTTTTACCTACTACTGTAGGAGCTACCTCACCTGCACACAAACTGCTTTCTCACCTATTAAGTTGCTCTGCACATGTGCTGACACAAACTAATTAGCAGGGAAAAGTTGGATAGGAACATGGGAATGGCCATGGAGAGGGTTACACATGGGAAACTTCTACCACACTTCAACAAATGTTCAAAAATACCCTGGTCAGTAAGTACACATAAATGTAGTATTTGTTTCACACAAGAAATTACACATACAACAATTTTGTTTTAATTGGTCAAATAAATTTATTTGCTGTTCAGCATCACAGCTTATTTGACACTTTAATGTCATAAATCAAATAAACAAATAAAATAGACACACAAATAAAAAAACAGCCAGAACAAGAGGTTGCATATCTCCAAACATGTGTTACCCTGCAAATGCAATGGTGAAAGAAATGGGGACACCAGAATACGTACTGCAACAACCAGGGTGAATACTAAGCAAGATACACACCACCAAAAATTTATCCTGCATTTGTAGAGGTCAAAATAAGAACTTTAATGCCCATGGCACGAAAATGGATCGATGGCCAACTCAGGAAGTGGATGTCCAGTGCAATTTAAACATTTGGGGTCCAACCACAGAGGAAGTAAACCAGGTCTCATTATTTGGGCCCTTTTTTCCCCCTTTTAGATGGGGCCTTGGGGACAGGGGCCTTTGGCTCAGATGGCTTGCGGTGTCTTCCCCTAGTGGACACAGGAGGGTCAGCAGAGGTGGAAGGTTGGGGAGCAGCTTGGGGTGGGCCAGCAGATGGGGGATTGTCCCTTAGGGACCTGGCGGTGGTCAGCAGCTCCGCAAGAATTTCATTCGGGCGGCTGAGGTGTTGGCCAATGCTTTGCATGCCAGCCGCCAGAGTGTCATTCATGCGGTTGAAGGCCTCACACTGCTGCCTGTTTGTGGCCTTCCAATCCGTCAGAAATTCCCCAACCTGCTGCTGACGGATCGCAGCATCCACCCCTTGCTGCTCGATCCTCTCCAGCATCACCATCACGCTGGCATCCCATGTCTCCTGTGGCTGGGGGTGTCGTCTTGGTGGAGGCTGGACCACTTGCTCCACCTGTGGCTCTGCAGAGGAAGATGCTGCCGGTTCATCCTGGGTTTCTGCTTCTTCTAGGATAATAATTGAAAACAATGTCACATCACATACGCACAAAAAAATATCTTTCAAAATACAATGCATTACTGTGACTTACCATCAAAAGCAGCAGCAAAGACCTCCGCCAGGAGCTCACTATCCATATTGGATATCCCCCTGACCTCGGCCACATCAATGACATCCAAGGCGTCCTGCTCCAGGGGGGTATACTCCAAATTATCTGGCATAGGCCCTCTCCCGGTGGACATGCTGTGGTTGTACCGGTCAGTCATCTTCCTCTTCAGTGTCGTTTTGAAGTCTGTCCACCTACAAGTTTAAAAATACAAATATCACCATGAGATATGTGCACCACTGTGCTACGTGACATTTCCTAGTGTGGGTGATCTTATGTTTTTTAGCCATATGTGTCCCACACACACATTAATGTCTCCATTAGGAGGCATTTCAGTGTCTCATCTCATTCATTAGGCCACTAAATGCACATACATAGATCACTATGCAGAAATGACATCATCCATGGCCAAATTATGCACCTCCACCTGTTGTGAAACTACACATTCCACCATAGCTTGACAGTGTGGTTATTATGGAGTAATTTAACTATGGGATGGCATACTGGGATGTGTAGTTTCTCACCAGCTACATGTGCACAGTTTGGTCATTCTTGTTTCAGTAGCATCATATGGAACATGTTACAACAACTCTTTCAAAAACACACTTTCTCTTGTCCCATCACATACTTCACATACTTCACATGAGCAGAACTGTGCCCATAACCTCACATCACACCAATGGTGCATGTTTCATATATCAATGTGGGTTATTAGACATGGTTGTGTTCACATGTGACATTGAAGTGTAGCACTATCTACAAACACACCTTTCTATTATTCTCAAAACATACATGTAACATATGTACACACATATGACATTATCAGGGGGACAAACACACTTGCCTTTTCTTCACCGCTAGCCAATCTCTGACCACTGGTGACACCTGGTTCACTTCCTCTGTGATCTTGTCCCAAAGGTTTCTCCTTGCACTGGCACTCGGCTTCCTGGTTGCCAATTCTATCCATTCGCGTGCCCTGGGCACTAAAATTCGCAATTCTGCCTCAACAAATGCAGGGTTTCTCTTTTTGGTGGTGGTATCCTGCTCAGTCCTCACCCTAGATGTTGCAGCTCGTTTTCTGGTGGCCCCAGTTCTCTCACCATGCACCTGCTGGGTCACACCTGTTTGGAGAGATGCAACCTTTTGTTCTGGCTGGTTGCTTGGCCCTTGTGGAGCTGGTGCAGTTTGAACAGGGCCTGTTAGTGAGGGGCCCGCTTGGTCTTGCAGGCTACTTCTCTCTTGGGCCCTCCTTCTACGCTCCTGTTCCCTCTTCTGCAAAGCTTCAAGCAGGGATTCTGCTGTAGCTCTCTGTAGAGCGTCCTCAGCTGCGGAATCCTCTGAGCTAGACATGTTTGCAGCAATTCTGGCCTGCATCTGACTGAATATTTATATGGTAATCTCCCGCCATGAACAAGGGGGCGTATATTTTTCCCCGCATTGTAGTTGCTAATTTACGCCGATATTTCCCGCCGATAATTCCCGCTTAAATTACGCAGGTCTCAACGCACCTGATCAATCACCTGTATATGCACATACACAGGTTGTGGAGCATTGTGTACTACATCGTGAAATGTGTGCACCTGTCATTCCAATGATGAGTGTTGTCAGCTGGTATCTGTTGGAGTTCGTGTATGCTTTCGGAGTCACATTTCAAAACATCACGTTATAATGCTTTCCTTACATATGTAATGAGTATGAAATTGTCATACGCCAACATGTTGCATTGTGTCTTTTTTATCAGCGTCTTTATTAGTAGACGGTTGCGTGTATTATTTTCCGCACACTGTATATACAGTACGTCTCTCCATGGAAATCGGTGTATTGTGCCCTTTTATCAGCGTATTTATTAGTAGACGGTTGCGTGTATTATTTTCCGCACACTGTATATACAGTACGTCTCTATACATTGAATGCATGCTGTTGGTTATGGTGTGTGTATATCGGAACGGTCCGCGTAAGTTTCTATTCGCATCCAGTTTGTTAATGTAAGAAGGATTAATAAAGTTAATACTAAACAAACAATTTTTTACACCAATCAGCAAGCACCAAAAGTGATATATGTACCTGCAATTATTAACTGCGCCATTGCCACTATGACTTCAAACAGGGCTAGGGCGTTTTCGACCCAGGAGCTGGTGGCCTTGGTTGAGGTCATGGACCGTTGGCTGGGGCCCAGGGGCCCATATGTGTCCAACATGGACAAGCGGCGGGCGTATAATGCTGCCCGCCGCCTAATATACACCCGGACCGGCGTCCGCAGAAGCCTGGGCCAAGTCGAGCGGCGCTGGTCTGACCTGCGCCGGCGCCAGCCAGTCATGCTGAGTTGCATTCGCCGCCATATTGCCCGATGTAAGTTTTTATTAACTAGTATGTCTGCGTTTTTTTTCAAATGATTTCTGTTCTTTTTATAAATATGTTCCTGAGTATGTGGGTGTATATGGGTGTATAGGGGGTGTATATGGGGTGTATATGGGGTGTATATGGGTGTATATGGGGTGTATATGGGGTGTATATGGGTGTATATGGGTGTATAGGGGGTGTATAGGGGGTGTATATGGGGTGTATATGGGCTGTATATGGGGTGTATATGGGTGTATATGGGGTGTATAGGGGGTGTATAGGGGGTGTATAGGGGGTGTATAGGGGGTGTATATGGGTGTATATGGGGTGTATATGGGGTGTATAGGGGGTGTATAGGGGGTGTATATGGGGTGTATATGGGTGTATAGGGGGTGTATAGGGGGTGTATAGGGGGGTTTAAGTAGTTGCTCAGTTTTTGGGTGTAGCATATCAATTAGTTTGCATGATAAATGTCTGAAATATAACAGCAATGATAATTTGGAAGGTTATGAGCATGACTAATGTGAATTTTTCTTTCCCCCTTTTTTATGAAACCCAATCTTCGATTTCTATGCCATCAACATGAACATTTCAGCACGGGCAAGGGCACGCATAGAAGCCCGGGAGCAGGCAGCCCGGGAGCAGGCAGGCCAGGAGCAGCCAGACGAGGAGGAGGAAGAGGAGGAGGAAGAGGAGGAGGAAGAGGAGGAGGAAGAGGAGGAGGAAGAGGAGGAGGAAGAGGAGGAGACAATGGGTCCAGCTGGGGCCCACCAAATTTCTACATCCCCTTCCACCAGCCACTCCCCTACCCCCTCCCCCTCCCCAACCCCCACCCCCTCCCCAACCCCCACCCACACCCCCACCCCCACCCCCACCCCCTCCCCAACCCCCACCCACACCCCTACCCCCACCCACACCCCTACCCACACCCCTACCCCCACCCCCTCCCCCTCCCCAACCCCCACCCCCTCCCCAACCCCCACCCCCTCCCCAACCCCCACCCCTACCCCCACCCCCTCCCCACCCCATTTCCAACCCCCCTACACCTCTCCACCACCCACCCCCAAACCTCTCCAATCCCCACTCCAACCCACTACCAGTATTCCAAGTCCTATCCCATCCCCCTTGCTCCTGACCCCCCCAACCACCGCACACCCAACCAGCGGCGAGCAGGATGGCTCAACTAGCCGTAAGTAAATAATGTGTCTAATGTTTACCTACACATTTCTACACATAAACAATCACAACAACCACATATGTGTATCCAACATCAACATTAGTTGCAACATATCACTGCAGGGCGACCATGAGGTGTGGCCTGTCCTTCTCCAGGAACAAGGGTCCCCTTGGTGTTTTTTTTTTAGTGTGGCCATGCCTCACCCCTTGAATAATTGACATAACAGTACATCCAATGACATATCCGACATTAGTGGTGTTGTAGTTATGTGGATCCAGGTGTTGTGTAACTCCACTTCCCAGCATGATGTGCAACATAAATTTATAGATTGTTTTGTTAATAGTGTGTGAGGCCATGCAGATGCATGCTTTACAAACATAGCTTTAGGCCTATAATTTGTACAGCAATGTCCTAAATTTTAAATAGTAAGGAGTGCTTAAGCCACAACAATGTCATAACCCTTAAATAGCACAGCCTAATTGTGAGGTTAGAGGTGAGTCCCCCAAAACAAAACTACCAATTGGGATACAGCATACATCCATCCAAGAAGGAGTAATTAATTTAATGTTATGTAATATGTACAGTATGTGTGTGTCAACATATACATTTTTAGTACTGTGTTCACAGCAGAACCATCTTAAATGTAGTTGAAAAATGTATGTGGCCTTCACACTTAACTCACAACTTGGTATTATGTTAAAATACAACAAACATTTGTGTATATTATATATTAATTATTTTTTTTTCCTTCACTACAGACACTGAACAGCACCAGGAGGAGGTGGCACAGATTATTAGGGAGATCTTCCTGACCCTCCTCTATTTACATATACTTTTTGCCCAACTGGAGGCCCGCATTTAATTTGTAAAAAAAAGTTTTAATGTTCGTTAAAAAAAATAAAAGTTTATGTACAGTTAGAAGTTGCCTGTGTTGTTAATCATAAATATGTTATAGGGTTTGTAAGGGCAGGTACAAACAGATGTGTAATGTAAGTTATATTTGTAATTTGAGGTGAGGGGTAACGATTGCTGTGTGAATGTGTGTGTGTTTTTGAGTTAAATAACACATAGTGAAAATGCATGAATGATTAATGTTGTTAGATTAAAACATCACACATAACATCAGGGTAGGTATACATGTTACACATTTTGGACAAACTAATTATGGACATAATTTAGTACATACACACAAACACCAACATAAATTTATTTAAAAGTAAAAGCAATGTGGGGACACATAGATAGTGATTAAAATGCCACATTAGAACATAACAAATATACATGTAATGAGGGTTAAAATGTTGTTTTATTAGGGTCTTTATTAAGGTAGACAATTGAGTTAATAGAAAACAATAATTGAATAACAATTAGAATAATTAATTAATTGTCAGAAGTGTAGTTGAAAGGCAAGATTTGCAGGTCCATATATGTGAGGGGTATGCCAGCGTGCACGGACGTACGCTCACTCTCACGAGCGGTGACATAAGCTGAGTTTTCTATTGAAAACAATAGGGACCCGTCCGTGCAAGTTGGCGTACGCTCAGATAGCCGCAAGAAGTCGGCGGGAAGACGGACGAGAGACGTCCGTAAACGGTGGCGTACGCTCTGTTGTACGCTAGTTGTCGGAGTGTAAGGGCTGGTCCGTCCGTGTACGTTGGCGTACGCTCAATTGTACGCCACTCCCCTTCGACGTTGTTTCTGGCCGTACGTATGCGGCTGATTTGTGGGTGGACTTAACCCCAACGGCCGCGTACGGATAGCGTACGTTAATAGCGAACGTACGCACGTTTGGCCGCTCCGATCAGAATAACCTCCATAGTTACATAGTAGATAAGGCTGAATAAAGGCTTGCGTTCCATCGAGTTCAACCTAGGTTTTAATAGCTTATTCCTTGTTTAAGACAGAATATGATTCATTTTAAAGACAGATTATGATTCTTATTTGTACCCTTGGATGTTTTTAACCAATAAATGTTTGTCCAACCTTATTTTAAACGTATATTTGTACATGTTGAGCATGTCTCCCCTTAAATGTCTCTTCTCTAGTGTAAATAGTCCCAAATTGCTTAATCTCTCCCCGTAGCTTAAATTCTCCATTCCCCTGATTAGCTTAGTTGCTCTTCTTTGGATTTTTTTCCAATTCTATGATGTCCTTTTTGTAGTGTGGGGCCCAGAATTGTACTCTGTATTCAAGGTGAGGTCTAACCAATGCCTTGTACAGAGGCATAATTACTTTTGAGTCCCTAGTTTCCGTGCCCCTTTTAATACATGCTAGAATTCTGTTGGCCTTTTTTGTTGCTATGTGACATTGAGCACTGCACCCCAGTTTGTTATCTATTTGGACGCCTAGATCCTTTTCAAGTACTGAAATACCCAATGCCTCCCCGCTTAGGTTATAACTAGCACACAGATGATGCCTCCCGAGGTGCATAACCTCGCATTTATCCATATTGGGGCAGATGTATGAAGGGTCGTTATGGGGGAGAAGGGGTATCAGCGCACGTTATGTGCACTGATACCGCTTCTCCCCCATGTATGAAGGAGGTGAGATGCTGTAAAGGACAGGGGCCCCTGTCCATATCGGCGCTGCTATCAAAATGATAGCAGGCCGAATGTATGAACGGTCAGCATCGCTGACAGTTCCGCACGAAGCCGGGTTTGGCTTCGCCAGCATCAGGCTGGCGAAGCCCTATCTACACAGCAGGGACAGCGCTGTCCCTGCTGTTAGGTCTGGGCTGCGCTGGGGATCTCGCGTGAACAGCGAGATCCCGTGCATGCCCAGTGCGGCCGGCCGTGGGACAGGAGATAGCGCATCAGTATTAACTGATGCGCTATCTCCAGAAAGGGACATCGCCGGAGGGGGGAGTTAACGCTCCCCTGCTTCGGCAGACAAGATGTTAATACATCTTGTCGATGTCCCTTCCTGCTTCGCCTCGCTATTGAGGCGAAGCAGGAAGTATCATAGCGGCGCGATAAGCGCTGCTATGATACATCTGCCCCATTGAACCTTATCTTCCACTTTTTAGCCCACTCATCTACAGTAGATTGTTAAGATCATTTTAAAGTGCGAAGACATCCTCTGTTGATTTAATAACTCTGCTCAATTTTGTGTCATCAGCAAAGATGGATACATCGCTGAGTAATCCCATCCCAATATCATTAATATATATGTTAAATAAAATGGGCCCTAGAACCGAACCCTGTGGCACTCCACTTAGTACTGGTGTCATATTTGATACGGCACTGTTCACAACCACTCTTTTTTCTCTATTACACAGCCAGTTCCCTACCCATCTACAGATATTTGCCCCTAATCCCAGGTCCTCCATTTTATTTATCAACATCTTGTGTTGTACTGTATCAAAAGCTTTTGCAAAATCTAGAAAGACCACATCTACAGCGTTTCCATTATCAAGGTTTTTGCTGACATCCTCATAGAAGCCTAATAAATTTGTCTGGCATGAAAGATTTTTCACGAACCCATGTTGATTAATACTAAGTAAACTATGAAGGTCCAGGATTTTTTTACCATCCCTTGAAAATCCTTCAAATATTTTACCCACTATTGATGTTAAGCTCGCAGGTCTGTAATTAGCTGGGTCATCCCTTTTTATTTTTTTTAATATTGGCACTACCTATGCTATTCTCCAGTCTTTTGGTACCTTACCTGATGATAGTGAATTATCAAAAATGCAATATAGAGGGGTCGCTAGTTCCTCCCTTAGTTCCATTAGTACCCTAGGATGGATCCCATCTGTCCCTGGTGATTATGGATATGGTTATCCTGTACTATATATACAGTATAAGACACCATAATGTTCTGCAGTGCCTTTAATGATAACATTAAGCATAGTAAAAGGAGCTATAATAACAGAAAAAAAACAGAACATAAGCATAATAGAGAACATACATCGGGCACAGATGGAGAAGAGAGCCCAGCTTGTGGGAACTTACAATCTATTGCAGTGGTTCTCAAACTCGGTCCTCGGGACCCCACACAGGTCACGTTTTCCAGGTCACAGGTGCACTCATTACTCACTAACATATTTTAAAATATCCACAGGTGTAACTAATTATTTTACTTGATTCTCTGCTGACACCTGGAAAACCTGCACTGTGTTGGGTCCTGAGGACCGAGTTTGGGAACCTGTGATCTATTATGACAATGAATAGATGCAGTGTACTTTATAAACCATTTTATTTCCTTTTTGCAGAATAATTTTTCTTAGCATTAATGTATAATAATTATAACAATGCTGAATACAAGGATAGTCTCTTCAGGTTCTTCACTGTTCTCCTGGTCCAGGTGGAGCTTGTTTAGCCCAAGCCTCTCAGTGTATAATTCGGAAGGAAGGAGAATGATGGATATCCAGGGCTCCTGGAGTGCAGCTCGCTGTCATTCTGACCAGGAGTTCCAGGTAATTATGTACTTAGCGCCAGAACGCTGAATGAGCAACATTTGACTTATTATTGACACAGACTTATCTACCTATAATTAACTGTAAACTGTGCGAACTACTGTAACTGAGTCTGTAAGTAGAGCCCTGATGCCAGGAGCTTTACTATAACTTATTGGGGCCAATAGCAAAATTTTGAGGGGACCCTGTCCCAATGCTTCTAGAGCAGGGATGGGCAATAAGCGGCCTTTCAACTGTTGATAAACTACACATCTTAGCATGCCTTGTCTTAGTTTTGCTATTTGGCCATGCTGAAACTGATGCAAGGCATGCTGGGATGTGTAGTTCATCAACAGCTAGAGGGCCTCTTTTTGCCCACAACTGTTCTAGAGACATCTGATCGCAGCAGTTGTTCATTTTATACTCCATAATAGTTTCCTAATTAATTTTCTAAACCTTAGTAGAACCCTAGGTAATGTAATGTCATATTATGAGTAGTGCCCTTGTTCATTGTCTGAACAATATTAGTGCCCTAGTTAATGTAATGACTTATAGCAGAGCATCAGTTCAGTTTCTGCACCAATGAAAGCTAGGCCCTTGCAAATAACACATTTAACAGTGATGGTAACTAGGCACGGGATGCAGTCTAAATCCCGACGGTCAAAATACCGATAACCATTGACCGACGGTCAAAATCCTGACAAGGTCAAAATACTGACATATAGCATGTAGACAGGTGAAAAAGTCAACATGACTTTCAGTCGACAGGTTGCGAGGTCGACATGGGTTTTTTCACTGTTTTTTTGACCCGACATGTGCCAACAGGCGGTATTTCATCCTCTACCATCCACTAGGGCGTGGTGGGAGAATAAAATATGTGAAGGGGCTACGGTTGACTTCCAACTGTGTCCATGTCGACATTCAGGTTAAAAAACAGTGAAAAAACCCATGTCGACCGAAAGTCATGTTGACTTTTTCACCTGTCTACATTCTATATGTCGGTATTTTGACCTTGTCGGGATTTTAGATGTCGGTATTTTGACCATGTCGGGATTTTGACAGTCGTCAATAGCTGTCGGGATTTTGACCGTCGGGATTTCATACCAAATCCCTAGGCACTTGTAAATAACACATGTAACTGTGATAAGGAAGGTTGGCCCTCTCAGCTCTGGGCCCCAAACTGCACTTATGATAGTTAGGCCCTTCCAAATAACACAGCTGTCTCACATTTGATACTATAGGGGCACTCATTTTGGGTGTACTGACACAAAACCAAAAAGTTCACTTTTCCATTGCACATGCATCATGTTCTAAAAATGTTATATTTAAAATTTTAGTTAGATATGTTTCTGTACAAATCAGCTGTGCAACTGACTGAGGGCCAGATGTAGCAAGCTTCAAAATGGTGATAAAATGAAGAGTGATAAACAGACAGCTAATCAGCTCCTAACCACCATGTTACAAGCTGGGCTTGAAAAATGACAGGTAGGAGCTGATTGGCTGGTTGTTTGTCACCATCCACTTTATCACTTTTTGAAGCTTGATATAACTTTCCCTAAATTACTAATATCACTAAAGTTAAAATTTGTTACCATCGATGTAAAAAAAAATGGGTACTTGTTTCCTAGCACGGAGCCCATCGTATACCATAAGGCATAAGATGGTATGCAATGCGATGTTACGCGATGGCATCCGATGTTATACAATTTAAAATTCTATACATCGCATTGTATGCCATTGTATGCAATATACCATGGTATACGATTTATAATGGTATAAGCACCCTAATTGGTGTTTTCAATGTTAAATGTGCCCCCTATAAGATAATTAATTGTATAAGCACTGTAATTGTAAATGCACCCCCACGCCACCCCCACTATTAACGCCAACCCGAAGCGTGGCGAGCACAGCGAGCCCACGAGGGGAGGCGGTACGGGTCCTCCGACCTTTTCATACCCCCACTATCCATGTCGGCGTGGAGTCGATTCTAGATAGTGTGGCGAGTGCAGCGAGCCACCGAGCTCGAAGTGTGGTGAGCGTAGCGAGACCCGCGAGGGGACGTGGAATACATGTAAAGTAATACGCGTCCCCTCGCGGGGCTTACTGCACTCACCACGCTTCGGGCTCGAAAATCAACTCCACGCCGATGTGGATAGTGGGAGTATGAAAAGGTCGGAGGACGCGTACCGCCGACGCTCGCCACGCATTGGGTTGGCGTTGATAGTGGGGGTGGCGTGGGGGTGCATTTTACATTGTAAGCACCCATTAGGGTGCTTATACAATTAAAAATCGTATAGGGGCTTATACAATTTAAAATCGCATATGGCATGCGATGCGATGCAACTTAATATCGTGGGCGCCGTGCTAGGAAACAAGTACCAAAAAATGCTGCTGCTACTAAAGTTTTAGAAATAATTACAACATGAACTACAATTAAGTAATGACAATACTGATGCAAATGCATGGATGTCCCAATCTGTGTGCAGGTCACATCCCTGGATGGGGAACTTGTTGCTATCATTTGGAAGAGGTGGCCTGGATTTAATGAGGATTATAACATGGATCATGACTTCTTTGGCCTGGATAGTACGTAAATATCATTTGTTTGTGATACGTTTTAAAAACAAATCATAATGTATATAATAAAATATCAGTAGTACAATGATTTAAGATTCTACATGTAAGCTGACTGTATGTGCACATGCATGGAGAAAGCAGTATAAATAGTGAAGAAGCATATGGTACAGACCAGTGGTCGAAGTGGGGCGGTATACGGGGGTATGGCATACCCCCACTTTAATCTGAAGATAAAAAAAAAAATCCCCTCAGGATGCTCTCTGATCACTCAGCAGCACATATTGTGCTTTTGTAATACCCCTGTACAACGGGGCAGTCTGGCAGGGGACGTTGATGGACAGGGGGGTGTCCGAAGGTGCGCACTATATTCACTCTTTACTTTTCCATACCCCCACTTCAAAATTTCCATACCCCCACTTCAAAATTTCCACTTCGACCACTGGTACAGACTATAGTGATAAAAGCCTATATTGGGCCTGATTCAGGTGTGGAGTTCTATAGCTTCTGCTTACATGGAAGTAGCATCTACAGCACTGATATGGTAATGCAGCAGGAGGTATCACGCCTCGTGCTTATTACTGATCTGAGCTGTATCCTAGAATGCAGCATTGGATTATCTCCAAGACCAATGAGGTCGGGCAAGCTGGCCTCCATCTATGCAACAAATTGGCCAGTAAATATCTGTCCTCCGACGGAGAACCTAGCCTTGTCCCTTCCCTGCAGTGGTGACGACTTGCCGGTTTTGTAAAATGGAAGCCACAGCTAGTCCTTCCCTACCCCCAAATGGCATCAGACTGTGAATCACAGACAGTGTGAAGCCTTATTGTGTCCACATGTGCAGCACAGGTCTGGCGCAAGGGAGATGGATCTAGCTGAGAAGAGATGACTGGAGGCAAAGAAGTCAAGTTGGTGTTTTGATGGTTTCTAATCTAAACTGATAGTATATAGAATATCAAAACTAACGATACCACATAGAATAATGTATTTAATTATTTCAATTGAATTTCAAATGAAGTGATATTTGTCATCTATCATAATTGAAAAATCCCTTTTTAATATCTCCTTATAAACATACGCCATGTGCTTATAATGTCATTTGTTTCTAGTTTCGGCTGCACTCAGTCCTAGTGACAAGGCTCTTCTTCTGGCAGCAACATTTTTGTTGGTAAGGTGTATGCACTGTTCAAAAACAGGTTTTTTTTTTTTATATGAAACTAGGGTACTTATGTAGTATCTGGGCTGCCGATTTCTAAATCGGGTCGGATCGGAAGATCGCATCGCATCGCATGCGACCATGCGATTCGATGCGATGCCCCGATTTTTCCATAGGAATCAATGTTAAAATGGACTGAGTCCATTTTAACATGGAATTCAATGGGAAAAATGGGTCCTTTTCATACCCCTACTATCCAAGTGGGCATGGAGTTGGATATAAACCTGTGGCGAGCGTAGCGAGCCACCGAGCCCGAAGCGTGGCGAGCGAAGCGAGCCCCGCGAGGGGACGAATACCGTCCCCTCGCGGGGCTCGCTTCGCTCGCCACGCTTCGGGCTCGGTGGTTTGCTACGCTCGCCACAGGTTTATATCCAACTCCATGCCCACTTGGATAGTAGGGGTATGAAAAGGACCCATTTTTCCATAGGAATCATTTTAACATTGATTCCTATGGAAAAATCGGGTCATCGCATCCGATATCGGATGCGATGCGATGCGATATCGCATCGCATCGCATCTGATTGTATGCCTTAACTTAAGGCATACAATCAAAAAATCGGCAGCCCAGATACTACATAAGTACCGAAACTAGTAAGCCCGCTCAACGCAAATGCTTCGAAAGCTATTCTGCTACCTTGTGATTGCATGTGTGGGAGGGAAAGAGATGTAGTTTCACTCGCTGCCAACAGATGGCAGTGTTTCAGACACTAGATATACAGTATATATATATATATATAGATATATATCTATAGATATATATATATAGATATATATAGATATATATTAATATATATATATCGATATATATAGATATATATATATATATATAGATCATATGAAAAGCAGCATCTAAAGCGGTGTACATATGGTGCAATTTTGCTTGTGATTTTGGCTATTCAGTTAAAATCGTAGAGAAATGTAGCCAACATCGCAGTGTTTTCCCTGCTTGCGATACCGATGCATGGCCCGTGAGGTCGGCATTGCATGGATAAATAGACTGGGAGGGCAAGGCAATTATGACTATGTCACTTGTTATGTATTTGGCCATAGGCACAGTCAAAATTGCAAGTGAAGATAGTCAAGATTCTGTGGTTCTGTGCTCTGGGAAGTTTAGGGGAAATCACAGTCAAATCGACCATAGCCAAAATCTCACAGGGGGTACACACCGTTAGTCATTCTGACTGATCTGCAAGATTAAATATTTTGTACAATTTATCATTGCAGAATTACATGTTCTTTGAGATGAGCTGAAAAAGGACACAGAGGAAGGACTTCGGACTTAGCAGAGTCACATGAGAAGATGAACAAATCTATGCTAAACAATTATAATTAGGTCAATGTTTTTACATCTTAATGCATCTTCATATGTGAAATGTATCCATTATTAGTGTAAAAGAAGGTCAACCAGTAGTAAAGGTACCAGTGCTTAGGGCTGCATAGGCAAAACCAATGTCATTAGGAAAGTTTGTGGTGCATGATCATTTTTGAGTTTCATTGAGATTTTTTTATTTAGTCAGCAATTTTTTTACTTTCATTTTTCCAGCCAAAAAGTTTTTTTTTTTTTCAGGTGAAAACAAAAACACACAAACATGTCTTTTTATGGAAAAACCTGGACTGACAGAATGATCAGATTTTTTTGAGTGTGCCTTAAAATGCCACTAACAGAGACAATTGAATATCCTCTTTTTGGTGGTCCAGCGGTGTAAAATAGCCGTGGTAATTTACTGCAGCTAATTACATATCCCCCTAAGTGCTATATTTACTAGATTGATCAAATAGCTGAAAATGTATCTAATAGATGCTCTTCAGGGGCTGTAATACACAATTACATATAATTAAAAATGAATATCTTAGTTGCGTGGCATGGAGTACTAGCAGCGGGACATGTTTTCCAGCTCTCCCTCCTTAATCCTGTTTAAATATCCTTTTTTTTTTTAGCAGTGATATCCATTCCGGGTTGGGTAGAATGGTAGGGCATTCCTCTATAATCCCTGGTCTACTGTGGCAAAAACTTTACCCGGCACGAGCTTTCAGCCTGGCGATCTTTGTGGCCAGGTCCGCTGGCTGCCTCTGGGAGCTGTATCCGGTGGATGCTTCTTCCTGCTCCCCGTTTGGAGCTCCTTTGGTTGTGTTCCTGGTGTCCGGCAGTGGTCTCTGCAGGTCGATTTTCCCCCTGCTGTTGACTAAAGTGTGGCTGCCTTGCTCCGGTCGTGGTAATTTTGAGGGCCACCAGCTCTGCTTTTTGACCCAGAGTGAACAGTGTCTCACTGATTATACATACTTCTTCCACTCCATCTGGTTACAGCTCAACAATATTGCAGTCAGTTGTGTTGCAGCTCTCAATCTTCTCTGCACGTTTGGTAGTTTGCTAGCAGTCGCCATCTTTTCTTAGGACTCCTCTACAGCAGCCACCCTGTTCTCCTGCAAGTTTGGAGCATCGGCTATGTATATTCTACACTTAAATATGGAAGTTTCTTTACAACGAATCCTGCAGGCTACATAAGAAGCCTGTCAGCAGAGGTGTAACAAGTTTGCTGTTGGGCAAGGGGGTGTCCTCTCTACCTCCTGTGTCCCTGAAAAGTGTGATGTATATGAGGACATGATGCTGCAGCCCCTACAGATTCTTTGTTTGATAACACACTGGATGTGTACTTCCAGATGGATCTGTCCAGATTTGAGGGTACTTGGTAACCCATACATTACATGAACGGATGATGATGTGGTCCACCCAAAAATTCCTTCATTGCTCCTGAAGGCAGCTTTACTATTCTGGATTTAATTTTTGAATATCCTGGATCTATTCCTGTGTATCAACAAGTGCTTGGAAACAAGATTTGTGATTACACTTCAGTCCTTTCAAGATCTCTAACACTGGCCAGACTAGTGTTTGAAACCACATAGTAGTTTGAGATGCCTTTTCAACCTTTATTGTTTCTCTCATCAATATATATTTTTATAGATATCCTGTTATTCTTTTTTTATTACAGCGCATTTTTCCAAGTGCTATATGTGAAAGGTATCTATATTTTCTGGGGAGAACTGGGTCTAGACGAGCCTAGCTTAGGGTCATTAATATAATGCCCATGTCAATTATTTGTTGTGTGATCCTGTACTTTTGGTATGTTAGTCTATATGAGGGGAGTTGTGGGGGGAGGAGTTATAGTTAGTGGGTAAGCGGTCTTTGGGATACAAGTATACCTAGGTTGGGGGTAGGTCATACAGGGTTGAGGGTTATGGGGAAGGATTGCTTTGTTTTTTTATGTTAGTTATGTATATATTTCTGTTCTGTTAATGAACTTCATCTTGGTATACAAATATTCTATTTCAAATTGTATAGGATGGTTTTGAATACCTTTTAATATACGAATACTATTTTAGTATATACTCTTAATTACCTTTGTATTGTTGAACCAGAATGACGCCTATGGGTAATTGAGTACAATTACGTTATAGGGGGAATTTGTTTATCCGGATTGTGATATAAACCCTTATAATATGTATACGGTCATAAGCAATTGCAAATTGATGAAAAACGACCTTTATTTAATATACCCCCAAGAGGTAATACTGTATAAACATAAATGAATACGATTATATTAAACTCATCATTATACTAAACAGGTGGCTTTAATGCTGTGTATTGGTAAATCAAAATGACCCATTTCCTGTTGGAATATGATTTTAAACGTGTTCACTAAAATAAAAGGCAAACTATTCTACAAATAAAAACAGTGTAGCTCGGTAATATTTGCGCTATAGTATAATTTACACCAGTCTGAGTCTTTGCCTCTTCCTCCACTCATGTTTCATTGGCAGTTATGACATTTCCGAAAAATTATGTGCCCACGTGATCGGTGCTATTAAATTACATTTCCTTAAATGGAGGTACATGATGGGATCTGGCTGCTTCTTCTTGCGTGAATTTTTGGTTGACAGCAGGTGGTCAACATGAATAATATGTTGACAGCATTAATGCCGACACCTGCAAACTGTCGACATTGACAGAATCCTTATTAGGAGTAGGAAGAGCTTTACATGAGAAAAAAAAAATGACTGTCAAGATTTTGACAATGTTGACAAGGACACTTTGGACATGTTTAACATAGACATGTCAAAATTGTGAATGTCAATATCACACCCGGGATATTCTTGCAAATATGTATTGTACCAAATATATAAAAATGTGTTATCAGTTATTAAGAACGTGGTCCGCAAAAGGACAAAGGAACACAAAATAATATACATATGTATGTATGTATGTATGTATGTATCAGCATTGGGGAGAATAGAATTAAAACTACTTGCAGATAAAATAATGGAACCTGAAGGCACAAGATGAAAATAATTTAGCACAGGCAGATTTAGGAACGTGCTCAGCTCTGGAAGGTAGAAAGTAGGTATGGCTAATTCCAAGCACGCGAACAGTGATGACAGACAGGTGTCATAGGCAGATGCAGGAACAAGGTCAGAGCAATGGCAGTAACATCAGTTAAGATTACCATAACAGATGGAAAGGTATGCGGTCAGACATTGCAGCACACCGCTCAGACCTGAATTAGCCCTTATGAAGAATATATGCATTCTATTATTTTTGTCGATGGGGTTTTTACGTAGAAATAAAAATGTGTAGCGTGTCCACCTAATATAATTACAGGTATGATAAAATTTTTTTTAAAATAATCAATAATTCACAGGAAGAAAGACCCAACAATTTAATGACGAGCTGCAGCATAGTAGTTGACAACTCCACATACAGGCAGCTAAAATGAACATTTATCCTATGTATACTAGAATAATACTGATATGTCTCAGTAAAGGGTCTGGCAAGGTGATTATTACTTATCATACACGAAACATACAAATATTTATTCATTCCATTCAAAACATGAAAGGAAACTGACAAAGTGCTGAATATACATTACAAGGCAAAGTTTGGGAGCACAGATTGCTTGTCACAAATGAAAGCATTTAACTCCATCGGCACTGGAGTGGCCACAACAATAAGAACAATCTTAAAAAAAAAAAAAATTCAAAATAAAGTTCCACGGTAATCACCTACTGGCCCTTAAAAAAAATAAAAATGACAAATTGACAAATAAAAATCTGAATGCAAAATAAAGTTTTGGTGCTTATCTCTCCCAGGAAAGTAGTAGTATTGGGCAGCTCATGTGGTGAAGACTGACGTAGCAGTCACAGAAAAGGTCTTATTCCCCCTTGTGGCTGACAGAGGCCAGCCATGCCTTTTTGCCAGAAATTGCTGGACTCTCTGGAAGCAGATGGGTTAGTGGTGTCATTACAGCACAAGAAGAACACAGTCTGTTGGTGGGAGTGATAGACTTAAACAGCAAAGGGCAATAAACGGCTTTCACAACGCAATCTTTGTATTTCGGAAACTCGTTTTGTCCCTGTAAAAAAAAAAAGGAAAAAACACAATAAGAGATAGATATAGATATCCTCCCAAAATGTATAAGTAAAGCTAGCATTAGGAAAGGGATCCCATTGTCAGTTGTCCATGGATAGGGAGGAGGGAAGATGAATCTGTTCTTTAACTACTTCTTGAATGGAAGTAGGTCAATCTGCATTATAATTAAATCAATATTATATAAACTATAACAACATTGGGGGTTCTACCAGAAACACCCTCAATAAATTACTGACAATAAAAAAGACTGACACCTAGAGATGATCATTGCAATTGCACAAACTACTTCCAAGGCAACTAAATGTATAAATTAGACAGGAACAGCTGATTTAAAGGTGCCCCTTAATTGTGAGTCACACCAATATACCACTGAAGAAACCAGAAAGATATTAGATAAGCTGCATTAAATACCAGCCAAACAGTGAAAACCCTGATTGGTCATTGTTTGCATAGTCTCTTTTAGAATGGCAGCAGACTACAAGGATGAAGGGACCAAATCAGGTTTCTACTGTTATCTCTTACCTCCATTTACCAATATAGTTACTATCTGCAGCACATCACTATCTCTCTATAGCAGCGGTCGCCAACCCACCGTTCACAAGCTACCGGTAATTCGCAGCAGCGATTGGGGTGGCTCGACCACTCTGCCACCGCCCGCCCCTCCATTATGCACCCCTCCATTATCCTCCGCCGCCTGCCCCCCATTACTCGCCAGCGCTTCCCTTTTCCCTGAGGGGAGGAGAGCGCATTGTGCGTCTCTCCTACCCTCACTGTGCGTCTCTGTGACTGCAGCGTCCGCCAATCAGAGCTCGCGGGCTGGCAGACAATCAGGAGCCGGTCCGTGAGCTTTGATTGGCGGATGGCAAAGTCACAAGGAGAGAAGCGCGGTGCACTGTGCTCTCTTCCCCTGAAAAGGGAAACAGCAGCGCTGATCCCAGACACAGGGGACACACAGCGCCAGCACCACTACAGGGGAGATCGGATGACGGAACAGTTCTCTCAACAATGGTGAGTGTGCTGCTGCTGGGAAACACCTGGCACTGTGGGGGGTATACTTATTGCTGGCACTGTGGGGGTATTCCTGTTTCTGGCACTGTGGGAGCATACGCCTATCTGGCACTGCACTATTGGGCATATGTGTATCGCACCCCCATTTTCATTGGCTACACACAATTTTTGTCACGCACCTACGGCATGCGCACGCCCTTATGTATATGGCATAGTGTGTCAGTGTGTGCCATAATGTGTAAAGGGCATTATTTGGTTATTAGGCAGATTATTTTTTTTATTTTAGTAGCTCTTCGGGTGGTTTATTTTGCCACGAGTAGCTCACACCCCAAAAAAGGTTGGAGACCACTGCTTTATACTGAGCAGGAGATATGACACTGCAGATTGTCTTTAAGCGGTCTGTCTCTTAGCCAACCAGCATCCTGTTTGCATGGTAGCAGCCACTGATTGCCTGGCAGAGATCCAAGTAAAGGAATACACATCACTTCACTTTAGGTAGCCATGCTGTATGTACCTATGATCATGTATCCCAGTGATGCCCAGTGTTCCAACTCAGATAAAGCAAATTTTCAATTTGAATTCTTTGTATTCCAAGTAATGCAAATATTTTCCAAGTCACAATCAGTTTTCATTTTCTTTTCCTCAGAATGAACAGCTGACACTTGTTATATAAGGAGTAAAATAATTTATACATACTTGATACTGTCTGTGTGTGTTTTATATTCCATAACAGTATTGGGTGGCAGATTCAGGACTCGCCGTAAAGTGTCTCGGATCCGAGCAGTGGTTGCCTGATCGCTTGCAGTTTTATTCCAAATCGAAATAATGTCTTCCTAAAAAAAAAAAAAATGTCAAGACTTTGAGTCTTTAGGTTTAACTGTAATAGCGTGTGAGAAGCAGGAAATGCTGTATTACGTGAGAGTCTGGCTAAGTTTATAAAGCGGCAATCATTTATACGGCCTAATAACCAAGTTGATTTTTCTAAGTATGCAACTGAAGCTTTAAGCCCGGGCCACACATAGCGGCCAAGCAGCTTTGCCGGAAGGACACTGGGTGTGTGTGTGTCACACAGCTTTGTGGCTGGATCTGCCATTCGTATTTCAAGGGGAAAACACACATTCAATTGTATGCGTTCACCATGAAACCTGGTCGTCCCGGCATCCCGTCCATCCGAAGCATGCTGCAGTTGCGGCCCAGCCGCATAGGTGCCTTGTACAGGCTCCTTCTGTCCAAGCAGGTCCCGCTGAATGGGACAGACTTGGCCGCTATGTGCAGTCCCAGCCTTATAAGTCATTTAAAACACCCATCTAATGGGAACTATTATTTGAATGACAACTTATGTTTTGGTTTTGAATAAATAAGCAATGTCAGTAACAATTACATGGTACAGGAGAACACTCTGAATTTCTGTTCATTCTCACCTGAAAACGGACAGAGACAACAGCCCCACAGATCTCCTCTCCGACCATGAATTGCTCCCCCAACATGGCTAGAATAAGGTTTTCCCAGCACCGAGAAGCCAGGCCTTTGCGCAATCGTATTATCCACTTCCCTCCATTCTTGTTTGCATCATCCTACACAGGAAGCAAAGAAAAAACGATGAGGCGGACAGCCATCTTTACTGTATGCAAACAGAATTAAATATGCTACATTGGTTATTTCTGATAAAATATTTCTAAATACATTTTAAGGAACAAGTTGTGCAACCCTACATACATTTTGTTTAAATAACCTTTATTTTTCAATAAAAAGTAAAAAATAAGGTCAGTTGTAATATATTAGTTTGTGAGCCAAGTTACTATATATGCTGTAGAGAGCAAGAACGCATTTACTACACAATAGATGAAAAAAATTGCATGGAAAGGTTAAGGAAGACAGGAAGATACTTAACATCGAAGAAAATATTCTGCAAAGCATATTTCCTGCACTAACTTATGCAACTTAAACCACTGGCTAGCCACAATACATGCTATATAATAACAGGCCACTAGATGGCGATCAAAGGAGCAATTTAAGTGTAGCTTCATTCCGGCAAGCAGGACTAACATTACTGTTATGTGGTTTCGTCATTTTGATGAGCTGCTAACTAGTTAATCTCTAGCTTTTTAGGGTGTACTCTAATTTACAGAAAATTCAGATAGAGGGAATAGAACAATGGCGTCTGTGCATTTTTACACACATTGCCAGGACAGCACCAACCGACTGGTGGGATACTGTGATACATTTTATGGGTACTAAATTAATATAGCAAAGCATTATGAAATATGAATGCGTGATTCAATAATGTGGATACAAAAAGCGGTTGTGCACAGTTTGTTAAAAGGTCTTGCTCTTTCCTGCACAAAATAAATGCAAGTAGTTTATCCATTCAAACAGTTCACAGAAGTGCTATTATTTTCTGCGCACATATCATCTGTTTCGTCTGGCACCTGAAAAGAGGAATTTGGTACCTACCGGTAATTCCGTTTCTCTGAATCCGCAGGGGACACTGGCGTTCACGCTGGGTAATAGAGGTGGATGGCTGGGAACTGGCACACTGTAACTTTAAACAGCTGGCTCCTCCCCTCTAGTACCCACAATCCCCAGTTAGGAAAATTGGAACGAGAGGAAGGACACCAGACTACTACTGACAAATAACCACATATTTACAACATAGATGCATATATACAGACAACAACAACTGTACACACATGACAACAATGACCGGCAGGCGACCAGAGTAGGGAGGGAGGCCAGTGTCCCCTGCGGATTCAGAGAAACGGAATTACCGGTAGGTACCAAATTCCTCTTTTCTCTATCATCCAGCAGGGGACACTGGCGTTCACGCTGGGGAGGTTCCAAAGATTCCCCCTTGGGCGGGAGAACTCGGAGGAGCCTGCAAAACCAAACGACCAAAATCCGCCGCTGAAGAGGCGAACGTGTCGAATCTATAGAACCTAATGAAGGTGTGAGAGGACGACCAAGTAGCCGCTCTACATAGCTGAGCTGAAGACGCGCCTCGTCGCGCCGCCCACGACGTGCCCACCGACCGGGTGGAGTGAGCTGTGATAGAGGAAGGCGGAACCCTACCCTCAGCCAAATAGGCCTGCCTAATAGTGAGCTTGATCCAGCGAGCTATGGTCTGCTTAGAGGCCGGCCAACCCCGTTTAAGGGCGTCGTACAGGACAAACAGGCCGTCTGACTTCCTCAAGGACGCAGTTCTGGACACATAAACTCGCAATGCTCGGACCACATCCAGGGAGACCGATTGCGGGTCAGAGTCCGTAAAGGCAGGGATGACAATCGGTTGATTCACGTGGAAAGAAGTAACCACTTTAGGCAGGAAGGAGGCCCTCGTACGAAGCTCCGCCCTGTCCGAATGAAAAACAAGAAAAGGCGCCCGGCAAGACAGAGCACCCAACTCCGAGACTCTCCTTGCCGAAGCCAGAGCCAACAGCGTAACTGTCTTCCATGTCAGGAATTTTAAATCTACCTGCTCCAAGGGCTCAAAAGTGTCGGACTGCAGGAAACGCAAAACCAAAGGCAGATCCCACGGCGGTGTAGGAGGAACGAAGGGGGGCTGGACTCTGGCCACCCCTTGCAAAAACGTCTTGATTTCTGGCACCGAAGCCAACTTCTTCTGAAACAGGATGGACAGTGAAGAAACCTGCACCTTCAGGGAAGCTAGACGAAGCCCTGAATCCAACCCCGACTGCAGAAATCGAAGTAGCCTAGGCAGATGAAAACTCCTGAACGGGTAACCCCGAGCAGAACACCAAGCGGAATATGCTCGCCATATCCGGTGATAATGTCTTGCGGAAACCGGCTTACGGGCCGCCAACATCGTGGGGATTACTGAGGCCGGTATCCCCTTCTTCCTTAAGATGTCTTCTTCAATAGCCACGCCGTCAAACGGAGTGGCTTCAGTGCCGGGTGCAGAAATGGTCCCTGCTGGAGGAGATCCGGCCTGTCCGGGAGTGTCCAAGGCTGGTCTATGAGCAGGGACTGAATCTCGGCGAACCAAGTGCGTCTGGGCCAGAATGGAGCAATCAACACGGCTCGGACCCCTTCCCTTCTTATCTTTTTGAGAATCCTTCCTAGAAGAGGAATCAGAGGAAATAGGTAGACGAAGTGAAAGGGCCACCGAACCTCCAGAGCGTCCACTGCCCAAGCCCCGGCGTCCCTTGTTCGTGAGACGTAACGGGGAAGCTGATGGTTCTGCCTGGAGGCCATGAGGTCTACCTGAGGCAGACCCCATCTCCTGACTAGCTCCTGAAACACATCGGGATGCAGAGACCATTCCCCCGGATGGAACTTCTGCCTGCTCAGAAAGTCGGCCTCCCAATTGTCGACTCCTGGCAGGTATACTGCCGACAGAATCACTTTGTGTCTCTCCGCCCAGTGTAGGATCCTTGCGGCCTCCTTCATGGCGCCCCTGCTCTTGGTGCCTCCTTGTCTGTTGAGGTACGCGACAGCCGTCGCGTTGTCCGACTGGACCTTGACAGTCTTCCCCCGAACCATGTCTGGAACAGCCAGTAGAGCATTGAGAATTGCCCTGAGCTCCAGGACGTTTATGGGCAGACTTGCTTCCCACTGACTCCAGAGACCCTGTAGGCGACGATCTAGAATGACCGCGCCCCAACCTGTGAGACTGGCGTCTGTTGTCAGAACTATCCAATCCCATATGGCGAACCGTCGGCCCTGAGTCAAATTCTGTCTGTGTAGCCACCACAGCAGTGACGACCTTGCTCGACTGGATAGCTGTACCCTCCGGTGGATGAACAGGTGAGAGCCTGACCATTGACGAAGCAAGTCCAACTGAAGGGTTCGAGAGTGGAGCCTCCCGAACTGAAGCGCCGGAAAAGCTGCCACCATCTTTCCTATCAGTCGAATGCAAAGCAGGATCTGAACTCTCTTGTGGAGTAGAATCTGACGCACCAACAACCGGATGGAGTTGATCTTGTCCTCTGGCAGGAATATTCTCTGTGCGCTGGTATCCAGCAACAGGCCCAGGAATTGCAGGCGCTGGGACGGTACCAGCGAGGACTTTGGATAATTCATTATCCACCCGTGCTGCGTCAGGAACAGAATCGTTCTGTGAGCATGCTCCTGCAGAATCGAAGGGGATGATGCTTTTATCAGGAGGTCGTCCAAGTACGGCACGATATTGATGCCCTGAAGCCTCAGACAAGCTAGCAGGACTGACAACAGTTTCGTAAAAACGCGAGGGGCTGAGGACAGCCCGAACGGAAGGGCGCGGAATTGGAAATGCTCCTGTCCAACAGCGAACCTGAGAAAAGACTGATGGTGAATCCATATAGGGATGTGGAGGTACGCATCCTTTATGTCTAAAGAAAGTAAGAACTCCTGGGGCTCCAGAGAGGCTATGACAGAATGTACCGACTCCATTTTGAACGGATGGTACTGGACGAACAAATTGAGTGCCTTGAGGTTTAAAATGGGTCTGGCGGATCCATCTGGCTTGGGCACCGTGAAAAGATTTGAGTAAAAACCTCTTTCCCTCTCCTCGAAAGGCACCGGCATGATCACTCTGGATTTCAAAAGCTTCTCCATAGCCCCTTGCAGCTGTACTCTCTTCTCCTGCTCGCGTGGCAGAGCAGTTGTGAAAAATCTTGAAGGTGGGGAACCCGCAAACTGAATCCTGTATCCGTCTGAAATCAGCAGACGGACCCAAGTATCCGACGTGGTGGCAAGCCACTGCTGACGAAACTCCAGAAGACGGGCCCCAACCTGGGAATCCCCCAGCATGGCTGGAGGATAGTCACGCTGCAGGCTTCTCCTGGGGCTTGGGCAGCTGGGCCCTGGCCGCAGGCTGTCCTCTTGTCTTCCCACGGGACCCACGAAAGGAAGAGGAAGAGCCTCTTCCCCTGCCGCAAAAGGACTGCTGTGGGCGAAAGGAATTGAACGATGGCCCCGTGTACTGCCGTCTCGCCGGTGGAGGAGCAGATGGCAGAAAAGCCGACTTACCTCCCGTGGCCTGGGAGATCCACTTATCCAGCTCAGGGCCGAACAGCATGTCTCCAGTAAACGGCAAGGCTTCTACAGCCTTCTTCGACTCCATGTCCGCTTGCCAAGACCGCAACCACAAGGCTCTCCTGGCGGCGATAGAGTTAGCCGACACCCTGGTAGCAACCGTCGTGATATCCTTGGAAGCGTCCGTAAGGAAATCAGCCAATTCTCGGATATGCTCTGCCAGAACCCTTAAATCCTGGCGGGGAACCCCCTCTTCCAGGCCCTGGATTAACTGTTCCGCCCATTTAGAAACAGCCTTACTTACCCAGGCTGAAACCACTGCTGGACGCAGCTGCGTCCCAGACGCCACATAGATAGCCTTGAGTGTATTCTCCAGCTTCCTATCTGCAGGGTCCTTTAAGGTGGTAGCCCCCGGGACCGGCAGGGCAGTCTTCTTAGATAGGCGCGAGAATGAAGCATCCACAGGCGGAGGCGTCACCCACTGCGCAAGTGCAGACGGCTGAAAAGGATATAATGAAAGAAACTTCTTCGGAACCTGGAACCTTTTATCCGGGTTCAACCATGCGGAATTCAGCTGCTCCTGCTTTGGAAAAGGAAAGACAACCAGCTGCTTAGGACGTACCTCAAAGAGCTCTAAATCCTGGGACACAGGCTCAGGCTCCTCAGGGAAGTTAAGGACCCGCTTCACAGCAACTATCAGAGCCTCCACCCCAGCCGGGGCTGGTTCTGGATCCGTTGCCTGCGGAACCCCCTGGTCCTCATCCAAATCCGGGTCCAGGTCGTCAGCCAAATACCCCGGATCATCTCCCGACTCATCAGAGTCCTGGCATTGTAACAACGGCCGTTTTGGACGCCTTTGCTGAATGGCAGGGGCAGACATCGAGGAAACAAACGAATCCATGGATCTAGTTAAAGAAGAGACCCACGCTGGCTGAGCCACCCTGGACTCCGCCAGCTCAGAGGACAATTGAGACATAGCGCCCACCAATGAGGAAGCCCATGCAGGGGGCGCGCTAGAAGACTCATGCTGAGGGCCTGCTATACCCCGGCATGCCTCACATTTAGTAGCCTTGCCCTCCGCAGATGTCTGAGAGAATTTTGCACCGCAGGAGATGCAGCAAAAAGCCTTTTGAGAGGCTTTTGTGGAAGCCTTGCCAGTCATTTTGTAACAAATGAACCCACACACACACACACAGAGATAACACAGAGGAGGTGTAGGGGCAAAGGGACTGTGGGCACCAGAGGGAAGCACTGCCTCCTTGTAAGCAAACCACCCTCCCCCTTACTCAAAGCTATACAGCTATATCAAGCGGAACCAAGGGTTAACAGTCCCACTGCTGTGTGCACCTAAGGAAAAAAGGTGACAAGCAGAAACAGCGCTTTAGAATAAAGCTGTAAACAGCAGTATTCAGCACAGCATAAAGCATTACAGCCTTACAGCATTATCCACTGCCCCAAAGCCCCCCTCACCCGCGGCATTGATTTTTAAAAATGGCGCCCGCCGCGTGCGGTACCGCGCCTGAGCTGCTTCTGGCAGCGCTATTCAGCGTGTCTCCCCACGGCCGCCTCCCGCCCAGAGAGGGTTAAAACCCCCAGCACTCGGCGGTAGCAGCGCTACAGGTCCACACGCGCGCACTGACTAAGCCCACACAGAACGCCCCGCTGAAGGGGTACTTACTATTAGGAGTCTTCACCGCCGGAACGCAGGACAGACAGGCAGGCAGGCAGTTCGTGTCTGACGGTCCCTTTGGAGGGGGACCGCAGGAACACAGGAGTCTGGCAGGCGTCTTTGACGAGACCCTGACAGAGCGCTGGACTAGCCAGCGGCGCCAAAGCTCCCTTGCAGGGAGAGAATAAGAGTATCTCAAAGCTGCAGCAGCAGAACCTTTGAGAAAAGGCTAGAAAACAACACTAAAGGAGATGCTAGAACGGAGACAAACTCCTGCGTGGCCAGCTCCCAGTGCACAATTTTTCTAACTGGGGATTGTGGGTACTAGAGGGGAGGAGCCAGCTGTTTAAAGTTACAGTGTGCCAGTTCCCAGCCATCCACCTCTATTACCCAGCGTGAACGCCAGTGTCCCCTGCTGGATGATAGAGAAATATACATACATACATACATACGTACGTACACACACACACACACACACACACACACACACACACACACACACACACACACACACACACACACACACACACACACACACACACGTATTTCTGATACCTTTGAATTAAAGAAAATGAGCAGAAATAAATGAAAGAATGCTGTGTTAAATCAATCATAACTTTGCTATTTGATATATTCCCAAGAGCTCAACTGCGAAAGACCTCAATGACTACAGGCCGATTGCACTAACATAGGTGGTCATGAAAGTGCTTGAACGTATGGTGCTGAACCACCTGAGAGTTGTTACAAATGCTCACCTCGACCCCCTGCAGTTTGCCTACCGAGCAAACAGAAGTGTCGAGGATGCAGTCAACCTAGGGCTGCACCACATTCTACAGCACCTGGACAGTCCAGGCACCTATGCAAGGATACTATTTGTTGATTTCAGCTCGGCATTCAACACTATCATCCCTCACATCCTGGAGCCAAAACTCCGTTCACTAGGAGTCCCAGAGCCTACATGCTCCTGGATCACTGACTTCCTGACTGAAAGGAAACAGGCGGTGAAAGCAGGCGCATTAATTTCAAACACATGCACAATTAGCACCGGCGCCCCTCAAGGATGTGTCCTCTCCCCCCTGCTCTTCTCCCTCTACACAAACGACTGCACCTCAGCAGAACAGTCAGTAAAAATTATAAAATTTGCAGACGACACAACGGTTATCGGCCTAATCATGGATGGAAACGAGTCGGCATACAGACGGGAGGTGGATCGGCTAACTAAATGGTGTAGCAGAAACAAGCTTGACCTCAACCCCCTCAAAACGGTGGAGATGGTGGTGGACTTCAGAAGGAAACCAAATGCCATGCACCCACTCATAATATCTGACAGAGTAGTGTCGAGGGTCGACTCCTTCAAATTCCTAGGAACAAAGATTTCCTGCGACCTCAAATGGGGTCCCAACATCATTACAACTGTCAAGAAGGCTCAGCAGCGGTTGTTCTTCCTGAGGCAACTCAAGAAATTCAACATCCCGCAGGAGCTGCTGCTCATCTTCTACACTGCCATAGTAGAGTCTGTCCTTTGCTCCTCAATCACAATCTGGTTCGGAGGAGCAAACGAGAATGACAGATGAAAGTTGCAAAGAGTGGTGAGGATGGCAGAAAAAATCATTGGGGCGGAGCTCCCCACTATCCAAGAACTATACCTAGCCAGGGTCAATAAGCGTGCAGGAAAGATCTTGGCGGACAAGCTACACCCTGGCCACAACCTGTTTGAACCCCTTCCGTCAGGCAGACGTTTCAGGTCCATCCCAGCAAAGACGACAAGAACTACAAAAGGCTTCTTCCCAATAGCTGTCCACCAACTAAACCGTATTGAACATACCAAATACTAACTCGAACTTTTCTAGATACATGTGAAATGTATGTGATGTATGTTTACGCCTCTCTTCCCACCCCCTTTGTGTTCCCTGATTGATGCTGCACTATTACCACAAAAAATTCCAAGCATACGCAAGTATACCTGGCCAATAAAGATGATTCTGATTATAAAAGATATATTGAGAAAAATGTATAAAACCAGCAAATGCTGATCTGAAGTTAATAAAAAAAATTCACTCAGTCTCACAAACTTTTTTCTGTCTGTGCAAGTCTTATCGTCAAAATTAGGCAACCAAAAATATTACAATTCTATAATCATGGTTCATTTAGACATCTGATGGATAGCACCTTCTAGCCATATATTAGCCATGACTTATAGGGATAACCCAAAATAAATGACAAGAAGTGCAAACTAGGAGTAACACAAACAATCCAATAAAAATAGCAATTGATTGTTTCAGATGTTTAGCAAGTACTATTTATACATTAACAGATTATCTTATTATATGAAGTGTGCAGATATGTGATGACTAAGCTATATTATATATGGATACACCATACACTATTTTACAGTCACAGTGTTGACTGTGGTGAAATGCCGCACCTCCCACATTGGTTTGATCCCTTCCTTGAATAGATGAAAGTCACTGTGTCCGGTCAGGTCCCCGGGACGAACCATGTGGCTGTAGAACCTCCAGAACTGCTCCACCTGCAACACCAAGAGCAGATATCATTCATTTCATGCCGATCCATTCAATCTGCTTTCCTGGAGAAAAATAAAAATCAACATAATAAGAAAAAATTTAAAACAATGCCAAGGAGAAATCTGTTATTGGAAACCATTCATTATTTATTTGAACAATTTTATATTAAAGTTATGTGTTATCAGTAAAAACCACAGATAGTCTAAAGCATGGGTCCTCAAACCGCGGCCCTCCAGATGTTGTGAAACTACAAATACCAGCATGCCTTGCCACAGTTTTGCTATAAGGGAGTGTTAAAATTGTGGCAAGGCATGCTGGGATTTGTAGTTTCACAACATCTGGAGGGCCGCAGTTTGAGGACCCATGGTAAAGTTTTGCTTCTAAATTTTTTTTTTTTTAAATTGGAAAGGTAAAGCGATAAAAAGAGAAAAGAGACTCCTCTACCAGGGCGATAGATATGAGGGGGAAATTTAATAGGCGGAAAATGAAAAGGATGAGAGATTCAGAAAGTGAGAGATTTGGTAAGAAATCTCCAGTTTTGTTAAAGCAGCAATCATTTACACTGCAAAGTCAAACTGGTTTTGCAGTGTAAATGATTACCCCATAAAAATAACTGAAGGTATCTTACTAAATCTCTCACTTTCTGAATCTCTCATCCTTTTCATTTTCACCTGAGGAGTCTTGATTTGCCAGCTGAAGAACGTATGTATATTTTATTCATGGTTTGTGAGGATATTAAATTATATGTAACATTTGTTTAATTGTACGAGTTGCTTCTCCATTGGCGGTATGTTATTTACACCACTAAAGATGTTCTTAAGCAGTGATTTTGTCACTGTAGTTTGTAATTTCAAAGTAATAAGAAGAAATTCACTTGCCACTCAAATGGTTGAATAAATTAAACTTTTCTTGATCACTTCACTAAAGGGCCAGACGCACCGATCTTCAAAATTGATAAAATGGAGAGTGATAAAAAATCAGCTCCTGTCTGACATTTTTCAAACACAGTCTGTGACATGGCAGGTAGGAGCTGATTGGCTGGCTGTTTATCACTTACCATTTTATCACTTTTTGAAGCTTAGTGCATCTGGCCCACTAACTTTATATCCTAGTCTTCCTTTAATCTCCTGTCCAACACTACCTTGGTCAGGTAGTCTTTATGCTGCACTGTCTGGGGATCTGCATCATCAACCAATGTAATAAATCAGCAGACACTCACAGAGGCGAAGGTACCAATCTGCTTGATGTTCTGTTCATAGCTCTGGGAGCTGGTTGGCCTGCCTGGAGTTCTGCGGGAATACCAGAATGTGTAGTTGTACTGCAATGGGTGCTCGGCTGGACCTGGCACAACAGTCTGAAAGCCAGAACAAATGTTTATATATCAGAGATATCCTCTGGGCTTATCGTTATGCACTGAAATTATCATGTTCGCATATCTTATACAAAATGTTTTGTGCTCATCATCTGATATGATAAAAATGATACAAATGCAATTCTTCATTTTTAAAATGACCATTTCTATGACCTTTGAGAATTAAGGACAACGCTATACATACACAGAATGTATCATAACGTAAATACATTTCTGGAATAGTAAAATATGTTGTCTGTTACACCAATTTGATGTACTGTAGAAAAATAGAATCCCACCTTTTAAATGTTAAATCTACTTTTTGTAAAAGTTAACAATATTTGTTCACACAGTATAAACTATTGTTTCTTGTAGAACAAACCTGTTCCCATCTCCTACACTTCCTGAGCAACAGGTTGTAGTAGGACAAGAAACTAGATTGAACTCCAAGGTGCTGGGTATAATGCAGCAGGTCACAGCAATTCTTGTTAGCGGTCCATGAAGATAGAGGAGACAGCTACAGAGAACCAGGGCTGTGGAGTCGGAGTTGGAGTCGAGGAGTCGGAGGCAATTTCGAGTACCTGGAGTCGGGGTCGGAGTCGGCAAACAATGCACCGACTCCGAAAATTATAATTAACCCCTTCCCGACCGGGCGGTTTTTGTTAATTTTTTTTTTTTTTTCCTCCTCGCGTTCAAATAAGCGTAACTTTTTTAATTTTCCGGCTATATAGACACATGAGGGCTTTTTTTTTGCGGGACAAGTTGTACTTTTTAATGGTACCATTTACTATACCGTATAATATTCTGGGGAATCAGGAAATAATTCAATGTGGGGTAAAAAGGAAAAAAAACGCAATTCCACAATTTTGCGCTGGTTACGTTTTTTTTGGAGTTCATAGTTCGTTTAAAATGATGGGTTATCTTTATTCTATGGGTCGTTACGATTCTGGTGATACCAAACTTATATAGTTTTCATTACGTTTTACCACTAAAAAAAAAAATAGAAAATTTTACGTTTTTTCTAATTTGCGTCGCCATGTTCTGCGGCTTATAACTTTTTTATTTTTCCACCTACGGACCTGGGTGAGGGCTCATTTTTTGCGGGCTGAAGTGTACTTTTTAATTAATACCATTATGGGATATGTGCGACTTTCTGATCTCTTTTAGTTACATTTTTTTGGGTAGGCGATGCGACCAAAAAACGTAGTTTTGGCGTTGGGAATGTTTTTCCGTTTACGCCTTTAACCGTGTGGGATAACTAATGTTATATTTTAATAGATCGGACTTTTAGGAACGCGGCGATACCAAATATGTTTAATTTTTTTATTTATTTTTATTTGTGAAATGGGGAAAGGGGGGTGATTTGAACTTTTAATATTTTTTTATTTTTACTACAAGGCCCCCTAGTGTACTTGACCTCTAGGGGGCGCGATCGCCTGTACTAGGTTCAGCCATAGAGCTCTATGGCTGAACATAGTGATTTTCAGCACTTCCTATTACATCCTGCCTCATGCAGGATGTAATAGGAATGCTGACACGGCCAGCACAGGGGTCTACATTAGACCCCTGGCTGCCACGGCAACCGATCGGCACCCTCCGATCTCGCCGCGGGGGGCCCCGATCGGCGCCGGAGGGGGGCGCCCCCCCTCCGATCAGCTATTTAAGCACTGCGGGCGCTTTGCCCGCGGTGCTTAAACGGCCACGATCGGCGAACTCGCCGCTCGTGGCCGTGAGAGCAGGTACCTGGCTGTAATATACAGCCATTACCTGCTCTCTTTCAAGCCAGCTCACTCCGTGAGCTGGCTTGATTCCCCCGCAACCGACACATGACGTACATATACGTCATGTGTCGGGAAGGGGTTAATGACTTCTCTACTGTAAGAATAAAGACCAATGCATGCAGTGCCTCACGTAACCGCAAAACGAACACGTTAAGTGACCGTGAAAAAGCATGCTTTTCATGTGCTTCACTATATGGCACGCAACACACAATTCAGAGCACCAATACTTATAAATGTATTCTCCCTTGTAGGTTACAACTTATTTCCAACGTTGAATAAGGTTTTCAATACCTCGTTGGTAGAAATCACCTGGTGTAGACTCAAAAAATTAATTCAACCAAGCTCTCCCACCATACGCACATCTTTTTGCGCGGATGAAGATCTTGTTTCATGCGCGGGGAAATTTGTTTACCTTGGCTAAGCCATTCCTTACGCTGGTTCATATTGATGTACAGGCACCATTTTTCATCGCCAGTAACGATTCGGTAAAGAAATCGTTCCTTGTGTCCATGAATTGAACAGTGACGAGCAAGCAAACCAGCGGAGATTGTGGCTTGTTGATTTTTGTTGTCGTCACAAAGCATGCGGAACTCATGCTCCACACTTCTGAACCTTTCCTATTGTTTTTGTTCCCAAACCAACCAAATAATGTGGTTTTTATCTTTGAACTGGTAAAGTTCCTGTTCCTGATGTTTATGCCTACTGCTACTATCCAGCCATTTAATTAATTAATACATTTTTTTTTATAAAACTTTGTTTTCATTGTGTTTGTCCTTTGCTTAACTGTTCAATACAGTAAGACTGTTGGCTTCCCAGCCTCTAGTTTCTGTAGTAATAATATGTATGTTGCCTTTCTTTCCTTCAAGGAATGTATCAAATACATTTGCATATTAATACAGAGGAGTCGGAGTCGAAGAGTCGGCATCAGAAGTACGATGAGTCGGAGTTGGGGTCGGAACATTTATCTACCGACTCCACAGCCCTGCAGAGAACTACCAGTAACTTTAGAAGTCTATGAAGTGAGTTGTCATATTAAAAAATAGGATTTATGGTCTTACCTTGATAAATCCCTTTCTTTGAGTCCATAGGGGGCACAGGAGTTCACGCTGGGTATGAGAGGTGAGGTAGCAGAGCGTGCACCAAAGGGTTACAGAAATGTACCCAGCATGCTCCCTGCCTCCCTTCTCCCTCATATCCCGCCCCCTGACCCTGGGTCACCAGTTTCGTTAGCAAGCCCAAGGCAGGAGCGGAGCAGAGAAGAAGGAAGAGCAAACACACACACATAGCATACAAGGCCAAAGCCATGGAACTTCCCCATATAGGAAGCCCCGCTACCAGGTGCGTCTGGGAGGGCGTCCTGTGCCCCCTATGGACTCAAAGAAAGGGATTTATCAAGGTAAGACCATAAATCCTATTTTCTTTATCGTCCACTAGGGGGCACAGGAGTTCACGCTGGGACGTCCTAAAGCTGTCCCCTCACGGGTGGGGGACGCTCCTGGACTGCGGAAAGCACATGTCTACCAAACTGTGCATCAGCCGATGCAAAGGTATCAAACGCATAGAATTTGATAAACGTGTGGGAAGAAGACCAAGTCGCTGCCTTGAGTTGTTCTGCCGAGGCCCCTCGACTAGCGGCCCAGGATGTACCCACAGACCTGGTAGAGTGTGCCGTAACCCCCTCCGGGGGAACCAACTGCGCTGAAAGATACGCTTGACGAATGACTGACCTGAGCCATCTCGCCTAGGATTGCTTGGAAGCAGGCCAACCTCGCTTCCTGGCCTCATACAAAAGAAAAAGAGAATCCGACTTACGAGTCGCCTTAGTCCTGCGAAGGTAAATCTGCAACGCACGGACTACATCCAGAGAAGCCTCTGCTTCTGATGAACCAGGAAAAGAAGGAACTACAATCTCCTGGTTGAGGTGGAATTTTGACACGACCTTAGGAAGAAAATCTAGCTTGGTACGTAGGACCGCCCTGTCTGGGTGAAACACCAGAAAGGGGGGCCTACAAGACAATGCACTAAGGTCGGAAACCCTTCTAGCCGAAGAGATAGCCAGGAGGAAGGCCACCTTCCAGGACAGCCACTTCAAATCCACCTCCTCCAAAGGTTCAAAAGGAGCTGCCTGAAGAGCTCTGAGAACTAAAGCAAGATCCCATGTAGCCACCGGTGGGCTTACCGGAGGCTGCAGATGAAGAACCCCTTGAAAAAAAGTTTTTACATCTGACATGAACGCCAACTTCCTTTGAAACAAAATTGACAAGGCAGACACTTGTACCTTTAAAGAGGAAAGGCGTAAACCTAAATTTAAGCCCGCCTGAAGAAACTCCAGCAGGCGGGACAAACGAAAACGTCTAGGCTGAAAACCTCTAGACGAACACCAATCAAAATAGGTCCTCCACACTCTGTAATAAATCCGTGCTGACGAAGGCTTTCTAGCACGCACCATAGTATGAATGACCTCCGGTGAAAATCCTTTATCCCTTAAGAGGGATACCTCAATAGCCAGCCCGTCAAAGCCAGGCGGCTCAGGTCCGGGTGGTGGAGCGGACCCTGAAAAATGAGGTCTGGACGTAGAGGCAGTCTCAGAGGAGACGCCACTGACAGATTCCTTAGGTCGGCATACCAACCTCGACGGGGCCAATCTGGGGCCACTAGAATCATCATCCCCCCTTCCTTCTTGAACTTGCGTAGAAGACGAAGAAGAAGCTGAAATGGAGGGAATGCATACACCAGACGAAACGGCCACGGTGCCGTGAGAGCGTCTACCAGGAAAGCTCCGGGGTCCCTTGTCCGAGAGCCGTACCGAGGAACTTTGCAATTGTGCCTGGACGCCAACAGATCTATTTCCGGCACTCCCCATTGGGACGTCAGCCACTGGAACACTTCTGGATGAAGTTCCCATTCTCCGGTGTTGATGTCCTGCCGACTCAGATAGTCCGCTTCCCAATTGAGAACCCCTGGGATGAAGACTGCGGAGATTGCGGGAAGCCGTCTCTCCGCCCACCTGAAGATTCTGGACACCTCCTTCATTGCTCCTTTGCTGCGTGTCCCGCCCTGCCTGTTGACATAGGCCACGGCTGTGGCGTTGTCGGTCTGGACTTTTACCGGGCAGCCTTGAATGAGAGATTCTAAGGCCTGAAGAGCCCGAAGAATTGCTCTCAACTCCAGGACATTGATAGGCAGGTGACTCTCCTGTGCTGTCCAACGACCCTGAACCGACTGAGAGTTGCAAACCGCACCCCAGCCCCGAAGGCTGGCATCCGTGGTTATTAGAATCCAAGATGGAATCCAAAATGGACGACCCTGGGATAAGTTGTCCGCCTTCAACCACCAAGTGAGAGACAGGCGGACCTCCGGAGATAACGTGATCAACTGACTCTTCAGACGAGAATGATCTCCTGACCATTGGGCTAGAACGCACAGCTGAAGCTGTCGCGAATGGTACTGTGCATACTCCACCATGTCGAATGAAGCGACCATAGAGCCCAACACCACCATGCAACTGTGCACAGAGACCCTTCTGTGACTGAGCAGGGAGAGAATCTTTTTCTGTAGAGAGTGGATCTTGCTCTCCGGCAGAAAAACCCTCTGGAGCTGAGTGTCCAGCAGAGCGCCCAAGTGGACCATCCTTTGAGAAGGAGTCAGAAATGATTTTTTCCAGTTTATCTTCCAGCCGTGAGATGATAGAAGCGTAATCGCCAATTGCAGATGATTCTGCAATAGGTCTGGGGAATTCGCCACAATCAGAAGATCGTCCAGGTACGGGATCAATCGAACCCCCAGACGGTGCAAGTGAGCCGACATAACTGCCATCACCTTGGTGAACACCCTGGGAGCCGTGGACAGTCCGAAGGCCAAAGCCCTGAACTGAAAGTGGTCCTCCTGGATGGCGAACCTCAAGAACCGCTGATGGTCCAGCCGGATGGGAACGTGGAGGTACGCGTCCTGGATATCGAGCGAGGCCATGAAGTCCCCTGGTTCCAGGGATAGAATAATGGACCGAAGGGACTCCATACGAAACTTCGGCACCCGCAAAAACACATTGAGCGACTTCAGATTGAGAATCGGTCTGTGAGAACCGTCCGGCTTGTTGATCAGAAACAGAGTGGAGTAGAACCCCTGCCCCCTCTGTTCCTGAGGAACTGGAACAATAACGTTCGAGTCTAAAAGGGATCGGATGGAAAACTGTAGCGCCAGTTGTTTCGCTGGGTCCCTTGGAAGACCCGTGCGAAAATAACGCTGAGGAGGGGGAACCCGGAACGTAAGGGCATAACCCCTGGAGACCACCCCCCTGACCCAAGCATCCGTCGTGGTGTCGCACCACGTCGGCGCAAAGGACAGGAGACGGCCCCCCACCCTGGGATCCCTCGGGTGTGGCCTCGCCCCGTCAGGCTGCAGGCTTGTCAGTCTGCTTGGCCGCTGGGCGTCTGGTAGCCCAGGGCTGCTTGGTGCGGGGTTTGGCTGTTTTGGAGGCCGAGGCAAATCTGGCAGCAGATTGACCTCTGGCCTTACCCTGGGTCCGAAAGGACCGAAACGTCGACTTCTGCCGGGGAGGCGCTGCTGAAGGCAAAAATGCAGTCTTAGAGGCCGCCAGGGTAGTCACAATTTTGTCCAACTCTGGACCAAACAGGGTATCCCCCTGAAAGGGGAGAGCCTCCAAAGCCCTCTTGGAATTGTTATCCGCTCGCCAGGACCTAAGCCACAAAACACGTCTGGCAGCAATAGTGGCTGCGGAAGCCTTAGAAGCCAGGACTCCCGAGTCCAGAGCAGCCTCCCCCAAATACAAACTAGCTTTTTGTATATTCTGTACGTGGCCCAGGAGAGATTTGCGACTAGAACCATCGGACAATCCCGACTCCAACATGCCCGCCCATTCAGAAACTGCCTTGGCAACCCATGCTGCTGCAAGAGAGGGACGCGTGACTGCGCCCACCTGTGAATAAGCAGTTTTAAGGAAATTTTCCAATTTCCTATCCGACGGGTCTTTTAAGGAAGAAGAATCCGGAATGGGCAGCACTGAAGAGCGCACCAGCCTAGCCACATGAGCATCCACCGGGGGAGGCTTCTCCCACTTAGCCCTCTCTGAGGGAGGGACCGGATAGAAAGAAGTAAGGCGCTTAGGAAGCTGGAACCTTTTAGCCGGCTGAGCCCATGCTGTTTCCAATAAATCTTCCATATGGGCCGAAGGTGGAAACTGAGCCAACACCTTCTTAGGCCGCTTAAACAGCGGGACCTTGCTACTAGGAGCAGGGGCCTCCTCCTCCAACTGGAGGACTGCCCTGACCTCCCGCACCAATGAGTCTACCTCTGCTGAGGACAAAGTGTCGTCAGCCACAGTGGATCCGTGATCTGAAGTATCCGTAGACCCCCCTGCAGCCGAGTCCGAATCGGAATCGTGAGAATCCTGCACAGGACTCCTGTGCCTAGGCTGCCGCCTGGACCCCCTGTCCGCCAAACTAGCCGATAACCCCTGCACAGACTGTGCAAAGGACTGCAACCATGGGGGTTCTACATAAGCCTGAGCTGGCCCACCACTGGTATTAGCGACAGGGGGCAGGGGGAGCTGGTGCGGACAAGCGGTCAATAAGCTGTGTCATTACCTGAGTCAACGTCGAGGCCCAGGCCGGTTCCTGCTGGGTAGGAGGCAGAGGTAACGGGTTTGCTTCCACCGTGATACACCTGGAACAAACCTCCTCTTCTTGAGACAGTACATCCGAACAGTCTCTACAGGTACGCTGCATTGGAGAAGGAGCCTCCTTGCTCTTCGCCTTAGGCATACTGACCGAGCAAACAAACAAACACCAGCAGTTACTACCAGACACAGAATAAGCAAGTGTCCCTATATAGGAAAGGCCCAGGGGCACCACACACTTGCAGCCTTTCACACAAAAAGCCTTAGCAAAGCAATTTGTAAAGGGCAAATATATCACAGTTCAGCAAGCTGAATAGGAGACAGAGATTATGCAACACACAAACTCTGTATGGTGACAACTCCTTTCACCTGTAATAGACAAGATTGGCCTGTCTGTACACAGGAAAGGAGACAATAGCAGGGCTCAACAATCCAGCCAGTAGCAGGAGAGGAGAATACTGTACCAAACCAGGCTCCAGGAGCAAGGTGTAAGGGAGAATTCCAGCAGCCTCCTGTCTCTATACCCAGCATGTGCCAGAAAGGCTGCTGATTAGGCTTTTTAAAGGAGGAGCTGGAACACCTGGGGCTGTGAGAGGTAGCACTCAACACTTCCCAGGGGTGGGGGAGGGACCTCAGGACATCCCATTAACCCCCTCAGGCATCAACCTCCCGGGACACACCTGAATAAAAGTCCCTGGTGGTCTAGTGGAAGGGTGGCTACGCCAGACCCACACCGCCTGCCCCCCCGCTGACTCCCACAAAACGGGGGGGATCTGCTGCTAGACGCGGTCCCCTGCACACAGGGAACCGCTGCTTACCTGTCCCAGGACGGGGCGCAGCTGCGGGAGCCTCCGGAGTGAAGACCCCGCGACGGAAGACCCCAGCCCAATTGCCAGCGCTGCCGTCTCCGTCTCCAGGTGTAGGAGCTGCGCCGCTGACACTCACTAAAAGAGCAGTCGCTGCGGCAGCTCAGTAACCCTGGCTGTACTAACAGCCGAGAAAAAAATGGCGCCGCTCAGTCTGCCTGAGCACCAAAGAAAAAACTGGTGACCCAGGGTCAGGGGGCGGGATATGAGGGAGAAGGGAGGCAGGGAGCATGCTGGGTACATTTCTGTAACCCTTTGGTGCACGCTCTGCTACCTCACCTCTCATACCCAGCGTGAACTCCTGTGCCCCCTAGTGGACGATAAAGAAAATATATATATGTATAGATATTTAGTTTATGGAATAACATATTAAAAATAACAGTAAGATAAAAAAAAATAAGTCAAGTCAGTGACTTTACAAAGAGACAGTACTGCTCTAAAAAAAAATGCTTCGGCAGCAAATGATTGGTTATCCCACCTTCTTCCTGCATGAACTCTGGTTCTTGTCCTTGTCATTTTTTTCCTTCTCACTGTCTTTCTGTGTGCCGTTCTCCTCATTCTGATCGTGATCCCCGCTGTCATCATCTTTCAGACTGTGCAAGAAGCAAAAAAACAGTTAATAGTGTTATACAGGATTTAGTTAGTATTGATCTTTTGGAAACTAAAAGTGACTGAAAAAACAATGGAAATAACTTAGTTGATAATCCAAAAGTAAAAACAAACTCATTTGACAATAATGTCAGATCACTTGCACCTACTTATGACCCCTTATAATCACTGGTTGCAGGAGCTGATGCCCTCTGCGGCTCCCCCTGCAGAGGTTCCCTTTCATCCGTGACCATCTCTGGTTGCTGATGAAAATTGGACACTAAGCAATATATCGCTCATCGATATATCACCCCATGTGAACGCATCTTAAGCTGTGTATACACAGTGCAATATATTGCCCAGCAATATATTGCAGAGATGGTCGCTGATGAACAGGAGACTCTGCAGGGGGAGCTGCAGAGGGAAACAGCTGATCAGCGACCATTAGGGGGCTGAACACGGGAGCGTGCACCCGGCAATTTATCAAAAAAATTGCTGGCAATATGGTCTCTCAGCAACCATATTGCTAGCGATATTGCACCTAGGGATGGCCTTCGACCATCGATGATTCGAAATCATTGATGGTTCATGGCCGATGTTGAATACTTTTGCCATCGATGGGGGAGAACCAGATGGTTTTCCTCCTTCGATGGCTCCGCCCTGACACCAATTAATCCCCGCCCCCATGTTTTGCTGGCCCACAGGCCAATCAAACACAATGGATGACCATCGATATGTAAAAATATCGATGGTCAGCCATTGCTTAGTTTAGCATTATCGATGGCCAGTTGCAGAATTTCCATCGATGGCAACCATCAATGGCAACGATGGCCATCCCTAATTGCACCGTGTGTACACAGATTAAGCTATATATTGCTGAGAGATATTAAGCCGGTACACTGAGCAACATATAACTGAGAGATATTGAGCCAAAATTGCTCAGCAACAATATTGCACCATGTGTGCACACCTACCCTATTAAAGGGATGGGGAACCTTGGGCACGCCAGCTGTTGAACGAAATATACCAGCATGCCCTTCTGCAGTTTTGCTATTTAGCCATGCTGAAACCATTGTAGGGCATGCATGTGTAGTTCAAACAGGTTGGCGTGCCAAAGGTTCCCTATCCCTGTGCCCATCAGTACACCTTGTTCCCATCTCTCAGGGGACTCTATTCCTGTCTGTCTGTGCACTTAGGGTACAAGGCTCCTTAAGTGGTTTTATTCCTTCATACTCCATGCCCCACATTATTGCTTCTAAAATTGAATCACCACATAGATGGCTATTTGGTTCTCCGCCATTGATAGCGTAGAACCAAATGGTTCTCCACCAATAATGATACTGAATCAAGGAGTCACAGAATATCAGAATTTTTTTTTAGCACCCCAAGGCCAAATGAAATTTAGAAAAAATATAAATAAAAGAATGTGTTTCTATGTCACACAGGTTCATTTATGTGGTAAGGGACTGGATTTAGTTCTGTTTATACATATATTTTATAATTGGCAGCCACCAACACTGATTTTGCCTATTACATTGACCAGAAATCATTTGAATTGGTCGTGGACCACTAACCCAGGGTACCGCTGCAAGTGCCCCAAGGCACCACAAGACACACAGTGTGGGAACTACTACATCAATGGTTTCAAGGTTATTAGTTTAATAAAGTCAATGTTAACCCAGCGATGACCATCCCAAGTCTATAGACCAGGCATGTCCAAACTATGGCCCTCCAGCTTTAGTGTAACTGCAAGTCCCATCATGCCTTGCCACAGTTTTGCTATTAGGGAATGCTAAAACTATGGCAAGGCATGCTGGGATGTGTAGTTTCACAACAGCTGGAGGGCCACAGTTTAGACGTGCCTGCTATAGATTGATTGTGCTGCGGACACCTAGTGCCATCCTATAAATATAAGCCAATGATAATAAATATGGTTTTACCCAGCAATGAAAATTGTTTATAAAAACCAATGGGTAACCAGAAACATATGCATGGGACAAGCAGTCACACCGACATGTGAGCGTACAGCCATGGTTTATAGAACAATTTATGCTAAGGTGGCCATACACCATACCTCCCAACTTTCTTGAAAGAGCAGGAGAGATGCTCAGATGCGTGCCAGAAATTTTGGGGGTGTAGCCTATACTCTGCTCTCCCCATTTTACCTCCTATTCCCGGCCGACAGAGGGGACTCCCAACTCGCATGCAGTGTATGGCCATACCTTCCTGGGCAACAGGATAGAATGTGGTCTTTTGACATGATGCATCCCAGCAGCGGGAAACGGGGCCGCATGTGAGGGGGACAGAGTCAGAGGTCAAAACGTGCAGCAGGTCCGACTCAGATGGGACAGTGCACTGAATCCAACTGCAAACACACCCACATTCTTGGCCCAAGCCATCGGAATCAGGTGAAAAGTGCCCAAATCAAACTACTGTATAGCCAGTTTTACAGTACATGGCTGTAGTATCTAGTATTAGGCTAGAAAATCCTCATCCTATAATACTTCAGTTCTTTAACTCGGCCCTCAGAAACCATTACAGGTGTATGAGCATCTGTCACCTTCTATATGAGCCACAGGTGACCTGGAAAACATGACCTGTTTGGGGTCCTGAGGACTGGGAACCCCCTAATGCTACGTGTGTAATACATGCGTACACAGTATACCCGTCCACAGCGACGCATGGTGCTGGGACAGGCATCACTTTGATCATGAACATCATCCATGATCTCTGTGGTGCATGTAATACACGGAGAGCTGCGGGCTCTGCCTGAGAAACGCCCGTCCGCAGAACGACAGGGGTGCGGTGCTGTACTCGGCGCCGGTGGGGTGCGTGGCGGTAAGACAGCGCTGCGAGACACAAACTCACGCATCAAATTTGTTGTTCATCGTCTCTGTGCTGCTCTCCCCAGCGCCACTTCCGCTTCCAGCACAACATTCCTCCACACCTCCACTGCCGCTTCCGGGTACTGCTAGGAACCCTGTTACCAATAGCTATTTTGTACCCGGACAAAATAGTACAGTGCACAGTAGCAGAAACATAGGCGGCCATCTTGCGTATGGTAATAGACATGTGTTTTATCCAGTAATGTTGCAGTTTAAAATGAGAAAGAATACAAAAAAAATAAAAAAAAATAAAAGACCCCTTCAGTTTTGACAATTTTCCCATCATGTCCTGATTCCACGTATACCTGGAGAGGGGGAATATAAATCTGTGGAGAGCGAAGCGAGCCCGCGAGGGTACAATGCAGCCAAAATAAAACAAAATAACCTACACCTATGTGAATTACAGATAAAATAAAAAACGGGTACTTGTTTCTTAGTACGGCCACAATCGCGGGCATCGTGTACCTTAAAGTTAAGGTACACGATGCCCGCGATGGACCCGATTTCCTTTGAAATCAGGTCCATTTTGCCGGCAAAGGCAAAATCGCGGGCATCGCGTCGGTCGCGGCCTTTAACATTGCCCCCGACGCGACTGACGCGATGCCCTCGATTTTGCCATAGGCTTCAATGTTAAAATATTTTTTAACATTGAAATTGGGAGCATCGCGTCGGTCTTGTGCCATTATAATGGCACAAGATGAGATGGACTTCATTAAGTCCATCTCACATAGGAAACAATGTGAAATGGGCCAATATGACCCATTTCACATTGTATATGGCCCCGTCGTCACCCCACGATTGACGCAAACCCGAAGCGTGGCGAGCGGCGGCGGTGCGCGTCCTCTGACCTTTTCATTCCCCTACTATCCACGTCGGTGTGGAGTTGAGAATATAAAGTGTGGCGAGCGCAGCGAGCCACCGAGCCCGAAGCGTGGCGAGCGCAGCGCGCCCCGCGAGGGGACGCGTATACCTGTGAAGTAATATGCGAAGTAATATGCGATACCTGTGAAGTAAAATGCGATGCGACCGACGCGATTTTTCCGACACGACCACCCCGATGGAAATCGGTGTGGCCGTGCTAGGAAACAAGTACCAAAAAACGTTGTGAGGGTATCTAACAACTTTCGCCCTCACTAAACATCATATCCTGTAATCAAAACTGAAGGGGATCTAGTCTCTACTATACTAACAGCTGGGTCTAATTTTCAGGCAGTGATCGATGTTTCATGACAGTGTTGGTGTGTACAGTAGCTGTGTTACATCAGCTGGTATCCTGCACTGCAGGTAATTGGATTTTCTTCCGACTTTCAATGCAAGGCAACCCTATTCAAATGGTTTGTTAGTACTGCAAATAGCTGTCCACTTGCCGAGCAACTGTCCCTAGCGCACGTTAGGTTTGCTAGTAATTCATCAGGAAAAACGTAATCCCCCCAGTTAACTAGCGTTAAGTGCAGAGATGCACTTCTTAACCCAAAGTTGCCTACCCTCCTGCATTCTGCAGGAGACTCCCTGAAATAACAGCAGTCTCCCTCTCTCCCTCATCAGTCTAGGAATCTCCCTCATTTCACCTAGCCCACATTACACTGTTACATTTTTGGGGAAAACAGAATGAATGAGAAACAGATACATTTACATTGAATCAGCATTTCACAGCACTTGAGCAAGTATAGTATCTATTACTTACTGGTGGCTTTTCTAATTCTCTACTTTTTATAGAAGCGCACATTGGTCGCCTCATCCATTATCTGAGCAGCCCTTTGGTCAACACACTTCTGAAATGGTGGAGACCCGTTCCTTCGAAACAAATGCTCACTGGGCTAGATGCAGTAAGCCAAAATATATCTGCAAAAATGCAGTTTTCTGAGGTTTGGCTGTGTTCTGCATATGCACCAAGCCCTAAAATGGGATAGATTCAGAGCTTCAGAACCTTCAGATTAGCATTGCCCAATAGAAACTCTGGAGGGGAGGAGCTGCAGCACAGTTCAAAATTCAAATATGGGAACCACACCCACTGCCAGTGAGACAGTTTGGGTCGATAATCGGTGGCGGAAGGTGTGGCCCTTCTATTTGAATTTTGAATTGTGCTGCAGCCACCACCCATGGGCCGCCTCTGGCAGTGGCAGTGCCAAATGGGAGCTGGCATCTGTCAGGAGACCCCACTGGTCCTTAGGACTGGTGGGGGAAGGTAATAACTTGTTTTTTATTGGTACTTGTGTATTATCACGGCACCCATTGCATTGCATACCATAAGGCTTAAGGTGCCCACACACGCACCGATCCTGGCGTGCGTTGTGGGCTTAACTAGCACACATAGTATTGCATCGTATGCCTTGTGCATACGATGTGCATGTGATGCTATGCTAGAAAAAGCTAGTACAAAAAGTATGTGCAGCACATACTTTATGAAATGTGCGATGAGGTGCCGCGGGAGCGCGCACCCCATCGTATAGCATTGCACCGCCGGGATCGGTGCGTGTGTGGGCACCTTGAATATGGTATGCGATGAGATGCGATGCGATGGGACCCGATCTTATACAATTTAAAATTGAGATGAGATGAGATACGATTTTAAATTGTATAAGCACACTAATGGTTGCTTTCAATGTTAATTGGCCCCCATATAAGATTTTTAATTGTATAAGCACCCTAGTGGGTGCTTACAATGTTAAATGCACCCCTACGCCACCCCCACTATCAACGCCAACCCGAAGCGTGGCGAGGGGCAGTGGTACGCGTCCTCCGACCTTTCATACCCCCACTATCCATGTCGGCGTGGAGTTGATTTTATATAGTGTGGCGATAGCAGCGAGCCCGAAGCGTGGCAAGCGGACGCGTAATACATTTAAAGTAAAACGCAGCCGCTCGCCACGCTTCCGGCTCGGTGGCCCGCTGCGCTCGCCACACTATATAAAATCAACTCCACGCCGACATGGATAGTGGGGGTATAAAAAGGTCGGAGGACGCGTACCGCCGCCCCTCGTGGGCTTGCTGCGCTCGCCACGCTTCGGGTTGGAGTTGATAGTGGGGGTGGCGTGGGGGTGCATTTAACATTGTAAGCACCCATTAGGGTGCTTATACAATTAAAAATCTTATAGGGGGGCCAATTAACATTGAAAGCACCCATTAGTGTGCTTATACTATTTAAAATTGTATCTCATTGTATGCCATATACAATGGTATACCATTTTAAATTGTATAAGATGGAAATCGTGGGCGCCGAGATAATACACAAGTACCTTTTTATTATTTTAAGCAATAGGAATAGTGCTTTGGTTATACAGCTAAACTGCAGGAGGACAAGCCCCACTCATCCTACACAACAAAAAAGTTAAATATAATTTTCGGATATCTGACTGCTTTTATAGTATTAGTGAAATGAGTATAGGAATGTGCTGTCCGCTAGGTATATCCGCGAGGTGTAAAGCACATGCCACTGTTGGTATAGGTCTGGGGTAGCCAACCCTAGTCCTCGAGAGCTACCAACAGTGCATGTCTCCTCACAGAATCACAAGTGAGCTAATTAGCTCCATCTGTGTATCTTTTAAAATGTGTCAGTGATTAATGATTGCAGCTGTGCAGCAGCTAGGTTATCTGGAAAATGTGAACTGTTGGTAGCTCTCGAGGGCTAGGGTTGGCTACCACTGGTATAGGTTCATACCTCCCAACACTCAACGATTTCAGCGGGACAGTCCCGATTACCGGGTCCTGTCCCGCTGTCCCACACGCGGCCGGAGGTGTCCCGCTGCGGGGGGGCAGTTGGGAGCCCCCCCAATTTAACAGAATAGACGCTGTGCACATGCGCACAGCGTCTATTCCCGGCCGAAAACGGGGATGCGGCTCATTTGCATAAGCCGCGCCCCCGCGCGAGTGTCCCTATTTCTGCAGCTACAAAGTTGGGAGGTATGTAGGTTGATACCTTTTTTGGTACTCTTTACCTAGAACGGCGCCCGCGATTAGCATCGCGGGCAAAAAATCGCGACCATCGCGACCATCGTATGCACATAAAAAACGGGTGCGACGCGATGGCCGCGATGCCCGCGATTTTCCCATAGGGATCAATGTTAAAAGTCAGATTGGACGCGATTTTAGTGTTAAATGCCTCAATGCCCGCGATTTTTACATAGGAAACAATGTTAAATGGGCCACAGAGCCCTAATAGTCCCCCTGAAGTCTTAAATGGCCCCCACAATTTTTAACGCCACCCCACGATCAACGTGAACCCGAAGCGTGGCGAGCGCAGCGGTACGCGTCCTCCGACCTTTTCATACCCCCACTATCCACGTCGGCGTGGAGAATAGAATAGTGTGGCGAGCTCATGCGGATACCTGTGAAGCCCGCGAAGGGACGCGTTTACCTGTGAATGTATCCGCGTCCCCTCGCAGGGCTCGCCACGCTTCGGGCTCGGTGGCTCACTGCGCTCGACACACTATTCTATTCTCAACTCCACGCCGACGTGGATAGTGGGGGTATGAAAAGGTCGGAGGACGCGTACCGCCGCCCCTCGCGGGCTGATTGGCGATAGCCCATTGTAGCCTATGGCTTAACCACGCATGCGCAGACCCCCCGGCTTCCGACTCTGGGTATCGCCGGGACAGGCTCCTTTCGGAGCCCTGTCCCTGTGCCCTCAACCTTCATACATTCAGGTGATATGATCGCATATTACAATGCGATCCTGGGTGGTAATATTCCGCCCAGATCGCATTGTAAATGCGATCTTGGTAAATGTACCCCTATGGGTTTTAGATCACCAACATAAGAACAGGGTTCCTCTCAAACAATAGCCGCCGATCATGCGGGGTCAGTGGGCCGTGCATACGCAATTGTCCCATCGCTGAAGTGAGCACATCGCAGGGAAAGGCTCCTTTCGGTTGCCCTGTCCTGGATGGTGCTCCTCCTTACATGTGGCTGGTATAATTGCTTCGTGTACTGCAAATTTGGGTGCTACTATTGTGCCCAGATCATATTGCAGTTGTGATTATTAGTAAATGGGTCCATTATTATGTTTGTTGTCACCGTACTGCATGTGTTTTATGTCAGTGTAATAGTATCTGGTCTCCACCATCAGGACCAACCAGCCAATCATACACCTTCTTACTGTACAATTAATATCTTATAGATATATAAATGTAAAAACACAATACAAAATACGGTACTTGTTTCCTAGCACGGCCACAATCGCGGCCATCGGGGGTAATTTTTAGTGGCCTGCGACGCGACCGACGCGATGCCCCCGATTTTTCCATTGAAATGCATTGAAAACAGTGAAAATCGCGTCGGTCGGGTCGTATGCGGCCAAAAATGCTTAAATGGTCCACCCGCGATGGCCGCGATTTCCCCATAGGGAACAATGTTAAATGCCTCAATTTACCCGCGATGACCGCGATTTCCCATAGGAAACAATGTTAAATGGGTCAATTTACCCAAATCATCATAGGGAAGAATGGTAAATGGGCCAGAAACCCCAAAAAACCCCCCTGAACATTGACATGTCCCCCCAAAAGTAGTTCACGCCACCCCGCGATCAACGTGAACCCGAAGCGTGGCGAGCGCAGCGAGCCCGCGAGGGGCGGCGGTACGCGTCCTCCGACCTTTTCATATCCCCACTATCCACGTCGGCGTGGAGTTGAGAATAGAATAGTGTGGCGAGCGCAGCGAGCCACCGAGCCCGAAGCGTGGCGAGCGGACGCAGATACCTTCACAGGTAAACGCGTCCCTTCGCGGGCTTCACAGGTGTCCGCGTCGCCATGGACACCTGGGAAGCCCGCGAGGGGACGCGTATAACTGTGAAGGTATCCGCGTCCCCTCGCGGGGCTCGCTGCTCTCGCCACGCTTCGGGCTCGGTGGCTCGCTGCGCTCGCCACACTATTCTGTTCTCAACTCCACGCCGACGTGGATAGTGGGGGTATGAAAAGGTCGGAGGACGCGTACCGCCGCCCCTCGCGGGCGCGCTGCGCTCGCCACGCTTCGGGTTCACGTTGATCGCGGGGTGGCGTATAGTACTTTTGGGGGGACATTTTAATGTTCAGGGGTGTTTTTGGGCCATTTACCATTGTTCCCTATGATAATTTGGGTAAATTGATCCATTTCACATTGTTTCCTATGGGAAATCGGGGTCATCGCGGGTAAATTGAGGCATTTAACATTGTTCTCTATGGGGAAATCGCGGGCATCGCGTCTGGCCCATCGCACCTGATTTTTTAGTGCATACGATGCCCGCGATGGCCCCGATTTTACCCCCGATGACCGCGATCATGATCGTGGCCGTGCTAGGAAACAAGTACCCAAAATACACCTCCCAAATAACATATTTTTAATAAAAGATTTATTATAAAATATCTGTCTTTTATTGTCAGTTTTCATCCTTTTCACGTGGACTCAGTCAGTGTTGTAGGTTGCGTTTGATGTGCTGTATAATCACCAAAGAATAATACATTGTGCTAATTACACATGAGACTGAGCTACTACATGGGGTTAGTGGGTGGTCCCAGAGTCTCGTCCTTACAGGGTCACTTGGGAGTTGTCATGTACTTTTGAGGGTTCATTTACCAAGATGGAAGTGCTATTGAAGATGTGATGTTGCTATGGGCAACCAATCATAATCTACTTATTTATTTAGCACCTTCTAGAAGATAATATAGTGTTCATTCTAGCACCCGCCATCTTTGAAAACCCTCTTTCCTTCCTGGGGTGTCACTGTCTGCTGTAGTGCTTCTAGCACAGTGTGATCTGTATATCAGCGCTGATCTGCAAACCAGACCTGTGCTAGAAACAACACAGCAGACAGCAACACCCCAGGAAGGGAAGAGGAACTGTATGGGTTTTCAAAGATGGCGGGAGCTAGAATGAACACTATAATAGACAGAAACTGGTTGCCCATAGCAACATCCCATCTTCAATAGTATGACTATTTTTATCACCCAGACACGCCAGTATGTCTTACTAGGTGCACAAATACTCTGTATAATAACACTGACATATAACAGACATATGCGACCATAACCCTTCCTCTCACAGGGCGGGATGTACTAACGGGAAAATGCGGTAAAACTGGGGTTTTACCGCATTTTCCTATGTACGATTACCCGTCCGCTCCGTCAACACATTGTAGGTTATCGCCACCCTCTGGGTGGCGATACCCTACAGAAGCCTATGGGCTTCTTTCGCCCTATGGGCTTCTTTCGCCCTATGGGCTTCTTTCGCCGCGCGCCCCTCCCGTCCTCCGTTGTCTCCTCCTCCCCCAGCAGGTGTCACAGAGCCGGGAGGACATCCGGCTGCAGGGGGAGGAGGAGACGCAGGGGGACGCTGCCAGCCGCCGGGATGTGACGGAGACCCCCGCAGACCACATCAAAGGTAATCTAACACATGTAATGGTCTTTGAAAGGAGAAGATATGGAAATTAATGAATATGATCATGGGTGTATTAACACTCAGATGAACATGTGTACAGTGGTCCTCCCTTCTTTATGTTCATCTTACCACTGATATTGGGAAAGATAGAGCATGCACACAAAAATAGTGATCACGGAAAAGAGGGCGCATTGGCACACTAATTAGAAAGGGTGGGGGGATGCTTGGCACACCACTTGCGACCAATGAGATATGCTGCTCTGGGAGCTGACGTGAGGCACATGCCTAGGGGCGGCACATGTTTGGGGGAGGCACTTGGATGCATGTGATAGTACTATCAACCTGAAATGTACCAGTAACTGCAAAATATCCACTGTACTGCACCATATTCCATCTTAAATAGAGTGTAAATGGACAGGACATGCAGATACTGCCCCTGTAAACTGTCCTACTTAGTAAATATGTATACATATTTTAAAAAAGTCTCAGTTAGTGGCTTTTTTAATGAATTCATTAAATTGGCAATTATCCAACGAGGGCACTGCTACATCTTAGAGGCATGTCATAAAATGTACATACCTGTACATTGTTCAAAGCGATTTGGACTACATGGTTAAAATCACTTAGAAGATTAGTCTGAATCACCCCATGTTTTCACAGCGAGCGAAAGTGATGCGTGGCCCCACAGTGTCACTATCACCTGGCCGAATCCTGCAGTGTCTGTTTGGCTGTACACGCAGGCTGTTGCTGAGGAAGGCCGCTGGCTTATCTCCGGCAGCAACATTGCGATTTTGACTAAGCAAAATCGCTTAGTCAAAATCACCCAGCCTCCAGCCCATGTGTACACCCCTTTACATCCCTATGTAGATGGACCCCAAAACAGTCAGTACGGTCTACTGTATTTGTTGAAGGGAAGACACTGATACCTGGGAGGACTTGTTCATGTTTTCTGTTTTACACGTGGTTCCATATAAGTGGCCATGAGAAACCATATTTGAAATACATTTAGCCATAGAGATCATTGGCCCTTATTCTGATTGAGTCGGATGGCTCCGTATGCGGACGGATGGCCGATGGTTTGTGTATGTGCAGAGGCATATCTGCGCATGTGCGAACGCCTCACACGGGGGTGGAGAGGGGCGTGAAGGGCTGATTTTGCTCATTACCATATGCATACGCGTTTCGTGGGTGTTTCCCATGAAAATGCTGGGCGTACATATGGTTATCCGGCCGTGACGAACGTGGTGGGGGGTGGACATATGAAATAGCCGGATGCCAGCTGCCTGCCCATATCCCTGCTTTTGCACGGAGAATGCCCGAGTAGTCTGGAGCACTCGGTGCTGCCTAACCACTCGGTCCAGCATACGATGGTCGACGACCATTGAATGATGTGAGAGGTTCCCACAGATGGAGGAGGTGTTCACATGAAAAATCCACTCGCGGTCCGTTCGGTCGGCGTCTTACCGCATTCGGACGGTGTGTGCGAACCGTACGGAAGGCGGGGCTAAGAACACTCACTTCCTGTCCGAAAATACTCATCTGTCCGATTCAACGTATAACAACCAATGCAGGGAAATGCCACTGATAATTCCATTGGAATGTATATATATCAAATTTATATTTTCCCCAAAAACTTAACAGCTGCATAGTGTGGGTTAGGTGAAATCAGGGAGATTGCTAGACTTTCAGGGAGTCAGGGAGATTTCTACTGTTTCAGGGCAACTATGACATGTCCATGACACTCCCACAAGTCAGGTTCCCACATGACATCGTTGCTGCTCTGAAATATCTTTAAACGTATCCAACTGGGTTCTATGCGAGTCATAATAGAACAGAAAGCAGCACAAATACATAGAAATGAGCTATAAATATGCAATCATTCCCATTTGCCACCCACCACACAGATTCTTTTGCCTCCGTATCAGCTTCTTTGTGTGTAAGATATTAGTTATAATGTCTGATGTTAGTCACTGTCATTGTATGACTCTATACATTCATACAGTTGTCACACAGTTGTGCTGAGGGGTATGGATCATTAGGTCGACATAGCTTAAGGACGATATGACTTAAGGTCAACATGACTAAAGGTCAACATGGGTTAGGTCGACATGGGAAAGGTCGACAGTGAAAAAAGTCAACATGTTTTTTCTCGCATGGCTCGCTACGCTCGCCATGCTTCGGACTCGGCACTCTATTTTATTCTCCCACCATGCCCTAGGGCAGTGGTTCCCAACCCTGGTCCTCAATTACCCCCAACAGTACAAGTTTTCCAGGTCACCCGGCAGCTGCACTCATTATTCAGGCACATTTGAAAAGATCCACAGGTGGAGCTAATTACAGCACTTGTGATTCTGTGTGGAGACCTGGAAAACATGCACTGTTGGGGGTACTTGAGGACCAGGGTTGGGAACCACTGCCCTAGGGGATGGTAGGGCATGAAATACCGCCTGTCGGCACACTGCGTCCTCTCGCATGGCTCGCTGCATTCGCCATGCTTCCGGCACACTATCCTATTCTGCCACCACGCACCAGTGGATGTTAGGGCATGAAATACGGCCTGTCGGCTAAAAAAAACAGTAAAACAAAACCATGTCGACCTAATGACCCTGTTGACCTAACCCATATTGATCTAAAGTTATGTTGACCTCCCTGCTTGTCGACCTACTTGGTGTTGACCCAATGACCGTATCCCGCGCTGAGCTACTAAAGGGCCCATTTATCATTCAATAATTGCAGCTAAATCTCCCAAAACACCCAAATATTAAGTATCCCCGCATGTATCTGGAGGGACCGCAGCAGTAATCTCTGATCCCTGCTGCGATCCCTCCTGCACCGCCATTGGCCCCCATAGGTTTTGGGGATGCAAAGCTGTCCAATGTTGATACATCAGGCAGCAGCGCATCGCATCCCTGGGCTACCTCCATTCTGAGATGCATCTGCAGGAGGGATTCTAACCATTTGTATTGGAGACCCAGCAACCGCATTGTCTATACTAAGGCCAGGGCAGTCGCATTATCCAGAGATTCGAACCTGCCAAATAAAAACCTGACGAGCCTCTTTTCTTTATCTGTCTGGTAAAAGTCCCCATCTTATTCCATTTGATATTTTCCATTTTATTGACGCTGTTATCCCATTTTCTGTGGGTCATTTTTATATAAGTGTGTCTTATGAAAAATGAAATACTGTTTTGAAGTATTACACCATTATACTCTTTATATCTTTTCATATTATTTACCATTGGTGACCCACCGAGGGCGAAGATACATATTAAAGGGAAGTACCAATCATATCCCTGTTATCCCCTCACGACCCTATATCACATTCTTCACATTTATAAACCCTTTGCGCACAGTCTCTCTTCGCACCCCTTTCCATTTCATACATGGTTATTTGCAGCAGGCGTTCCAGGTGTGATGGGGAATTATAATACTGGAGGTATCAACGCTTTTGTATGTATACTTTGTCTAATGCATGAGTCACTGGAGTGTTTAAGTGTTTTCGTGCATGCACAATTGAAAATGACATGAACGTTCGTGCTCTGTCTGGCTCTGAATCAGGCCCTGCATGTTCTATGTACACTAGCAGAGATTCCAGTTTTAGGGAACATTTTGCCAGATAGTGTCATCTCGGTTCCGGTTGCTGAACCTTCCTTCTTGATCCCGCTTATATCCGGTGAAGCGTTCATCTGTATTATGTCCTTGGTTATCACTCACAGAATCTGTAAGCTTTCTCATGGCTGATGCCCTCCCCTCTCTTTTCAGCCCAGATTTCACCAACCCATTAACTTCAACTCAAATAAAGACAATGGATGTATGTCATCCTCCAGCACTCAGGAGAGGAAAAACCTCCTGTGAGGGAAACCTCTGGGGAACCATGGTTGGAAGGACCGCCCTTCTCTCTGGGCATTAAGAGGCTCTGCAGCTATGGGCTGTGCGTACTCTATGCGAGATGTGTCTGCAACATACCTCCCAATCCACTATTAGAGGACTGCTGGATGCAGTGTCCTGCAGGTAATTGGAAGGTTGGGGGGACTGTGCAGCAGTGCCAGCTAAGGGGGTGAATGGATGCGCATGCACGCACTGTACCTCAGTGGAGGCTAGAGGAATGATGGACCTATGAAGCCTATGGGCTATGGATCGCACTGTCGCTTGGGTCAGAGGGGTATGCGCTAACCGCACATGCGCAGGCACTCGGCTCAGCACATGGCTCCTTTCTGAGCCCTGTCCTTGCATGATACATCCTGCTGATATGTTCGCATTTTACAAAGCGATCCTGGGCGATAATATTCCACCCAGATCTCATTGAAAATGCAAACCTTGATAAATCGGCCCCTATATCTTTTAGGCAGGGAGAGAGGCCTCAGCAGTTGTGTAATGTAGTACAGGCGCCAGCAGCCATGCATAGTGTGTGTATGGTGGTAGTGTGTATGTAGGTGTTTCATCTACTGCTTCTCTGAGCATCTATGCGATGGAAGTCACTCCTTCTGTCACCTTTACTCCCGCTCTTCTCCGGGCTTGATGGGATCTTTCTCCATCTCTTCTTTAGATTCTCCAAATCTTCCTCAGAGCAGTCCAAAGTGATCTTCCTCTTCCAGATGTCTCTGTCCTTCTCCTCAGGGCTGGATGGTATTTTCATTACCTTTTTCATAACTGATACCGGTACTCTTTACCTAGATAGGCGCCCGCGATTGAAATCGCGGGCGTCGGGGGTAAAAATCGCGGTCATTGCGGGCATCGCGGGTAAATCGCGAGTACATAAAAATCTGCTACCCATAGGGAACAATGTTAAAAACGCTGATTGAGCGCGATTTTCATGTAAAATGCCTCAATGCCCGCGATTTGGCCATAGGAATCAATGTTAAATGGGCCACAGAGCCCAAATAGGTCCCCCCAAATTTTTAACGCCACCCCACGATCCACGCCAACCCGAAGCGTGGCGAGCGCAGCGAGCCCGCGAGGGGCGGCGGTACGCGTCCTACGACCTTTTCATGCCCTACTATCCACTAGGGCGTGGAGTGAGAATAGAATAGTGTGGCGAGCGTAGCGAGCCACCGAGCCCGAAGCGTGGCGAGCGCAGCGAGCCCCGCGAGGGGACGCGGATACCTTCACAGGTAAACGCGTCCCCTCGCGGGCTTCACAGGTGTCCGCGTCGCCACGGACACCTGTGAAGCCCGCGAGGGGACGCGTATAACTGTGAAGGTATCCGCGTCCCCTCGCCACGCTTCGGACTCGGTGGCTCGCTGCGCTCGCCACACTATTCTATTCTCACTCCACGCCCTAGTGGATAGTAGGGCATGAAAAGGTCGGAGGACGCGTACCGCCGCCCCTCGCGGGCTCGCTGCGCTTGCCACGCTTCGGGTTGGCGTGGATCGTGGTGTGGCGTTAAAAATTTGGGGGGACATTTAAGGGTTAATTGTGGTTATTTGGGCTCTGTGGCCCATTTAACATTGATTCCTATGGCCAAATCGGGTCCATTGAGGCATTGAACAGTAAAATCGTGTACATCGGGCCTTTTAACATTGATTCCTATGGCAAATCGGGAGCATCGCGGGTACATTTATGGCCAGCCGCGACGCGACCGACGCGATTTCCATGTTTAACATGGGTTTCAATGGGAAATCGCGGGCATCGCGTCGGTCGCGTCGCGGCCAGACATAAATGTACCCGCGATCACCACGCCGGGCGCCCATCTAGGTAAAGAGTACCCTGATACCTTCTCCATGTCTTCTTTAGTGATGTGGTCATTTGGTCTACAGCGTAATGGTCGACAGTCATTAGGTCAACATGTGAAAATGTCGATATGGGAAAAGGTCGACATGGTTCTAGGACAAAAGGTCATTAGTTCGACAGGTCATTAGTTGACAGTCAAAAGGTCGACATGGGGTTTTTCACTGTTTTTTTGAGCCAACATGTGCCAACAGGTGGTATTTCATGCCTTACCATCCACTAGGGTGTGGAGGGAGAATAAAATAGTGTGCCGAGCATAGCGAGGCACCGTGCCCGACACCTTGCGAGCGCAGCAAGCGATGCAAGGGGATAAGGTGCACTTTAAACTGTGTCCATGTCAACTGTGTTGACATTCAGGTAAAAAAAAAAAACACTTTGTATTTATAATAGAAGTACACATATTGTCACATGATAAACCTGCCTACGTACTTTCCAACCCTTTCGACCTAAGCCATGTTGACCTAATATGGGTTGACCCATTCCCAGCCCATGGGCCAGTCAGCATACCTCCCAACATGACCCTCTCCAGGAGGAACACATTGCTGTTCTCCTGCACATCCCTCTTCATCTATGATTGCCATCAAATGTGTTGAAGCACTTTCTCATACCTCCCAACTTTGCCCCTAGTAGGATGCGGGACACTGACGATGTGCGCCGCAGGCGCGTCGTCATTTTTGGGGGTGTGGCCTAATTTCGGGGGCGTGGTCTATAATCGGAGCTGCCCCGTGAGGCCACGCCCCATTTTGCCGCTATGGGGGCATGTGAGCCTCTAGCCATGCCCCCAGCCCCCTGGTTGCGGGAATAGACGCTGTGCGCATTCCCCGCTGTTTAGCAGCTGACAGGGGGGACTCCCAACAGCCCCCCCTTTCCGCGGGGCACTGCCGGCCGTGGGAGAGACAGCGGGACAGGTCCTGATAATCGGGACTGTACCGCTAAAATCGGGGCTGTTGGGAGGTATGCTTTCTTATCAATATACCTGTTCAACCCCCGAAGTTAGGTAATCATGCATTAAGAAGAAAGCCAGGAGCAGAGCATTGTGTCCGTCCTGGAGAGGGTCATGTTGGAAGGTATGCACAGGCCCGGCGACAGGGGGGGTCAAAGGGGACATGTGTGACGGGCCCCGGCAATCTGAAGGGCCCCAGATCCTGGCCGGGGCCCGTCTGTATGCTGTGCTACCCCCACCGTCTACTGTGCAGTAAATCTGTGCCCCCGCCCGTGTCTGTATGCAGCCGCGCACCGTCACCAGGTCTCTCCGGCTGCTGAGTGCATAGGCGGATTTAGCAGGGGGGGGGGGGGGGGGAAGCACCCGGACACACATTTCTAACACACATACCCTCCCCCTAACAGGGACAGCCGCCGCCGGGACTTCACTGTAATTGTAAGGGTCTCCTGTGTCACGCTGCCTGGCAAGGCACCACGTGACACTGACTGGTAGGAGATAAGATCAGGAAGACCTACCTCGCCAGCCTAACTCCGTTGCAACCAGGTGACGTTGGCGTGCGTGTGCGGAACTAAGCTTCACCACTAATAGCCGCGTTCGTAGGAGCCCGTTAGTCAGGCTCCTACCTCGATGCCACCTGGTCTTACAATGGGACAACACACACGCCAAGGTCAGTGTTTGACAAGGGGACAGACTAACTAAACCCTTCCTCTGGCGAGGATCTCGTAAGGACCAGAATGTGTGAACAGGGTATAACGAGCCACAGTACACACGAGAAGACCCACAAGATGCAGCAGATAACTCACTCAGATTGTATGTGTAACAATACACGGCAGATGACCCAACAACGTAATACGTGTAACAATACACAACTGATGACTCAATATGTAATACGTGTAACAATACACAGTAGATGACTCAATATGTAATACGTGTAACAATACACAGTAGATGACTCAATAAATGCAATGAGTGTAACAATACACAGAATAATGCAGGCACTTAGCTGATGCAGGGCTGCAGCTGGAAAGAGCAGGAACACAGGCTGCTAAGATGCCGGACAGGACACAGAGGCTGGACTGCTGTGGCCAAGGCAGAGTCAGGGTATCCAGGGACCAGGAACACTCAGGGCACAAGGTCTGAGCTATAACCGGCCCTGAGCGTCCTGGCCGGAAGCCTTATATAGGGGGCTGGATGTTGAATCTCCCGCCCGGCTGCCTGGCGTCCCCAATCGCCTAGGCAACCGAGGCGGGCGCTGTGGGAGCGGGCGGGAGCTAGTCTCCCGGCCGTCAGACGTGGGTTGCGCGTTGCCGTCGCGTCCCCGTCTGACTACACGCTGCGGAGTGACGCGGCGGCGTCCCCGCTGCCCGGCAACAGCCGGAGCGCGTCGCTGAGATCCCCCTGCGCCAGCCTCCGTGCTGGACGCAGGGGATCTGACAGTACCCCCCCCTTGAGGAGGGGTCACCGAACCCTTACTCCCGGGTTTCCACGGAAATTTCTCAAAGAACTCTGTCCTCAATCTGGGCGCGTGCAAAAACTTGTCAGGAACCCATGATCTTTCTTCATCCCCGTAACCCCGCCAATGGACCAGAAATTTGAGCTGACCGCGGACAAGTTTAGAGTCAAGAATCCGTTCTACCACGAATTCCTTATGACCCTTGATGATTACAGGTTTTCTGGTTCTTTTTTGACGAAAGAAAGGGGAGACCGGTTTGAAAAGAGAACAGTGGAAAACACTATTGATCTTCAAGGACTTGGGTAAGAGTAACTGGAAGGCCACTGGATTGATTTGTTTGATGATGCGGAAAGGTCCAATGAATTTAGGCCCCAGTTTATGACATTTCTGGCGTAACTTAATGTAACGAGTAGAAAGAAAGACTTTCTGCCCAACCTTAAATGAACAAGGCCTCTTGTGTTTATCATAAAACATTTTGAACCGGAGTGCAGATTGATTCAAGGCAAGACGCACCTTCCTCCAGGATTTTCTAAGAGTGGCAACTGCCGAGGAGTGGGATTGATTAGATGGTAGCGGAGAGTCCAGGGAAGCACATTTGGGATGCAATCCAAAATTGCAGAAGAAGGGTGACACTTTGGTAGATACATGGTAGGCGTTATTATAAGAAAATTCCGCTAACGGAACCAAATCTGCCCAATTGGTTTGACATTTGGCAATAAAGCAACGTAAATATTGTTCCAAGGACTGGTTGACTCTTTCTGTCTGTCCGTTTGACTGAGGATGGAAACCAGACGAGAAACTGAGCTGAATACCCAAATTGGAGCAGAAAGATTTCCAAAACCTGGCAATAAACTGAGGACCCCTGTCAGAAACGATATCCGTGGGAAGTCCATGTAATCTGAAAATGTGAGTAATGAAGAGCCTAGCCAATTCTTGCGCTGAGGGGAGCTTGCGCAAGGGTACGAAATGAGCCATCTTGCTGAATCGATCGACCGTAACCCAAATGGTGGAAAAGTGGGAGGATACGGGAAGGTCGACAATAAAATCCATAGAAATATGGGACCAGGGTTTTTTTGGGATGGATAGTGGTAGAAGTTGACCCATAGGAGAAATTCTGGGTGTTTTCTGTCGAGCACAAACAGGACAAGCTGACACAAAACGGGTGACATCCTGTTTCATGGTGGGCCACCAAACCACTCTGGCTAGGCTTTCGAAAGTCTTGATAACACCTGGATGTCCGGCAAGTTTACTAGAATGAAAATCATGGAGAACTTGGTTTTGCAAGACCTTGGGGACAAAGAGGCGATCTTGAGGTGTCAACTGAGGTGCCGAGGACTGAGAAGCAATTATGCGAGTGGCTAAATCTTGAGTTACCCCAGCCAAGATAACATCAGGCGAAATAATGGGCTCGTTCACCACCTCGGAGTCTTGACAGGACAGAAAACTTCGGGAGAGTGCGTCGGCCTTGGTATTTTTAGGTCCGGGTCTGAATGTAATTACAAATTGAAATCTGGTAAAGAATAGAGCCCATCTAGCCTGACGTGGATTGAGTCGTTTGGCTGACTGAATGTATGCCAGGTTTTTGTGATCAGTGATGACGGTGATCCGATGCTTTGCTCCTTCCAACCACTGGCGCCATTCTTCGAAGGCCCACTTAATAGCAAGAAGCTCTCTGTTACCGACGTCGTAGTTTCTCTCCGCAGAAGAAAATTTGCGTGAGAAATAGGCGCAGGGATGTAATTTATTATCCGGGCTGTGGGTCTGAGAGAGTACTGCTCCAGCTCCGACATCGGAGGCATCAACCTCCACAATGAAAGGAATTTGGGGGTCTGGATGATGAAGAATTGGAGCAGAGCAAAAAGCCTTCTTTAATTGTTCAAAGGATCTGATAGCCTGGGGAGACCAATTTTGTGGGTCTGCTCCTTTGCGAGTTAGCTCCACAATTGCCGCGACAATATCGGAGAATGAACGAATGAATTTGCGATAATAGTTCGAAAAGCCAAGGAACCTCTGAACGGCCTTGAGGTTGGTAGGCCGAGCCCAAGACAGAATGGCTTGAACTTTATTGGGGTCCATAGAAAACCCTTGTGGGGTAATGATATAGCCCAGAAAGGATATTTGGGAGACCTCAAATTCACATTTCTCCAGTTTGGCATAAAGTTGGTTTTCACGAAGTTTTTGAAGGACCATGCAAACGTGTTGTCTATGTTCAGACAGGCTCTTGGAATAAATTAAAATATCACCCAGGTAGACAACCGCAAAAAGTCCTAAGAAAGGGCGGAGTACTTCGTTGATGAAATCCTGGAAGACCGCAGGAGCGTTAGCGAGACCAAACGGCATTACAAGATACTCGTAGTGGCCGGAATGAGTGTTAAAAGCGGTCTTCCACTCATCCCCGTGTTTGATTCTTATGAGGTTATATGCCCCTCTTAAATCGATCTTGGAAAAGATCACGGCTTCTCGAATCTGGTCAAACAAGACGGTGATGAGGGGCAACGGATAGGAATTCTTGATGGTAATCAGGTTTAAGGCACGGTAGTCGATACAGGGGCGCAAAGAGCCATCTTTTTTCTGGACAAAGAAGAAACCCGCCCCCACAGGAGACTTGGAAGGGCGAATGAAGCCTTTTTCTAGGCTCTCCCTAATATACTGATCCATGGCACGAGATTCAGGAGTAGACAAGGCATAAAGACGTCCTTTGGGTAACCGGGCATTGGAAACGAGGTCGATGGCACAATCATATGAACGGTGAGGCGGCAGTGTGTCTGCTTCTTTCTTGGAGAATACATCAGCGTAATCATGATAAGGAATGGGTAAAAAAGAAGGAACCGAAGAGACTGCCCTTACGGGTAAAGATAAACAATTACTAAAACAAGACGACCCCCATTGAGTAATCTCGCCTGAAACCCAATTGATACTAGGGCAATGCTTTTTTAGCCACGGAAGACCTAAGACCAAAGGTGCGAAAGGGCAATGAAAAATTAAAAAAGTTATTTCTTCTGAATGCAAGGTTCCTATGGTCAACCGGAGAGAAGGAGTCCGGAAGGAGATGCTGCCATTAGATAGTGGTAGGCCATCTAAACCACAGACGGACAGGGCCCCTTCAAGGGGAACTGGTTTGAAGCCGAGTGATTCGACCAAAGAAATGTCAATAAAGTTACCTGCCGCACCACAATCCAAAAAGGCAGGAATCTCCAAAGACTGCTTCCCAAAGGTGACGGTGGCTGTAATATTCACAGAATCAGTAGGGGAAAAATGAGTGAGGCCCAAGTGAACTCCCCCGAATCCACTTAGGCCCTGTCTTTTCCCACCTTAAGGGGACAACCTAAGGCACGATGGCCTGTACCTCCACAATAAAGACACAAGCCCTTAAGTCTTCTCCGGTTCTTCTCGGCAGCTGAAAGCCGAGTGGCCCCGACCTGCATGGGTTCTTCCCCAGAAGGATCTGGAGACTCGCCCTGAGATGATGAGGGAAAGACTCCAGACTCCCTCTCTCTCTGACGTTCCCGAAAACGCCTGTCAACCTTAATGGCTAATTGTATAATGTCATCTAAGGACGTAGGAGAGGGATAATGAACCAAAGCATCCTTGAGCGTGTCCGACAGACCAATTCTAAATTGACTACGCAGTGCGGGGTCATTCCAACCTGAGTCATTGGCCCACCTCCTGAACTGCGTACAATAACTCTCTGCAGTACCCTGTCCCTGCCTAAGGGCCCGGAGGTTAGCCTCTGCCGAAGCAGATCTATCGGGGTCATCATAAATCAACCCCATAGCGGAAAAAAAAGAATTTACAGAGGAAAAAGCTTCATCTCCTGCTGGGAGTCCGAAGGCCCAGGTCTGAGGATCTCCCTGTAACAGGGAAATAATTATTCCCACCCTCTGGGACTCAGAACCAGAGGATATGGGACGTAGTTTGAAATATAGCTTACATGACTCCCTGAAGTTATAAAAATGGGAACGATCTCCAGAAAATCGATCCGGGAGATTAAGCTTAGGTTCAGGACGCCTGGATGGCATAAGGGCCCCCTGGACTTGTTCCCCCTGGGAGTTCACCCGGAGTGTGAGCTCCTGGAGCTTCTGTGTGAGGGAATGAATCTGACCCACTAGAGCTTGACCCGTGACCTGCTGAGAGGGATCCATGACTGGCCGAGGAAACAACCGAGTGAGTGGGTTGGCCGGTTATAATGTAAGGGTCTCCTGTGTCACGCTGCCTGGCAAGGCACCACGTGACACTGACTGGTAGGAGATAAGATCAGGAAGACCTACCTCGCCAGCCTAACTCCGTTGCAACCAGGTGACGTTGGCGTGCGTGTGCGGAACTAAGCTTCACCACTAATAGCCGCGTTCGTAGGAGCCCGTTAGTCAGGCTCCTACCTCGATGCCACCTGGTCTTACAATGGGACAACACACACGCCAAGGTCAGTGTTTGACAAGGGGACAGACTAACTAAACCCTTCCTCTGGCGAGGATCTCGTAAGGACCAGAATGTGTGAACAGGGTATAACGAGCCACAGTACACACGAGAAGACCCACAAGATGCAGCAGATAACTCACTCAGATTGTATGTGTAACAATACACGGCAGATGACCCAACAACGTAATACGTGTAACAATACACAACTGATGACTCAATATGTAATACGTGTAACAATACACAGTAGATGACTCAATATGTAATACGTGTAACAATACACAGTAGATGACTCAATAAATGCAATGAGTGTAACAATACACAGAATAATGCAGGCACTTAGCTGATGCAGGGCTGCAGCTGGAAAGAGCAGGAACACAGGCTGCTAAGATGCCGGACAGGATACAGAGGCTGGACTGCTGTGGCCAAGGCAGAGTCAGGGTATCCAGGGACCAGGAACACTCAGGGCACAAGGTCTGAGCTATAACTGGCCCTGAGCGTCCTGGCCGGAAGCCTTATATAGGGGGCTGGATGTTGAATCTCCCGCCCGGCTGCCTGGCGTCCCCAATCGCCTAGGCAACCGAGGCGGGCGCTGTGGGAGCGGGCGGGAGCTAGTCTCCCGGCCGTCAGACGTGGGTTGCGCGTTGCCGTCGCGTCCCCGTCTGACTACACGCTGCGGAGTGACGCGGCGGCGTCCCCGCTGCCCGGCAACAGCCGGAGCGCGTCGCTGAGATCCCCCTGCGCCAGCCTCCGTGCTGGACGCAGGGGATCTGACAGTAATATCATGACAGCCGGGCAGACAGAGAGCTGCCGGCTGTATTCACAGTGCTGCATGTTCCGGGCTCCCGGCTATTGAAATCTCGCGCTGACGCAGTGGCGCGAGATTTGAAATAGCCGGGAGCCCGGAACATGCAGCACTGTGAATACAGCCGGCAGCTCTCTGTCTGCCCGGCTGTCATGAGATTACAGTGAAGTCCCGGCGGCGGCTGTCCCTGTTAGGAGGGGGGGGGGGGGTGTGTGTTAGAAATGTGTTTCCGGGTGCTTCCCCCCCCCCCCCCCCCCCTGCTAAATCCGCCCATGCACTCAGCAGCCGGAGAGACCTGGTGATGGTGCGCGGCTGCACACAGACATCGTGTGTGGTGGTGGGAGCATATTACCCCTTGGCAACGAGCCCATCACTTCACTGGGAGTTTATATTCCCTTGGCAATGTGCATTTTTTTATTCCTACATGGCAACGACCATGTAACCCCCCCCCATAGTAATGACCATGTAACCCCCATTTCAATGGTCATGTAATCCCACATGGCAACGACCATGTATTCCCCTTGGCAACAAATATGTAATCCCACCTGATAACGAGCATGGAACCCCTGGCAACGAGCATGTAATCCCAGATGGCAACAAACACGTAATCCCACATGGCAATGAAAATGGAACCCCTGGCAACAAGCATGTAGGTAAGCAGCATTTATGTTGCATAATTTATAATTGGCATAATACATAATGGACATTATGGTGTGTGGCTTAACATGTAATGGTCATTACGATGTAAATATTTGTTGCGCACCTTCGGAGCGCAATGTCCATGTTTGTGAAATTTATTGTGCATTTTGGCTCAATCCATGTGGCATTATGTGAATTTTGGCTCAATCCGTGTGGCATTATGTGAATTTGGGCTCATTTAATTTGGTATCATGTGTAAGGGGCAAGTATAATGGGGTCTAGTATTTTGTTGCATAATGTGTAGAAGTGGTATATGGTGTGGTATACTACACTCAAGGACATGCCCCCTTTTCTGTGACCACACCCCCTTTTCCAGAGCGCACAACTACATCCTTCACTTTTGATGCCAAGATGGGCCTGTGTACTTTAAAGGCCAGTGTCTATGTATAATACCACCCCCCCCCCCCTCTCTCTGCTCTCCTCCACTCTCTCACTCTCTCTCTGAGCATGCACACTGGCACCAGCCCCCATCCCCTCCCTCTCATGGTGCCCCCCCCCCTGTCATTTTCTCCTGGATCCACCCCTGGCTGAGTGACGTGTGTGTGGATTGGAGACTAGTGTCTGTCTGTGACAGTCCGTGCATACAGTGCAGCAGACAGCAGCCACTCAGCGCTCGGAGGCTGTCTCCGGTCTGCACTGTGCACAGACCTTACTGCGCATGTGTGGCTCTATTGTGAAATATGCTCCGCACTCGATGCTGTGGCTGTCTCCTGCCCTGCCTAGTGCCTTCTTGTCGCAACAGGAGACTTTTATAGGAACTTCTGTAAATCCCAAAAAGCAGATACTGTATTTTCGATAGTTCTGTTATTAATCGCCCAGCAGTAGAAGCCGCAGATAATGGCGGATTCGGAGGCGTCATAATAGTAAGGGAAAGTTAGCTTGCACTCTCTGAACCACTGCATTGCAAAATGTGTGGGTTTGGAATTACGTGGGGGCTGGGGGCCCCAGAAATATCAGTGTACAGTAGGGTGACCAACTCATCCCTTTAATCCGGGACACATATTAATTACACAGGTTCTGTGGCAGTTTAAAACCAGGTGAAATGGAGACTTGAGGTGTGGCAGTTTAAAACCAGGTGAAAGCCAGCCACAGAACCTGTGTAATTAATATTTGTCCCGGATTAAAGGGATGAGTTGGTCACCCTAGTGTACAGGGCCCCAAAATTTCTGTTGCCGGCCCTGGGTATGCACTATGCACTGTATGCAGTCACACAAAAGCGACGGCCATCGCTATATAAAACCATTGATGTTCATACATCACATACAGTAGTATGCAACAATCAATTACCGACTGCACTGTCACCATCGATGGCGATAGATAGCACCGATTGCCATCCTATTCCATATCCTCAAGCCTGTCCCGGCCTCCCCCTGGCGGCGAAAGTGCGCACTGAAGGTGGAATCCATATGCCAGTGTGACTGGTACAGGGAGGAAGATGGGCGGTGTACCATTCGCAGCCTGTATCCGGAAGTCGGAAGCGCTAGTGCTGTGGGCGTGTTCCAGAGGAGCCTGTGACAGTGTTTGTTGATGTGACATGGAAAGTAGTGTCTCCAGCTGTGGAGGACATGGAGATCGGCAGCAGCACCGGGCCGCAACACCACCAGCTCGAGGGGTGAGTCTGGTCATCACTAGTACGGAGCTCCCGCGGTGCAGGCACCACAGTCGGAAGCCAATGGTGTACGGGGCAGTGTAGTTAGTTTCACAGTGAGCGCTGTGTATCCGGGCAGCTGGTACTATCACACTGCTGCAAGAGAGATCTGTGATTTATGTGAGAGGTGCAGTGCAGTCAGCCAGGTCACTGCACAGTGCACACCTCCTTGGCCACTGCTTCTGCTGCATCAGCATTCTGGATGCGGGGCATGTGTGCGGGTCGGTGTGTGTGCGGGAATAGCTGTCATCCTGCTGTAACGTCAGGGGTCATCAGATTGGACCATCTCGTGTTTCTATTTTTCTGTTACCTCAGCAGAGCCTGTTCCCAATATTTGTATGCGTGTCTGACCGTCACGGTTCCCCGAAAAATAGATGGTTGAATTTGGGTCCCAGTCAGCAGGTTGCATGTGTTAAGGGTTATTTTTGGCAGAGACATTGCCATCCACTTGTCTTGGAATCTGTTACAATTATTCGGTCGGTTGAGTTTCAGAAACAAAATGATACCAAGAAGATCTGCAAAATGTTATATTTCACTCCTACGCTGCATTGTTCAGGTATCAGTGGCTTTTGGAGTGCTAGAAGTGTCATGATTGTACTCCCAATTTAAGGGAAGGAATGCACTTGTCAGGCCACGAAACTGCACTGTTTGGGTGACTGTGCTTTTTCAGATGAACAATGTACATGGATTGGGAACATTCTTCTTTCTTTTTTTTCTTTTTTTCACAGACATGAATCAGTCTAATGCAGCGGTTCTCAAACTGTGGGTCCTGACCACCTCAGCATGGGGTCATGACTCTATGTTGCTGATCATCAGGCTAATGTGTCTGTGGATAACTCATTGAGTAAACACCCACTGCTTCCCTCTTCCATCCCCCTGTCACCTCCCCCCCCCCCCCCCTTTTCACCAAAGCAAACACTACACTACACTTCACTGACCACGCATGTGGCGGCCATTCAGTAGTAACTGGCTGGGGTCCTGTAATAATTTGTATTGCCTGACTGGGTCCCAGAGCAAAATATTTTGAGCACCCCTGGTCTAATGTGTTACCTACTAATGTTTTCTAATTCTTATAGGCATGCTATAGTCAGTGATTCATTTTTCAACTTGTGCAAAATTGGCAAGGCACACCATCAGTACCACAAGAGGCAAAACACACACACACACATTGGCCTCAAGTGGAGAAAAATCACACACATTGGTCAAGGGAAACACACACACACACACTGAACCCTGCAGTAATTCCACATACTGCCCCCCCCCCCCCCACACACACACACAATTCTACCACACACTGTCCCCCATAGCATGTACCCCCCCCCCCCCCCCCCCAGTAGTTCCACCACACACTGCTCCCGTAATATTTTAGCCCCACAGCAATCAAATAAAAACATCACTGGCCCCAACCTATATAAATCAAGAAGGTTCACTAAACTACAGCCGTCAGTGCTTATTCTATAAAAGTATGAGTGCAATGTTCATTTTATTTAGTTTTGTTTATGTTTCTACCTATTGTATTTCACAGGTAATATGCAATTCATGTATTAGTGATCCCTCTAGGATTATGCCTGCGTGCAGCAGTACGGGGGGCAGGCTGATGTAAAAATGGATGGGCCCGATGAGCGCCACTATCATTGGGGGGGGGGGGGGGGGGGTGCCTTTGACTTGCAAGCACTGTTAAGATCCCAGAGAGATGTTTTAAAGTGCCAATAATTTAAGTGGCAATACCAGCCTGGATGTATATAACCTCTTTAGGAGGTTATGTGACCCCTCAATCTGTTGGCCAAATATGATAGCCTCTAAATTCAGTGACCGTGAGAGATGGCGGACAAACTCTTAAATATTTTGTTAAAGGGGCAATGATTTACAATGTCTTTGCATACACAAATCTTTCAGCTCACCTTTCACCTCTGAGCCATCTGTGGCAACTCCGGATGACTCAGAGCAGAGTATACAGGGCCAGATGCACTAAGCCAGGGGTTCCCAAACTTTTTTGAATCATGGCACCCTAGAGCATCAAAATATTTTCAAGGCACCACTGGGACAAATGTTTCTTATTGAGAAATTCAGAAAAAAATATTAAATGAAGTGCATTGTGTTTATATGTCACAGTTATCTGGTGTGGGACAGGATTTGCTCCTGTGTGTCCACATATATTATGATTGGCAGCCACTAGCACTGCTTTTGCCTGTTACATTGACCATTAATAATATTAATTGATCCTGGTCCACCAACCCAAGGCACCCCTGCAAGTGTCCTGAGGCACCCCAGGGAGCCTAGGCACACAGTTTGGGAACCACTGCACTAAGCTTTAAAAGTGATAAAATGGAGATTGATAAACAACCAACCACTAAGCTCCTGCCTGACATTTTTCAAACTCAGTCTGTGACATGACAAGTAGGAGCTGATTGGCTGGTTGTTTATCACTCTCCATTTTATCACGTTTGAAGCTTAGTGCATCTGGCCCACAGTCTTTTGGCCTCTATATGGTCAAGCTTTTTCCTGCATTTCTTCCAGTGGACTTGTGAACAACACAAATAATTGTTAAGGGGATCTGTGATACTTTAATGAAGTTCCATAATAACTGCATTATGGTGGTTAAATGGATCATCTTAATTGTGGAGTGTTGTGGTTAGTATGCCCCTGGGTAGGCACAGTAAGACATTTGGTTGTTGTGGGCTGTAGATCCTGTGACTCTTCTAAACTCATTATCATTCATGACCAATATGTTGTAATTCTGCACGCTACTTACACTGAACACTTGGCTGGCCTCATATACATTTAGAAGAAACTACACAAACTAATATTCTATCTGTTATAACACAGTCTTGTTTTACTGTTACTGTTTATTCGCAATTGTAAAGAGCAATGGAATATGCTGGCGCTAGGGTGGCCAATCCCAGGGAATTTTTCCAATCCAGGGATTTGAAATGGAAAAATGCCCAAATCCCTGGATACCCCCCACAACTCCAGCGACCGCCCCGCAGTATTACTTACATGGGGCTGGCCAGTGGTGACATGCGGCTGCAACAGGACATGGCAGGTGGGAGGGCCGTGAAGCGCCTGGAATTGATGTGATGGGCAGAAGTAGTGTGGCTGGTGGGCTGCGCAACATAACCTCTGACCACGTCACACTGCGTAGAGCTGAACAGCTGAGGGCAGAATCGGACGGCAATAAATTCACATTCGCATGCCAACAATTTTAGTGCCAAATGTCGAGATTACGCTTATCTTGAGAATGGCCACCCTATCGGCAACTATATAAGTAACTGGTAATAATAATACATTTACTTTGATTTTCTAAACATATGTTTATGGTGGACATCTCAACAACACACAAAGAGGCACTGGTAGGGTTGCCACCCCTCAGGATTTCCTGGTTTCTCCCTGAATTGGTGGCAACCCTCTAGGACATTTTTGCAGTTTCCTGGATTTCAGGATTCTCCCGGAATCCGGGTGACTTTGAAAGCCTCCACATCCTCCCAACTGAGTGTGCACACTGTCAGGGGCATGAGCTCCGGGCACCCGAAATGCCACAGGGTATGCACAGTGCATCTCCAGCACATGGGAGTTGCTGCTCACCCCAACAGCTCCCTCTACCTCCAGAAATATTTAAACTGGGTCCGCGGGAGAGGAGCGGACAGAGGAACACTGTGCAGCTAACAGCTTAGGATGCTGCAGCAGTGCTTCCTCCCAAACTGAGTCTCAGAGGAGAGATAAGCCGGCTGCTACTGTGTATCAGTCCCAGGGCAGAGTTGTCTGTGTTGTCAGCTGAGGAAATGGTGAGGCCAGTGTTGAGGGGGGGATTTGTGTGTGGAGGGTCAGTGTTTGAGGCAGATATGCATGTTAGAGAAGTGAGGGGGTGGGGAGGGAATACATGTCTGTAGTAGAGACCACACCCACTTTTCCGAAGAGGTCACGTCAGTTTACAAAGCCACGCCCACTTTTCCGGGAGCATGCGCACACATGAAGGTGGGGGGGGGGGATCTCCAGGAATCGAAGATGCCTGAGGTGGCAACCCTAGGCACTGGTGAAGGAATACATACAGTAAGGTTTGTTGACTATCTGCTTGTGGGCGGGACAATGTAGACATCATTATGCCAATATTGCGGAAGCGACTTGAATAAAGCATGATTGTGTGATAGGAGCAAATTGGGTTCTTGTGTATTATCACAGCGCCCACGATGTTCATCTTAGTACGCATGCGATACGATTTTTTTATTTATTGTACAAGCACCCTGATGGGTGCTTTCAATGTTAAATGCCTCCCCATTGTCAACAGCAACCCGAAGCGTAGAGAGCGCAGCGGTACGCGTCCTCCGACATTTTCATACCCCCACTATCTACGTCGACGTGGAGTTGATTTTAGATAGTGCGCTCGACACCAAGCCCAAAGCGTGGCGAGCGGACGCGGATGACTTCACATGTATTCCGTATCCCCTCACGGGGCTCGCTGCGCTCGCCACGCTTCGGGCTCATATTACGCACCCCCTCACGGGGATGCTATGCTCTCCACGCTTCAGACTCGGTGGCTCGCTGCGCTCGCCACACTATTTGAAGTCAATTCCACACCGACGTGGATAGTGGGGGTATGAAAAGGTCAGAGGACGCGTACCGCTGCCCCTCACGGGCTCGCTGCGTTCGCCACGCATCGGGTTGGCGTTCATAGTGGGGGTCGCGTTGACAAGGGGGGGGGGGCATTTAACATTCTGGGAGCATTTAACATTTTATGCACCCATCAGGGTGCTTGTACAATTAAAAATCGCATGCGATCGCATCGCATGCCATTTGCTGGCATGCAATGCGATATTTAATTGTACATTTTTCCATTTTAATGCGAAAATCGCATACCTTATTTAGTGGTATGCGATGGGCGCCGTGATAATACACAAGTACCGCAAATTCTATAGTAAGTATGCACCTTATGAGATCTCTGACCACTATTCTTTCAGGGCCAGATTTTACTTTATTGAGCCTTGAAAAAGTGATAAAGTGGACAGAGGTTAAAGTCTCAACCAGTTGGCTCCTAACTGCCATGTTACAGGCTGTGTTTGAAAAATGACAGGAGATGGTTGGTTGGTAGATTATCACTTTTCAAGGTTCTCAAACTTGGTCCTCCGGACCCCACACAGAGCATGTTTTTTAGGTCTCCTCACAGAATCACAAGTGAAATAATTAGCTCCACCTGTGGATCTTTTAAAATGAATGCACCTGTGCAACCTCCGGGTGACCTGGAAAATGTGAACTGTGTGGGGTCCTGAGGACCGAGTTTGAGAACCCCTGGCTTAGTACATCTCACCCTGTGTGGTGAAAGTGTTGAGCCTGCAGTAGCTGTAAAACTGATACCACAGATAAGGCATGCAAAAGCAGCGTCTGCATGTAATGTGACCATATTTTCTGTGTTAATAATTATTTTGTGTTAATGATTACCTTACCACCATCTGATATGTTTCAGTTCTTAGAAAAGCTAAGCAATAAAATGGAACCATCTCTGACATCAGGTTTCTGTTACAAATGCTTATTTGTGCATTGCCATTGTGATATATTTGACCACATATGAGATTCTGGCTGACAAGACAGTAATAACAGTCACTGATTGGATGTTCTGTGAGACATTTCTGGTGTAAGGAAATGAGTCCAGAGGTTTGTTACACACGCCTGTCACACAGATAAAGCTAAAGAGTAATATGTACTTTCCTGTGCTACTCTTATTATTTCCTCTGCCCCTAAAGACCTTTGTGTGCAACACTCGGCAGGGATGAGCACTGGAAGCTTCTGGATAATCTGAAAACTACAGTGGAAGGGCTGGTATCAGGCAACAGCAGAAATGTGTGGTCCAAGTATGGAGGCCTGCAGAGACTCTGTCGAGATATGAGCAGTATTCTTCAGCATGGTCTGCTTTGTGATCAGGTAATACAGTCACACTTTTACATAGACATCAGCTGTAGACTTGTGTGAAATATAGCATGTATTCAAGAGAATTCAGTATCTTTATGACGTAAGTGTGATACGGTACTCATACACACAGACTGTAAGGCTGTTTTAAACTTAAATGATTCCAAATTGCCAATCCACATGTAGATGTAGACTATACTATAAGGAATTTACAATGATCAAACTTAACAAGGGGCCTCGGAGTCAGACAGTAAAGGAGACCGATTATCCAACTTTGTTATATGTAATTTTATTTAAAGGCAAGTTGTGACTGATTCTGTTTCCAGGCAAAGGGCTTCTTGCATTACAGAAAAGAACGCTGTGTAGGCACTCTTACCGATACTAGCTACAGCCTGAACCCACACTTCCTGAACATCTGCCGTTTGCAGATAAGCTCAGTCCAGTCATGCCTAGCTCCTCTTTCTTCTCCTGTGCCCAAACACACACAAGATCTTCATTGAAAGATTGTAATCAGAATGGGGCTCCCTCCTTCTGTCAGTACATTTTAATTAGCATATGTAATTTAACTTTTGAACTTTTGAACACCTTTTACTAATTTTACTAATAAAATCCACAGTGGGGAATTCCATTGATGTGCTGTTCCAGAATGGCACATTGCGTCCGGCAAGCTCCACAAATGTTGACAATACCATTATTGGCGGGTGGCATTGCCCAAAATTAAATTCTCTCTATAAAATCTTTCTATGTGTTGGTATGTTTACACCAACTGTCTCTTTTTAAAAAAAATTCCATTGCTGAAGGTTACTCTTTAACTGAAATTCCATGTAGTTACTTTACACTATGTGTAAACTTTATTTATTGACAGGTGTACAGCCAGCAGCAGGATTATTGGAACTTTGTGAAGGGAAGTCAGAGACTGTTCCTGGGATCCTCTCCACAGGCGGACCAGGTAACTTTCACTGTTTAACATCTCCAAGGTCTTGAGCTTAATTTATGCAAACTAAGGGGGTTATTCAGACCTGTTTACACTGCTGCGAATATGCAAGCCGGCCAATTATCGATAGATTGCACATGGGTACGGATCATAGCTTGCATGCACAACACCAAGTGTTTTGATCACTGGCCGTACGCAAATTGATTGACAGAAAGCCGGCGTTTATTGGTAACTGTCCGTTTTCTGGGGGTGTAAGGGAAAACATAGGCATCCCCAGGTGCTTATATATGGTGGTTGGCCACAGTTAAGGTCGACATGCATTGGGTCAACCACTGAAGGTCGACTTGGCTTCGGTCGATACTTGAAATAGGTCAGCATGCCTAAGTTTGACGTGGATAGGTCGACACGAGCATTAGGTCGACAATGTCCATGATGACATTAGCGAAAAACCCTTTCAACCTAGCCATTGTCAACCTAATGCTTGTGTTGACCTTCCATCCATGTCAACCATAGGCATGTTGACCGATTCATGTGTCGACCTTAGCCGCGTCGAGCAGTGGATGGCCCAATGCATGTCGACCCAATGACTGACACCCGTTTAAGGTCCTAGGAAGATCATTTCGCTGTGAGTGTGTTGTGTCTGGATTTGCTGCCGATCAGGTTCTGCAATTTAGCAGAGCAGCGATCAGGTCTGAAGAGGTCTAGAAATCAATGATTAGTTTGCCGACCGCCAGCAGGTGGTGCCCCATGGAGGTATTCACTTGCTTCTCCATCCTGCAGGATAATCTGCTGGCATTTCAGCTTGCACCCCCAGGTCGACGGGGGATCATTTAGCAATAAGAAATTAATTCCTTCTTTTCACAAAAACATACATACAGAGATTTGTATCTTAGGCCTGTCATTCGCTGGGTCACTAGCTATCATGCCAAGTGTTGCCAGAATTGATTGCTCTCTGCCCCTCTCCCCGTTTCTGGTCTCCCATGCCCTATCTGTCTCATTCCCCCCCCCCCCCCCCATTTTTCTCCGTTATGTCCTACTTCACCTGTCTCCTTCATCTCTGTTCCCTTCCCTTTGCCTCCTCTAAATTCCCCTATCTGTCTGAAAACCCTGAAAGTGGTCTCTAGCACACGAGTGATGATAATAAATGCAAGAGTATTGCCGATGATAGATCTAGTCACTGGGACAGATGCACCAATCTTTAGAAAGTGATAAAGCAGAGAGCTATAAACATGCAGCCAATCAGCTTCTAACTGCCATGCCATGATTGGCTGCTGCGTTATCACCTTCCGCTTTACCACTTTTTGAAGTTTGCTGCATCTGGCCCTTTTATAGTATATGTAAATGTAAAGTTGTCTGTTCATAGAAAGTCGGTGTTTGATTTACATCTATTTCTTACACACCTAACCCATGTATGTGCTGCTCTGTCCAGTTTTTACTTTTCTATGAGAACAGCCAGAGGAACGGAGATGATGGCAGTGAGGACAGAGGAAAGCTTTGGTTACAGCAGAGTCTGCAATTTCACTGTCTCTCCGCTCAGCTGAAGGTGCTCCTTGGTAACAGGCAATACACCAAGAGGTTCTATGCAGGTAACAATGGCATGCAAGACCAAACATTTCTTCTAGTTCGAGAATTATGACACAGGCTGGGCTTGTATTTAGCTAACCACACCTAAAACGTTCAACTTTGCACATAGTAGGTTGCATTTATAGTCTCTATTTTTAAAAGTATTAACACTGCTGTTTTCCATCCAGTGATTCTGAACTAGTGCGAGTGTGCTACTTGCCAAAGGCATTCACACAAGGGGTCTGCATATGCGCATATTTGCCCATGTCTGCACACAGACCCACACCCTCAGAAAATGGGGTAGAATTCATCCCGACTCCTCAAACTTGAATCAGGCCCCTTGCACAACACCTTTACTGATTTTGATTGGGAGGTTTGTGAGCCGTATGAATATGTTGGGAAATAAGTTTTATATTATATTCATATTTGGTACAAGTGGGGTAAACAAGTTTTTGGTCATTACCTACAATTGTAACTGGTGGGGCACATTTTAACCTTTATGTGATTCGAGCATTGTTACATACTTTACATTTGTATGTTGACTTAGAATTTGCACGGAATGTTTTGACTGCTAAAGTACTTTCAAGACAGCAAATCAGTGTTTGTCATTGCACGAAGCAGTACGTGACACAAAAATGTGACCGCATCATCCATGGGCTCCCTTTTGCTGGCGAATTGCCAGAACGTCACCGCTGGCGATCCACCAGCAGCCCGGCTCTCATCTGACTGAGCGTCTCAGTGTCCGGGTGCCGGGGCGACGGGACCCTGTACGTCTCCGCTTCAGGGAGAAGGACAGGGTTAGGGGGGGGGTGCGGGGAGGCGGTGGGGACCCCGGGTGACCGCCGACAAGCCGGCGGGGACCCGGGGGAAACCATCGGAAGGGGACGCGCGCGCATCTCGTGCGCGCACGTCCCCTCTCGCAAATACAGATGATGGCGGATGGCGTCGCCATCCGCCATCATCTGTATTTGCGAGAGGGGACGAGCCCTGCAAAGAAGAGCCCGGCTCCATCTGTATGTGACATTTACAGCAGCCTATAGCAGTGTTCCTGAGGTGCTATCCATCTCACAGTGTTGGTGCTTCTCCTAGATTTTGCCTTCCTGTTGAGTGACACGCATGTTACAGCCATGTTCCAGTGCTTGGAAGCTGTGGAACAGAATAATCCCAGATTGCTGGCCCAGATAGACACCTCTGTGGTGAGCATTTTGTAAAATACAGATATTTGCACTGCAATTGTTTTTGCCTTTATTACCATTAACAATAATTTTACTTTACATTTTATCAGCTTGCTAATAAAAGGGGGTTAACTGTCTCAGGAAAAAGACTGAGCCTCACAGCGCTGCCTGTTACTCCCATCATTCCATACCCAGGGAATCTGGATCAGACCCTCTACAGCTCCTATAGCAGCCTGCAAGCTCCGGCCAGTATCCAGGGCAATGGTAAGATTTCTCAGGGTGCGGCACTTATCACTGAGACTACTGTGACTCAACTTAACGAATGGAATTTAACAGCAAGGTTTTATAGGCTCTAGAGGTGACTATATAGCTTTGTTGGAAGCTGTTAGACGTAATCACAGTGACCGCTTATATGTGTAAAAGTGTCACTAACGAATTGGAATGGTGAATCGGGATCACCGGCATGAATATGTATGTTATAAACTACTTTTATTACAGTTCTGTTTAATATGTGATATTTCTTACTGTAGATTTCTGCTCCAACTTGACTGACCATCAGAACAACCTTTATAAAGGGTGCTTTTCTCTACCTATGAATGGGTCCATCACTCCTGACCAAGACTCATCTCCCTGCAAGCCCTTTTCTCCTGTAAGTGAAATGAGCATCAGCACTATGACCACTAACAGTGAGGAAACTACCAGCCCAGAGGATGTGCCGAGTGAGGCAGATGATGGGCCAGAGTACCTGGCTATTGGAAACATGAGCCGCAGAGCATCCACCCAGAGCAGTAACAGCTCAAATCTCTTCTCGAGCTCCCAAAAGTCAGACACCTCTGTTCAAGCAGCTCCAGTTATTCCCAGCATCACTCTGCTCTCTGTCCCTCGCCGCTCCAGTTTCTCAGAAGGTCAAATAAGCAATGGACCAAGCCACATCAGGAAGAGCCACATGCGCTCACATTCCGATACCCGTGTTGCCATTGGAAAAAATAAAGGTGAGCGTAATCGTGCATAATAACTATTTTAGGGCATGTAAGTGACCTGTTGCAAAACTTTCATGTTTCTGATTCTTGGTTATCATCTATATACTTTATATGGCACCGCCTAATGTCTGTTGCACCGTACAGAGAAACAATTGCATTGAAATTACCTCTTCAATAACCAGTAGAAAAAAAACTAAGAGTATAGGCTAAAGAATAAAATAAGAAACCTTCGTGAGTCTCGCTCAATGACACCATGGCATGGGGCAGGCAAACAGAAATGATCGTTAACTACGAATGGGAGCGCACTGGAAACATGGGTAAGAGAGAACAAGAAGGAGGGAGGGACCTGCTCCTTAAGGTGCATACACACGGTATGGTAGATTGTGCACAATCTAGCTAGTGTTGGATAGCAAGCTAGACCGTGCACTATTTTGTACCGTGTGTATGCACTATGCGATGTGCACTCCTGCCGCACGTATGAGCATGTAACTCAATTCTGGCTAGAAAGCATATGATCTGTGACGTCCTATATCATATATAATATTATACGGTGTTTAAACAACAAATGGTTTGACCGCCGGGACATTCCTGGTAAATCATACACAGAATCATATGGTACATGAATTGTACTGTGTGTATGCACCTTAATTAAGAATTGACAGACTAAGGGAAAAGCGGTATAACTAGAAGGAAGAAGGTTGACAGATGAGAGCTAATGGGTTTTGAAAAGGGAACATTTGAAGCAGTGCAGTCTGGTAAAGTGCCTGATGTGTCAAGGGAGTTTCATATGTGAGGAGGGCTGCTGGAGAAATCTTGTATTCCAGAGTGACAGGAGGAAATTGGTACACAGAAGGAATGGCAAGAGAGAAGGATGATATGTATTGTTGTGAGGCCAGAGACACAGGAAGGATAGGCACGATTATTATTCTTTTTTAAGGTTTTGGGAGCTTAAACTGTATTCCATAAGGCATTGATTTTCAAATGCAGTCCTTGGGACATACTTGCACCCCTTTTCCTCCAGTCAACACCTAGTTCTCACTGCTGCGCCAACCACTGATATTCCCAGGTTGGTGCCATTCACACTGCACAGTGCAGACCCTTAGATATTACATCATCTCCAAACACCAGAAAGTGCAGATCTCCTCTGAGCATGGGATCAGCAGCCAGCAGGCCTGTCTGGGTGGCACATACACCACTTGCTCTTTTGACTCGCTTGGTGTCTGCCTAGGAGGGTATCTGATGTCACAGCCGTATGAGCAGGGAGAGCTTATAGCCTCCCTGTCTGAAGTGGGGGCGGGGAAAAATCCTGAATGGTGCAAACCATAGAGAGTGGCTGTAATCTCTCTCCTGGTAGCCGCTGTCACAGATGTCTTTCTTTTTTTGACCATGCTGTAATTAGGTCCTGGGTCAGAAGATGCCCCTTTACCTGGGTCACACCTATGTCCAACCCTGCAATCTACATACCAGGCAACAGGACTTGAGATTTTTTTAATGAGCCTTTTCCTCTGAGCAAAAACCCGGGCTGTTGCACGTTCATGTGCAAAAACCTGGATACTGTATTTGAAGGCAGTGGAAAAAGGGTATAACAGTGTTTTTCCTAACTCTCTTTGCTGGAGCACAGATGTAAAGATATGTCCTCCTACATCCTTGCTGCTGTCATGTTAAACAGTTCTTACAGATATGCTATGCTGTGGCACAACTTCTTTGCATCTCTTTGTGCGGCCTTTCCCATAAAAATCCGTCTTATCGCATTGCTGTGCGATTAGAACACACAAACAGCTTTTGGTTTCTGGTTAAGCCTTGTACCATAGCATTTTGTTTGAAGATGCAGCTGTGCTCACACTCAATACATGCATGCTGCATATCATTTTAATCACAGAAGCTGCTTGTGTGTCCTGTTCGCATAGATATGCAACTATGATGCACTTTCCACCAAAAAGATGCCAAACGATAGTGCTGCCTGTAAACTGATGGAAGCACCATCATTGGGATGCAGTTGTGAAGAAGTCAAGGCGAAGCCTAGGCAGCAGACTGATATGATAGGGCACAGAACAGTGTTGGTCACCATAAGATAGAAATAGGTAGGTAAGGGGGCCATCTGAGCTGAGCTGGTAATACACACATTGAGTTTAAGAAAGCTGAACTCTAGGAAAAAGTGGAAGAAAGACAATTGGCGAGAGGTGTGGATTTGCATATTATCAGCGTATAGTATTGAAGAGCCGGAGTAGCTGCTTACAGTAATTCACACATAGAGGAGATGGAGACAGAAAAAGAGACAAAGGGCAGAGACTTGGAGAACACAGATATAAAGAGGTAGAAATAATGACGGAAGGAGCTGTTTAAAAAAATACTATGGATCAGAGTGGGCAGTGTTACAGTGCGTAAGAGAGTGGAGGGGGTCAACCATGTTAAGGATGAGACCGATGAAGGAGGATTAGAATTGAAGTGACTCTAACATCCTAGGTGATTTATTATGAATGTGTATAATAAGTGTTCTCTTTGTCTGATATCTTTCTGAATATTTGTATCTATAATGTATTTTCTTACTGTAATTCTTTGATTGCTAGCACTAGGAGGTGATCGGAATATCACCATAATAATGGAGCATCCTGTGGCAGGTCCAACATCGTTTACATTTAATAGCAGAAGTACTGGTGATATTGGTGCAATACATTGTTAATATTAAGATGCATAATATAATGCCATTGTACGGAAAGCTTTATTTTATTTGCAGCTGTTCAAAATGAAAAGTTCTGAATTATGATTTGAATAATCAAGTTCAGCTTATCTAATTCATGTTCTTAATTAAACTCAAAATAACATTTCTTGGTTTGTAGTCAATCATACTCAGTTGTTCACACTACTTCTGCACAGTCAGATGTCCAGATCCTGAATCCTTCCTGCCCCTACTGGATGTATACATTCTGGCAGACCAGGACCAGCAGCTTATTGTCACTCCCAGCTGCTTATTAAGTGATAACGAACTGGCTGTTTTATGCTGTTATCCAAAACGCAATTTTTTTTGGTATGAAGACCCCAAAATCATTGATATTTTATTGCGGAAAAGCAATGTTAGTAGAAGCCATATCAGACCAGTGCTTCTCTATCTAGACCAATCTCTGTGTTGCATGCTTCGTTTATAAAAATCTTCATTATTATTTTCTTCTCTGTGGGTTCCTGTCTTGTTCTGTCTGTGTTAAAGTGGAATGCATATTTTCTTTGTTAGTCATATTTGTCTTCAATTTAATTTTATTCCCCACATCTATTATGAATATTTTTATTTTTACAGAGTAGTTTCTTTTGCATGTATGTGTAAAATTATTATTGTAGCTTCTATATCGGGCATGGCCAAATTATGGCCCTCCAGCTGTTGTGAAACTACAAGTCCCATCATGCCTTGCTACAGTTATACTATTAGGGAATGCTAAAACTATGGCAAAGCATGCTGGGATGTGTAATTTCACAACAGCTGGCCATGCCTGGTCTAAATGGAGAAAATATCTGTCACGGTGCTTAACGTCATTCTTTTCTCTTTCCATAGAATCCAATTGTGATCTCTTTAGTAATACAACAGTTAATGGAAAAACAAATACTACCGACTCCCTCTACATAGATTACGGTGTGTTGTGTATAGAGATACTGATTCTTTCTTTATAGGCTTTTGTCCTACCTGCCTTACTCTGTCTGCTGTCATGTGTAGCTCTCTTCCTGAACAGCCTGCACTCCTTTGTAGGTCTTTAACCTTACATCTGGTACTTAGCATTGCCAAAATACTTATCCTGAGTACCTATTAAACTATAAATGTGGAAAAAATAGCAAAGCTCAGGAATCCCATTATACAGTATGGCACAAAATGTGTAGGTGTATGAGGACACTTCTGTAACTCTGCCCTTCATCCTGTACTTTATTTTCTTGTACTCTGCAATTTCATTCTGCACTCTACTTTTGTAGCTCTATGCCAGAGGTTTCCAATTCTGGTCCTCAAGTACCCCCAACAGTTCACATTTTCGAGGTCACCTGTAGATTTTTGAAATGTGACAGTTGGTGACTTGGGAAAACCTGAACTGCGAGGCTTGGGCCACACATAGTAACCAAGCCTGCTTGGCCGCAAGGTGGCTGTGTGTGGGCTAATGTACTGTATGTGTTCTTCTTAAAATGTGGTTGTCCTACCTCAGCATGCTGTGTTAGGACCCAGCGACTGCAGCCCCTCTGTGTATGTGTAACGGCCTCATTGGAGCCTTTGTAGAGGCTCCTTCTGGCCGAGTGGGACCCACTTTGGCTGCTTTGTGTGGCCTAAGCCTTAGGGGTACTTGAGGACCGAGGTTGGGAACCACTGCTCTATGCCCTTACAGCATAGGTCTTCAAACTGTGGCCCTCCAGATGTTGTGAAACTACAAATCCCAGCATACCTTGCCACAGTTTTAACACTCCCTCATAGCGAAACTGTGGCAAGGCATGCTGGGATTTGTAGTTTCACAACATCTGGAGGGCCGCAGGTTGAAGACCCATGCCTTACAGCCTACACTGTCTACCCTTCCATCTGGTGCTCTTTCTTTTCCTGTACTCTCATTTCTTGCCTGTACTCTTATTTCTAGCAATCTTACAGGCTTTCATAGTTCTGTTCATCCTTTAGTATTCACTGCTATTTCCTTGAGCAGAAACTCATGAGAGGAGAGAGGGGACTGTGAATGGAATACATCAGTATGCATGCGCACATTGTGATATGAGTAAAGTACATCATGTTCTCATTTCCATTACACATTTTTGCCATCCATTTTGTTACAGAGATTGTATGCAGCCATTTCTTTAAAGAAATCATTGATCATTTGGTGTGTGTGTGTGTGTGTGTGTGTGTGTGTGTATTGCTTCTGTGCATTAACTTCCTGAAGCTCTGTATACCTAGAATGCCTGTGTCCTCTCTCCTTGCTGTCTGATTTTTTGGCCATTTCAGCTTGCTCTCCACTTGGAGTGTCTCTCTACCATGGCAGTCTCCTCTCTTCTATATATGACCGGTGTACTAATAGCTGTAACATTTAAGACCTATGATTAATAGTGAATGCTGGTACATTTTATATTGATTTACACAGATATTGTGTCTTCTTTCTTTTACAGAAGGCGCTCAATACTTGAATGCAACTGATGGAATTTTTCGTAGGCCGTCCGAAGGACAGTCCTTAATCAGCTATCTTTCTGAGCAAGATTTTGGAAGCTGCGCTGACTTAGAGAAGGTACAGAGAAAACCTCATTGCTGGTTATTAGTGTTCTAATGGGTACACTTGTGGGCTCCTTAAGACAATTTTTAGCATTGGTAACTTTTCTTATTCTTCAAATTTAAGCATTTTTTTTGAGTACAAAAGGAATAGGTCACTGAAATAGTTTGGAATAGATGTACTGTGAGGAGTATGACACCTAAAACTAAAGAATCCCACCCCATGCCCTGGTTATTTGCATGAGCATGTATTGTTAGGCACTGTTTTTTTTTTTTTTTTTGGGGGGGGGGGGGGGGGGGGGGGAGTTGTTTTTATCGCGATTTCAGGGCTATTTTAGCCTTTTTCCCGACAATGAAAAAATCGCGTCCATCGCATGCCTTAAGTTAAGGCATGCGATGCGACCGATGCGATGGACACGATTTTACATAGGGAACAATGTTAAATGGGCCAATGGACCCGAAATTTCATTGTATAGCCACCCTTATGGGTATTTGACATGACAAATGGCTCCCCCATTGTTAACGCCACCCCGAAGCGTGGCGAACGGCGGCGGTATGCGTCCTCTGACCTTTTCATACCCCCACTATCCACGTCGGCGTGGAGTTGATTTTACATAGTGTGGCGAGCGCGAAGCGTGGCGAGCGGACGCGTAATACCTGTGAAGTAATGCGCGTCCGCTCGCCACGATTCGGGCTCGCTGCGCTCGCCACACTATATAAAATCAACTCCACGCCGACGTGGATAGTGGAGGTAAGAAAAGGTTGGAGGACGCGTACTGCCGCCCCTCGCGGGCTCGCTGCGCTCGCCATGCTTCGGGTTGGCGTTTATCGTGGGGTCGCGTTAACAATGGGGGGGGGGGGGCATTTGACCCATCAGGGTTGGGAAACAATAAAAATTGGGGTCTGGGGGGCCATTTAACATTGGGGCCAATGTAAAATCGGGTCTCGCGGACCATTTCATGCGATGAGATCAACGCAATTTTTTTTGACCCGATGGATACCATCTTGATCGCAGGCACCGTGCTAGGAAATAATTACCATTTATTATTATTACAATTTTTTTATGTTTCTTTGAGAGAAACTCCGCGATTGTTATTAAGCATCTATGGAAGTTCATGTCTGCTAAATTAAATCATGGCAGGCTTGTTTCCAGAATCTCCAAGCTTCCCTTGTCATCCAATATTGAAGCTCTGATCGCTCTCAGGACTGCGGGGCTGCCACTACCTCTTTAACCTTTTGCAGTCCAAATTTGTTTTTGTCATTCAAACACTCTGGTTTAAATGGAATCCGGACAATGTGTCTACAGCAAAAAGGTCGACACAAGCATTAGGTTGACAGTCAAAAGGTCGACACAGGGTTTTTCACTGTTTTTTGAGCCGACATGTGCCGACAGGCGGTACTTCATGCCCTGCCATCCACTAGGGCGTGGTGAGAGAATAAAATAGTGCGCCCGAAGCATTGCACAGCAAGGAATCCCCCATGTCGACCTTTTGACTGTCGACCTAATGCTTATGTCAACCTTTTTGCATGTTGACCTAATGATTGTCTACCTTTTTGCTGTCATTTTTTAAATTAAAAAATAGTCTACAATGAACGTTGAACGATGTTGATGTTCTTATTTCGAAGTGGCTCACCTTTGGATCTGCTACTAGATGTTGGACTTGAAAGGGTAAACAGAAAGCAATACTTGTAGCTGGTTCCCTCTTCTGTGTTGTAGGTCATGTGGCAATGAATGGGGTTGGGCTTGTGCTGCTCCTGTCCAGTATACTCTGATTGGGGAACCCATGGTGCTGTTTTGGTGATTGGTTGTTGCCCTAGTTATGTCAGGACAAATCGGCGTGTGGTGCATGGGATGCAAGAACACTCTCCTTTCTCAGCCTGTTAACAGCAGCGATGCAGCCCAGGTCTTGTTAGCTTACCTTTGGGGACACTAGAACAGGCTTGTATATGGGGCTTTACCCTGTTCCTCCTCCTCCTTTATACCCTAGAATTAGGATGATATTCTGAATGGGCTGGATAGTTAAAAAGATTGATGTATCAACATAGAGATACTCTAGGGACCTGCCACAGGTCTCTCTTCTGTACTTCTGTCCCCTACACACCATATTTAACCCCTTCCCGACAATTGACGTACATTTATGTCCTGGTCGGGAAGTACTTCCCGACACATGGCGTAAATGTACGTCATGGCATTTAACTGTCACCGCGTCTATAGACGCGGTGACAGTTTCAACATGTCTGCTGTCCCTGACAGCAGACATGTCCGTGCATGCCCAGGGGGGGCTGCGATGCCGCCCCCCCGTCGGCGATCGCTGTGATTGGCTGTTCAGTGTGAACAGCCAATTACAGCGTTTTCTGTGTCACCGGCGAATAACGTTCGCCGGTGACACGCGATCGGAGGTGATTGGTGCTGTAAAGTACAGCACCAATCACCGCGGGGTGTAAGGGTGACACTGGTGTCACCCCACCTCACCCCGCCCGCCCCCAAAGGCCGTGATTGGTCCGTCGGACCGACGGACCAATCACAGCCATGGAGGGGGGTTTAAACTAACGGTGACTGCACTGCAGACGCCATTCCGGTCTGGAATTGCGTGCAGTGCGGTCACCGTGCCAATCTGCCGCGATATACTGACCAGAACCTTGCAAAATACTTACCTGATCCTTGCAAATATCTTGGCTGCTTCATCTGTGCTTGTAGTGTGCTGGATGCTTCCTGGATCCTGTTACTTGTGACTTCCTGTGAACTTGTGCTGCTGCAGTGTAATAGCGTTAGTTAGATAGAGAGAGATAGAGAGAGATAGAGAGAGATAGTGTCAGATAGTGTCAGAGAGTGCTGTATTTTGTGCTGCTGTGATATAGTTAGAGAGAGAGATAGAGAGAGATAGAGAGAGATAGAGAGAGATAGAGAGAGATAGAGAGAGATAGAGAGAGAGAGAGGCCTAGTGACAGAGAGTGCTATATTTTGTGCTGCTGCAGTGTGATAGTTATAGATAGATAGAGAGAGATAGAGAGAGAGAGATAGAGATAGTGACAGATTGTGCTATATATTTTTTATATAACTGACTGCTGCCCCCCCTTTTGTGCTGATCAGTATAAATTAACTGATCAGCAACTTTTTGGGGGCGCAGGGTATTTTTATATATATATATACCTGTCACTGCTGCTGCTGCAGTGTCATAGAGTGTTAGATAGTGAGAGATAGAGAGATAGAGAGAGATAGCGACAGAGAGTGATAGAGAGTGCTAAATTTTGTGTCTGCTGCCCCCGCCTTTTGTGCTGATCACTATATCTGAGGTGATCAGCAACTTTTTAGGGGTGCAGAGGTTTTTTTTTTTTTTTTATATATACCTGCCAGTTGCACTGTCAGTTGCACCTGCTGCCCCTCACTGGTAATCAGTGTCGCATCACTGATCACCTTTTTTTTTTTTTGTGTGTGCTGTGGGGTCTTTTTTTAATTTTTTTTTTTACACACACTGTGATTTTGTGGGTGTCCTGTGGCCGCTGTGCGCGGATCAGTGACGTACATCACTGATCATCTTTTTCGGCACAGGGTTGATCTATTTTTTTTTTTTTTTTTTGATCAAATTCCTGTTGCCTTTCAGCGCTGTTCAGTGACGGACGTTACTGACCAACATCTGTGCTCAATTTTTGACGCAGGACCTTTTTTTTTTTTTTTTTAACCCCTTCAATTTTTTTTTTTAACCCCTTCAATTTTTTTTTTTTTTTAACCCCTCTATTTTTTTTTTTTGTATAAAGTATTTTTTTTTTCTGCACACTACATACACACTACATACCCCCCGGGTTGAAATAAAGTTTGTACCCCCCCCTACACTATACACGTGTTGAAACATTTCACTACCAGTAACACAAAAATAAAAATGGCATCCCAAATGTCATCCCAGTCATCCAGAAGAATGTATTCAGCGGAGGAGGCATATGCCCTGCTTGCTTCTGACTCTGACACAGCCAGTGATGCAAGCGGGGAATTTGAAGGATTCGCCTTAAGCTCCTCTTCCTCCTCTGGTGATGAGGGACCCCCTCAAAGACGCCCCCGTAGAGCAGCTGAGACCCCCCCCCCAATAATTGATCTCGTATGGACCCCACCACCAGACAATTTTGAGCCCCAGGTTCCTGAGTTTTTGGCCATGCCAGGAATCCAATTTGATTCCACAGGTCTCAGAGAAATTGACTTTTTCAAATTATTTTTCTCTGATGATTTTATAAATTTAATGGTGGACCAAACTAATTTATATGCCCAGCAGTTTATTGCTCAAAACCCCACGTCATCATTTGCTAGGTGGACTTCTGTAGATGCAGTAGAGATGATGACGTTTTGGGGTCTGGTGTTTCATATGGGCATAGTAAAAAAGCCAGAAATTAGGCAATATTGGAGTACAGATGTTCTGTACAGCACCCCATTTTACCGTATGGCCATGCCCCGGGCTCGATTTGAGACGATCCTTAAATTTTTGCATTACAACGATAATGCACAGTGCCCACCCAGAGATGATCCCACCTTTGACCGGCTATTCAAAGTCAGGCCGGTCATTGATCATTTCAGTGCCAAATTTGAAGACATGTACATCCCAGATAAATTCATTTGCATAGACGAGTCCCTTATACATTTTAAAGGAAGGGTTAAATTCCGCCAGTACCTTCCCAGTAAGAGGGCAAGGTATGGCATAAAAATGTATAAGTTGTGTGAAAGCACCTCAGGGTACACCCACAGGTTTAGGGTATATGAAGGGAAGGATTCAAGAATTGAACCGCCAGAATGCCCCCCCTCCCTCGTAGGTGTTAGTGGAAAAATTGTCTGGGATTTAGTGCACCCCTTCCTGGATAAAGGTTATCACCTCTATGTGGATAACTTTTACACCAGCATCCCCCTGTTTAAGGCCCTTGGTTCAAGAGGTACAGCAGCTTGCGGTACTGTGCGCAAGAACCAAAGAGGCCTCCCAAAAACACACATTGCCCAAGTAATGAGAAGGGGTGAAAGCAGGGGAATATGCACCGAAAATATGTTGTTGGTCAAATATAAGGACAAGAGGGATGTCCTTATACTGACAACAATTCACGGAGACAGTACCACCTCCGTCCCTGTACGAGGTACCAGTACCCACACCTCAAAACCTAATTGTATCCTGGATTACAATAGGTACATGGGCGGAGTGGATCTTTCAGATCAGGTACTGAAGCCGTACAGTGCCCTGCGGAAAACAAAAATCTGGTACAAGAAGCTGGCCGTGTATATCATCCAGATGGCACTGTATAACGCTTACGTGCTATTCCGTTCTACCGGCCAGAGGGGGACATTTATGCACTTTCAAGAGGAAGTCATAAAGGGCCTAATATTTGGGAACCAGCAGGCTGAGGGCCCCAGTACTTCTAGTACTGGCCCCCGTATTGTACCAGGGCAGCATTTTCCTGATGAAATCCCCTCCACTAGAAAAAAAAGGGCAGGACACAAAAAAGGTGCAAAGTTTGCTATAAAAAGGGAATAAGAAAGCAAACTATTTTCCAGTGTGACACTTGCCCCGACAAACCCGGCCTATGTATAAAGGAGTGTTTTAAAATATACCACACATCTATGGATTATTAGGTTCATCATTTCACCGTGCTTCGGGGGTCTTGCTAATGCCACATAGCACCCACCAACATTCCACCAGAATCTGAGCCGCAAAATCCAAAAATCACTCCTTCCCTTCTGAGTCCTGCCATGCACCCAACTGGTATTTTTTGGTCACATGTGAGGCATTGCCGTACTCGGGAGAAATTGGGGCACAGATTTTGGGGTGCTTTTTCTCCTTCATACCTTCTGAAAATGAAAAATTTTGAGCCAGAACTGCATTTTTGTGTAAAAAAATGTAATTTTTCATTTTCACTGCCCACTTGTATCAAAATTGGTGAAACCCCTGGGGGTTTGAAATGTACACTATACCCCTAGATGAATTCCCTGAGGGGTGTAGTTTGCAAAATGGGGTCACTTGTGGGGGGGTTCCACTGTATTGGTGCTTTGGGGGTCTTGCTAATGCGACATAGCACCCACCATCATTCCACCAGAATTTGTGCTGCAAAATCCAAATATCACTCCTTCCCTTCTGAGTCCTGCAACTTTTTGGTCACACATGAGGCATTGCCGTACTCGGGAGAAATTGGGGCACAGATTTTGGGGTGCTTTTTCTCCTTCATACCTTCTGAAAATGAAAAATTTTGAGCCAGAACTGCATTTTTGTGTAAAAAAATGTAATTTTTCATTTTCACTGCCCACTTGTATCAAAATTGGTGAAACCCCTGGGGGTTTGAAATGTACACTATACCCCTAGATGAATTCCCTGAGGGGTGTAGTTTGCAAAATGGGGTCACTTGTGGGGTGTTTCCACTGTATTGGTGCAACATAGCACCCACCATTCATTCCACCAGAATCTGTGCTGCAAAATCCAAAAATCACTCCTTCCCTTCTGAGTCCTGCCATGCACCCAACTGGTATTTTTTGGTCACATGTGAGGCATTGCCGTACTCGGGAGAAATTGGGGCACAGATTTTGGGGTGCTTTTTCTCCTTCATACCTTCTGAAAATGAAAAATTTTGAGCCAGAACTGCATTTTTGTGTAAAAAATGTAATTTTTCATTTTCACTGCCCACTTGTATTAAAATTGGTGAAACCCCTGGGGGTTTGAAATGTACACTATACCCCTAGATGAATTCCCTGAGGGGTGTAGTTTGCAAAATGGGGTCACTTGTGGGGGGGTTCCACTGTATTGGTGCTTGGGGGGTCTTGCTAATGCGACATAGCACCCACCAAAATTCCACCAGAATCTGAGCTGCAAAATCCAAAAATCACTCCTTCCCTTCTGAGTCCTGCCATGCACCCAACTGGTATTTTTTGGTCACATGTGAGGCATTGCCGTACTCGGGAGAAATTGGGGCACAGATTTTGGGGTGCTTTTTCTCCTTCATACCTTCTGAAAATAAAAATTTTTTGAGCCAGAACTGCATTTTTGTGTAAAAAATGTAAGTTTTCATTTTCACTGCCCACTTGTATCAAAATTGGTGAAACCCCTGGGGGTTTGAAATGTACACTATACCCCTAGATGAATTCCCTGAGGGGTGTAGTTTGCAAAATGGGGTCACTTGTGGGGGGGTTCCACTGTATTGGTGCTTGGGGGGTCTTGCTAATGCGACATAGCACCCACCAAAATTCCACCAGAATCTGAGCTGCAAAATCCAAAAATCACTCCTTCCCTTCTGAGTCCTGCCATGCACCCAACTGGTATTTTTTGGTCACATGTGAGGCATTGCCGTACTCGGGAGAAATTGGGGCACAGATTTTGGGGTGCTTTTTCTCCTTCATACCTTCTGAAAATGAAAAATTTTGAGCCAGAACTGCATTTTTGTGTAAAAAATGTAATTTTTCATTTTCACTGCCCACTTGTATCAAAATTGGTGAAACCCCTGGGGGTTTGAAATGTACACTATACCCCTAGATGAATTCCCTGAGGGGTGTAGTTTGCAAAATGGGGTCACTTGTGGGGGGGTTCCACTGTATTGGTGCTTGGGGGGTCTTGCTAATGCGACATAGCACCCACCAAAATTCCACCAGAATCTGAGCCGCAAAATCCAAAAATCACTCCTTCCGTTCTGAGTCCTGCCATGCACCCAACTGGTATTTTTTGGTCACATGTGAGGCATTGCCGTACTCGGGAGAAATTGGGGCACAGATTTTGGGGTGCTTTTTCTCCTTCATACCTTCTGAAAATGAAAAATTTTGAGCCAGAACTGCATTTTTGTGTAAAAAATGTAATTTTTCATTTTCACTGCCCACTTGTATCAAAATTGGTGAAACCCCTGGGGGTTTGAAATGTACACTATACCCCTAGATGAATTCCCTGAGGGGTGTAGTTTGCAAATTGGGGTCACTTGTGGGGGGGTTCCACTGTATTGGTGCTTGGGGGGTCTTGCTAATGCGACATAGCACCCACCAAAATTCCACCAGAATCTGAGCCGCAAAATCTAAAAATCACTCCTTCCGTTCTGAGTCCTGCCATGCACCCAACTGGTATTTTTTGGTCACATGTGAGGCATTGCCGTACTCGGGAGAAATTGGGGCACATATTTTGGGGTGCTTTTTCTCCTTCATACCTTCTGAAAATGAAAAATTTTGAGCCAGAACTGCATTTTTGTGTAAAAAAATGTAATTTTTCATTTTCACTGCCCACTTGTATCAAAATTGGTGAAACCCCTGGGGGTTTGAAATGTACACTATACCCCTAGATGAATTCCCTGAGGGGTGTACTTTGCAAAATGGGGTGACTTGTGGGGGGGTTCCACTGTATTGGTGCAACATAGCACCCACCATTCATTCCACCAGAATCTGTGCTGCAAAATCCAAAAATCACTCCTTCCCTTCTGAGTCCTGCCATGCACCCAACTGGTATTTTTTGGTCACATGTGAGGCATTGCCGTACTCGGGAGAAATTGGGGCACAGATTTTGGGGTGCTTTGTCTCCTTCATACCTTCTGAAAATGACAAATTTGGAGCCAGAACTGCATTTTTGTGTAAAAAAATGTAATTTTTCATTTTCACTGCCCACTTGTATCAAAATTGGTGAAACCCCTGGGGGTTTGAAATGTACACTATACCCCTAGATGAATTCCCTGAGGGGTGTAGTTTGCAAAATGGGGTCACTTGTGGGGGGGTTCCTAACTTTTAGCATCTTATGGTGCCTAGAAACCTACATGGTGCCTAAAAAATAATCTCATAAAAAGGAGGCTCCAAAATCAAGTAGGTGCTCCTTCTATTATGAAGCCTGTGGTTTGGTCACCGTGCACACTAGGGCCACATATAGGATATTTATGAAAACAAAAGAATTGGGGGAATCAATTTTCAGTCACATTTCTCTAGTAAAATGTACTGTGTTCCTTAGAAAAATGTATTAAAATTGCAAATCTGCAAAAAAAAAGAAATTTTGAAATTTCACCTACACTTTGTTTTAATTCCTGTGAAACACCTAAAGGGTTAACAAACTTCCAAAATGCTGTTTTGAATACTGTGAGGGGTGCAGTTTTTGAAATGGCATCATTTATGGGGGTGTCTCACATACAAGTCCCTCAAAGTCACATCAGAACTGAACTGGTCCCTAAAAAAATCAGTGTTTGAAATTTTCTTGAAAATTTGAGAATTTGCTATTCATATTGTAAGCCTCCTAGTGTCCCAAAAAATTAAAAGGAAGTTGAAATAATGATGTCAACATAAAGTAGACATATGGTCTTTGTTAGTTATTAACTATTTTGAGTGGTATGATTATTTGTCTCACAAGCAGAAAATTTAACATTTTGCAAATTGCTAAATTTTCCATTTTTTTACGACATTTTGGTATTTTTCACAAAAAAACACAGACTGCATCGACCCAAATTTACCACTAACTTGAAGTACAATGTGTCACGAAAAAACAATCTCAAAATCACTGGGATAAGTAAAAGCAAAAAAAAGTTATCCCCACTTAAGTGAGACATGTCAGATTTGAAAAAAAGGGCTCTGTCAGGAACGCAAAAACTGGCTCTGTCAGGAAGGGGTTAATAAGGTGGGCAAACCATCTAATTGCTCCTCTTTGACTGAATAAATCGTTGCCTGCACAAATGTAAAAGTTTCCTATGGCACTTCCAGACAAGAGTTCTCATTTGATCTTATTTGCGGTCTGCAAATTTGCAAAGGGCCCAATTAGGCTGAGTTGCCGTTTTTATGTACGGCAAGCTCAGCCAAATTTGGCCTTATGAATGAGTAGACCAATGATAGGACTTGGCCGCATATGGCCATAGGTTTCAATCAGATCGTCTAATTTACAATCATTCGTATGGCTAAATTTGTCTGTGAATTCAGATCAAAATACAAATGGAGAATAGACCACATATTCCATCCATATTTGCTGAAGCACACACAGATCAGTGAGATCCGTGCACACTTCTATGTGTAAAAGCTAGAAAAGATCTACAAATAATTAGAGAAAAGTGTGTGGTCCCTCCCCACGAGCATAACCAGCCCGGGCTCTTTGACTGGTCCTGGTTGTAAAAATATGGAAGATAAAGAGTAGTTGTCCCCCGTATTTTTAGACTCGGCACTTGGCTCCAACAGCCAGTGTTGTAATGTCACAGCCGGGGTACACTTTTTTTTTTTTTTTTATACAAGCTCCCCCGGCCAAAGCATTAACTCCCTGGGGGAGTGGAAAGCTCTCAATAAAGGTGGGTGCTGGGTCGATAGTGTATAAATTGTACACAAAATAAACTAATGGGTTCTGCTGCGGAACCCAAGGCACCCCAGGGTGTCATGACACACAGTAGTTCAAATCAATATAGTGAAATGGGGAAGGTTGTTGTGCTGCTGCGAACTGTTGGTTTGTGTAAATACTTCATTTATTACACTTGCTCTGTGGTTTTTGAGCCGCCAGGTAGTTTTTCATGCCCTACCATCCACTACGGAGTGGTGGTAGAATAAAATTGTGTGCAGAGCATAGCAAGGCTCTGTGCCCAAAGCATGTCAAGCTCATCAGGGACAAAAAAACGTGAAAACCTCACGTTGACCTTTTTACTGTCAACCTTCCCATTGTCGACCTATGCATTAGGTCGACCATCGAAGGTCGACCTAATGCATACCTATGAGCGGTGTAAGTTCAGGTGCCATTGCTGGTCATTACATGGTACAGCAACATGCATCCTTGATGGGTAAAAGGATTTCCTCCTTAGTATCTTCGTTTTCCAAATGACTGAATTACTGTAACCTAGTTGCTGTACTCCCTGTAGGAGAATGCTCACTTCAGCATTTCAGAATCTTTGATAGCGGCTATTGAGCTCATGAAATGTAACATGATGAGCCGTCAGCTTCAGGAAGAGGAAGAGGACAGCGACCGCGAGATCCGGGAGCTGAAACAGAAGATCCGTCTCCGCCGGCAACAGATCCGAACCAGGAAGACCTCAAGCAATGACGAACAACCCAGCAGTAAGCAACAAGTTCAGTAGAGAAGCAAAGTACAATCCGTAATAGCCCACAGATAAACCTCAATCCAATGCAGGCTACTGTTCCATATATACATTTTAGGACACATGAATAAATAAAAAACATTTTTATTATATTGTATCAATAGTAGGGAAATTAATGTTATCACTTTTAAGAAAACCAATTATTGGGTATTTAGTGTACAAAAAAAATTGCAGAATCCAATTGGACTTCCTTTTAAGATGCCATCTATATAAATCGAGTGGATGTTTTTTTTACGTGCTTGATCTGCATGAATCAGGTGGTATAGAGTAGCTTTATTAGTGTCGTATATCCCAGCACTATACTGATGGAATTAGATATTGAATTCGATATACATTCATGGTACATTGTACACATTCGATTTACTAGATCAAATTCGATATTTCCTTGGCTGCACAGTACATTTTTCTGTTCGATTTTGTGAAAACAGGAGCGCGCATCGAATCGAATGCAGATCGAAAGTGACACAAAAACCATTTGATTTTGTTTAGGATTCGATTTTGCTTTTTGACTCAATAAAATGTAATTTCCACTAGACTTCCATCTTAAGGTTAATTACACATACTGAGTACATGCACAGGTGTAGCCCATTGTAATATTGAAGCTTTATATCCCAGAGCCTGGACTCCTCTACTGCCATACATAGTAACATAGTACCTATCCCTAGAGCGCAAAATCCAGCCATTCTTTGTAGTATTAAGATTTTTAGTAAGGCATTTAATATGTATTCAAGAAACTGAAAGCTTCGATTTGACTCAAAATAATGGAATGGATAAAGGTGTACCTCCAAGCCAGTGATGTCCGATAAAAACCACGGTTTTCGAAATATTTCGATTTTTGGAATATACGCATAGGGGAGACTCGACCTGTACTTAGAACCAATCCGAGTTTCCTTCCAAAAGTGGTTTAGGAGTTCAATTTAAATCAAGACGTGGTGTTAACCTGCTTTCTTAACAGATCCAAAATATGAAAATGATGAGAAATTGCATGTGCTAGGACAGTTCTTAGGGCAAGTTAAAGAAAATGAAGCCGCTTATAATCAAACTATTAAAGGTTTATATTTTATGCATTCGTTTTAATTTGTCCAATATGTTTGATTGCTGAAAGTAGATGAGGAAGTATAAAAATTATTGCAGTTACTGTGTGTTTCAGTTGTAAATCCCGCCCTAACTTTGTCTCCCCTCTGCCCACCATCACCACCACAAAAACAAGACCACACACACACAAAAATATATAGAAGAGCCAGCTACAGTAGATTGACAATACTTTTATTGTAGGGGTTTTGTCTTGTGCCTGATGATATTAATTTTAACTGAGACCTAGATCAGAAAAACATTGGAGGCTAATATATTGATAATATAACTAAAGTGTGTGAGAGCTTTATCTTTGCCAAATCTGTGTTCTGGCTTTCTATTACAGGCTTGTGTAACGTGGACTCTAGCTCAGGAGTCATTTCCCATGACTCAACTCGCCTGTCAGACTCCGGCTCTGTAGATAAGGTAGATGATTTTCCAGGTATGTTATTTTTATTATTATTTTTATTTAATAATGAGATTGCAAACCTGAGCTAAAAAATAGTATTCTCAGTGTCACAATGTGGATTATGCACTTGTAACCTGTATCTGGCTGAGTGCTGCACATATGAAATCAGGGCATGTTCTAAACTCCTGAGAAAACTCCTTGAAGGCTGCTGCTAGGTACAGGTGCACATTTTATGGGGATAAGTGTCTGTTCTGATTCTACCATTATTACTAGACACAGAAGAAGCTGCATTTAGGGCCTTATTCTAGTTCACTCTTTGTGACAAAATCCTTCTTAGATGGACAAAACAATGTGCACTGCAGGGGGGCAGATGTAAAATGTGCAGAGAGAATTAGATTTTGATGAGTTATTTTGTTTCTGTGCAGGGTAAATACTGACTGCTTTATTTTTACACTGCAATATAGATTCACTTTGAAGTAGAACCCCACCCAAATCTAATTATTTCTGCACAAGTAACATTGCCTGGAGCAATCCCAAGCTTTTTAATGTTTTATTCTTACATTTTTTTACATTGAGCGTAGGGGCACACACAGGCAGAGAGGACAGGAGAGGAGCCGTGTGCAGGGGTTTCATGTTAATCAGGAAATTGTGGTACCAGCCTTTTGGTCCTCGACATTGTCCACCAAAGAGAAGTCTTTGGATGTTGTACGGGCTCTTAAGATTTATATACATCATACTGAATCTATCAGATGGTCCGATTCCTTGTTTATGCTGTATGGGTTTCACAAAAGGGGATGGCCTGCTCACAAACAGACTTTGGCTTACTGGATTAGAATGGTCATTGCTCATTCATATGAGAAGGCTGATCTACCATTAACTACATTGATCTCAGCACACTCCAGGTCTGTTGGTCCTTTGTGGGCTGCACGTTGGGTACTCTTTACCTAGCACGGCGCCCATCGCGGTCATCGCAGGCATTGAATGCACTATAAAATCGGGTGCGACGCGACCGACGCGATGCCCGCGATTTCCCATAGGGACCAATGTTAAATTTCTCAATTGACACGATTTTTCCATAGGAAACAATGTTAAATGGCCCACAGAGGCCAAATAGCCACCCTGAAGTGTGAAATGGCCCCCCCCAATTGTTAACGCCACCCCACGATCAACGTCAACCCGAAGCGTGGCGAGCGGCGGCGGTACGCGTCCTACGACTTTTTCATACCCCCACTATCCACGTCGGCGCGGAGTTGAGAATAGAATAGTGTGGCGAGCGAAGCGAGCCACCGTGCCCGAAGCGTGGCGAGCGCACGAGGATACCTGTGAAGCCCGCGAAGGGACGCGTTTACCTGTGAAGGTATCCGCGTCCCCTCGCGGGGCTCGCTGCGCTCGCCACGCTTTGGGCTCGGTGGCTCGCTGCGCTCGCCACACTATTCTATTCTCAACTCCACGCCGACGTGGATAGTTGGGGTATGAAAAGGTCGTAGGACGCGTACCGCCGCCCCTCGCGGGCTCACTGCGCTCGCCACGCTTCGGGTTGACGTTGATCGTGGGGTGGCGTTAACAATTGGGGGGGCCATTTCACACTTCAGGGTGGCTATTTGGCCTCTGTGGGCCATTTAACATTGTTTCCTATGGAAAAATCGTGTCAATTGAGGCATTGAACAGTAAAATCGGGTCAATTGAGAAATTTAACATTGTTCCCTATGGGAAATCGCGGGCACCCGATTTTTAGTGCATTCAATGGCCGCGATGCCCGCGATTTTTTACCTGCGATGCCCACGATCAAAATCGTGGGCGCCGTGCTAGGTAAAGAGTACCGCACGTTGTTGTGTTTCTGCTGAACAGCTGTGCAAGGCGGCAACGTGGACCTCGGTTCATACGTTTCTGAGGTTCTATGCCTTTGACACTTTCGCTTCCCAAGATGCTGCGTTCACTTGCCAGGTTATTTTGGCCCCTGCAAGCGTCTCCCAGCCCTTACATTTACGGCTTTGGGACATACCCTGTGGGACCCAGGAACCCTGAAGAAGGAAAAGGGAATTAAGGTATAAAGGTACTTATTTATTAGCAGGGTGCCCAATTAACACTGCTCTCTGGCCTTGGGCGGTGCGATGAGATCGCATCGGATCGCACCGCACATAAAATCGCATGTACATAAAATCCCATGCGATTTTATAGGGTGCGATGCCATTTAATTTACTGTACAGTTATATGACATACAATGGGATTTAGGCACCCCCCCACTATCCACGCCACCTTGAAGTGTGGCGAGCGGCAGCGGGAATGCATCCTCCCGACCTTTTCATACCCCGACTATCCACGTCAGCGTGCAGTTGATCTTATATAGTGTGGCGAACTACCGAGCCCGAAGTGTGGCGTGCGCAGCGTGCCCCGCGAGGGGACGCGGAATACATGTAATGTAATCCTCGGTGGCTCGCTGCGCTCGCCACACTATATAAAATCAAATCCACGCCGACGTGGATAGTGGGGTATGAAAATGCCGGGAGGATGCGTTCCGCCGCCGCTCGCCACTCATCGGGGAGGCTTGGATAGTGGGGGGCTGCCTGAAACCCATTGTATGTCATATAAGTGTACATTAAATTAAATGGCATCGCACCCTATAAAATCGCATGCGATTTTATGTGCGATGCGATCTCATCGCACCGCCTAAGACCAGAGAGCAGTGAATAAATTACATAGGAAAATTGCATTGCATCGCATGCAAAAATCCCATGTGATGCGATTTTCTTACGCAGAATAGCCCGCTATTTGCTTAGTGGGCGCCCTGGAAATACATAAGTACTATTATAACCTACATTCGGTTAACTCCCTTTCTTTGAGGTTCCTAGGCCCACAGGACATCCTCCCTGACACAGTGGGACGTATGCGACCTTGGTCATCCGTCCCTTTTTCTTTTTTGTATGAGTGATTGTGTACCGTGCCTATAATCTGTCTTCTGTCCATCTCTGCTTCCTGTTGGGACTTGTTTACTCAACTGAGTGACCTAGCATGGAGGCTGGGTTATAGGGGAGAGGAGCTAGGCATTATGGGAAGCCTAAAGCTTTAGAGAATTGGTGTCCGGTCCTCTGGATCCACCTACAACACAGAGGGCCCAGGAACCTTGAAGAAAGGGAGCATTTGATATACTTGCTGCTTAAATGTGTGTAGAGAATATTTCATCTTGCATTGGTTGGAGAACATTACAAGGGGTTGCTTATCCTAGAGGATGCCATACTTTTTATTTTATTTTTTTAGAGTGATTCTTCATCATTACCTGTGTTGCACACAATTAGGCAACCTTTTTTTTTTTTTTTTTGTATATAACCTATGAGACCCTCATGCCTCATGTCACTCATTCATATTATGTATAGACAACAGGGGCCTCTTTAACACCAACCCCTTTTTGCTTTTTTGTTTTGGTAATGAGTGAGGGTAATCGGTGGCAGGGGGCATGTATTCGGCCGTGCAGCGTCTGAGAATCAGGCCCATTTTGTCTGCATAGCCTCACAAGAACAGATTAGTAATTGTATTTATAAAGGATTTAATTTAATGATTTAATATCTATTAACTATTCTGTTTGTTTGTTTTCTTTTATGTAGACATCGATGTAAGGAAGAGCACAGGCAGCCAGTTGGTTCAAAGCTCTGACTCCATGTGAGTGACCTAACACGTAATGTGATAAATTGACACTTTTATACTGTAAAGCTACAAATAAGAGCAATCTAATACGTGTTTGCCAATGGTTCTCAATCTTTCTTGATTCACGGAACCTTCACAGTATCATCATTTCAAGGCACCCTTGTGCTAAAAGTTTCTTATTGAGAAATGTAGCCATAAATATTCAATTAAGTAAATTGTGCTAACCTGTTATCCTTAGGGTAAGGTATCCTTAGGTCCATGTATGTTACCAACCAAATACAACTTTGCAGAGGTGACATAATCTATAGTGGCAAAAACTCTAGATTCTATATAGTCCAAATCGAATCGAAGGTGACCCTGAATTGCATAGTGTTAGCAGCATTCGATGCAGATTGGATCCCGGTGCATGGCCCCACGGCAGCGGGATCAAATGCAGAAATAGACTTTGCAGCAAGTCTATTTCTGCTTTGATCAAAAGCCGTGTCATGCAGCATCCCCCCACTGCACTTTCCCTCCTGGCCGATGCCGCAACTTTGCCGGGTCCCGGTGGCCATCAATACCGAATCGATATTGGTGGCCTCCAAAATGGCCCATGTGTACACCCTACAAGAATGACACGCAAACACATTTTACTTATTTTATTACTGTTTTTTTTCTTTTCTGAATTTCTCAGTGAGAAACATTTCGCCTAGTAGTGCCTTTAAAAGTTTTGGATGCTCTAAGGCAGGCATGCCCATCTATGGCCCTCCAGCTGTTGTGAAACTACAAGTCCCATCATGCCCTGCCACAATTTTGCTATGTGGGAATGCTAAAATTATGGCAAGGCATGCTGGAATGTGAAGTTTCCCAACAGCTGGAGGGCCGCAGTTTGGGCATGCCTGCTGCTCTAGGGCACCGTGATTCCAAAAAGCTTGGAAAACTTTGATCTAGAAATTGAAAGAGCTTAAGAGGGCAGGATCACCAAAGCAACCACCACCACATCCCCCCCCCCCCCCCCCCCCTCCTTTCCCGCACAGAATATGTGTCATGGGTATATTCTTTGTATTATTAAAAAAAAAAATGATAGTGGAAGCACTGCCTCCCCTGACTGCCCGTCCCTAATACCAAATCATGTTTCCAGGGAATCATTTCTGTGATGGGTTTCTTTGGAGTAGTGGTAAGTGTCATTCCTAAAAAGTAAGCTACTTCTGACATTTCTTCTGTCATATGAACACAGAGTAAAGTTGTTAGCAAAGAATAGTCAGAGAAACCCTGCTGCAAATCACCCAGCCAGAGCCAAATGAAATAACCAGCTCTCCCTCTTGTGCATCAGCAGAAGGAGGAACCAGCCAGCCAGAATGCGAGTAGGACAGTGTGCAGTGCAGGCAGACACACAGGAATATCAGGATTCTTGAGTTGCCGATGGAGCGTTCAGACCAGAGGGGAGAGAGGAGAGGGTAGAGGGCTATAAGTGTCCCTGGGATTCCAGCTTCCCCCACTCCCTTACAAAGCGAGCTAGATTAATGTGTCTGGGACCTGTGTAACCTGTATCTGATGAAAGATACACATAGAGGGGTAAAATTACTAAAAATGAAAATAAATGATGCTGTCTATAGTAACCAATCAGATTCTGTCTATAATTTTATAGAATGCAATAGAGAATTGATAGACAGTATATGATTGATTGCTATGCTATTTCATTTGTAAAAGCTTTAGTAAATTTACCCCCAATGAGTCCTCCTAAGTTCTGTCGCAGTGTGTAAGTAGTAGAGAGGCTGCTGACATTTTGCATAAAATAAGATAGATAATCTGTGTTATCGTGTGTGTGTGTGTGTGTGTGTGTGTGTGTCTAGTGTCTGTTTGTCTCCATCTGTTGGCAGCAAGTGAAACTACATCCAGCTTTGGAAGCATTTGCTTTGAGCGGTCTTACTCTGCCATCTGTTGGCAGCAAGTGAAACTACATCTACTAGCTTTCGAAGCATTTGCTCAATAGTTGTCACTCAATTATGTGGCACTATAAATAGTATCCAGGTATTCTTAAACCATTACTTTAAATTGAATATACACCATTGGTTTAAATTTAGTATACACCATTTCATATACCCCCCACCTGGAGCACACTGCTGCACTTGTACTGCACAGTTCCATAGTGGAGATGAGCAGGATGACAAGTGGTGGCGGTGCTGGCAAGATGTGGAATTGCAGAAGAGTGGCGGTGGGCCCCCTGTATTATGTGTCCTGGGACCCACCAAGGCTTAATCTGGCCCTGCATGTATGCCTTAGGGGATTTCACAAAACTCTCTTAATGTAGGATCCATGAGTGAAGCCCCAAAATACAATGCATAGTCCTTATTGGCATTTGATTGGTATTACTTCTGTGGTAATTTCTACCAATTATCAAAAAATGTCCAAAGGTTTTATAGCAGTTTTGCAAAACTTGTATGATGATCCTATTTATGGTAATATATATGTAATGCTCTTCTTTTTTTATTATTTTTTTACCTCAAGATCATACTCTCTCCTTCACTCCAACTCAGCTGAAGCCGTAGCCATGGGTCTTCTAAAACAGTTTGAGGGAATGCAATTGCCAGCTGCTTCTGAGCTGGACTGGCTGGTTCCAGAACATGATGCTCCTCAGAAGGTAGGGGCTGTGACTTGGATTAATGGTCATCTTATATTTTTATCGACCACTTGTTGTCCTCAACAAAAATGTGTAATAGTCCTATATAAATCATAGAAGACATGATATATAAACAATCAGCAGTGGCTCGCTGGACTTTTAAAGAGGATCAAACCGCATTCATCATTTTTCAACATTTCTTCCTTTTATCAGCTTATTTTCAAGAAACAGCAAGCATCATGTTTAATGTTCTGCTAAAGTCTGGAGTGCCGCTGCTGACTAGTTTCTGTGTTTGCGGCTGGCCACTGCCTAAAGAGAGCATCCGGTGTTGAGTCGCTCCCCCACAACTGTAAACTTATTCCAGCATTCATTTATTGGTTCCAGACAATCCGACATCCCTTTAAAAAGCATAAAAAGAGAAAACGACTTGCTAGGAAACTAAGATTGGTATGTGAGTGTGTGGCAAGTGCACGGATGCATGGCTTTCCACTAACTGACTAGAGAGTGGGCATCTCGTTCTTAATCTTTTACTCAGTATTTACTACAGGCTCTATGCATAGTAAAATAATTGAATTTCTTTTAAGTCTTGCAATCACCAGCATAACTTCATAATGCAAAACAGCTACTTTGGTGATCTGGTGAGCCATAGAGGTGTGTCTCCATACTGCGTGTTCTGCACTCTGGTCCACATCTTCATTATCATCATCGTCACCATGTTCTTCTCTGCTCCAGCTCCTGCCAATTCCAGATTCCATGCCAATTTCACCAGATGATGGAGAACATGCGGACATATACAAGTTGCGCATTCGTGTTCGTGGAAACTTAGAATGGGCACCGCCAAGACCACAGATCATCTTCAACATCCACACAGCTCCCACGTATGTCCTCAAACGACAACTCTTGTCTGGGTTTTAGGTAGAGGGAGCTTGTGTTACTTAGATTTTTGTTTCCATTTCCACAGAAAAAAGGTGGCAGTCACAAAGCAGAATTACAGATGTGCTGGCTGTGGAATTAGAATTGAGCCTGGTAAGATCTGGACTATTGCGTTCAGTTGAAATACAGTGTTTTTGAGTTGTTGTTTTTTACAATGTCTATAGGCCATTGTGCCTGCTGTATTCTCTATGCACCTTTATCAGACACAATAGAGGGCAGTTGTTGTAATTGCAGTTAGCTTTTATACATATACCAAATGTACGCAGACTAGTTAGACTTTGTCTAGATTTCCCTGCAATGAGGTCAGTGCATTTAGCATTACTAAATATACTTATTTATATGAAGAAAGAAATAGCTTGTTTGTCAAAAATAAATAATTTTATCGTTTCATAATACTTCCTAACATTTAAACATCACAAATTGCCCAGATCCACCTATACCTCACCTCACCTGGCTAGAATTTCATACTTTTGTTTAAAACTCCACCCCTTTTGCAGCCAGTTTTTTGGGCCTGTCGCACAAATATTGGGATTATTGGAGTATACTTTTACCTCTCTCTGGCTGTAGAACACCCTACGTTTCTAGCTCGATGAGTACAGCAACCTTTGATTTTTTTATTTTCTTATGTTCTCTTGTCAGATTACATTAAACGGCTCAGGTACTGTGAGTACTTGGGTAAGTATTTTTGCCAATGCTGCCATGAGAACGCCCAATCGGTTATTCCTGGTCGTATTCTGCGGAAATGGGACTTCAGCAAATATTATGTTAGTAACTTCTCCAAGGACCTTCTCACCAAGATTTGGAGTGACCCCCTTTTTAACCTGCATGATATCAACAATGCTATGTACCGAAAAGTGAAGGCTCTGGAACAAGTCCGGGTAGGTGTCACTTTTGGGCTATTCTGGCATAAACAGTAATTTCACAGGAATTGTCAGGAATGTTGTATCCATATTGATGTCCAGATGTAGCAAGCTCCAAAAAGTGATAAAGTGGAGAGTGACCAAGAACCAGCCAATTAGTTCCTAACTGTCATTTACAAACTCAGCCTGTAACCAGTTAGGAGCTAATTGGCTGGTTATTTATCACTATCCACTTTTATAATTTTTTTAAGCTTGCTACATCTGTCCCTAATAGAGACTGTTCCCTGTTTCTTTTTTTACAGCTCTTAAGAATCCAGCTGGTGCATTTGAAAAACATGTTCAAAACTTGCAGACTGGCTAAAAGGTTAGAGTTGCATTTAAAAGTTGTTAAGGGCTTTTCCATAGATCTAGTAGGTGGTTACTTGTGAAGTAAACCCACTACACTGTCACTCAGGTATCCGTCTTCTCACCATTGTAATATCACAGATTTCACTAATTTCTCCTTCCCTCTCTGACCACCATCTTTTCCATTTAGTATTTCCTTCTCCATTCACATCAATTCTGGCTCCCATTGTTACACTCCCCAAGCAAAGCTAGGCTCCTCTCTGTTCTTGAGTCTTCTCCAGCCATCGCTCTCCATCTTTGCTGGTCTGCTCCTCAGCACTCCTCCAAACAATCTTTCTCTTATCTCATCCTTTGCTTCTACTGCCCGCCGCCTCTTTGCTGCCTTTACTTCCATACTCCGATCCTGCACCTACATTGACCTGACTTGTCCCAGCCCTGGACTTTACCACCCACTATAAAATTGAAGCTATCCACAGCAATCTATTTATATTCAGGACCTTTGACATACTCCATCTGCATTTCCACCCTTATTGCATTCTCTCCCTTCTCTATGGTAGGATTCTACGTTCTCCATTACTTGTCTTCCCCCTCCGGTAGGCCGCTTGATCCTATACTCTGCCACTTCCTTTAGTTTATCTCCTAATGATTGTTCGAATATTGTTCGTCTCTTTAACCTGACCCTCTCTCTTTTTTTTTTCTCTGAACCCATTTCCCTTGAACATGACCTAGTCTCACCCATCCTTAAGCAACTCATGAATCTTACTATAACTACAGATATACTCCATAATCATTAAGAGGTCTCCTTTCTCCTCCTGAATTCATTCCTTTCCACCATTCTTCATTTTGGCTTCTGTCTCCATTCTTTCAGCCTCTGATTTTTTTTTTTTATTTGAACTCTGTCTTGCTTTTGTAACTCCCTACTCAACTCAGACTCTAGTTCAAACTACTCACTGTCACGTACAAAGCCTTAAACCACTCCCTCTCATCCCTACATAGCTAACACAATCTCTGTTCACACTCCAGCTGTTTCTGCTCTCTTTTGATCAGTGCCTCACTTTTATACTGATCACTTCCTTTCATGCTTGCTGTGAAGATTTAGCTTGAGCTGCCACCATACTATGGAACTCACTCCCTCAGCCAGTCAGACTCTCAACCAATCAATCTTCCCAGCTTTAGATTCACTTTTAAACCTTCCTTTTATTTTTAAAGTGTTATCCTTATATCCCTTCAGTATCCTCTTCTACTCTGTTTACCACATCCGCTTAGTATGTAAGCACATATGTGCAAGGCCCTCCACCCGTGTTCCACCCCCTTCTGTCCTTCTCCCCTTTATGCTATGTACTTACAGAATGCTTGGGTTTCCCATTGCGTATGTTGTATTTGCTTTTGATACCATGTTTTCTATGCCCACACTGTATGTGCGATGGTCTTTTTCAATAATAATAGTAATAGAATGTAAATAGTTAAATAGTTACGTTTGTGTTATATAGCTTCATTGTACTCCATATTGTATTTCAAGTTGCATCTTATTCTTGTTTTTCACGTAGCATACTGGAATTATACGACAGTGTACCTGGACACTTGACTGAAGACCTCCATCTCTTCTCTTTGAATGATCTCGCTGCCATAAAGAAGGGGGAATTGGCTCCACGGTTGAAGGAATTAGTGAGGCTGGGAACCTTGCATGTGGATAAATGCATGGTAAGTATCTACAAAATAGAACCTTTACTTAATGTGCAGTTGCAATTGTCTAGACCAGTGCCTACTACATTGTGAAGGCTTTAGAAACAGCTATATAGTTCTGAAACAACTGCATCTAAGTCCACACTTACTTTTTCAAAAATGTATATATTTTTTTTATGTTCTCTAATGTTCTAGTACATAGCCTATTGGATCACTCACATAAACTTATTTTCTTGCTCTGTAGCTGTGCCAAGCCAAGGGCTTTATATGCGAGTTCTGTCAGAATGACGACATCATCTTCCCATTTGAGTTGACGAAGTGTAGAAGATGTGAAGGTATGTTCTACCAGAAACAGCTATCTTGCCATATAAATCTGGTTATATCCTATTACCGTGTAGGCACAAGGTGCATTATACAAGGCATGGATATATGAGAAACTATAAAACGTCCTTAAGAATGAATTGCTTGTAGTCAGGAATACTGTTAATAGTAGGCAGCTTTCATGTCCATAATACTGACACCAGTGACTGTTACATGACAGTAAGAAGCTGATTGGTTGGTATGGGAAAATTCTCTGCTGTATCTCTCTCAAAAGATTGGATAAATCTCCCACTATATGTATCCACTCTAAACGTTTCTCTCTCCACACCTACAGATTGTATAAATCTCCCACTATATGTATCCACTCTAAACGTTTCTCTCTCCACACCTACAGATTGTATAAATCTCCCACTATATGTATCCACTCTAAACGTTTCTCTCTCCACACCTACAGATTGTAAGGCCTGTTATCACAGGTACTGCTTCCGCTCTGACCACTGCCCCAAGTGTGAACGTTTGCGGACCAGGAGGGATCAAATGGCCAGACAAAGCCTCGAGTCCTACAATTCTGAACAAGAGGAGGAGGAAACCTCACAGGAGAGGAATGCTGATTGAATGTGTTTAAATGACAATAAGGGGATTGAAGGACTAGAAAGACCCTTGCACGTTATAATTCCCATGGCCATAGGGAAGCATTAAGAGGCCACATTACACCCCTGCTTGGGTTCCTCCAGAAAGAGGTCCATTGAAAGGCTACTCCCAAATAGACAAAGTACATTTGCTGCTCCCAGTTGTTTTACTTATTATTGTGATGGGTTGGGTACGATGTTGCGGCGCTCAGAATCCTGATAGGCTTTGGTAAGTATTGTAACCCTAATACTAACCCTCCCACAGCCTAACCTTTATACTTACTGTCGGGATTCTCTGAGTATTGGCATGCGTCAGGATATTGACTACATCCAATTGTGATTACACGGTTCATTGGGGTTTATTTTTTATTTCTGGCAACCAAAATATAGTTTTAAGTCATGTTGGAGATTTAGAAGCCTTTTATTGTCCAAGTAGGATCATCCAGAGAAGCGTATTATATAATGTAAAAGTTTGCAATTTTAAGTATATAAGGCCCACCCTGAGATTACCTTATAGCAGGCATGTCCAAACTGTGGCCCTCCAGCTGGTGTGAAACTACACATCCCAGCATGCCTTGCTATAGTTTTAGCATTCCCTTATAGCAACACTGTGGCAAGGCATGATGGGACTTGTAGTTCCAAACCAGCTGGAGGGCCATAGTTTGGACATGCCTGCCTTATAGGATCCTACAAGTGTATGGCCAATCTGGTTAGTCTTTCCTTGTGTTGCCATCATAACTGCTATAAACTCAAAGATTCTGCAGACAAGTTCAATGTTGCCAATAAATATTAGGATTATCTTTCCTTTAGCACATTATGGATAATTTAAGGGACGCAAGTGGGGCGTGGCCTGTTCAAGCTCTTTCATTTAGGACACAAATAATGATCGGCAACACAAGTTTTGTCTGGGAAGCGATGATGCAGTATGGCAGGTCTAGGTAATCTGTGGCTGTATCTTTTGCCTTTCAGCTACGATTCCTTTTATGCTTTTACAGGTTGTGTTTGGCACTGCATTCTGGGAGTTCTAGCTCATTAGCAACTATATAACCACACATTACCTAAACCTGTAGTACAGCAATTGTTAAATAACTGGGGGGGAAAATAACTGTAGCAAATAAATAGCTGGAGCTAATAAAGTTTCAATTCAAGTTATAGGGGAGCAAATAGCTAACTAGATTGAATTGACATTACCATGTGGTCTTTGGGTCACGTGACCGTGTCCTGCTGTATTGCACTAATGTACTAACTGATTGTATGCCCAATCACAGTATTGATTTGTCCTGTCCAAAGTTATGAGCAACATGTATTGTCTATTCATACATATTTTATGTTATTTAACTATATGCACTTTCTTAATCAGCATTTAAGGGGGTTATTTAGCTAGAGCCTCAGTGAGGACAGTTGGTACCTAAACAATACTGAAAAAATGTATGTGAGGCACAGGTGGAGTGTTTGAAACATATCCTATCTGACATGGCAGCTCTCGGACACTCTCCTGTCCCTGTGCTTCTTGGCAATCATCTCTGCACTGACGCCGGACTGACTGTTGTTGGTGTGAAGGTTTCCGTGCAGGGCTGTTGATACTGTGTCCATGTAATTCAGACCTTTCAGCAGCTGCTCATCACTGTACAGGCAGACATACATGCTCCATGCTAATGAAAGGTTACTCTGGCTTTATTATCGTTTAGCATCTGAAATTCCTTAGAAAAAGACTATACAGTATCTAAAAGCACTCATTAACCATCAGTCTATTCCAGTGGTAGCCAACTCCAGTCCTCAAGAGCTACAAACAGTTCATGTTTTTCAGCCCACCTAGCAGCTGCACAGGTGCACTCATTACTGACTGACACATTTTGAAAGATCCACAGGTGGATCTAATTACTTCACTTATGATTCTGTGAGGAGACATGGAAAAACATTAACTGTTGGTAGCTCTCAAGGACTGGAGTTGGCTACCCCTGGTCTATTCTCCATGTAGTGTGTGGAGTATCTGCTGCTGCATTGATTTTTTGATCAAAACAATATGAATAAGAATGTCACAGGAATTACTGTGCAGCCGTTATTCCCACAAAATGGCGGTATTCATTGTGGATTGTCTTTATGCCGTTTCTTTGTGTGTGTGTGTGTGTGTGTATATAGAAAGATGGATATGTTGCAATTGTCAATTTAAAAATTATGTAGAAGCAAAATGCACTTAACTATACATTCACCCATGAAAGATTAGTCTGTAGGTGACTGCTTTGGGTCATCTAAACTATTACTATCTTGAATTGAGAGTAGCATACACACGGGGCGATTTTTGCCTATTTTCTAAAAGATCTGTCTAGATAGCTTAGAAATTAAGCAAAAATAACTCCATGTGTATACCCCATAGCAGTGCATGCACTAAATATCTAGTCAGATCACCTAAGTACTGTAGATTGCTTAGCACACATTGCCCTGTGTGTATGCCCTTTAAGATGCAGGCACAACCAAGCTATGACTCCAACATTCATCACTGGGATCTTTGTTTCCTGCCACCCCCTTTTTTTGTTTTGTTTCTCCTCTAACCGTACTTTTTACGTGCATTTACATTCTTTTTTCACGACATTACTTTCATATATGCAAGTTCACCATGTCTCCTTTAAATAATGACGTAATGCACCTTTGTTCCTGATCGTATTCCTGCCAAACCTGCCTTGTTGTGGGGTACCAGATGACGTATTTAGAACCCTCTGTGTTCGGTAATGAATGCGTTCTCTGCTCTGCTACCTTGATTCTATTTATTTGCACTTACAGATACCCAGGTTTAACTTTAAACTAATCTGGCAGCTGTCTTCTCTGCACAAGATGTATTCCTTGGCCAAGTTATTTCAGTCTGATATTTTTTATTTAAACACCTGCAACTGAGCTGTAAGTGCTACTGCACGCTGTCTGTAGGATGCTTTCACAAGCAAAGTGCATAGACCTTGTTACATGTTACTGCAGTTTCTTTATTACAGCCTGTATGGCCGAATGTCTATCATCACAGTGACAATATCCTTAGCTCATTCAGTAGAGATAGCTTGTAAATGAAAGTCTGACTACTGTATTTTTTACATCCTCTTCAAAAGACCAGTAACAACCAATTTCTGTTTATGGTGTATTCAAAAGAAGGTTGTTGCCAGCACAGGTTGTTGGTCTTGCTGTCATTGATGGCACAGTCTTATCCAGATAAATACTGTATTAGGCGCTGCTGCAGGCTCCAGCTAAATACACCAGTAACTCGGTCATAATAGTGACTGAAACATGTACACTGTAAACGTGTTGTGATAACGCTGTAAATACTAATTGTTCCCATTGTATTATGATTCCTGATTGTCTGTTGCACAAAATAATTGCAAACATAAGTTTGTCCGAAATAAAATTATCCGTTGTAAAAAGGAAACATGACATTTTCTGTTTTTATTTTTTTACCTCTAGATTTTTGTTAAATCATTTACATAAATAAATACATAAAATGCAATAAAAAACCTCCCGTGGGTGAAAAGGGTGGGCGCCAATAGAATGTTGTGCCAGCTGCTCACACACAAGGGAAGGTCAGTCCCCAACAAAAAGGCAAATGTAAATAACATAGTAACTGGAGCGCTCAAAAGATTATATCAATCGGGTATCACATTAATATGTAAACATTATTTTATTGGTATAAAATACTCAATGATAAGTATTAAAAAACGCAAATATAATTATTGCCTAGGCAATGTAATAAAATGAAATCATGAATTAAACGTCATTGAATTTGCTGTTAAGAGTTGAGAGATTTGGGAAAAGAATAAAGCTGTGTACACACTGTGCAATATCGCTGGCAATATGATCGCTAAGCAACCATATTGCCAGCGATTTGTTTGCGCTGCAGCGATAAATTGCCGAATGCACGCTCCCATGTTCAGCCTCCTAATGGTCGCTGGTCTCTTTGCAGCTCCCCCAGCTGTTTCCCTTTGCAGCTCCCCCAGCAGAGTCTCCTGTTCATCAGAGACCGTCTGTGGTCCCTGATGAAAACTGGACACTGAGCAATATATTGCACCGTGTGTACAAAGCTTAAAGTTGTGTACACACGGGGGCGATATATTGCTAGCAATATATTGCTGAACAATATATTGCTCAGTTTCTCCTTTTCATCGGCGACCAGAGATGGTTGCTGATGAAAGGGAACCTCTGCTGGGTGAACCGCAGAGGGAATCAGCTGGTCACAGGAGCAAACTCCTGCAACCAGCGATCATAAGGGGGCTAAAAACGGGAGCGCGCACCCGGCGATTTATCGCTGGTGCGCACTCCAATCGCTGGCAATATGGTCGCTCAGCAACCATATTGCCAGCGATTATAACTCGTGTTAGGGATATGAAATATACTTAAAGCAGTCTCACTTGTTCCTATGATGCTTCCTTGGTGTTGATATTAGTCTCCAAATATACCGTCCAAAATTAGAGGTGCAGGATGAGTTGGGAGTCCATAAACCTGACTGGGTCAATAGCCTGTGTTGTAGTTCCACGAGTGGAGTAAGGCTCTTTGCTGGACTCCAAAGATTGAGCAGGTAGTGGTTTCCCAGTTGATGGTGCTCCAAATACAACTTTCTACCCCCCAGTCCTAATTTGGTGTAAGTGGAAGCTGGTACAAGACAGGTAGAATGGTATTAGTCCCAAAATCCTTCAACAAGAGTGTGTTTCAACGTATTTCGATGTCTCCTGACAACTTTTTCAAAACTATCTTATTTACATATAAATAAAATGCGCTTTTGCGGACACTTGTTCGGCGGAGTTTAGTCACTCGATGAGCAGAGAAAGACCACTGCTTAGTGGGTGACTGAATCAGGCCCTTAATCAACAAGGCCCTTTTCAAGCCATAATACCAGCACTCACCAACAATCTATACATATCACCTACACCAGCATCTAATGTCAGACAGATCCCATTTCTGGCCAAAGTAGCACTGCCTAAGGTTCTGATGGACTGTAGATGCTGGTAAAAAAAAATGGAGGCACAAACTTTTAACATAAGCATTCATTAATACTTACTGTTCAATAACAGGGATTGAAAGAGTTAAGCTGGCTGCATCAGACACATTTAGCTCCGCTCTGTGCAGCAGCATATAGAGGAGGGCTCAGTAACCCGAGTGCAGGGAGAATATTTCCTTGCCTTGTGTTATGAACAGAAAGTAACACAAGCACAGTAGTTTCTGACAGCCTGTGAGGACCGGGTTCAGGCTGTCAGTGTGGGACTCGATGAGGCATACAGTTCCTCCTGCTCCTGTATGCGCTGCTCAGAGTCAAAAGGGAGGAAGCGATGGAGTAGAGTTTCAGGCTGCTGAGTGTGACAGGAGCAGCAGCGTACAGGCACATCAGCGGGGAGAGTGCCTCTCATACCTGTACTGCATCCTTCCCTGAACGGCTAGCGCCGGTTTGGCTGTATAGTGAGAGGGGGTGCTGGTGGCCATGCGGGCTGCGGGGACAAAGTTGCTCGGGCCCTACCCTCTGTCATAGTGGTGGGGCCGGAACAGTTGTCCCCACAGCACCCCCCTGATGGCGGCCCTGATCATGAGGGTATAGACTACAGACCACAAGCACCCGCTGCCCTGTTCTGTATATTTAAAAGTGTGTAAATAAATTGGTACTTGTGTGTTATCTGGGCGCCCGATGTTAAAATCGCATGCCTTAACTTGAGGCATGCGACCAGACCCGACCGACCCGATTTTCGGGGTTTTTAAGAGCTTCCCATACAATTAAAAAATCGGTCGCATCGCATGCCATTATAATGGCATGCGATGCGACGCGACCAATCCGATTTTCCCATTGGACCCAATGTTAAATTGTACCTGAGACCCGATTTTACATTGGATCCAATGTTAAATGCCCCCCAGACCCGATTTTTCATTGTATACCCACCCTGATGGTTAATTATTAGGTCAAATGCCCCCCCATTATTAATGCCACCCCACCATCAACGCCAACCCGAAGCGTGGCGAGCGCAGCGGTACGCATCCTCCGACCTTTTCATACCCCCACTATCCACGTCGGCGTGGAGTTGAATTTATATAGTGTGGCGAGCGGATGCGGAATACGAGGCCGAAGCGTGGCGAGCTCCGCAAGGGGACGCGGATTACTTAACATGTATTCCGCGTCCCCTCGCCAAGCTTCGGGCTCGCTGCGCTCGGCACACTATATAAAATCAACTCCACGCCGATGTTGTGGATAGTGGGAGTATGAAAAGGTCGGAGGACGCGTACCGCCGCCCCTCGCGGGCTTGCTGCGCTCGCCATGCTTCGGGGTGGGGTGGCGTTAACAATGAGCGGGCATTTGACCTAATATTTACCCATCAGGGTGGGTATACAATTAAAAATGGGGTCTGGGGGGCATTTAACATTGGATCCAATGTAAAAATCATGTCAAAATCGGGCGCCCAGATAATACACAAGTAAAAAAAAAATTGCGGATGGACCTGAAGAGCAGTAAATTAACACTCACCATAACAATGGATCTGAACTCGAACAAGTCTATAAAGAAGAATGGGCAAATATTCCCCAACCTTGATGCTCATTGCTGGTAGAGACATTTCCAATCAAACTGTAATTGTGACAAACGTTTGCTTAACAAAGTATTAATCTTTTGAGCCACACTAAATTGATTTTTTTAATCAGTTAAAGACAAAATGGCAAAATAAATCTTGAGCAAATTATAGAACTTACTTTATTATATACTGTAGGGTGTAATAATTGCAACGGTAAAGATTTACCACACACACTGTATAATTATTACCAGAGGGTGGGGTTTTTTTTTTTTTTTTTTTTTTTTGCATCAATTGCATGCCCATTAAAATTTGCACAGTATAAAACATAGTCACGGACGCACAGCACGCAAGAGGGTCATGTTCTAAAATAACAGTATTTACAGCTGATATAAGAATTACATGTAATGCATATGTTTTGGTTAGCTAAAGCATCATTTACGGGACACATTTTTCTATCGAACTTTCTTGATACAATTTACAATGCACCAAAAATGGTTTGCAGCACTGTATATACAGATGGGGCAGCTATCAGTGTTGCCGCCAGTGGCATAACAATAGCCTTGCAGACCCTGCAGTGGCGGGGAGGTGCTGAGTAAGTGAGGGTGCCTGGGGTCTGCGTTGTTATCGCTGCGCTGCACTGCTGCCGGGACCTGCCTTACCCCCACTCCCCTGCTTGCCACCACCGGGACCTGCAGATCGACTTGTCTGCGCCAGGCCTGGCACTCCTAGTGGCTTCTACTCTGCCTCTTAATGAAAAATGACCGTCACAAAATGTCCGCCCCCTTACAGCAGACACCTTAATAATGGTCTGCTGTAAGGGGCAGCTATATTGTGAAGGTCATTTTTCTTAGGAGCCAGTCCAGGAGGAGCACCGGAACCACAGACAAGTAGATATGCGGGTCCCGGCCACAGACCCGGTGGCAGTGGCAAGCGGAGAGGTAGGGCTGGGGGGGCTGCCCGCCCACCCGCCTGCTGAAATTCCAGAGAGAGGGGCTCTGGTTGTGTAGTGACGCCACTGGTTTCTGCCAGATCTGGGGGACAGGACATGGACGTGCAAGCATCTCACATGCTCATGCGTCCATTTCCGACAATGAGGTGCATGAGCGTCTTGATGTGCTTGCGCCTCATTCTGGCACAGGGTGGTGGATGGCACAATTGGAGCTGCTCTGATCAGAGTGACTACATCTGTATAGCACTCAGAATAGTAGAGGATACATAGAACTAAACATCATAGTAACTGAAAAACTAAAACAGAGCATACAGTAGTTTATACACTGGGTGATTTATAGCTTAAAATAATGGTGCCTGAGCAATAGAACAGATATAACTTCATAAAAAACTGGCAGGCAGTATTTAGGGACACCTCACCAAGGCTTTGTGTTGGTGGCCTAGTCTTGGCCAGAAGGGAAGCAGACAGTGTACATTGTTCCTATTAGATTGTTTTTTAATTCCCAGAATCTAGAAAGGTCTGTCTACTAGTGGTGGTTTTTACTTATGGGCTGCAGCCTCACCAGGTAAAATTCACCACTAAGTAAAGCCACATGCAGTCTGTGAGACTGTACTGGCTTCTTATTGGAAGTCTGACCTGCCAGTCACCCAAGGCAGTCCCATTGGGAGGTGTCCCTTTATGGGCTGCTGCAGCCCATAAATACTGGGCATGTGCCAGACCCGGGACGTGAATATGCTTCTATGAACTGCTGCCGAATAGAGGCTGGGTGGAGGACAGCACATGCTCAGTACCAAAGAGGCAATTGCGCATGTGCTGGTCACGCAAAGGGGGTCAGGACTGGCAGTGGGAACTGGCGGTCTGGTCTAGCAGCGGTGGCAGCATTGCAGCAGCCCCCCTTCTCCCTCGAGGTAAGATCCGCCACTATTATGGGCCATATTAATTTATGAGTAGGGCTGTCAATATCTAGGATAGCATGAGGAAATAAGTTGTGAATGTTCCTGCATTACCATTATACTATTGTGGACCAAGTAATCAAACTGCGTACAGCCTTCCATATAGGAGTCCGTTTAGAGCATGACCAGAACATATGGAGCAGGGTTGCCCTCCATACCACAGTCCCTCCAGCATAAGTACAGTGGATGAAAAGATTCTCTTCAGGCGCGTTGGTACCATAGACCATCGTAAATAAATGTGAAGTCTTTTCTCTATGCCTAATCATGTTAGCCGAAGACATCAAATCATTTCTGATTTGTTCCCAAGAATCTTGTCCCAATTGCTCATTAAAAAGTCATGTTCCCACTGTATTTAGTGAGCAGCTAAAATGTGAGCGGTTGTGGGAAAGCAAAAGGCAGATTCTTGACACTAGTCCCTTAGACGGAGACTCGAGAAAACATATGGATTCTAAAGTGGAGCTATTCGAGAGGCCCACAGCAGTCATAAGTGAAGTATAGGGGCTAGGTATTTGTAGATATTGGTAGAAGCAGACTGAGAGGAACCCATATCTATTTGAAAAATCAACAAAAGGATGGGAATGAATGAATGAAGGAGACAAGTCAGTGACAAATAGGAGGCCCGCTTTTATCCAATATTTAAAGGCAAATTTATCACATCAAGTTGGGAAGGATGAGTTGTCCCAAAGTGGATGCAAGGAGTGGGCGCAATATTAAATGTATTATCCATATCAGACTATCTGTATCCATCTATGTGAGAGGGGATCCGAATGCCAAAACACTGCCTGGGCTAAATGTAACGCATAGAAATATAAAAAAGCACCCTACCCTTGTTGCATTGTATAGAGTTTTGTGTCAAACCTGTGGTCTCCTGCCTGCCCATAGAAAGCGTGAAAACCTCCTCTGCAAATCTAAGAAAGCTGACAAAGGCATATGAACTGGGAGAGCTTGAAAGACATATAGTAAATTCCCCATTTACTGGGGAGTGTTCATTCGACCAAGATCTAGAAAAGGTTTGACCATTTGTGGAGATCAGCTGCAATAGAATGGTGTAGTCTAGGGTAATTGGCAGAGTAAAGTTGCAAATAATGCCTAGTGAGAAACCCACCCAAATATTTTAGGTGATCTTTTATCAAATTTAATGTTACAAGTTAGAGTGTCTTTACGAGAGGTTGCGAGATTGAGATCCAACAATTCAGTTTTCGCAGATTAGAGCCCAATTCATGTATAATTTTAAATATATTAGGGAGCGATATGAGAGGTTGGAAAGTGTCAAAAGAATATCATCTGCACGAAGCAATATCCTATATTCTAGTGATCCAATTTGTAGACAACATATATATCTGGGACGCCAGAGGCTCTACCATAAGTGTGAAAATCAATGGTAACAAACAGACAGCCATAAGACCGTTTACTAGAACACAAGCAGAGGGGGAATTATAGATGTAAAGAACCCCTGAAAGGAAGCGATCAGGTAAACCAAAATGTTTGAAAGTACTATTCATATATAACCAAGATTCCCTGTCAAATGCTTTTTCAAACATCCAGCCCCACCACCAAAGTAGGAGTTTTAGCAAAATTAGTGAAGTGGGTTGTGTCTATAGCGTGTCGGATATTATCAAAAGCTTGTCTGCCAGGGATAAATGCTACCTGATCTGGGAGAATCAGGGAGTAATCACCTTAGCGAGTCTACAGTTAGCAAATAACGTAAGATCAGAGATGAAGACCGAGATGGGTCGATAATTCACATAAAGTGTTTGATTCCAATCAGGTTTAGGAATAACAATCTCCGCTCTGGTGGTGGAGCTATCAAAATGTTTTCCTGAAAGAATGGCAGTAAATTATTTCACCAGAGCCGGTACTAAAACTACAGATAATTATTATTTTTTATTATAAATCTCAATCTCTTCAGATAAGAACTCTTTGTTCAGAAATTGTTGTTGGGGGTTCAGAGAGACGGCAGAGGGTGTGCAGATAAAAATGTCTGAAGAATGTGTCTATCATTTATTGCTAACATTGTTATTAGACGTGTATTGGGAGGTATTTATATTTTTTTTGACGCAATGTATAGAAATAAAAATATACTTTTGTAGGCCGACGCACAATAGCTATAAAACAAGCAAACAAAACCAATCACCTGGGAGATTTCTTAAATCAAAAAGAAAACAAAAAAATCCCTTTTTTTTTTACCAGTTTGTATTTTATGAAAAACATTTGTACAAAAAGCATATAGTCCCAGTGAGTACAAATACAAGAAAGAAAACAGAGCAGTTTACAATGTAACAGTCAGTGTGATAAGTTCTCTCTTCAAGTGACTAATTTAGTCTTAAGGCAAAATGTAAAGCGGTTTTCCCAATAACAACGTGTAATGGGAAGCCATGCCTGCCGGGTTACAATGTGGTAAAATTACACCCGATACATTCACCTATAAATTTGATGTCTAGAGGCAGCTCTTAAATTACCAATGCCAATAATGTGTTTGGATGGAGGAAGTTCTGTTATAAATCAATAATGCACAGAGCTTATGTAACGGTTTGATGTTCCGAACATAATTTGCGGTTTCCAATGCTAGAGGAAAAGGGGAAGTTGGAATCCACATCGGCGGCAAGCGTACTTTGGTATTATGTAGAGCAGTGGTAGCCAACTCCAGTCCTCCAGAGCTACCAACAGATCACATGTTCCAGACAACCTAGCTGGTACACAGGTGCACTCATTACTCATTAACACATTTTAGAAAGATCCACAGGTGGATCTAATTGCTTCACTTGTGATTCTGTGAGATCTGGAAAACATTAACTGTTGGTAGCTCTCGAGGACTGGAGTTGGCTACCCCAGATGTAGAAAGTACATGTTTTATATTATTGAGGAGGATTAAGAATGAAGGGGTATATTTACCAATGTGTGAGTTTTTAGATGTGGAGATATTGCACATAGCATCTATTTCTAGAACAGGCATTCTCCAGACCTTGGTCCTCAAGGCACATTAACAGTGCATGTTTTAGGTATATCCATGCTGTAGCACATGTAACTGTACTAGTACTGATTTCACAATCTGTGCTGAAGCCTGGATACCACACAAACCCGCACTGTTAATGCGCCTTGAGGACTGAGGGGTAGATTTATTAAGGGGTGATAAGGGGCATATGCGCTATCCCCATGCGCTAAAGCAGGGGATAGTGCTTCCCCTGATCTAGGACACCAGCCGAGCAGGTGTCAAGCGTGCGGCGCTGTGGGGCAGGAGGCATAGCGCAGCTACGATATTTCGTAGTGCGCGCCTGCCTAATTTATGAATGGTCAGCATCACTGACCGTTCCACCGCCTGCAGCTATCGACTTCGACAGCTGCTGCAGGTGGCGATGCCCTATGGCCACAGCAGGGACAGCGCTGTCCCTGCTGCTGGCTCCAAGCTGCGCTGGGGATCTCGCGTGAGTAGCGAGATCCCGCGCATGCGCAGTCCAGCCGGCCGGGGTAAAGGAGACAGCGCGTCAGTGTTAACGGATGCGCTGTCAGCTGGAGGAGGCATCGCCGGAGGGGGGAGTTAGCGCTCCCCCGCTTCGGCGGGCAAGATCTTAGTAGATCTTGTCGCTATAATAAATCTACCCCACAGGTTGGGAATTCCTGCTTCAGCAGCTGCTACAAAAAATAAGTAAATATTATGGGCAACATCCTCCCTTCTAAAAACCAGCATTTGAATTCTTAGGCATTGGTATATTTATTGGAGAACTTATATTAAGAAAGGGCCAAGATCTCCAAAGCTCCAACACTTGCAAAGCATGGCAGGTATTAGACAAGTGCAGTCCTGTTCCACCATTCCCTGAGTATGAGCAGAACATTCCCCCATCATCCCACCGATAAGAAGCTGGCATTAAGTGAAGTTTTTGGGATGATAACGCCGTTCAAATTGTGCAACGTCAAATTTTCTCTTGCATCCCTGGTAATTCATGAATCGGATCTTTCCAAAAACAGCCCTCTCCGCCCAGCCCTGGTCATGGATTCCACATATAGACCACATGCAACCTGCACAGGAGAAGTTGGAATAAGAGGTTAGAGTGAACACTATATGTACATTATATACACATCTGTGACTATGGCCACTTGGGAGGAGGTCACCAACAGTGAATATTTGTTTTCAGCAACTTTTTTCTTTTTCTTAGAGCTATTGTACTGTAATAATTATACAATATGATATATGCAAAAAGGGCACAGGATGAAATTAGGAAGCTCAAGTACATCAAGTGACATGTGACCCAGTCCCTGAAACAAGGGTCCTTGGATCATCTTGCCATGATACTAGTTATCAACGTCAACCCAGGAAGCGCTTCACTGTTTGCTGGTGAGGGGAGGAGTGTCCCACTGAGGTAATGATCTGTATTTTATTAGGAGTCTGCATGCAATTATATAAGATATACTGATAACTAACACATGTCTATTTCTGAAACTGTACAATAAACAAAATTCCTTGCAAAAAAGGTCACCTTCCTTCAAATTAGGAGTGTATCACTGCCATTTTTAGCTCATTCTACATTTTTTTATTTTTTTTTAAGGACTGGGCTCTGTTTGGGCTGCTCCAGTGGTTCTTAAACTATGGCTCCTGACCCCAAAGTGGGTCGTGACCTTCTCAGCATGGGGTCGCGACTCCATGTTGCTGACCATCATGGCTAATGACTTTTCTAATCTCAGTCAGTGATTCAAGGAGTCTGAAAACTCTGTTGAATTGTCTGTTATTTTAGACTCCTCCAGACATTTTGTGCCTACACAATGCTGCCATGTATGTGCTGTCTGCTGACTACACATGTGATGTGATGACCTTCTGCAGTAACTTGCTGGGGTCCTGTAATTATTTATATCATCTGATGGGGACCCAGAGAAAAATAGTTTGAGGATCCCTGGGCTATTCTACGACTGTCTTTTGCAAACTCCATTCCTTGATTATATTGGGGAGGACAGAAAAAGGGTGTCTTTGGTTGGTGCACCAAAAGAGAATTTAATAATAAAACATGACTTTTATTGGTTTCATTAAAATAGTTGCGAAGATATAAACAAAATACGAAAAACACATAGGACAACATTGAGTGATTTAAAAAAGATATGATATATCCTCACCTAGTGGGACCCCACTTCACACTGTCCCTGAATAATTTTATAATGCACGGTGGTTCAAATTTAAGAGTTGAAAGGTTATGTCTGGTATTGACAGTTTTACAGTGTGTATGCTTATCCAGGATGTAACAATTATCAGATACAATGTATATATTCCTGGGGCTCACTATGCAGTAGCGATAAGCGCCTGAACACGGGTGTGATCCCGTTTCAGCGCTACCTCTGGCTGGAGCCGCTAGTTCCACAGCCTGTGTGCTGACCGCAGAGCTGTGTCTGAGGTGTGCCGCCGTGCTCTACCTCGCTCTCGCGTGTCAGATCAGACAGGAGTGTACACGGCTCTTGCGCTAGAGTCCGTGTCACTGTACTACAGGGAACCGTGTGCTACGAATACCCTGTGTCTCCACCGGCCTAACCAAATCATAATACAATCATATGGGGGGAAGGGAAGTGGGGTTTAACACACTAAGTGTGCAGTCAAGCGTACGCTTTCGCAAGAGCTTCTTCAGGACTGGTCCCGAAGAAGCTCTTGCGAAAGCGTACGCTTGACTGCACACCTAGTGTGTTAAACCCCACTTCCCTTCCCCCCATATGATTGTATTATGATTTGGTTAGGCCGGTGGAGACATATCTGCGGTCAACACACAGGCTGTGGAACTAGCGGCTCCAGCCAGCCAGCGGTAGCGCTGAAACGGGATCACACCCATGTTCAGGCGCTTATCGCTACTGCATAGTGAGCCCCAGGAATATATTCATTGTATCTGATAATTGTTACATCCTGGATAAGCATACACACTGTAAAACTGTCAATACCAGACATAACCTTTTCACTCTTAAATTTCAACCACCGTGCTTTATAAAATTATTCAGGGACAGTGTGAAGTGGGGTCCCACTAGGTGAGGATATATTATATCCTTTTTAAATCACTCAATGTTGTCCTATGTGTTTTTCGTGTTTTTTTATATCTTCGCAACTATTTTAATGAAACCAATAAAAGTCATGTTTTATTATTAAATTCTCTTTTGGTGCACCAACCAAAGACACCCTTTTTCTGTCCTCCCCAATATATTCATTCTGTGTCTATGGTAGCACACCCTCGCATATCGAAATATTGAATACTAATAGTGCACAAAGAGGGTCCACCTGCATAATAAGTTTGTGATTTTTGTGCAACTGGCACAGCTCTCCCCAATCTCCTTTCCATTCCTTGATTGCCTCACATTGACAATAACCACTTTAGAAGGTTTTAGATATAAAAGGTAACGTAGATTGTTCTGAAAGCAACAAACACAATACACTAGCCTTTCTGTACATACCAACATATCCGTTAGGGTCCCGTCCATCCAGCTCAAAGCGATCATTGAGATAAATGGCAAAACGTAGGGCTTCTTCTGGTGAGCTGGTCCATTCCAGTATCTTCTTAGCCCAGTACATTCGCAGGAAGCCATGCATCTTTCCCTCATGGACCATCTGCAACTATAGCATGGAAAGGAGACAAAACAAATTCCCACTTAGCACAGAGCTGAAAGCTATTCTGCAAACGTGTATCTTCTAGGATTAGATTTGGCAAGAAACAAAAAGGCAAGGGCCATAACAGAACATAGAAAATAAGCTATATATCCATGTGTGCTATTATAATTTCTTATACTCACAGCAAGTTATGTTATACAGTAAATAAAATGCAAATAAGGATAATAACATTAATAGGTAACAATACTTCTACTTTAACTTAAAAAAAAATTCCATCTAGATCATCCAGCATTTGCACCGGGTCATTATAGCTCTTAATTAAGCATTACCAGAACAGATGTGGTACAAAAAGGTCCATTATGCGAAAAAGGTTGACAATGAAATGGTCGACAAGTCTTCTATGTTTTTAAGGTGTCAAATTGGAGGTTTCATCTCATGAAACCACAAATCATGTATAGTGGTCCAAAATCTGATTAATATGCTGGGCTGCGAATTTGCAGCCCAAGCGATTATCCAACGACAGCGCATGCGCACGGAACGCAGTGCGCAATTCATCTGGCTGAAGGCAATGAGCGAAAGCTAGCCTTTGCTCACTGCTTGCAGGATGATTGACACCCTGCCGGCATGCCACAGCCTTCACAGCGCTGAGTGAGTCCTGGCTTACTCAGCGCTGCGAGCAGGGGAAAATCATTCGATGGGGAATAAATTTTCTCGTAAACGCACAGGAGCAAGGGAGGTGCGTTCAGAGGGTCAGCGTTGGACTCCGAACACTAGCAGCTTAGCGAGCAGGTCTGAATCGGGACCCTTGTCTCCTTGAATGGCTCACAATGATTCGGACAAGGTGCTTCGCTCCGTTTCCTACATCGATGGTAAAGTACATATATAAAGTTTTACAAAAAAATTGCCAAAACAGTTGTGTCAACCATTTGAACCAGTTCACTTGAGTATTTCTGCCATCTGCATGTTAACCATATGGTGTCGACCAGTCATCATGATGCCTACCTGGGCTCCATTCCAAAGAGGATCATGCGTCTTCCCACTTTCCAGTTCTTTCAGAGTATACAAATGAGTCCTCTTGTCCTTTGCGTGATCTTTCAGAGTGTTCTTGGCCCAGTCGTAAGCACCTTAGAAATAAGGATGTGCACAATATGCAGTTCAGGTAATATTTAGTAACACATCAGTCACCAAATAGCAAACAATGGATTGAATGTTTTTCTAAGAACTTGGAAGAAGAGTGTTCAGGGGCAGACTGGGAACTAAAAGTGGTCCTTGAAAAATGTGTTAGGATGGCCATTGACTATTGAGGATTCTGGATTTATGGTTGACATACTTTTATCATCAATGGAGAGAACCCAGTATTAATGGTAGCTGTATGCCTGATGTTTTTCCTATGTTCTTTTCAAGGCTGCCACAGTGTTCATTCTAGCACCCTGCAATTGTCACGACCAGTGCAGTTCCTCTTTCCAGTTTGGAGTGTTGCTCTCTGCTTTGGTGCGTCTAACACACTGCTGCCTCTTTACGAGCTCAGCCCTACCCAGTCTTTTAAAAGCTGATCCAGCACATATGCATAAAAAAAAAAAATACGTACAGGGAGCAACACTGTCCCTGCTTTTTTATTTTTTGTCACTAAGTGAACAGTGCAAAAACCATGCTGGGGGTATGAAACGGTGGACCCTCTCCAAAAAAAATTACTCTACTTCCCCATAGAGCCAAAAGGCCTACTAAGAGGAAAACAGGCTATGCAATTACCAAGCACAGTAATACATGGATGCAATTGGCTTTGTGATTGATTTCAATTTCTACCTTCTACTTTGTCATAGTTTTTGTTGTAGTAACAGAAGTTGTCAGCCAGCTCCCGTCTTATTACTGCTTCTTCCACAAAACTATCCACCGATTCCTTGAACTTGCTGCGATACTTCTGCACTTCGATAATTGCTCGCTGTACGGAGAGCTGACCTGAGAAGGAATAGGAGAAATATTGGATTGCATAGAGTCTGTCAGCATGGGAGCTACAGTACAGGAGAATGTTTGTAGGAAGAAGGGTAGGGGACACCATCAGGCATATGCACAATATATAAAATCAAGATTAGATAAGTTTGTTGCAATTCTCCACTTCACTGTACTACTTACCAAAGTGGAACCACGGGGAGAGGTTGCTGAGCGCACGCTGGTTCGGATTGTTTCGGTCTGCATTAAAACACTTAAGTGATCCCGATATAAAGGTTTGCAGCATATTCATTCCTGCCCTTGACCCCGGTTTTGCCCATTCTACTTCTAGAACGGTGCGATCCACTTCCAGACTGTCGTAGCATTGATCCCAATCTATAGGCTGACCAAAGACACAACAGTAGATCAGTATGTACATAGTAGTTTATTTCCTTTTCTCAGACCACTGATTCCAACGGTTAAAAAGGGCACCTTATTTACTATATAATTCACAAATTATATACATCTCTCTATCTAGTGTCTGTGCAGCACCGAAGCACTGCCATCTGTTGGCAGCCAGTGAAACTACATCTACTAGCTTTCAAAGCACTTGCTTCGAGCAGGCATACACTGCCATCTGTAGGCAGCGAGTGAAACTAAATCTACTAGCTTTCCAATATGGCAGTAAGACAGATAACACAATTTCTAAATAAACGTAGACCGCAGCTTCCAATAGATTAGGCCATTATGCAATTACCATACAGTACCGTTCTGCCCTTGGGTGCGAGGCTGACTATTCTCTATCACTTTACAGCAGTTGCTGTTGTAATTCTGGGCAATTTGACAGATTGGCAATGAATCTGAATAAATTAGCATCATAATCTGTCGCAAGATTTCAGAGCTTTTCCCATAATTATAAACTTGGTTCACAATACAGTTAAGTAACGCGCAGAGTATGCTGCCCATTTTGATGTAGTAAATGCGGCACTTGATAAAAAACAAAAAGTGGATTTAAGCAAAATAACATGTTACCAAGAGTTGAGACTTTTACTGGTTTAGACTTTTTGTAAGCAAAGTTTTCTTTTGAATCATTAAAGAAGTAGTCCCGGTCTGTTAGTGTTTATTTGAAGCCATTGTTGCTTATCAATTCCTGATACCAACCTCTGCTCTCAGCTTGGAGCTGTGGGGATGTTTAATTATGGGAGGGAATTCAGTAAGGAACGAGGAGAGTTGGTCATGGATTTTTCTGCGGATTGTTCGAGCTCCATACTCCTGTTTGTTGGAGGCAACCCAGCATGGGACAATATTATGGGCATCCACCTAGAAATAGACATGACATGTTAAAGTATTTAGCTACAATACAGAAACCCTAAACACGTTTCCAGATCTCATATTTAGTCTTCAGGCAGGGTCAGGCCAAGCTTAGGTTTTTTGGTAAGTCAATATAGATTTTGACACTCCTTAGTGGAATAAACTATATTATACGCAAATAAAGTTATAGGACTATGGGGCCTATGTATCGTGGCAATTTTTCAGAAAATTATGCAGAGACTAGTTTCTGCTTAATCTTCCGTATCACTGCTATGTACTAACAGCAGATTTGCAGAAATTTCCTCTAAAAGGCTTACTATCAGTACAGTTGGGGACTGCGATCTGACCCAAAGACACAAATAACCCATGTCAACTTTTTTACGTGTAAGACTTTTTGCCTCTCGACCAATATTGGTCAGCCTATTGACCATCGACCTTTTCACACCCACTGGTGGTGGCCAATCAGAACCGCAACCCTGGCCACTACCACATAATTGAGCCAAAGAATTATGAGTAAGTGCGATTTATATACTATAAGAATTTTTGCTAAGTTTCTTAAAGAAACATTTTGCTTACATTACGTACAGACAAAATACTGGTACTCTAGAGCTCCATGATTCAAGAAAGTTTGGGAACCACTGTTGTAGGTGATTAAACTGCTGGAAAACTGAGCAGCTCTCACCAATTGTAACACAAGCAATAATGGAAACTGACAGCAGAATGTTAAATAAAAGTACACAGGGCAATGACTGGGATAATCGCCATACAACAGGTCTAAAACATCAGTCTCAGGGTAAGAATTTAAGTGGTAGTGTTGCCCAGATCATCCAACCAGATTCTACAGTATGTATCATCTCTCTATAGCAACCTAGAAAATGATAGAATGATTGATGTCATTGGGCAACATCTACACTTTTTCCGTTTTAAAAACTTTTGTAAATCTACCTCAAAAAGTTCTGGCTAGAACCATTCACCTGGACAAGTGGTACATCCTTAGGTAAACGCTCAGAGACATCGGTCACCCACTGCATGGGGACACGTAGGGGAGCAAAGTCAGTCACCACCCCGCCAATGCTATGCTCTTTCACAAACTTTGGGAGAACGTCTTTGGCATATCCTATAAGCAAATGTAAGGGAATGTTCAGTTCCTTACAGTCCTGAAACAGAGGAAAAGGAAGTTACTGGAAACATCCAACTCCACTAGATACAGCTCCCTGTATTTTTAGATATACCTCAGCAACTTCTTTCAGTCCCTTCAGCATGAAGCCATAGTGCCGAATAGTGGCATCCAAGAACTTCGGAACTAAACAAAAGACAACGTGTAATGGCAGCTTTTGCTTCAGAGCCAGGCGCTGAGCATATAGAAAGGCCCAGTTATCTAAAAGAGATACAACCAAAAATAGAAACAGTGTAGTAGAACATCAGGTTCAAAGGGAATCTCATTTAAAAAAGCTTTTGTGCTACATAAAACATGTAAAAAAGAACTCCCATCCTAGTAAATTATATTTCCTATGGAAGTTAAACTTTACAGGTCATTAATGTGAAAAATAAAAATGTTTGCTGGGCAAATTTAACACCTATTTTGACAAAGTCACTTGGCACTCAAAGGGTTAATATGAACAATTGAGATTGAGGCGGTGCATCAGTGTGCACCTGTTACCTTTGTTCCCGTAGACCCACAGGGTGCATGCAGCAACAGTGACAATCTAATAATAGAAATCTAAAACACACGCTGGGGCAGCCATTATGCGGAGGAATGAGGCAGAAAAGTAGAGTCCTCAAAATGGTTTCCTCCAAACATCACATTAAGGAAGCATTTATTAACCTACTATATCATATTAAAGTTGTAATTCCTAAATGGGTATACATACCATCCACTCTTTGATCTCTGGACATCCAATACACTATGCCCAAGGCATCATCTTTCAGATCTCCGTCACTAGACACCAACCGCACCCTCTTCTTGTTAAATTTAAAATCAGAAACTGAGGCGGCAGCAGCCAGGCGAGACTTCTTCACATTCTCTAAGAGACAGCCTCCTCCATCGTCCGCTTTTTTGTCTTGTGTCTTTCTTTTCTTAGCATCAGCATCTGAGATTTCTCCACTGCTTGCCTCAGATAGAGCTTTGGATTTGCCCTTATTGGTTTCCGGAAGCTTCCTTTTTCCTGGGCTTTTAGCTACAATAGCTGATTTTGCTTTGGAGTCCAATGTCTTAGTGTCTTGCCCACCATCAGACTTTGAAACCTCAGACTCTTTCTTTTTCTTGTTTAGCGGTTTTCCCTTCTGAGACATGGTCCTGGTTTTTGTCAAATGACGAATTACACATAAATATTTCTCAAACGGCTTTACAGACAGGATACGTAGTCCTAAAGTATAAATGCATCCATTTAATACATTGGAATAGGCAGATTGTTATAGTAGTATATGCCTTGATAATAACAATGTAACTTTTGAAGTTTATCAATACATAAAATAAAGCCACAATCCTGCAATTTACATAGTAAAATAAAAAAAAAAAAAACCTTTTTCATCTTAAAACAAACAATGCAAGTATTGATAATTATTAGCTTGCTCTAAGGTCCATACACACTAGGTGATTTTGAGATGAAAGTAGCTCATTTTGGTGTTTTGAGCTACTTTCAACTCAAAATTCCAGTGTGTTTGGCCAGCTGTATATCGCTGATGCATGCTCCCACATCAGCGCCTGCTCCCACTGGCTGGTTTTACCAGCCGAGTGAACCACTTTCCACAGTCTCCTACTGTGGAAAACGGTTCACCCCCTGTGAAAATTGCTGGGACGAGCAAAAATTGTGTGTATGCACTGAGCAATTTTCCATCCAGCAAATTTTCACATCATCGCTCCTCAAACACACACGGGGCAAAAACGCAGATCAAGAACATCTATATCAGGCATGTCCAAAACTATGGCCCTCCAGCTGTTACTACAAGTCCCATCATGCCTTGCCACAGTTTTGCTATTAGGGAATGCTAAAACTATAGCAAGGCTTGCTGGGATGTGCAATATCACAACAGCTGGAGGGCAACAGTTTGGACATGCCTGATCTATATAATCTTAAAGCGCTAACATGGGTTAAAATCTATAAGGCTATTCCATGTGACAGAATGGGATATTTGTAGAATTTGGAATAAGTCCCATTCCATGAATAATGAATCTATGGAGGTGTCCTTTTACACCCTTGCTGGGGTGCACCCGCATTGCAGCAAGGATGGCATAGCAGGGACTGGGTGTTCACTACTGCTGTTTTGACACTGAAGTGAATGAGAGAAGGTGGTCGCATGAGACTGACTTCCATTTTCTTCAATGGGACCAGGCAGCAGTGCGACATGTTGCCTTTTGTTTGCATCATGGCCCCACTACAGTAAGCTGCTCTACGCAGTAACAATGTAGCAGGACACATATGTACAACAGACAACAGTCTGTGAGATCACATGTAGGAGCCGATTGGCTGGCTGTTCATCACTCTGCATTTTATCACTTTTCAAGCTTAGTACATCTGGCCCAAAGCCTGAAGTTGATTCTAATATAATAAAAAGTTGTTGCATAAAAATTAATTAGGGTGCCTCTGGACACTAGCAGAGGGGACTCAGATTGGATGTCTAGGACCAATTAAAATGATTTATAGTCAATGTGACAGGCAAAACAGTGCAGGAGGCTCCCAATCATAAAATATGTGGGCAAACAGAAGTGAATATTGTCCCTCACCGCATAACTGATCCTTATGCTGGGTATACACTAAAGCGATTCCTGCGGCCGCCAATATAATTATCTACAGTATATCAGCTGTGCCACGGGAGAATGATGTAACACAGGGGTGGCTGAACCTGTCCTGAAAATCTACCCATAGTTCATGTTTTTCAGGCAACTTGTGGATCTATAGTAGAAATGATGCAGCAGGTTTGAACACGTGACAGTTAGTAATGACTGCACCTGTGCACCCGTTAGGTGATTTGGAAAATGTGGACTAATGGTAGATTCCGAGGACTGGTTTGGCCAGCCCTGATAACGCGCACTGACCACTAACGTGAACAATATCAGTCAGTGACATCACCCACTTCCTATATGCAGTCACTGATGATATTGTCAGATTAAGCTGCCTGTACAGGAGAGGAATAGTCATTACCAACCCGCAGCTGCATGAATCGTTAATGATATTGACCATACACACTGAACGATATGCACGCAATAACGTTAACGAATTATCGCCCAGTGTGTACCCAGCTTAAGGATGACATATAAACACAAATTAGATCATTGAAAATAGTTTTCTGAATTCGTCATGAAGAAACCTTGGGCCTAAGAAAAAATTCTGATACTCTAGGACACCGTGGTTCAAAAAAAAGTTTGCGAACCACTGTCCTAAATCGAGGTTTATTGCAAACCATTTGAAGCCATGCCTTTCAAAACATTTATATTTTACAAAAATATGTCAAAATGACAATCCTGCTTTGCAGACTAGAAAAAAAAATTGTGTTGGGACCATAGATAACATTTGTATGACCAGACAACGAACCCAGGGGTATGGATCATTGGGTAGACTGCAACTAGGTTGACATGCATGACGGTCGACATGAGTGAAGGTCGACAGGGTCATTAGGTCAACATGGGGTTTTTATTTTATCTAGATACAGTTGACATGGACACAAATGTAGCACCACGTCCACTCGGCATGCTTCTGGGCATGGTGCCTCACTACTCTCGGCACACTATTTTAGGTACTTGTGTATTATCACGGCGACCACAATTTCCATCCTAGGGCATTGTACGACCAAAAATCGCATGACCTTAATTGTGCAAGCACCCAGATGCCTGGTTCCTATTTTAAATGCCCCCCCCCCCCCCCCCCCCAGACCCGATTTTTGATTGTATACCCACCCTTATGGGTAATGAGTATGTTAAATTTATTTATTTATTAACAGTTTCTTATATAGCGCAGCATATTCCGTTGCGCTTTACAAAGGAGACAGTGATACAACAAACAGAGTATTTACAGAAAGTCAAAAGGTAGGAGGGCCCTGCTCGCAAGCTTACAATCTATAGGGAAATAGGTATTGATACATAAAGTATACATACTGTATTCTTTATTGCATTGATTCCACCAGAATGATGCCCCCCCATTGTTAACACCAACCCAAAGCGTGGCGAGCGCAGCGAGCCTGCGAGGGGCGGCGGTACGCGTCCTCCAACCTTTTCATACCCCCACTATCCACGTCGGCGTGGAGTTGATTTTATATAGTGTAGCGAGCCACAGAGCCCGAAGCGTGGCAAGCACAGCGAGCCCTGCGAGGGGACGCGGATGACTTCACATATATTCTGCGGGTGCTTGCCGCGCTTCAGGCTCGGTGGCTCGCCACACTATATAAAATCAACTCCATGCCGACGTGGATAGTGGGGGTATGAAAAGGTCGGAGGACACGTACCGCCACCCCTCGCGGGCTCGCCATGCTTCGGGTTGGTGTTGATAGTGGGGTGGCGTTAACAATGGGGGGGGGGGGAATTTAACATACTCATTACCCATCAGGGTGGGTATACAATTAAAAATTGGGTCGGGGGGGGCATTTAACATGGGAATAAGCCCAAATCGGGCATGATCGCGTCGCATGCCATTATAATGCTATGCGACACGATATTAAAATTGTATACTCAGCCCGGGGAAAGGCTCAAACCGGGTTCCATCGCATACCTTAATTAGTGGTATGCGATGGGCGCCGTGATAATACACAAGTACCCTATTTTATTCTCCCACCACACCCTAGTGGATGGTAGCACATGAAATACGACCGGTCGGCAAATAATAAAAAACCCATGTCAACCTTTTGACTGTCGACCTTTCCCATGTCGACCTAATGCCGTATACCGAACCCAGTATGCAGAACAGCGGAATGGTGATCTGCAGCAAAGGATAATGATAATGCTTAAAAATACTATAAAAGAAAAGGACAGTCTGTGGCTGTGCATCAATTGTGGAACTACAACTCTCAGTGTACTCATAGGTAAAGGAAGCTTAAAATATTGTAACAGAAAAGCCATCTGCACTTGCGGCTAGTGCAGGAGCCTCGTATCTATGAACATACACTAAACGATGAACCGTGTATTAGGGAGAAAACAATGAATGCTCATGTACACCCCGCCTGACTGCCAGACCTGTTCCTGTTACTAGCTGACCCATTACTCACTATATAGAGTCCCAGTCCAGAACACTGTAGCATCTACCATACCTGAGGCGCGCGCTCCGATCTTGTATAACATTCACATGCATGGGCAGAGCATTACATAAAGCGATGGATACAGAGGTTTCAGGATGACGTTACGGTTACGTACTCCGACGTCCGCTCGTTTATTTCCGGCATCGTTCTGCGTGGAGAGCGCCATCTGCTGGTAGACTAGGGTTTAGTTATATCTGTAATAAAAGTGGAGCCGCATCTTGCTCAGAGTGATTTTCTGAGTTTAATGAGAAACGTTTTTTGGGGGGGCTCTACGAAGAAATGTGGTGTAGAACATGTGTGTAACCTGTTAGCTATAGCAAAAATGGTTAACATGTTTTTAAAACTTTATTGCACTGCAGCTTCTAATCATGCTTAATTGTCTGTATTTTCAGGATTTAATGTGGGGTATGGGTAAGGGCGTAACTAGATATCAGTAGGCCCCATAGCAAAACTATGTAAGGACCCCTATTTATCAACTGATGGTGATAAATATATGTAAAACATATTACTTATAATGTAAAGATAAGCCCCCTCAGCTCTGGGCCCCATAGCAGCTGCACCCCTTGCACCTATGGTAGTTACACCCTTGGTAGATGGGTAACTCGCGTGGGTCTGTTTGGGTCCCTTGTTCCGACCTTGCTCCTCCTCTCTCCACCCCCCTCTCCTGTCACATTACTAGGTCCCTTAGCCCTCTTGAATTTAGACCTAACCGTATGGTTAAAGACCGGACAGCACCCCGGAACACCGGACCGGACAGGACAAGCTCCATTCATCAATTTCTGTCATTCCAGAGCTTGTAGGATCCGGTCTGGGAGGGTGCCTGTCCGGGGGTGTCCTGTCTGGGGGGCTGCTTGTGACAGCTGTCACCAGGGAGAGAATGAGAATAAAACCTCCCTGTTTTGTCTGGGCATGTAGCAAAAACCTGAACGATCTGGACCACACGTGGAGGCTGTAATCTCCCCTTCCCCATGCCCCTGGTGAAAGCTATCACAGGCATCCTCCTGGACAAGACACCCCCCAGACCGGACACTACAAGCTCCAGAATGCAGAGTTTGATGTCCGATTCGCCTTCCAGGGTCTTGTCCGGTTTTTACTTAGTCCCTGTAATGTGCTAACGTACAGACAAGACTCTGTTTTGTGACTTCAAAGCCCTTTTATCTGCAGAAAGACATTCATGTTCTATTAGTAGAAAAATACATCGATTTGCAGAACAAGGAGGTGGTATCCATAGGCGTATGCAGCACATCTTATTAGGGGGTGCACCATCAAGGGGGTGTGCATAGCTCCATCTATTGGGCATGTCTAACAACACTAATTAGGCATGTCTACCATCATCGATTGGCACTGGCTACAATATATCTCAGCCACACCATAATCTCCTGCCTATTTCAGTTTTAATCTTCTAATTACTCTGTGTAACAGTACATGCAAATAAAGTCATAAACATATATGGATTACGCAGGTATGTAGTAATATGACAATGGTCTAGTACAATTAACAATGCAAACACACATTATTGATTGATAGGCGGTTCTTTTAATGGAATACATTAATAAAAAGCAAAAGTCTTTTACTGGTATTGCTAGTGGCAGAGGTGTTCATAAGGGTGGGATCAGCATTAGGGGGTATGTATGTTAGTACAAGTGCATGATTCTTTGGTATGTGCTAAGATACCTAACATTTATTTGCAAAAATTAGGTTATTCATGCCATCTATAGATTATAAACCAGGTACACACTAGGGCCCTTATTCTGGTTGACTCGCAAAGCTGCAGATTTTTTTGGGGGGGGGGAGGGGGGGGGGGGGGGCACCACGTCATTTTAATTTTTTGGTACTTGTGTACTAGCACGGCGCCATCGCATCGCAGACCATAAGGCATGCGATGGTATGCGATGCGATGGCAGCCGATGTTAGACAATTTTAAATTGTATACCATCGAATTGTATGGCATTGTATGCCATTCTATCGCATATACAATGGTATGCGATTTAAAATTGTATAAGCACCCTAATGGGGGCTTACAATGTTAAATGCACCCCCACGCCACCCCCACTATGAACGTGAACCCGAAGCGTGGCGAGCGCAGCGAGCCTGCGAGGGGCGGCGGTACGCATCCTACGACCTTTTCATACCCCCACTATCCACGTCGGCGTGGAGTTGATTTTATACAGTGTGGCGAGTGCAGCGAGCCCCACGAGGGGACATAGAATACATGTAAAGTAATACGCGTCCCCTCGTGGGGCTCACTGTGCTCGTCACGCTTCGGGCTCGGTGTCTCGCTGCGCTTGCCACACTAAATAAGATCAACTCCACGCCGACGTGGATAGTGGGGGTATGAAAAGGTCGTAGGACGCTTACTGCTGCCCCTCGCGGGCTCGCTGCGCTCGCCACGCTTCGGGTTCACGTTCATAGTGGGGGTGGCTTCGGGGTGCATTTAACATTGTAAGCCCCCATTAGGGTGCTTATACAATTAAACATCGTATAGGGGGCTTATACAATTTTAAATCGCATCGCAGTGCATCGGGTGTATGCCATGCGATGCGATTATATGTCATGCGACCAAATACCGTGGGCGCCGTGCTAGTACACAAGTACCAATTTTTTTTTTATTGAATTATTCTTTTTTATGCACAGATAAGCATCACTCGGATCTGACTGATCTATGCAGGCTTCAGCCCAGTGGCAAACGCAGAATCTTCTACTCTGCAGCACATTTGAGTAAGTACAGGAGCCTGGGGGAGTGATAACAGCCCTGAAAACTGTTTTTTTTTTTTTAAATACACTGGATACTGTATCGAATACCGTATTGATATTTAATAGTACATTATGTCTATAGTATAGGCTGTTTCAAAACATTTAAATAAGATAAGTGGTCAGGAAAAGGATAAACGTATCATACTAAATAAATACACAAAAATATAGAACCAGTACTGCACTTTCTAAGCTCGCAATCTCCCACTTCATTGTAAGTTCCTCCTGGCAGCTACTCTCTGGTGCATTGCGATGTTTGAGGTCTTGTATCCACACATACGGTAAATGTGGTAGAAGAAGCTGGTACACTAGGCATGTGCAGCAACTCTGTTCTGTCCCTTATACTGCATGATGTGGTGGCAGCTCTATTGATCATATTATATACCTTTTGTCATATTTAATAATTTGCCAGGGCAACCAGAAACCCCCCCTGCGTTTGCCTATGCAGCCAAATACTGTATTCGTATCGAGATTACCAGTACGAATGATTGTAAATGTCTCAATCACATAGAACATTATGGTCGCATATGCCTGTGTTCTATTGATGGCGTAGTCATTTGTAACTGCCAAATTTCACTAACTTTGCCGCATTCGGCTGATTGTAAATAAGTAGCCGGCGATGTGGGGTGGCGGATATTAAAATATCCTGCCCAGAGTGCTGAGAGTAGGGAGCAGGGGGGAGGGGCAGGGGAGAGAAAGAAAAAAAGGAGAGACAGCACGGGAGAGAGAAAAGGGGATGGTTTGATATTGAAAAAGAGGGGGGGTGAGAGGGGAGAGAGATGAGTCGAGACAGAAAGAGGAGGTATGGGGGGAGAAGAAGTAAGATTGGAGAGGCAAGACGGGGGGCGGGGTTTGAAAGGGTTTACATGTATCCCTTTTTTGCATGTGCCCTCCAGTTCAAGAGGCGCTGTAGCAGTGGCTGGTCTTCTATGCTAATGCACCCTTCTCCCATAGTGGCGGTTCTCCTGTGCCCCCTTCTCCTGCAAAGGGGTCCCGGCTCCATCTTAATGACATCCTGCACCCTGGGTCCCACAGTGGCGGCTCACACGTATCCTCGCTCCAGTGCCAGCAGCGGCAGGTCTCTTCTTTCTGTGCCCGGCTCCCGCAGTGGTGTTTCAGCTCTAGCTTCTGCAGCGACAGGGCTCCTGTTTCCTGTGCCCAGCTCCTGCATCGGCGAGTTACATGTCCCGGGGCGGCAGCAGCTAGTCTCTTTGGTCCCAGCGGTGCCTTTTCAGCAATTCTGGTGCCGCAGAAGGGAGGTGTCATGGGAGGCGGGCAGCCATTGCCGACCAGTAATATGTAAACAAAAATGTCAAAAGGGTGCGGGGAATAGCCTGCTGGGCCCCTCCAGCCTCACAGCAGCTATATTCCCTGCACTCTGTATAGTCATGCCACTGGACAGTCCCACTATTTGGAGACTGTCCTGCTCTCCCTCCCGTGGGTGGCAATGTCCCACAGATGGAAAGGGGGGGATTGGGAGTTTGTGGGTAGCCAGAGAGCACCACTGCTTTGCCAGTGTGTGCTTGCAGGGAGAAAGCCGGGGGCTGCCCTTTAGCTAGGGGAGCGCTGGGCAAGCCTCCTGAAAATGCTAAAAACGAGAGTCGTTGAGTAGAGTCCCCTCTACTCAAAGTCTCACCACCTTGTCCATTAGTCACGCCCATTTTTGGGCTGGACAAGCCTTCGGCGTGTCAGGTCCTGCTTTCCCTATTACAAATGTTGGGAGGTATGTGCTTTTCTGCTTTGTTCCCAGTTCAGAAACTGCCTCAGAAACTGCCCCAAATACAGCACTATTTCTGAAGCCTGCACTTTTAGCCCTGCCCCCTTTCCGGTATATGCTGGGAGGGGTGGTTATAAATGATGTGATTTGCGTCATTTTAGGATACGATTTTTGGGATGTTCCCGGCCATTCCAGGTGGGTAGGTAAGTATGTCTCTAAAGCCTATGAATTCACAATGAAACTTGTTTCATTGATCTGTTTATTAACGCAAATTGGTTAATTCCTGCTCCAGCAACTTGATCATCTATATATAGATATATATGTCTAGTGTTCGGGTGTCTCTTGAAACACTGCCATCTGTTGGCAGCGAGTGAAACCATCTCTCACACATACACAAACACAGAGGCAATCACAAGGTAGCAGACTAGCTTTCGGAGCATTTGCTACGAGCGGACTTACTAATATTGATATGTCAAAAAATCTACAGACAAAAGCTTCCTTTTATTTTGGCCTGAGGGGAGGCTTATAAATACTGGTCCAGAGAGTAACTGGAGTGTGGATTTAGGTTTAGGTCACAAGGTTCTCGGGTTCCTTTATTTCTTTAGCAAAAAATACAAAAGGGCTCCTTCCTGCTTCTATTCACATCTATTATTGATAGTGTCTATAGCACCACTACATTGTACAATGGTAGACAAGGAAGCTTGTAAGCCAAAACAGGGAATCTCAAGCTTACACAGAGGGGTACATTTTCTCAAATCAGATGGGCACAAATAAGGTAATCCCAGCTGGGATTCTCATTTGCACAAATGCGATTGAAAATCACAGTAGAGCACACATGTATGAATTAATAGACCATTTCCAAACTCTGCAGGACTTTATATAAGCACCAAGACAACATGCAAATTTACTATCATTCATATAAGCAAACTGCTAATAATTCAGATCAAAATACAAATTTCAAATAGACCACCTTCTGGCAGCCGAGTTTGCAGAAGCGTGCATGGATCAGTCAGATCCTTGTGATCCTTCTGCATGTAAAGGCAGGTATTTAATGCTTTCACGGGGGGGAGGCAGCGAATCCTGTGTAGGATTCTCTGCACATTCCCCCCCAGAGGCGGAACTACTGGCGGTGCAGACGGTGCAGTGCACCGGGGCCCAAGCCAGTTCATAGGGCCCACTGCCGTCTGCACCGCATGATGTCTTTTACGTTTTTTTAACATAACATTCAGCTGTGTGGGTCCGAGGCCCGTGGCGGGGAAACGCAGATGAATGGGTAGGTACATACGCTTTAAATCACTTCCGCCATGTAGCAGGCCAGGTACTGGCAGCGCAGCGGCAGACACAGCATCATTGCAGAGTAACTCCGCCTCCCTTTTCTTTCCGGCAGCCGCAGCTATGTCCCTGCTCGATAGCTGGTGTGGGTTGAGGCTGGAGGCAGCGCCGCAGACTGCTTAACTGAGAATGGGCAATTAACAAGGTGGTGGGAGTCTGGCCCTGCCGCTGGCAGCCCTCCCCTCTCACCGGCTCCCATCCGCCGCGGTCTTGCAGTGCAGGGGGTGCGCTTGGAATCTATGAACGGAAGCAGCAGCGCTTTGTATGTATGCCAGGGGCAGCCAGTATCAGGAAAAGTGATGGTGCCGACCATCTCGTTCTTCGGAAGAAACAGGGGACACTGCCGCAGCTGCTGTAACCCTCTGCCCAGGAGCCGTGGTGGAGCAGCACATGCGAGTATTTACAGGAGATTAGGAGCAGCACTGAGCACTGCTGCGGGAGGCAGCAGCATCGTGATGCCATGACAGCTGAGCTCATAGGTGAGAACTTCCTTCCACAGGGGGAATTGTTAGGGGACACGGGCTGTGGTGCAGAATGTGTTTGGGGTAGTAGTAAATGGGGTGTTTGTAGGGTGAGTACGGTATGTTGAGGGTAGAGGGTATGGTGTGCATTTGGGAAAACATTGGCAATAGTTTATGTAAGGGTAGAGGCATATGGGGCATATGTGAGTGGACAGGGGGAGTAGTGTGTATGGTGGGTATAGGGGTATGGAGACAGCTGTTAGGATGTGTATGTGGGCCATGCAGTGGTGACAGGGTATGGGTAAAATCCGGAATCGGAAAAGACACCGGAATGCCGGACTGGACATCAAACTCTGCATTCCGGAGCTTGTAGTATCCGGTGCGGGGGTGTCCTGTACGGGGGTGCTCCATCTAATGAGGCTGCTCTCGCACCTGTCACCTGGGAGAGGAGAGGGGGGAGAATACAGCCTCACCGCATGGTCCGGGGGTGTAATAAAAACTGGAACGTTCCAGACCACACGGGGAGGCTGTAATCACCCCTTCCCCATGTCCCTGGTGTGAGCAATCACAGGCATCCCCCCGGACAAGACACCCCCCGCATGGTACACCCCTCGGACCAGACACTATAAGCTCCGGAATGCAGAGTTTGATGTCTGGTCCGGCGTTCCGGTGTCTTATCCGGGTCCGGTTTTTACTTAGTCCCGTGGTGACAACTGGGTGGAGAAGTGCAGGGGTGTAGATGTGGAGGTTCAGTGGTGACAGAGAGGTGATGGTGACAGAGAGTAGGAGAGTGGAGAAGGGAAGGAGGGATTTAAAGGTGCAGGGTTAACAGACAGAAGAAGGAGGGATTATCTGAATTGATGTCACATTACCTTAGGGCCCCCCTATCGTAAGTACCCTGGGCCCCCCCAGAGCCTTAATCCTGCTCTGCAGTGAGGAGTCAGGAGCAGCATTTGCCGGCCAAAGGTATGTTACTATAAGGGGAAGGGGGGGCATACATTTTAATTAGGCTAGGGGGCTGTTAATATTAATACAATTACAGGAAGGGGGCTGTTCATAATACTACAGGGAGGGGGCTGATATAAAATGATTATACTACAGAGAGGGGCCAGGGCCTGATAAATCAATTGGCAGATTAGGTTGCAGGCTAGATCGCTGGGTCCTGGGGGGTGAGCAGCGCATAGCCACTCACTACCCATTGCCATGGCTCTGTGTGGTGTGCGCTCAGCTCCTTGGCTGCTGAGGGGCTCAAACCAGATGGACATCTGAAATATGGCTCCTGCCCACAAAACTATCAAAGCTCACGGACAGGTAGCCATAGTTAGCAATTGGCTGCTAGACCACGAGCTCCAATTTTGCTCACTAGCCTGCGCGATATTTCAAATGTCTGTCGGCAATGGTATGAGCCATGCTGCTGCATAGAAACTGAGCACACCACACAGGGCCATGACGGTGAGCTCTCCCCTCCCCCTCATATGACACTTATATGGGAATTCTGTAAGGGGCACTAATATGGGAAATGTTTAAGGCATTACTGGGGAAACTATGTGAAAGGTATATTACTGGGGGTAATATATATAACGGACACTACCTGTGTGGCATAATGTGTAATGACAATTACATGTGTGGCCTAATGTGTAATAAGCATTACGGTGTGCGGCAATGTTAATGTGTATTAGGTGTGTGGCAATGTGTAATGGTCATTATGGTATGCAACAATATGTAATGGGCATTATGGTATGCGGCATAATGTTTAATGGGCACTACAGTGTGCGGCATAATGTGTAATAGGTACTGCAGTGTGTGACAAAGTCTAATTGCCATTACAGATTATGACAATGTGTAATGACCATTATGGTGTACATAATACTGGCGCAGTGTGTCTATGAGGCTCTTTCAGAACGCTATTCCTGGTCAGACCCGGTATTTTGATCCCTGGTCCTATTTTTTTCTCACTAAGCCTGTGTCACCCATTATACTCAGGGCGACCCGGGTTTAACCCTTCTTATAATTTGGGTTGAAATGCCGGGTTGGTTGACCCTGGTTATTCAGTATGGTTACTTCACATCACACCTCGGCCGTCAATAACCCGGGTTATAAATACGATCTGAAAGAGGTATGAGGAGCTCTACCTGACACAATGGGGGAAATTTACTAAAGGAAATTTGTAAAAAATAGGTGTATTTGTATCCAGAAATACACTTATTTTTGACATTTACTATCCCGAAAATACAGCCATTCGTATAGATAGCACATCAATACGAATACGAATTGCCGTATTTTCGGGATAGTAAATGTCAAAAATAAGTGTATTTCTGGATACAAATACACCTATTTTTTTTACAAATTTCCTTTAGTAAATTTCCCCCAATATGTGCATTTCGCTCTACTATGTGATGTGAATAACGGATACTATTGTGTCACCATTATGTGTCCACGCAGCTTTCCTACAAAGGTATATACTAAATATTTGGCGCCCGCCTACACCGCACACTGTTCCTATTTTGAGTATGGGGTTGGGGGCCCGAAGCATATTTTTGCACCTGGGCCCACATCTTGCTAGTTCCGCCACTGTTCCCCCCCAATTCTCCCTGTAGGGAGATTCGCTGCCCAGCCTCCTGTCCGCCCTATTCAACTCGCCAGGCCGGGGCTCTCCGTCCCTGCGAGCTAATAGGGGGTGAATCAGGAGACCGGGCAGGCGGCGAACGACAGTGCGGAGGGCGGGCGGTGATAGACAGGGTGCAGGGCGGGAGTATGCACAGCGCTGAACTCCCTCCCGCCCTTGTTTAGCGCTCACCTCCTGGCTCTGCTCCACAGCGGGGGAAAGCTCCCCGGAGCCAGGAGGCACAAATAGGATGGCGGGCGGCGAATGTGACAGGGCGGAGGGCGGGCGGCGAATGCCGCCGGGGAGGTGAGGGACGGCTGCAGGCAGGGAGATGGAAGCCTCCTTGCCTGCGCCGGACACTGTGGGGGGGAAGGAGGGCTGTGGGGGACACAGGGAGAGCCCCCCAGAGCTGGCAGGGGGCTGTGTTCGGGAGCCGCTACACACTGGTCCCGATCGTGCATGTGTATTGATCGGGATCAGTGTGCAGTGAATATATGAATATTAATGAGCGGCTCCCGGCTCGGCCCCCTGCTGGTGAATGTGTAAAAAAAATATATATAGGGTGAGATTTAATAGGATGAGAGATTCAGAAAGTGAGAGATTTGGGAAGGTTTTTTAAAGTGGCAATCATTTAAACTGAAACATTAGTTTGATTTTGCAGTGTAAATGATTGCCGCTTTAAAAAAACAGGAGATTTCTTCCCAAATCTCTCACTTTCCGAATCTCTCATCCTATTAAATCCTATTGTTTAAAATAAAAAAATAAAAAATTAAAATATATTCATGTGCTGCAAGCACATGAATTAAAATAGCATGCCCCTTCACAGGAAAAAAAATCAGATTTTTTTACACCAAAATAAAAAACGCTTTATTTTCAAAGATCACATTCCAGTTCTCCAGAAAAAGATGAGGAATGTAAAATGGAGAATCCGGGGAAAATCACTGGAGAAAGCAGTTCTCCATTTCAGCATTGAATACACTCTCAGCGAATTCCACTAAAAACCCCAATGAAAACCACTGGTGAATCACGGAGAATCACAAACAAAGAATCGCCAGACATTCGCTCTTCATTTGCAGAGAATTGTGTCCATTGAATAGGGCGAATTGTTTTTTCTGTGAGAAAATTCCCTGTAAACCAGGGGAATTGCCTGATTCCCCAGAAAATATGGCGAATCAGAGGCATTGAATACTGGCCAATGTGTGAAAGAACGAGTTAAAGAATGTTTAATGGCGCAGAGTCCTCCTTCTAGGCATGGGTGCCGGATGGGTTCCCGACAGTCGGGATCCCGACAGTCATTTACCCGATGTCGGGATCCCGACTGTCAAAACGCCCGCAACAGCCGGGTGCCCGACGGCCACCCACTATTTTCCCTCGTGGGGGTCCACGACCCCCATAGAGGGAGAATAGAATAGGTGGCTTGCGTAGCGAGCCACCATGCCCGCAAGGGGCTTTTTTGCGCTCGCCATGCTGTCTGACTCCGGGCAGTCGGGATCCTGACTGTCGGAATCACATAACACACCCCTAGGTATAACAGGCTCCGGGCTGGAAAGTATATATTTAAAAAAAATCAATCACGTTCGTAACCAAGGGCCAGTTGCTTATAAATTTACCCCTGAGAATGGCTAATAAGCAGGGCCAGTGCAAGGCACCTAGACGCCCTCCGGGGAAGGGCTCGGCATCACCTGCCGATTGCAGCTGACCAGATCAACGGATGGACGGGGGGCGTGCACTGACCAGCTCCAGGTGGGTGGGGGGTGCAGGCGTCACCTGTCGATTACCGTTGACAAAGTCCGGGGCGGGGGCTACAGCTCACCTGCTTTTTCCTGATGCCACTTTCTTGCTGCTCCTCGAATGGGAGCGTTCATCCTGCTCCTCTTGCGACGGATGGCACTGGCTGCTTTCCTACTTGTATCCTGCAGCTCAGTACTGCCCTCCAGTGACCAGCACCCATAGGCAAATGCCTGAAGCTGCCTAGTGGTCGCACCGGCCCTGCCAATAAGAAAATGTGGGGCAGATGTATTACGGCTGGTAAAGTGATAAAGTGGAAGGTGATAACACACCAGCCAATCAGCTGTGTTTGAAAAATTACAGTTAAGAGTTGATTGGCTGGTGCATTATCACCTTCCACTTTATCACAATTTTATCACTTTACCAGGCTTAATACATCTGCGCCACTGTCTTCTACAGGTACATAAATGTAAAATGTGAAATAAGGCCCTATTTATCAGTTTTTATTGCAGATGTGACAAATGATTTAAGCCTAATTATGCAAAGTCAAAATGTAACCCCTTCTCTGCTGAGAGTTTAGCACCATTGTGCTGGAGCCATTTCCCAACATTACTGCACTTTCCAACATCAATATCACAGCCATTTCATATTAGTGCGCTGACAACTTATGATCATGTTTTGCTACAGTATAAGGTGTTTCTTTTCTTTTGCCTAAATGGCTATAAAAGTGGTTATTTTAGTAAGAAATGGCGTCTCCTCTGGAATCCATTCTGTGGATATTGATGATTATGGTAGAGATAATTTTGGATGTTTATTTATTTACAGTTTCTTATATAGCGCAGCAGATTCTGTTGCGCTTTACAATAGTAGACAGTGCTAAAACAAACTGGGCAACAACAGACAGACGTGGGGGTAGGAGGGCCCTGCTGCAAGCTTACATCTATAGCAGGCATTCTCAACCACGGTCCTCAAGGCACAACAACAGTGCAGGTTTTAGTGATATCCAGGTTTGAGCACAAGTGACTTAATTAGTACCTGAGTGATTCTGATTAAACCATCTGTGCTGAAGCCTGGATATCACTATAACCCGCTCTGTTGGTGTGCCTTGAGGACCGTGGTTGGGAAAGCCTGATCTATAGGGACATAGGAGGGAAACACCAGGGCAGGCACCAGTAATAGCATAGCAGTCCCACCATGTTGCAAGTCCAGAAGGGAAGCTATATAATACATAAGTACCTCAGAGGGTTATGTATGTGCCTGAAGAGGTGAGTTTTCAGGGAACGCTTGAAAGTTTGGAGGCTAGTGGAGTCTTATTTAGGGGGCGTGGAAGGGCATTCTATAGGGCATTCCATAGTCCTGTCTATTTGTTGTAATGTGAATGACCCAAAAGATGCCTATGTTGAAACTCCAATGATTTGGTTTTATTAACTGACATAACTAGGGCAGCTGACAGACAGGCATTATTTTAAAATGCTTAACATGTATTATTTTAGGTTTATAATCAAACTGTAAGTAGAGATGCGTGCCGTCCTCTCTGGTTTGGTTTTGGATCTGTTTTTTTTATTAACTAGAAAAACTGCTAAAATCATGTAATTTACATTGCCTGGTCTGACCTTGGCCCGGCACTTTCACAATATACATAGGGCAACCCTGGTTTAACCCTTTTATAACGCGGGTTGAATTGCCGGGTTGATTGACCCAGGTTATAAGGTTTGGTACTTTAACACTGTACTTCCACCTGGGTCTACCTGGCAAGAACCCGGGTTTAAGGTGCAATGTGAAAGGGGTATATGTTGCACACAGATGCCATGTGTAATACATTAAATTTAATAAATATTGACACAGGAATGAATTTTGTACTGCTGGAGACAATTAAACAAACCATTCATGACAGGATTTTGTTTACTGCTAAATCACACATTAGAGAAATAAGGGTGGAGGCTTATCTTATTGTCACTTGTGAAAAATCCCTCCAGCTCTTCATCTCATATGTAAAAAAGATGTCAGATGATACTCATTCATTATCTACATGTGACGTGTGAGGGTTATGGAGGAACCTGATTTCATAGTGCAAGTAAAAATCTCTCTCACACCTATTCAGAGGTCTCTACATGAAATGGAGCTAACACTCGTATTAATCATCGGTCTTATCTGCGTGGTGCAGGGCCAGTATACAGGTAAGAGAGGATGCTGTATTTCAGGATTTCATTTATACTACTTTCAGACCGCAAATGCCGTGTCGCACACGGGATTAGGACACGGGTCCCATCCCCAGAGCAACACGGCAATGCGGTCTGAAAGTTCCGACACCGACACGGCATATTGCCGTGTCGGTGACGTCACATGGGGCGGTGCTGGGCGGCGGCGCGTCATCGGGGGCTCGGGAGGAGGCAGTACTTGGAGCGGACAGTGCTGCCTCCTCCATACTGTGAACGGGACACGGGTCGCTCGACCCAGGCACCCGTTCACACTGCAGTTGACACGGGTCATAGCCATGTTCAACCCTGGTCAATACCAGGGTTGAACACCCGTGTTGCTCAACCCCTGGTGCCCTTTTCAGACCGCACCGTGACCCGTGTTTAGGCCCCGCGAACACGGCCATAAGCCGTGTTCGGAGTGCGGTCTGAAAGCGGTATTATTAAGGCTGCACAGTAACTATTTAGTGTCTAGAGTCTACTTGATGCTTTGGCCACAGAGCAACAAACCTAAAATTATCAGGACCAAAGTTGTGTTTGACATAAAGACAGCTCCAGACCCTCAAACCAGGTACAACATGCTCTGCTCCTGGGCTTCCCACTTAATGTATGACTACTGTCACCTGGGTTGAACTAATTGATGAGAAAGATGTTTTATCTATGTCTTAGTGCCATGTCTAATAAGTACCATGCCATGTAAATGATTGCCCTTTTACTAACCTCAGAGTTTGTCCTGAATCGCACACGGCCGTCGGTCTTGCACTGCATTTAATCTCTCACCCTAAGTGGGAAGTCCTGGGACAGAGTATTTTGTACCTGGTGAAAGGGTTTATGTTGTATGGTATGCAGCCAGCTCTTATGCATACATGCCAACATAATGGCTGCCTCCTCCCGGTCAGTACAGCAGGGGGCACAATTTGGCATGAGGAGGCATGGCGGGGGATATGCCTACTAGGGGCGGAAGAAGGGTGTGACAGCGTCAGCATGACCAAGTTATCATGGCCTAGTCCTTGCTGCACAATTCCATGAGTAGCATGTAAGGCAGGGGGTGGGTCCACGATGACATGATTGATGGATTTAAGCTAGCCATGCACCAAAAGATTTATTGCCCAATCTGGCTGATTGGAACAAAAATCAGGTAATATCTGAATGACTGTTTTTGTCAGTTTTCCAGCATTTCATAGCAAATGGTCATCTGTCATAAGTTACAAAGATTTTGTTTCAACCATATATCTTTAGGTGTATGGCCAGCTTAATTCAGACCGGATAGCAGGGCAAATTTATTCTTAAAATTTTCAAAACCATGTGCACTGCAAATGGGGCAGATATAACATGTGCAGAGAGAGTTACATTCGGGTGGGGTGGGTTGAAGCTTGAATCTAATTTGCAGTGTAAAAATAAAGCAGCTGGTATTTACCCTGCACAGAAACAAAATAACTCATCCAAGTGCAGTGGCGTAACAATAAATGTTGCGCACCCCCCCCCCCCCTCGAGAAAAATTTTGCGCCCCCTTCCCCCCCACCCCAGTTAAAACACCCCCCCTAGGGAGCGGGCAGGGGGGTCCGTGCGGCGTGGGTGTACCTGTAGCGGTGCTGTCTAGAAGCCGCGGTGAGAAGGTTCCCTGCGTCGCTGTGTAATCTCAGCCAATCAGCGTGCGGCCAGTGTTTTCGAAATCAGAAGCGCTTCCCGCGCCGCCGCCCGGCGGATAGTGCTAGAGTCAGACTTCTTATTTCCAACACACTGCAGGGACCCGGTCACCCGGCGCCAACTCACTACACAGTGACGCAGGGAACCTTCTCACCGCGGCTTCTAGACGCTCAGACAGCACTGCAGGTACACCCGCACGGACCCCCCTGCCCGCACCCCGCTGCCCCCACAAGGAGGGGGGAGCTGGGGGCGTAGCAATAGCGCTATAGTTATGCCACTGGGCCAGTCCCTCCCTCCAGTATTACAGATGCAGCAGGGAGTACACCGGAGAATGAGATCCTGCCTCTCAGTGCGGGAGCCGGCACCCATGCAGCCTCCGCTCCCCCAAGCAGTGGCGGGGGCTGCCTTACACAAGCTACGCCACTGCCCAAGTGACAGAAATCGAAAGCCCCGTACACATGGGGCAACTGCTGTCCGCGATGTGTGCTGAGCGATGGTGCTGAGCAGGGTTTTCCCTATTGTTTATAGGCAAAACCCTGTGATCTAGCAAGACAGACAATGCAAGCACTGTGTTTCCCTGCGGGTGATGGCAACGTGTAGGGCCGCATAACGCCATCGCTGCAGGGCATACACACAAAGCGATCAGTTCTTCATTTCTAAGCGATCTAGTCAGATTAGTTAGTGTAGGACGCTTTACTCTCTCTGCACATGTTACATTTGCCCCACCTGCAGTGCACATGGTTTTTCCCATTTTGAGAACAAATTTGTCCTGCGATTAGGTCCTCAACGTAAATCCCATAGTTGACTCCCCGGCAGACTGACAACTGCTTGGAGTTTAGTGGTGTTGGCTGCATGGCGCTAGGGGCATCAGTAGAGTGGTGCCATGAGACTTGCCCACTCTTCCAAGAGGCTGGGAGCACCATCCGTTTTCTGGAGCCTCCTGGCTGTTTCAGGAGTGTAGGCATATATGCTCTCATGTCACTCGAGAGTAGTCTGGCATTACTTTGTGATCTGGAAAAGATCAGTTTAATTAGGAGATAGGAAGACAGTGTGCAAACAGGCAGTGCTGTTCCAAATTATTCAAATTATTATTCAAGTTATTTCCAAAAATTCTAATTATTTCCACTTCTTAATTATCTGAGCACATTGGAACAGCCAAAATATTCAATTTTAAAGACTGGTGCATTGCTGCTAGGTGTGAGGTGTTGGATTACAGTGTTGTTATAATATTCCTTCCATGTTTGTCTAAATGCTATTTTACTTTAGTAAATATGATAAATGCTGGTTCTGCTTCAGATCTACATACAGTATGGTACTATGAAATGTATTATGCAAAATGTCTGCACCAACCCTGCCTAATGCTGACTGTACTCTAGATTTTGTTTTTGAATTATTTCTGTCAAACTTTCTACTTGCTGTAATACTAAGGGGCCCATTTATAATTCAATATTTGCGTCTAAATTCCTGAAAACACCCGTTTTCGTGAGTTATCTGCAACTATTAGGTATCACCGGAATGTATCATGGAGGGACCGCAGCAGGAATCTCCGATCCCTGCTGTGATCCCTCCTGTACTGCTGTCGGCCACATCCCCCATAAATTACTAAGGGGGATGCAAAGCTGCCCAATGTATCAACATTGGGTCATACTGAGATGGCAGTAGCCCTTATAGCCTATGAGGTGCAGACCACACTGCTCCCGGGGCAGTGTGTTCAGAGGGGTCGGCGGGGGGTCAGCACTAATGGCACATTTGCACAGACCCCCCTGACACCCAGCTAATCACATCGCAGGGATGGGGGTTTCGGAGCCCTGTCCCTGTATGTGTGGGATCATACATCCCGCCGATAAGATCGCATGTTTCCCTCCTATATCCCTATAGATGTAAGCTTGCAGCAGGGCCCTCCTACCTCCAAGTCTGTCTGTTGTTACCCAATTTGTTTTATCACTGTCTACTATTGTAAAGCGCTACGGAATCTGCTGCGCTATATAAGAAACTGTTAATAAATAAATAAATACCTAGGTGATAATATTCTGCCCCGTGATCCTTGATAAATGGGCCCCTAAATCCTTTATGCTATGTGTTTGATACCTGTAAAGTGACTCTGAGTCTTGATGAGAGAAGAGCTATGTAAATAAAAGTATTATTATCACTACTAGTATCACAGTCCATTCAGGGTGTCGCGTTATCGTTTTTTTTTTGCCTGGATGCCTACATGGAACCAAGAGGACTTGATCTACGCCAGAGGACCCCAGTGAGTATGGATTCCTTTCACAGGTACCTATATGGATTTCTTCTGGACCATCGGATGGACGGACCGAGGTAGACCTAGGTAAGTGTCTGTATGAAAGGGCTGTGTAGGTAATAAAGTTTTATTTTTCTGGTGTGTTTGTGTCTATTTATTTAACTATTGGTTCTGCTGTGGAACTAAGAGTCCCAGCAAGCCAATTAATTGGTGGCATGCTGGGACTTGTGGTTCTCCAAGTCCCAGTATGTGGACCAGGCTTGCTGGAAATGATAGTTCCACAGCAGAACCCAATGGTTTATTCTAACTTTTACACAATCATCAGCCCGGTACCACAGCCCATGGGTACCAGGGACAGCCCCAGGCTTCAGCCTGGGCAGGTAAGTTCTGGAGGGAGGGACCCCTTCATTGTATTTTGGGAACCAGTACCAGCCCTTGGTCCTGGTAATGGTTTAAAAAAAATACAGGGAACCCTTACTTGTCTGGTTCCCTGATTTTTTAAAAACCAGGACCTGGTCTTTGAGCCTGGGGCTGGTTATGCCTGTGGGGTAGGTGTATCTCATGTCGTTTTTTTTTTATTATTATTTATTTTTCTCTTTTTTTTTTTTAGACTGCAGTTTGGAAAAGCCAAATACACCTGGGAAATTAAGTGTATTTTCCATGAGTATTTTACTGGCAATTAACGGCCATATCCCACTAATAGCCGGTATTTTCAAGTAAATTAGGAATCGCCATTCTGTCGATGGTGTATGCTTTCTTATTTGTAAATATGAATGTGCCATGAACACGAATTGTTGTGTTTTTGGCATAGTAAATGCCAAAAGTACGAATATGTCAAAAATATTCATATTTTCTAATACGTATATGAATTTTTTAGGCGTATTTGCCTTAGTAAATTCCCCCCCTTGTCTTCTATGGTTCATGCGGACAGTGAGCCTGATCCAGCGAGGAGCGCTGTTAAGGAGCTGCACACAGATTCAAGATTATCTTACATCTGCAGCTGCACAATGCCTATTCTGTGATTATAGCTGTTGCTGCTTCCTGATTAGCAGGCAGTGGCTTTGAGGGTTTGGGGAGGGGGCAGGGTTGCGTTTCTAGAAATGGGGGAGTATTGCCCCCGTTTTCAAGGAGTAGAGATCCAAGCGTATGCATGTCAACACGTAGGCATCCTGGACCCGCAGCCCCCGCTTCCACTGGCCAGCTGTTTACTCAGTTGGACTTCTGCAACATCGCAACTGCTGGTCTGATCCCAGCTTGTGACGAGTCATCTCCTGCATGCCCTCCTAAAGTTTGGGCAGAAATTTTATGCTGACTTCAGGCCTTCCCTCAACTCTGAATCAGGCCCAGTGTCATGGCAGCACAAATACATTATTTAGGTTTGAAATTCACTGAGTGATTTTGCCTGATCTCCCAGAAGAAACACACAGTGAGTATTCTATGGTGGGCATCCAATTAGCCCCAAAGAAACATCTTTCTGGATATTTCTCAGATGTTTGTTTTCAGACTACACAATTATTCCCACATTTTTCCCTGAAAACACACAGGTTCAGTGAAACCTGTGTGTTTTCAGCCACCGCACTCCAATTTTGCTCAAGACTGGCAGCTTTTGGCGATTTTACTTTGCCTGAATGAGACAGTAGAAGAAAAATCCCCCAAACCTGCGGCACACAACAGATTATCGGGAGGCAATTACCTTGGCGAGGCAATTACCCATGACTAGCGATCACGGGTTATTGGATACTGCCCTATGAGAGAAGAGAAATTAAAATTTGTCCTAACTTTTAGTCCATAAGATTGCATAAATGTTCTTTATGAAGTCCAGATTACAAATTGTCTCTAGAGCAGGGGTTCTAAACTCAGTCCTCAGGACCCCACACAGTTCACGTTTTTCATGTCACCCGCAGTGGTGTAGCAAACATGAGGCAGACCTCGCGGTGGCTTGGGGAGTCAGTGCCAGCAGGGTCTTTGGGGAGTGCCGCGTCCAGGATGCTGTTGCGGCAGGGAGCTGCCGCCTGCCTGCATAAGCAGCAGATACCGGACTGTAGCCATGCGCCCTCTTCTCTCCCTTCTCCCAAGTGCACCATGGGCATAGGTGCGGGATTTGTTCAGAGAACAGTGCTGCTGCTCCTCCCCCGGGGCACACCTTCCGCACACACTGACATGCTGCTTCTAGACGCTAGCATGCATCTATATGAGGGTCCGGCTCCTGGTGGCGCCTCCATTCTACAGAGAACGACCTGTAGTACCTGCTACCTGGGGAGTACCTGCCCTTACGGAGCTTCAGGCATGGTGTTTCCCCTCTGAAAGGTGACACTTGGGTGCGGACAGCACCCTGCTAGTCAGCGCCTCATGGATAGCTAATGACCATCAGCAGCAGCGGAAGTCAGCCCAGAGCTGGGGTAGCCAACCCTAGTCCTCGAGAGCTACCATGTTTTGCAGGTCTCCTCACAGAATCACAAGTGAGCTAATTAGCTCCATCTGTGTATCTTTTAAAATGTGTCAGTGATTAATGAGTGCAGCTGTGCAGCAGCTAGGTTGTCTGGAAAATGAGAACTGTTGGTAGCTCTCGAGGGCAAGGGTTGGCTACCACTGGCCCAGAGTGTTGAGTTCACTGGTGACATTCATTGTAAGAGGCAACGGTGTGGGCAATAATTGTTAAGGTAAATGATGGGGGCACTGGTGGAGGGTTACAGTGTGTGGCATAATGTGCCATGACCATTACGGTGTGTGGCATATTGTCTTATGAGCATTACAGTGTGTGGCAAGGCCACACGCCTTGCGACAAGGCCACAACCCTTTTTGGAATAGACACACCATGGGTATGCACATATTCTTTTAGTTTATATTTTTTTTACCTTTTTTTGGGGGGAGGGCGCATATTTTTAGTGTTCACACTAATAGCCAAATTGCCAAGAAACAGCCATGTTTGTATTACCATAATATGTGTGAGTGGGAAGGTGGGGGGAGGTACCAAAAACTTTTTTGGCAGGGGGGAGCAAAATTTCTAGTTACGCCACTGGTAACGTAGCAGGTTCACTCATTGACACATTTTAAAAGATCTACAGGGGGAGCTGATTATTTCACTTGTGATTCTGTGAGGAGATCTGCAAAATATGCTCCGTGTGGGGTGCGAGGACCAAGTTTGAGAACCTGTGCTCTAGAGCAATCAGATACGGATATCACTATTGCTCTAAATTTACAAATTGTGTTTCTGGGTGAAATACATGAAAAGTCTTGGAAAAAAATGCAAACAATTTTTCTGCATATATTTTTAAATAGTGTTCTTAGATTAGGAAACTAATATGTTTAAATTGAATGCTGAAAATGTCTGGTATACAAATCACCTTAACATGTAACTTGTGTTTAATCTGTTTAGGGCGCTGTACCACACAACCCGTGATGTGTTGCACAGGAGTGGAAAGCAGCTGCAAAAGAATTGACTGCTACTGTGATGGTTATTGCTCTATAAGCAAAGACTGCTGCCCTGATTTCAGCATTGCATGCAGTTCAGGTAAGACATTGCTAACACCACATATTGGGGAAATAGGGGATTGAGGCATGGTGTGTGTGTGTGTGTGTGTTTATGTACATGGATGTGTCTGTGTTTGCACAAATTGCTAACCCACAATAAGATGGGGAAAGCGGCATATTTTTATTGGCAGAGTGTCTATATATACGTGCTGTGTGGTTGTTAGACGACACACTTTAGAAGATGTAACCAGCTTGAGATTTATTCAAGTGATAAGCTTGCAGAATACAACAGTACTTCAGTGGTTAACTTCAGGTGTAATACAACTGATGCAGGAATCACAGTTACAGGTGTTACTTATCTGTAGCGTTCAGCTTGTGTAGGGTTAATGGCAATGACTGGTTTACGCTGGCGGTATCTCTCCCAGCGACGCTACTGCCACAGATGATGGATCTCCCTGAGTAAAGGGACACGCTTGTAACGGGAGTACAGCGGGACTTGCTCTTACGCGCTTCGGTGCACGTGGAGCTAGAGATCAGCATGGAGGATGACACACACGCGCTGAGGCACACTATCACTTCCCGACAAGAAGGAAACGCTGCCAGCAGGGTCAGGGGACTCTGCCCTGCTATTCGCTATGTGAGCTGTCACTCGGGGTGACGTCTAGCTACAGTGGCTGCAGGGGGACAAGGCAGTCTGTAGGCTGCCCACTAACCAGTGTATGAAGACAGACGCAGGGCGCTGCTTTCTAACACTCCCCCTCGCTCAAGGCTGTCTTCGGCTACATAAAAGAACTTAATACAATACTTCGTCCTTTGTTATACCTGTAACCGAAAATATGGTTAGAGAGAAAGACACTCAGAACATCAAAACTTCAAATCAACATTTTGAACTTAAACAAGTCCACAGTCCTTCAGGAACTTAATAAGCAAGTTTGTCGACAGTCCTTTTGTAAGCATGTCAGCGACATTCTCTTCACTTGCAATGTATTCAACATCGATGGACTTGCTCTCCACTAGTTCCCTCATGAAGTGGTGTCTAATCGCGATGTGTTTAGACCTTCCATGGTGCTTGGTACTACAGGAAAGATCTATTGCTTCCCTGTTATCACATGCGATGCTTAAGGTCTCTTCTTCATAAAGTAGACCTAACTCACACAAAGTCTCTTTGATCCAGAGTGCTTCCTTTGATGTCTCTGTAAGAGCCATGTACTCGGCCTCAGTTGTTGAGAGAGCAACAGTTGGTTGTTTTCTACTCGCCCAGCTAACTGCTGCCCCAGCCAGTGTGAACAGGTAACCGGTATGGGAACGACGATCATCATCATCTGCTCCCCAGTCGGCATCGCAGAAGACTTTCAAATTTGAATTGCTTGTCTTGGCGAACTTTAATTTCAAAGAACTTGTACCTTTTAGGTATCTCAGAATCCTCTTCACTGCGATCCAGTGTTGCCTTCCAGGATTTATTGCAAATTGGCTCACCCGACTGACTGCATGAGTGATGTCTGGACGGGTTCCTATACTTGCATACATAAGACTTCCAACCACGTTCTTGTAAGGAACATCTTGCATTTCCTCTACCTCTTCTTGTGTGGTTGGTGACATACCTTTTGTAATCTTGATACTTTTCTTCAGAAGACACACCTTCTCTGTCTGAAGTTCATCCTCATTATAATGATCTAGCGATTCCATGTAGATTTCTTCAAGTAGTTCTCCATTTAGGAACGCTGAGTCGAAATCTAGTTGGTATAGCAGTAAGTTTTGTAAAGTGGCGACTGCAATTACTAATCTAAGAGTGTTATACCTTGCAACTGGTAAGTATATCTCCCCATAGTCTATTCCGGATCTCTGTGTGTATCCCTTAGCAACAAGACGGGCTTTGTAACGGGCAACTTCTCCGTCTTAATTTAACTTCTTGCAGAAGACCCACTTGTTTTTGACTGTCTTGCGGTTGCTTGGCCTATCTACTATGGTCCAAGTATTGTTCTCTTTCAGTGCTGATAGCTCTGTGTCTATTGCAGATTTCCATTTCGCCCAATCACTGCACGCTTTCGCTTCTTGAATACTCTGAGGTTCACTGAAAGCAATGTTCGCATACTCTTCCTCATACCTTCTGGCTGGTATGCCCTTGTTGCTTCTTATGGAAGCCCTGTTCGTTGGTTCGCTTCCCTCTTCGGTATTTTCTATTTCAGGTATGCTTTCTATTTCGCACACCTCTACTAGTGCTTGCTTTTCTTGCTCTTTTGCTTTTGTGGGTGATGCTGTTTCTTGAAATATCACATCTCTTGATTTCAGAAGACGTCTGTTCTCTGCATCCCAGAGCCTGTACCCTTTGCTCTCCTCACAATAGCCTAGCAGTATGCACTGTCTCGATTTCGGGTCAAGTTTCTTTTTCTTCTCCTTTGGAATATGCGCATAAGCTCTGCTCCCAAAGACATGGAGATGACTGATGTCTGGCTTCTTCCCAGACCAGGCCTCTAAGGGGGTTTTTCCCTTCACGGCCACTGTAGGTGTTCTGTTTTTCAGGTATACTGCAGTAGATACAGCTTCTGCCCAAAAACTCTTCTCCAGGCCAGCATCGTTCACCATTGCTCGTGCTCTTTCAACGATTGTTCGGTTCGCCCTTTCACTTACGCCATTCTGTTTAGGCGTGTAGGCCATCGTCAGCTGATGCTTTATGCCATGTTTTCTGAGAAAGTCGGTTAGTTCTTCATTTTCGTACTAGGTTCTTGTACTCCACAATTTTCTTGACCACCTCACTTTTCTTCCTTATGAAGTATACGTGTGTCATTCTTGTGGCGTCATTGATGAGAGTCATGAAGTACTTGTAACCACTGGTTGACTCCTCTTCCATTGGTCTGCACACATCTGTGTGCACCAGAGCTAACTGTGATTCTGCTCTGCCTGCTGACTTGGGAAATGGGTTGCGGGTCTGCTTGCCTTTTATGCAACTCTCGCACACAGGTCTTTCGGTGTCTTTCACTGTGATCCCTGTTGCCATCCCATCAGCTAATTTCTGGACATTGTCATATCCTAAGGGTCCCAAACGTCTGTGCCAGAGTTCCATCGACTCATTTTCAGCAGAGGCTGCCAAAGCTACACATTCATCTGTGTCTAGGACGTATAGTTGGTTGCATCGGGTTGCTGAAGCAATTACAGTCCCTCTTTCATTATGCACCATACACCTGCCCTTTGCAAACTGGACTCTGTAGCCTTTTGCTTTGAGTACGCTGATAGCGATGAGGTTACTTCCCAATTCTGGTACATACAGGACGTCTTGGATATCTGTGACTACTGTCTGTCCCTCAATTCTTAGTCTCACTGTGACTGTCCCAACACTTGATGCAGTAAGGACCTTTTCACCAATCCCTGTAACTGTTGTGGGTGTACACTGTGTTAAAGAATTAAACCACTCCTTGTTGCAGCTGAAGTGTCTAGAGGCTCCCGAGTCCATGTACCAGCAATCCCTCCTTGGCTTGTCTGCTACATTAAGTGCTGACTCGTTCTTCTTGTCATGCCGCTTGTGCGTACCACTAGTGTTCTTCATCCTGCATTCTGAAGCCTTGTGCCCTACTTTGTGGCACACATAACATTTGAATGTGCATTTCTTGGGTTTTGCACTCTTTGCTACTAAGGCAGACCCCTCAGCTATGGCATCCTTGTGGATTCTCTCTTGGAACTGTAGTAGCTTGGCCCTCACAACTTCTGTTGTAAGCTTGGTTTCATTCGACTCTAGTGCGACAACTAGGAAATCAAATTCTTCTGTCAGATTCTGCAGCATTACCATCGCCACTTCTTCCTCATCCACTTTTGCTCCTACACATGCCAATTGCTGAGCTATTGATAGTATTTTATCAATGTAATCGTTCATGTCCTTGCATGCATTCAACTTTGTTCCATACAGTGTGCGTCTCAGACTTTTCCTCCTCATTAGGCCTTTATTCTCATAAGCACCTTGTAGAGTTGTCCATATGTCCTTAGCGGACTCTTTCCCACAGATTGTAGAATAAACATGCTGCTCCACAGCCAGGCCTATCGTGCCGATGGCCTTGTCTACCTCTTCTGGGTTTGGACTATCTCCTGGGGCTATTGTGACTTTCCATAGCTTCTCCCTTTTAAGCTGCATTTCCATAGCGAACTTCCATGTAGTGTAATTCTCTGAGCCTTTGAGTTTTGGAAAGTTCATGCTATGCCCTGTACTGTGCATTCTCGTTAACTCTTCCACAAATGGCAATTTAGAAATATTTCTTTGTGTTCTTTTATGTACTGCGCTAGCACTTGGTCTTTAGGGGGTTAATCTTCGCGCACGTGACGTGCTGGGCCCATAACCTATTGGCAGAGTGTCTTTATATACGTGCTGTGTGGTTGTTAGACGACACACTTTAGAAGATGTAACCAGCTTGAGATTTATTCAAGTGATAAGCTTGCAGAATACAACAGTACTTCAGTGGTTAACTTCAGGTGTAATACAACTGATGCAGGAATCACAGTTACAGGTGTTACTTATCTGTAGCGTTCAGCTTGTGCAGGGTTAATGGCAATGACTGGTTTACGCTGGCGGTATCTCTCCCAGCGACGCTACTGCCACAGATGATGGATCTCCCTGAGTAAAGGGACACGCTTGTAACGGGAGTACAGCGGGACTTGCTCTTACGCGCTCCGGTGCACGTGGAGCTGGAGATCAGCATGGAGGATGACACACGCGCGCTGAGGCACACTATCACTTCCCGACAAGAAGGAAACGCTGCCAGCAGGGTCAGGGGACTCTGCCCTGCTATTCGCTATGTGAGCTGTCACTCAGGGTGACGTCTAGCTACAGTGGCTGCAAGGGGAAAAAGGCAGTCTGTAGGCTGCCCACTAACCAGTGTATGGAGACAGACGCAAGGCGCTGCTTTCTAACAATTTTGACACGCATGAGTGTCTGTATTTAGGTATATATGTATGTACAGTAAATATGTATGCATGCTTGTTTGTGTGTATGTGGGGGGAATTGGAGGCAAACTGAGGAACTTAGACTTGGCCTAAGAGACTGTTCTACATTATTGAACAGTAGGGAAGTATACAGTATCTGAATGCCGATAGGTCACAGAAATTATATAAATAAATAAAGAGACCGGTATCCAGGGACCTTGGTTCAGCTCCCCAGAGATGAAGGCGGCACTCTCACGACTTGATAGTTCAAAAAGTTTTAATGGTGCACATGAAAATAACATAGCAGTAGACGTCAACATTTCAAGACCTGTTCGGCCTCGTCATCAGGACGTGCGCTGAAAGTGCAAGGTGCTGTGCAGAGGTGAAAAGAAGAATACAGAGCCAGTGTGTTCTCTTACCTTATATTGGGCTGCCGTGTGTGAATCTCGCTGCTCCCCGCCGCCAGGACTGGGCACCGGTCTTCCGGGTAGTTAGCTCCACCCCTGTGTGACGCGGCCGTTGCTAGGAAACCTTAGTAAGCTTTGGGTCACTGTTCACTGGCGTCACTGGAGACAGCTTACGCAAGACCAGCATACTGTAACAAAGGGAAAAAAGGGGGGAAGGGATAGAGGCCAAGGGCACAGGACTAATTTGCTTGAGGGTAAGAAGGTTAACTCCAATCAACATATGAAAATGGATAAATTATAGTATATAATATTGTTGTGGAGGTGCTCCCAGGGAGTAAGATAAGTACAATTGAAAAAAGGGAGATATTCAAGAGAGAATATCAGAAAAGAAACTCCCGGGTGGGGCACAACCTTCTATGGTGGTGTAAGTATCAGTGTAAAATATAAACTTTATTAATACTAAAATTGATCCTGAAATAGTGAATCAAATGACGAACATAAGACAAAGACATACAGATAACATGAATGGTTGTAAACAATTGAGAAAAATCGTGAAAATATGATGTGATCGTCTGAAATAGGGGCTAAATTGCCTCTGTATTAAATATAACAACAGTATCAATATATTTCTGTAGAAAATTATTTCAGGCAAAGCACGTCTTCACTTGCAAGACCAGCATACAACTGCTATATATAGTCCGTGTGTAACCGAACACGGCTATCTGCTGGCAGCGAGTGAAACTACGGGTGACATTCTATGGACTGCGATTAGCGTTTTTTTGCGTTAATTAGACCACAAAATGGCGATAACGCATTTTCCCATTAAATCGTTAATTTAATGGGATGCGCTAAGGGACTGAAATCGCATATTATGTGCGTTAAGGTATGCTGATTAAAATTGTGAGATTAATTCGCATTTTTATCGCATCCAATTGTTTTCGTATAGAAAAGTATACAAGTGGCTTATTTAATGCAATGCGCATTTGCACATCGCATTTTTTAGGTGCCTAATTATCGCACTTATTTCAGACCAGGGTCTGTTTGGCAAATTAGCCAGAACCCTGCACAGATCACAATGTTCTGTGCAGGGTTCTGCTGTAAAAAATAAAATAAAGGGTTAAAATAAAAAAAAAACGAGCGCGGGGTCCCCCGCCAGAGTATAACCAGCCCCGGGCTCACTGAGCCGGTGCTGGTGACATAAAATCAGGGTCCCCGACAAATAGGGGTCCCCTTGATTTCATGAAACCAGCACCAGGCTCAAGGTCCGGCGCTGGTTTCCAAAATACGGGGGACAAAATGACTAGGGGTCCCCCGTATTTTAAGAACCAGCACCGGACACAACCAGCCAGCAGGGTAATGCCACAGCCGGGGGAAACTTATTATATAAGCTCCCGCGGCCAAAGCATTAACCCCCTGGCTGGTCAGCATGGGCAGGGGTCCTGGGGAAGTGGGGACCCCCCCAATGAAGGGGTCCCCCCCCTCCAGGACTTACCAGCCCATGCTGATAGTCCGGGGCTGTCCCCGATGCCCCTGGGCGGTGGGCATCGGGCTGATGGCTTGTGTAAAAAAAACAAGTACAACCATTGTTTTATACTGGCGAACTATGAGTCCCAGCAAGCCTACCCCGCATGCTGGGACTTGGAGAACCACAAGTCCCAGCATGCGGGGCATTAAAGGGCCCACTGGCACTTGTAGTTCTGGAGTACAAAAAATAGTTAACCAAATCACACTGACACACTGTAAAATAAAAGTTTAATACACACAAAACACACACACACTGATACTTACCTACCTTGAGCCCGTAGGTCGGTCCCTGGATCCTGGGTCCGTCCTCCGGGGCTCCAGGGCAGAAGAGTCCGGTTCCGGGGCCTTGGTCCTGGTTCCGGGGCTGGTCCTGGGGTTCCGGGGCTCCTGGGCTGCAGAATCCGGGGTCCGGGATCCGAGGTAGTCCCCAGGGGTACCTAAGGAAGCAAATCCAACTCACCTGGTCCCCGGCGACGACCTCGGAATCCTCTCCGGTGACAGCGCTGCTCCCATCTGGTACCCGGCTCGCAGGACTTTGACAGGCGCAGAGATGTTTCCTCCTCGGCGTCTCTGCACAGAATGATTTCTTGGCCAATCAGGAGCCGAGAAAGTCGGCTCCTGATTGGCCAGAAATCATTCTAACTAGAGACGCCGAGGAGGAAACATCTCTGCTCTAGATGCGCTGAGATGTTACTTCCTCTGCGTCTGTATTCAGAATGATTTCTGGCCAATCAGGAGCCGACTTTCTCGGCTCCTGATTGGCCAAGAAATCATTCTGTGCAGAGACGCCGAGGAGGAAACATCTCTGCGCCTGTCAAAGTCCTGCGAGCCGGGTACCAGATGGGAGCAGCGCTGTCACCGGAGAGGATTCCGAGGTCGTCGCCGGGGACCAGGTGAGTTGGATTTGCTTCCTTAGGTACCCCTGGGGACTACCTCGGATCCCGGACCCCGGATTCTGCAGCTCAGGAGCCCCGGAACCCCAGGACCAGCCCCGGAACCAGGACCAAGACCCCGGAACCGGACTCTTCTGCCCTGGAGCCCCGGAGGACGGACCCAGGATCCAGGGACCGACCTACGGGCTCAAGGTAGGTAAGTATCAGTGTGTGTGTGTTTTGTGTGTATTAAACTTTTATTTTACAGTGTGTCAGTGTGATTTTGTTAACTATTTTTTGTACTGCAGAACTACAAGTGCCAGCGGGCCCTTTAATGCCCCGCATGCTGGGACTTGTGGTTTTCCAAGTCCCAGCATGCGGGGTAGGCTTGCTGGGACTCATAGTTCGCCAGTATAAAACAATAGTTGTACTTCTTTTTTTTACACAAGCCATCAGCCCGATGCCCACCGCCCAGGGGCATTGGGGACAGCCCCGGACTATCAGCATGGGCTGGTAAGTCCTGGAGGGGGGGGACCCCTTCATTGGGGGGGTCCCCACTTCCCCAGGACCCCTGCCCATGCTGACCAGCCAGGGGGTTAATGCTTTGGCCGCGGGAGCTTATATAATAAGTTTCCCCCGGCTGTGGCATTACCCTGCTGGCTGGTTGTGTCCGGTGCTGGTTCTTAAAATACGGGGGACCCCTAGTCATTTTGTCCCCCATATTTTGGGAACCAGCGCCGGACCTTGAGCCTGGTGCTGGTTTCATGAAATCAAGGGGACCCCTATTTGTCGGGGACCCTGATTTTATGTCACCAGCACCGGCTCAGTGAGCCCGGGGCTGGTTATGCTCGGGTGGGGGACCCCGCGCTCGGTTTTTTTTTTTTAACTTTGCGCTGTCCTGCAAACGTGCGATTTTCAGACATGAAAATCGCACATTTTCAGGACTAAATACAGCGCACCACTTCGCCGCAAATCGCCCCTCTTCGCACTTTTCAGCCTCCAATGCGCATCACATTAAATATGCGCATTTTGACTGAAAAGTGCGAATAGAAAAAAGGCGATTTGCGGCAATGTGGTGCGCGAATAAAACATGCGCATTTAGCGCAAAGCATAGAATGTCACCCTACATCTCTTTCACACATACAGAAACACAGAGATTAGCTTTTGAAGTTTTTGCTTCAAGCAGGCTTAGCTAGTGATTGATAACTCTGTTATATAACTATATTCAAAATCAACCATGTCAACATTCTCATGTCGAACTAAGGATTGGCAACATAATATACCACACCCACAATATGGGCCTATCCAGACAGTTTTCATGAAAGTGTGAAAAGAAAATTGTGAAGTGACGGGAGTGCAGGATCTTGGCAGAATGGAATACATGCAGCAGCACCACTGGTGCAGGTGACTGATAAACACCACTGGTGCAGGTGACTGAAGCTGGGGTACAAGACAAGGGCTGAGAGTACTCCCTCCAACACCAAGGACAGACAGACAATGACCAGCTCTGAGTGCTGGAATCTTGGGGAATAAATAGGCAGCCTACATGTGTCCAATAAAGGCTGATTGTCTCTACACTAGGCACCTGATTCCTCAGACTCTAGAGACAGGGTACAAGTCCACAGATGCCTGATGACCCCTAGTGGTGAGGTACTTGTTTCCTAGCACGGCCACAATCGCGGGCATCGGGTGTAATTTTTAGTGGTCTGCGACGCGACCGACGCGATGCCCCCGATTTTCCCATTAAAATGCATTGGAAAAAGTCAAAATCGCGTCGGTCGCGTCGTATGCGGCTAAAAAAGGCTTAAATGGTCCAGACGCAATGCCCCCGATTTCCCATAGGAAACAATGTTAAATGCCTCAATTTACCCGCGATGCCCCCGATTTCCCATAGGAAACAATGTTAAATGCCTCAATTTCACCAATTCATCATAGGGAACAATGGTAATTGGGCCAGAAACCCCCCAAAACACCCCTGAAATGTAAAATGTCCTCCCAAAAGTAGTTTACGCCACCCCACGATAAACGCAAACCCGAAGCGTGGCGAGCGCAGCGAGCCTGTGAGGGGCGGCGGTACCCGTCCTCCGACCTTTTCATACCCCCACTATCCACGACGGCGTGGAGTTGAGAATAGAATAGTGTGGCGAGCGCAGCGAGCCACCGAGCCCGAAGCGTGGCGAGCGCAGCGAGCCCCGCGAGGGGACGCGGATACCTTCACAGGTAAACACGTACCTTCGCGGGCTTCACAGGTATCCGCGTGCGCTCGCCACGCTTCGGGCTCGGTGCCTCGCTGCGCTCGCCACACTATTCTAGTCTCAACTCCACGCCGACGTGGATAGTGGGGGTATGAAAAGGTCGGAGGACGCGTACCACCGCCCCTCGCGGGCTCGCTGCGCTCGCCACGCTTCGGGTTCGCGTTGATCGTGGGGTGACGTAAACTACTTTTGGGGGGACATTTCACATTTCAGGGGTGTTTTTGGGGGTTTCTGGTCCATTTACCATTGTTCCCTATGATGATTTGGGTAAATTGAGCCATTTAACATTGTTTCCTATGGGAAATCGGGGGCATCGCGGGTAAATTGAGGCATTTAACATTGTTCCCTATGGGAAATCGCGGCCATCGCCCCCGATTTTTACTCACGATGCCCACGATCATGATCGTTGTGGCCATGCTAGGAAACAAGTACCGAAAATACAGACAGGCCTAACACAAAACAGCTGTGGTAGAGGCTAAAATTGGCCTTGTGGAAATTCTGCATCCACAAACCATGCCCACGGCATCTATTTACTGCTTCTCTACTAACAAGGGGTCTACCAGTTAACACAGCAGGACACTGCTGCCAGAGTATGGGACTGTGCAATAGTCTCAAAAAACCTGACTGTCCCATGATAATCAGGGCAGTTGGTAGTTATGCCCATTTACCTAGTGTAGATAATATCTATATACTGTATATAAAGGGCTAACTACTCCTCACCTCTATGAGGTGAAGTACCACCACTGACTACTAGAGGCCACATGACAGACACAATTACTCATGCTAAAATATGTCATAACAGAAAGTGAAGCAATTTTTGCAGGGGCCGCAGGAGTCAGGACACAGGGGTCGCCAGGGTTGGGTGGGTAGCGGGCGATCTGGGCGGGGAAGCCGGTGGCAGAGTTTGCTGTGAATGGCTCTGGCACCCTGTGATCTTTCGGTGCCCGGAGCTTGTGCTCTGCCGGCTCCGCCCTCGATACGCCCCTGACCTAAATGAGCCCTCCCACAACCTAAATGAGCACTTCAGTGCTTGATGTGTACGGATTTAAAGGTGGTGCCAGACCATCAGGTGGAGAATATAGCATTACCAGATTTTGACCACTTGATGTCACAGAAAGGTTACACATGTTCTGTAATGCAGAACAGAGCTCATGTTTTTATGTAATACAGTACTGTCCTGTATTTCAGTGACACAGATGTCAGTCTTGTCAAATATTCAATTTTCTGCATTGTACACTTCAGGGGTTCTCAAACTATGTTGCTCTGGGACCCTGTCAGGACCTAGGGGTCAGTACCCTAGGCTCCCCTCTCTGAAAGGGCTCCCCTTCATCAGCCATCGACGCTGCAGAGCCAGCAGTGGCTGTGACAGCTAAATTATCCTCTATGTGAATCTGCAGCCTGCACTGGGATTGATTAGCAAGCAGGCTGCAGGGAGAGATACTGGGGGACTCAGCTGCAAAATATAGAGCTGGAGAGAGGGCAGGAGGTGTATTGCTGCCTCATCGTCCGCTCCTACAATGCCCGCCAGCTCACTGCAGTCCATCTGTCCTCCTGCCCACCCGCTTGCATTTCCTTAAGGTTAGTAAAGTTCCAGGAGTTGGGGAGAATTTTTATGTTTTTTATGTACATTTTATATGAGTACTATAGAGAGGTGTAGGGGTAACGGGATTGGGAACTCGAGGGAAGGAAAGAGCAAGAGGTTTTACTTGTGACAGGGAGATGGGGAGCTGCAGGGAAGGAGAGAGCAAGAAGTGCGGGCTAACGAGGATAGAAAACTCGAGGGAAAGAGAGCGCAAGAGGTGTGGGGTGACATGGGAACATAGAGCTGCAGGGAAGGAGGGAGCGAGAGGTGCGGGGTGACAGAGGGATGGGGAGCTGCAGGGAAGGAAAAAGTGAGAGGTGCAGGGATGGCAGTGGGATGGGGAGCAGAGGAAAGGAGAGAGCGAGAGGTGCAGGGGGACAGGGAGCTGAGGGAAGAAGAGAGTAAGAGATGTGGGGTGATTTTAAAACTTAGGCCCCTCCTGTTTGAAGTACCCAGGACCATCCAGAGCCTTAATCCGGCTTATAAATGTCCCCCAGCTGTGGCATGACCCCGATTGGCTTTTGGAGCCTGGTCTAAATACAAAGGGACATAGTCTTTCCCTCCCTATATTTTTGCAATCAGCACAGGCTCAAAGAGACATGGGCTGGATATAACTGTACTGTACTTGTGGTATATAGTCACTCTTGGAGTGCAGCAACCACTCCAAGGGTGACTATACCATACACACTTAATTCCCCTGCACAGGCTTCCATTATACAGAATTTAATACTACAAACCACTATAAACATTTCTTTATATCAGTGCACAACTCAGGGCCATCTTAACATCAGTGTGGGCCCCTGGGCAAAGCAATGCACTGGGGCCCTTACCCATTCTCCCCTCCTAGGGGTGGGGGGTGCTATCAGCAGCAGCTTTGATGTCCCACGGGTGGCAGGGGGTGCTCTATCTTCCATTCAACATGTAGGACCTGGAGCAGTAACTTCTGCTAATTACTCCTTTACTGCACAGGTGGAGGGAGGGAGAACACTAACGTGTGAAAGGGGGCACGGAGCTGAATGAAGGGTCCCTTGTAAATGACTTCCAGGAAGGTAGGGGGTGTTTTATACGCAGAGGAGGGTTAGATAATGGAGTGGGCTTAATATTCGTCATTTTCTGGTGGAAGGGCAGCTTGTTTCACTGCAGATATCGCCATTATCTGGAAATAGATTTCTTAGCCTTCAATAGTATAAAAACCTAGAGTCCCAACTTTCAGGAGGTGCTGGGGACTTAGGGATCAGAGATCAGGAGCCAGAGCAATCCATTGACAAAAATATAAAACTGTACACCAGACTTTGGAGCTGGAGCAGGCACCGGCTGCTGGAAGGCTGATATATCTGGTTTTCGGCATGATAGAGACAAGCTGCTAGTGTCGACAGAAAGGTGAGAGAGTCCCAGCTTTTGGAATGTACTCTCAGAAAAAATCTAAGTCATAGAGAACCTGAGAAATATGACTGGGAATTGCAATTAACAGGTCAGATGTGGACTGCTGCTTTGAAGTTGGATATCTCCAGTTTCCCAAGGCCGATTTTTAAAATTCTGGTATCCCTGGAAAAAAGGGATCCTCAGCTATCAGCATAGGGCCCTTATACACCTGGGGCCCCTGGGCAAGTGCCCATTAAGCCCATACAAATAGACGGCCCTGGCACAACTTAAGAATGAACTTCTAGTGCCAGCTACTGTATGTGATCACGACCATTACTATGTCTACATTTTAAATATTTCAAATAATAATGGCCAATGATCAATCAAGCATGTATATGTGATTCTATCCATTTATTAGAGGTGGCTTCCTATATTTTAAAGTATTATATATATATTTTCAAAGAAAAAGTGATGTAGTTTCACTCTCTGCCAGCAGATGGCAGTTTTTCGGACTAGACCTATATATTGATGATGTTGTGAATAAAATTTCTACATTGCATAAAATAAATTATCTTTAATTTTATAGTGATTTATCGTATTGTTATTTATTCAGCCATATTGCACATATTTTAATTATGAAGCGCAGTATCCAGTGTTTGGATAATTTGTGTCACAACATTCAAGTATTTTAGTGTTACCTGCTTATGAAATCCTGCTAGTTCTGATCTGCCTTCCTCTGCTCCATGCTGCTAGCCAGTTCTGTGTTAAGGTGCATACACAATATACAATTTTTTTTGACCAATTTTGTTGAAAGACATTTCCCTTTAACTCAGTGTCCTGGACATAAGATGTTGATGAAAGATATTGACAACAGACGAAAGATCTAGCTACAGTTTATAGGCTCTTTTTAAAAGTTATCCAAATTGAGCTGCAAGCACAGTTGACGAACAATCTTGATGAACAACTGGGGGGTATGCGCATTATTATTCGTCACAAACGCACTGAAAGATATTTTGACCAATTTAGTTTAGAATGGCCAAAATGAACGAAATTGGTCAAAAAAGTTGGTCAAAACCTTGAGGCTCCATTCACATGCTCCGGCTCCTGCCGGGTGGCAAAACCCAGCACGGCCAAGAAGCCGTGTTGCACTGAGAAGTTTACAATGGAGGGGATGGCCACAGCCCGGCAGCCGTCCCGTCCAGTGGTGGGATCCAGCTGCAACCCGGTGGCTGGGCCCTGGCCGTTCCGTGTGAATGGACACAATCATGTCCATTATTAACTACTGTGTGTGGCACGGCTTTTGGCCGTGCGGGGTGTGAAATAGCCCTTAGTGTGAACACTGTAGGCTGATTGCAGCACCTGGGTAAGACCTTGCACAGTCTCCTTGATTAGCAACCTGTGAGGTAATAGCCCAGTGTCTGACAGCTGAGCTCATTAGCCCCTTATAAAGGGCACTTCCTGGCAGGTATTCCCTGCCAGAGTATAGGTTCACTAACCTGCACCAGCGTTCCCAGTGCTTTGGCTGACATCCGTGGTTTCCAATGCATGATTCTGGCTATTCTCCAGACCATTCTGATGCTTATTCCTTGTGTACCGTACCCAGTTACTACTAGCTCCTGACTTTGGCTATCCTAGTGACCATTCTCTTGCCTGGTCCTTGTGTAATGCATCCTGTGACTTCCAGTGTATGACCCAGCTAGTACTTGGACTCTTGCTCAAGCCTGCTCCTTCATTACCTGTATCTGTTCACAAGTTCCTGACCGGCTAGTCTGACCATGAACATTCCAGAGCTTACCCTGCCTTACGCCAAGTGTTTACCAGCACCATGTGGGAAACGTGATCAGGGGATGGCTACCGGCAAACCCCCAAACGCTGGCTTCCTGTCAGCAAGTTCCGTCCACATTGCATTCACGTTATATAAGCATCTTCAGTCACTAATTCCCCTTGCACATGCATAATGCGAATGGTTGAATGCACAGTCAATTTTTCAAATTGCAAATTCTCTGTTTAGAGATCCGTGCTGAATTAGACCGACTGAATGCTATTTAACAGGTGCAATTTTGCTAGTGGCCAGAAGGCCTAATTCAGGTTGGCTTGCAAAATTTCTCTCTAATGGGCAAAACCATGTGCACTGCAGGTAGGGCAGATGTATCATGTGCAGAGAGTTACATTTGTGTTCAAACTGAAATCTAAATTACAGATCAGGCTTACCGTTCCATAGCTTCCATTTTGAATTTCTCAATGTTTCAGTAGCGAGTTGCCTGTTCTGAGTCTTTTAAACTTTTAGCCTCCCTGTATATGTGTAGTTCTGTGCTTTGCCATATACAGTATGTTGTGCCAGTGGCATAAGTTCATGCCAGTTTCCTGGAGGCAGAAGATAATGTTATGCCTCTGTGTTGTGCCTTTCTGCATCTCTGACAGTATTTCATATGTTTCCAGCTAATTATTACCGTAATTCGGACTGTGTTCCCTTCTCCTTTTAATTTCTGTACCCTTACCCTTTTTTTTAGATGTATAAAAAAATCCTTAATAAACATGAATGCAGTTAAAAAATGATTATTTAAACTGTATATTATTTATTTTCAGTTGCATCTACAACAGCAGCAACAACAACAACAACATCAAAATCAACTACTAGAGCAGTAATAACATCTGGCAAAGCTTCAACAGCATTATCAGGGAGTACAATCACAACCCAACCAAATCCAATCACGTCTTCTGCACTGTTAAGTTCTCACACAACCTTAAGCAGCACAATAACTAAATTCAGCTCTGTATCATCAACAGTTTCCTTTAATGAAACCTCTGCTGTTAGCACATCCATTACACCACTAATTACACAAAAAACGGCCACCTCTATGTCCAGTAGAAGCACAATGCCTGTAGTGCCAACACTCAGTATTGTAACAGAACCACCTTCCACCTCCTATAGGTCTACAACCACTGCAACCATCACAATCCAAACAAGTAAGGAGGCAGCACTGTCCAGTACTATGTCAGCATCAGGTGTTGGTTATAATGTCGCCAACTTGACAACAGCAATAAGAACATCTAATTTGCCAGTGCCAAGTAGCATTACATCAACAGGTGGCGTAGCATCAAGCAGTCATTCATCTACCAAAATAGCCGAAACGATAGTGACATCAACTTCCAGCACTAAACCAACATCTGGTATGGTTTCTAGTAGTGGCAGTACCCTTACACCAGCTATTATTACCACTAAAACAACTGCACTGGCAGTATTGGCCAGTGATATAACAACTGGCATTACCTCTATTGCTCCAAATAGATTTACTACACCCCTTATCAATGAAACCACTACCAGCATGCTAAGTAGAGTACCAACAACAAGTGTTGGAAATTCAGTTTCTGGTGTAGTATCGAACACCAGCAGAGCTGTTACACCTGGATTAAATGCCACCACCATCAGTACAGCTACAGTGCCAGCTATTGACATTACAACAAAAACAACCGCTGCAACTCTTTCTAATATTACCAGTACTTTAAAAATAAATACAATTAATCTGGCCTCCACTATGCAAACAACTGTGTCAACACTGAGAAGCAGTCCTACACAATATGCAAACAACACAACCTTTATTAAGCAAACATCAATACTGGCATCACCCACCACAACCATGTCAACATCATCTGCTGTTGGTAACCTTAAACTAATTACTGTCAATGTAACTAGTGCAACTGTACTGCCAGCAGCAAGCCCTAGTTCTACAACCACTGCAACCATCACAATCCAAACAAGTAAGGAGGCAGCACTGTCCAGTACTATGTCAGCATCAGGTGTTGGTTATAATGTCGACAACTTGACAACAGCAATTAGAACATCTAATTTGCCAGTGCCAAGTAGCATTACATCAACAGGTGGCGTAGCATCAAGCAGTCATTCATCTACCAAAATAGCCGAAACGATAGTGACATCAACTTCCAGCACTAAACCAACATCTGGTATGGTTTCTAGTAGTGGCAGTACCCTTACACCAGCTATTATTACCACTAAAACAACTGCACTGGCAGTACTGGCCAGTCATTTAACAACTGGCATTACCTCTATTGGTCCAAATAGATTTACTACACCCCTTATCAATGAAACCACTACCAGCATGCTAAGTAGAGTACCAACAACAAGTGTTGGAAATTCAGTTTCTGGTGTAGTATCGAACACCAGCAGAGCTGTTACACCTGGATTAAATGCCACCACCATCAGTACAGCTTCAGTGCCAGCTATTGACATTACAACAAAAACAACCGCTGCAACTCTTTCTAATATTACCAGTACTTTAAAAATAAATACAATCAATCAGGCCTCCACTATGCAAACAACTGTGTCAACACTGAGAAGCAGTCCTACACAATATGCAAACAACACAACCTTTATTAACCAAACATCAATACTGGCATCACCCACCACAACCATGTCAACATCATCTGCTGTTGGTAACCTTAAACTAATTACTGTCAATGTAACTAGTGCAACTGTACTGCCAGCAGCAAGCCCTAGTTCTACAACACATACCACTAACGGACCCACAAATTTACAAACAACTTCCATAATAGGTTCCACACATATCAACAGTCTTCCAACTTTTGTCAATGCAAGCACCACTATCAGAACCACAGTTCTGTCTCTTAATATCTCTAATGCCACTGCAGTAACTATTGCCACCAACCAAACTGCTACAGTAACTGCACCAAGCATTGCTGTATCAGAAACCAGAACAACCTTAAATACCCAAAATAAGTCACAACCTGTTGCATCATTGAGCAGCACAAGTTCAATTAGCCCAATAGTGATGTCCAAAGCGGCATCACCATCTCCAAGCTTTATGCTGCCAACTTTATCCACAGGAGGTAAGAAATTGTTGTTTAAACTATTAATAGAAATAGAAAATGAAATGCAAAAAACTTTTTCTAACTTATTGATCCAAAATGCTGAGATATTTCTATATAAATCATGAAGGTAAAATGCATTGTTCAGTAATAATTAAATGATTTCTCCAGTGCTTGCAGAGGTAAGACACCTATCGGGGGTCTTACCCCTGCGACATCCCTGTGCGGGAAGTGGGTGGTCATCTGACATCTGCTGACGTCAGCTGCCTGCCCCCCCCCCGCATCACTGCTCCATTTGCATGGGAACGCCTACGAAATGCTTGGCATGGGCACAGCCAGTCGCCGCCACCCCATGCCCCCCACCCACACTGCTAGATGCAAACGGGATGGCAAACTAAGGGAGTGAGGCAATCAGAATAAGGGCCTATGTAGGAGGCACTACTCACGCACAGCTATTTATGGCCCTTCGTTTTTTGGCCCTCTGAGCGATATCTTTTAACACTTGTCTAGTGTGTATGGGACTTCATTCTAAGGGTATTGTTACTAAACCTTCTAAAAATGAAAGTGGTGGTGTTGCCTATAGCACTCAATAAGATTCTTGCTATCATGTCTCTGTTGCATCCTAGAAAGTGATTGAAACTGTTTCTATGCTATAGACAAATCTACCCCTTAGAGACAGCTGAAGCCACTTCCACATATTTAGGTTCTTATGGAATCAGCCTCTGAGTCACTGTCTGCATGTTTAGTTAAGGCCCATACACACTGGACGACTATGCTCAGCATGTATGGACATCGCTGCGGGAAAAGCCGCTCAGTGCACACACACTGAGCGGCTTTCCCCCTGTCTGGCGCTGACGGAGGGGGGAGGACAGCGTTGCATAGCAGAGCGATATGCAAAGCCACCCTGAAAGCCGCTCATCTGCTGGTATAACCAGCAGATGAATGGCTTTCCCATTTTGAGTGACTCAGCTCAAAGTCGCCCAGTGTGTATGGTCCTTTTAGATATGGCTCTGCTTCATAAAGTTAACACAGGGCATGAGAGACATACAAGCATGAACCCTTAATTTACTGTAGGTATATGATTGAACTCATGGTACTTGTTTCGTAGCAGGGCTCCCACTAAGCAATTGCTTAGTGGGCAATTCTGCGTAGGAAACTCGCATCGCATGGGCCATTTTAGTGCCGTGCGATGTGATTTTGTTATGTAATTTATTCACTGCTCTGTATGCTCCAGGGGATAGCATCGCATCGCACCTCCTGCAAAATCGCATGCCATCGCATGCAATTTTTTTGGGTGTGCGATGCCATTACATTAGCTATACAATAATATGATTGTATGACATGCAAAGAGGTTTTAGGCACCTCCCCACTATCCATGCCACCCCGAAGCGTGGCGAGCGCAGCGTGCCCCGTGCGGGGCGGCGGAACGTGTCCTCCGACCTTTTCATACCCCCACTATCCACGTGGAATTGATTTGATATATATGTAAAGTAATCCGCGGGCCCTCGCAATGCTTCGGGCTCGGTGGCTCGCTGCACTCACCACACTATATAAAATCAACTCCACGCCGACATGGATAGTGGGGGTATAAAAACGTCTGAGGACGCGTTACGCTGCGCTTGCCAAGCTTCGGAGTGCCGTGGATAGTGGGGAGGGGGGGTGCGTAAAACATAATTGTGTGATACGCCGCCGGTGGGGGCAAATAAATACCTTGAGTCGCTGGATACTCCTGGTTCCACACCGATTCTTCGCCGCGTCGGCTGCAGGGAACACACCACCCAGGAACCCAAACGAGGCGTTCAGCAGGTACAACCGCTTGTGTTTTATTTAGTGCAAACTGAAGGTAGGTCATTGGTACACACCCAGATGACCATGAGTACTTTAAACAATTTACCTGGTTAGTAGCAATTTATACCCGCCTAGCGGATTAGCATAACATTCGATAATATAGGCATACCAAACACACTGCATGCAATAACCGACATGTAATATGACTTAAGGTGGTGGACACTTAACTCAGTCACGGGGTAAGTCCCTTCTGGTGCACACTCTGGGGTCTGGCCCTGAATGTAAAAGTTGAGCAATATGACTTTAAATCCGGATAAGAACTGTTCCTGGCAATCCTAAACTTTGGCCACGAGATGGCGGTTTTCCTATTCGAATGGGGAATACTGCAGCGTCTCTCGACAGGTGATAAATCAACATAGGATCCCGCGTGGATATGTGGGAAATATGGGGTCAGCCGCTATCCGTTGGGTAGCGCAGTGTGGAGCTACTGAACTTAGCAGTCTCTAACTTGTCGGCTGTAACCGCCCCAATTATGCAGGCTCTTACTGCCCTGCTACTGGCCTCCTGGGGGGAAGGTGTGCCCCTGTCCTTATTAGTGGAGTATCCGGAGAGAGAGAGTGTCAGTGCCGGGGGCCTCGGAGAGGCAAACTGTGGTGGGGCTTCCTTGTGGTGCTGCTAGGCTTAGTAGCCTTTCCCCTGCCGGCTGAATGACCTGGTGATGGGGCTCTTGATGCCCTTAGGGTTAAGGTGGCCATATGCTGGGTGGGAGTGAATCAGGGTATTCCTGGCATGGAGTGATATCTGGCGCCAGGGTAACTGTGACAGCGGGAGTCGGGGGAGCAGGGAATACCTTTGTTTTGCTGGATTCCGTTGCAGGCTCCAGCCTGTCCCGACACCGTCACCCAGCCTCTGGTCTTCCTTTCCACAGCGAGTGCACTAGTGCGGGCGCCACTAAGGCAGCGTTGCCGCACTCAGTCACGCTGGTGTCTGCCGTCCTCTGGGGTCGCGGTAACTGGCTGTCGCTCCCCGCCGTCTCTGCTTCAGTTGGGCGTCCTCTTCTTCCCTCACACAGTGCCGCCTGCCTCCTGTCCTCTTCTTCCGCACCGCGCTGATGCTTCCGTCTCGGCACCCGGCGCTGCTGTTCTCCAGGCTACGGGGCAGCTCAGTCTCTCCCTCGACGCCGTTTCTTCTCTCAGCCTGCACGCTCCGTCTCCCCTCTCTCCCTCATGCTGCGACCCCCTGACCTCTTCCTCCACTGTCACGCCTCACTTCCCCTCTGCTACCATACGTCCTCCAGTGCTGTCAATCAGCCTGGGGACGTTTTCTGGCAACCTCACTGATCTGGGGATTAACCCCTGAGCTCCTGCTGCCGGGGCCTGTGTAAACATTTTTAACCCTATCCCTGCTGGAAAGGGGTGTTCCAGGTTGGGGTGCCACATATCCCCACACTCAAACAATGCCCGTCCTCGGAATTGATCTGGACGATACAATTGGTTTAGTTGAATGTCTCGGACTTTGAGTTTTAGGCCCACATGTCCTTTGTCCCTGCTGGAGGGGCCCACATGCATAAAATTCCTATTTAAAACTCCCAACGCAACATATACAGTACACAACATTAAGCATGACATTATGAGCGGCAGACCTACTCTCTGTACCGCAGAGGCAACACGCCTCTCGTGCTCCTAACTGAACGCCTCGCTCCAGTCCCCGGGGGTGCGATCTCAACGGGTTCCGGAGCAGGTTCATCGATCCTCAGCCTGGTATGCGGCGGTACATCCGGAGAGAACGGCGTTGACCATCCCACGCTCAGCATCAGTTCCATCGGGTCTTGGGACCATCTCGCGACGGGATAATCGTTGTCCAGGCTTCCTTTGCTGCTTGACTTGGGGAGAACTGGGGTCTTATTTGGATACGGTTTGATCCGGTTGCGAAGGATCCGCTGCGAGTGGGCACCCTCCCATTTCGCATCGAACTTACTCTTGTGACGATTGTTTCTTTTGAACACCGGGGTACCAACAGGTATGCGGTCAGCGTGAGCATTCTGGTCAGGATGAATCTTCTGGCGGTCTCTACTTTGCGCCAACTTTTGGTCGCCCAGGGCTCTTGTGTTAGTCAATCTGGGCTGATGTTCTTGCACCCAGGGTGCACATGGTTCCCAGCGGGACGGCACTGGATTGGTGAAGGTGGGTGTCTCGATCCTCTCTCTGTTATCCTCCACCTTTCCCTCTGGGTGTAGAGGCAAGCGGGAGGGGGCATTGGCGTTACTGTGGCAGCGCCCATTACGGCACCGGTGATAGCGCCTGCGGGCACGACGCCTGTCTGAATCAAACCGGCTTGATCTTACTGGTACCCCACCTGGGCCCGTCACGTCTATCGCTTGAGCACCCTTTTCTCCTTCTACCACATCGAATTCCACCGTCTCGCCATCTTCGACACTGTGTAGGGACTTCTGCGGGTGGCTTCTCTTTATGGCCGTCCGGTGGACAAAAACATCATCTTTTGTGTCATTTCGGTTAATGAAGCCATATCCCCTTCGGACGTTAAACCACTTGACAATCCCTTGTACCCGTGTGGCCAGTGCTTTCTTCACCACCTGACTCCTCTGGACGCAGATGATGTGCTGCAGGGTTACTTCCTCAGTCTGATCTTGGTCAACCAGTTCCTGCTTTAGGGCCGAAATCAGCTCTTCAGGGCAATTTCTTAGGATGTTCATACCCAGGATGATGGGGGAAACCCTTCCTTCTCCACAGGTGATCACCAAATACCCCTGTTTGGGTAAGTGTGCTCGTCCGATCTTCAGGTCGGCCTCCCAGTACCCGTTTCAGGTGACCTCTCGGCCGTTGGCAGCGACCACTTTCACCTGCGTGGGGGGCGGTCTAAATGGTACTTCTTTTCCCCAGTATTTTTGGAGGGTGGGTAGCTGTATCATGGATACTTGCGACCCGGTGTCTATCATGGCCACTGTCTCTATCCCATTGATCAGCACCTTGATCCTCGGGCATTGCCCTACGTACTGGGCCCACCATTCCTCCGTGTCTGGGTCTACTCCCGGTGTTCCGGTTCGCTCCTGCATATCTGCCATGCTGACGGTGAGGTTCTCAATCTGCTTTTGTAGAACCTTGAACTGATCATCAGGTACGTTTTGTGCGGCCTGTATGACTGTGTCTCTGTTCTTCTTTGCCCCCTCTGGGCTGGTAGGGAAGGCTCTCTGTGAGTACGGCTGTTCGTGAAACCCTAATAATTCAGGGTACTCCTCTCCTGCTTCATCCTGTGTCCCGACCACTCCAATGGCGGCGTCTTTGAAGTCAGCGAAGGTCGCACCCGGCATCTGCCTTCGCAACATCCTCAGTGGTGCCCGTATGCTCTCTCGCCCGGCTCCTTCGATCAGCTGAACTATTAGTGTCTCATCCACATTCCTCATTTCTTCTGGGTCGAGGGCTTGTATCGCTTTACTCATTTCTAGTAGGCTGAGAGCATAATCCCTCAACGTTTCGCCCACTCGTTGTTTTCTTCCGTAAAACTTCAATTTTAGTTCTGGTAGGCTTCGCGTCTCGAAGGTGGCGGATAGCTTCTTTAGTATCTGTGCTACCGTCGTCTTGTGTTCGGGTGCCCATGACCTCACTTCACGGAGGGCAGATCCGGTCAGTTGTCCCATTAGGATCTGAATCTTCTGTTGTTCCTGCAGGGTGTACAGTAGGCATGTTGACTCCATTCCCCTCTTGAACTCCGCAAATGTGGTTCCCGGTGCCTTCTTTTTGTCTCCGCTGTAGCTGGGCAACCATGATGCCCCGAAGTGGTAAGGGAACGTGATTTGGGTGGTTGGTGCAGCGGCGGCTTGTCCTTGTTGTTCATTCCCGGATGCTGGTATCCCTCTGCCTTGCGCTGGCGCAGCTGGTTGCGCCGGTGCTTGTACCGCCGGTTGTGCAGCTTGTTGCTCCATCTTCCCTGCTTGGTTGTCCTCTCAGCCGACTCGTATCCTGTTCGGTTTGACGCCAAGTGTGATACGCCGCCGGTGGGGGCAAATAAATACCTTGAGTCGCTGGATACTCCTGGTTCCACACCGATTCTTCGCCGCGTCGGCTGCAGGGAACACACCACCCAGGAACCCAAACGAGGCGTTCAGCAGGTACAACCGCTTGTGTTTTATTTAGTGCAAACTGAAGGTAGGTCATTGGTACACACCCAGATGACCATGAGTACTTTAAACAATTTACCTGGTTAGTAGCAATTTATACCCGCCTAGCGGATTAGCATAACATTCGATAATATAGGCATACCAAACACACTGCATGCAATAACCGACATGTAATATGACTTAAGGTGGTGGACACTTAACTCAGTCACGGGGTAAGTCCCTTCTGGTGCACACTCTGGGGTCTGGCCCTGAATGTAAAAGTTGAGCAATATGACTTTAAATCCGGATAAGAACTGTTCCTGGCAATCCTAAACTTTGGCCACGAGATGGCGGTTTTCCTATTCGAATGGGGAATACTGCAGCGTCTCTCGACAGGTGATAAATCAACATAGGATCCCGCGTGGATATGTGGGAAATATGGGGTCAGCCGCTATCCGTTGGGTAGCGCAGTGTGGAGCTACTGAACTTAGCAGTCTCTAACTTGTCGGCTGTAACCGCCCCAATTATGCAGGCTCTTACTGCCCTGCTACTGGCCTCCTGGGGGGAAGGTGTGCCCCTGTCCTTATTAGTGGAGTATCCGGAGAGAGAGAGTGTCAGTGCCGGGGGCCTCGGAGAGGCAAACTGTGGTGGGGCTTCCTTGTGGTGCTGCTAGGCTTAGTAGCCTTTCCCCTGCCGGCTGAATGACCTGGTGATGGGGCTCTTGATGCCCTTAGGGTTAAGGTGGCCATATGCTGGGTGGGAGTGAATCAGGGTATTCCTGGCATGGAGTGATATCTGGCGCCAGGGTAACTGTGACAGCGGGAGTCGGGGGAGCAGGGAATACCTTTGTTTTGCTGGATTCCGTTGCAGGCTCCAGCCTGTCCCGACACCGTCACCCAGCCTCTGGTCTTCCTTTCCACAGCGAGTGCACTAGTGCGGGCGCCACTAAGGCAGCGTTGCCGCACTCAGTCACGCTGGTGTCTGCCGTCCTCTGGGGTCGCGGTAACTGGCTGTCGCTCCCCGCCGTCTCTGCTTCAGTTGGGCGTCCTCTTCTTCCCTCACACAGTGCCGCCTGCCTCCTGTCCTCTTCTTCCGCACCGCGCTGATGCTTCCGTCTCGGCACCCGGCGCTGCTGTTCTCCAGGCTACGGGGCAGCTCAGTCTCTCCCTCGACGCCGTTTCTTCTCTCAGCCTGCACGCTCCGTCTCCCCTCTCTCCCTCATGCTGCGACCCCCTGACCTCTTCCTCCACTGTCACGCCTCACTTCCCCTCTGCTACCATACGTCCTACAGTGCTGTCAATCAGCCTGGGGACGTTTTCTGGCAACCTCACTGATCTGGGGATTAACCCCTGAGCTCCTGCTGCCGGGGCCTGTGTAAACATTTTTAACCCTATCCCTGCTGGAAAGGGGTGTTCCAGGTTGGGGTGCCACAATTGTATGTCATACAATTATATTATTGTATAGCTAATGTGATGGCATCGCACACCCTATAAAATAGAATGCGATCGCATGCGATTTTTCGGGAGGTGCGATGCGATCCCCTGGGGCATACAGAGCAGTGAATAAATTACATTAAAAAATTGCATAGCATCGCACGGCACTAAAATGGCCCATGCGATGCAATGTGATTTCACTACGTCAACATACATAGGATATCTGGGCGCCCTGCTAGGAAACAAGTACCAAACTCATTAATATTTATAATATGTATATCTATAGACATTGCTTTACTTAATTCTACATACTTAATTAGCAGTTAAGTATTAGAAGAGGACAGATTATGATTATTGTTATTGCATTAGTAGATTCAGCACCTACTGTACAACACATTGCTGCAGATGTGATGATGCCACAGGTGCCATCTTCAAGTGGTCTGCCAGTAATGTCTACAAATAAACCTGTTTACACCTCTATGATGTCTACGGATAACAGCACAAGCCTTTTCCAAAGTATCCCAGGTACTGATATTTTTTGACTAATACATTTATGGTCGTGTCATGAACATTTTAACATATGCAATGATTTTGTAGCACCCTTCCTTCTTTTAATTTTGATGCAATAAATAGAACTGTACTCTATCTCCCACAGGATCTAGTGTCTAGAGCAAGGATGTATTATCAGAACAGGAGGCCTGTGTGCAGCCTCCTTCATCTGGGCTCTGTCCTCTCTAGCCAGCAGTGCAGTGAAGTTGGGTCCCGGATGACTCACCGACAATCAGGATTCTGATGGACGTTAATGCAATATCGGAATCCCGACTGTCAGGAGCCTAACAGTCGGAATCCCAAAAGGGTGCAGAGTGTGCGTAGCACATAAGTCCAGGGCCCCTCAACCACACGATCTGCACCCATTTACTTCAATACTTCAATCATTATAGATATGCCAATTGTCCAAAGTAGTATTAATGGAGTGGTTACACCATCCTTGTGGTCTTCATCAGGAAATACCAGCAGTTCTAGCATTGGTAGTCTAACAAGTGGAGTATCAGTTACTGTATCTAACCTATGAATACTCCTTCCATACTGAATGCACAAATACCAAGAGGCCTATTTGTTTTGTGTCTAATGCAATGGTTCCCAAACTGTGTGCCTAGGCACCCTGGGGTGCCTCAGGACACTTGCAGGGGTGCCTTGGGTTGGTGGACCAAGATCAATTCATATTATTTATGGTCAATGTACCAGGCAAAACCAGTGCTTGTGGCTGCCAATCATAATATATGTGGACAAACAGAAGCAAATCCTGTCCCTCACCAGATAACTGTGACATATACACACAATGCACTTAATTTAATATTTTTTTCTGAATTTCTCGATAAGAAGCATTTGGCCTAGGGTTGCCTTGAAAATATTTTGATGCTCTAGGGTGCTGTGATTCAAAAAAGTTTGGGAACCCCTGGTCTAATGTATTTCCTATTTGCAGTGGGTGTATAAAATAATTACATATTTTCTCACAATAACAGTATACTTTACTGTTTTATTATTTAGTAGTGCCACTCGTTAGAAAGTACATGTTTTTTCTCAATCCTGAGTAAATCAATGAAATGTATTTTGTCTACAAAGGGGAGCGTTTCATCATCTTTGGAGGACTAGTGTAAAATGTCAGCAAGCATGATGATGAAATGTTTTGTGAATAAAATATTTGCCCTATGCAAATAGTGGAAAGAGGAAAATATTTCAAACTTTTTAAAGCATAAAGTACACAGTGTAGAAGTTGCCCATAGCAACCAATTTGGTTATACAAATACTGTAACTTTATATAATGTACTGTTTAAAAGCTAGCTAGACTGGACACGTGTATAAGTAGCGTATAAATTGTAGTGTATAAATTGTGTATAAATTGCCCATAGCAACCAATCAGCTTCTACAAATCATTTTATATAGTGTACAGTACTTATTAAATAATACCTTGTATTCTGAGTTGTGGGCAAATCTTTTAGAAGGTTGATACATTTCCCTAGGTGCTTACATTTTTTTATTCTGTTATCAAAAGAATACTATTTTAGATGAGTGTGTCACTTTTGATTTCAAAATATCTTGATCAATTTTAGCCTAACAATAATTTGACTATCATTTTGTCTTAATGAAACGGGATAGCTGTAACTATTTCCTGTAATTCCCCTCTGCAAGCCACCAGTGGAACTCCATTCTCTGGTATGAGATTTGGTTAACATCATGGCAGTCGGGATGCTTGCAGACAAAATACCTATGTTGGCATCCCGACTAGTGGCCACAAGACCCGACAGGGCCGCCGACAGGGGGGTGCCCTGGGTACAGCTGTCCCGGGCCCCGGCCTCTGGAGGGTCCCGGGCAGCTGCCCACAGACCCCCGCACCCAGCCACCCCCACCTGGCGCCAGCGGCCAGGAACGCACAATGCAGAGTGCAGCCTGCAGAGTGCTGAGCCTAGGACACAGAGTGGCTCGGCGCTCTGCAGGCTGCACTTTGCAGTGTGTGCGCCGGAACCTGACTGGACACCGAAGGAGCTGGAGGATGATGCGCGCCGTGGGTGATGGTAAATAATGGTGACGAAGTAGGGGGAGGCTGGGTGCTGTAATGCGGGGGGCGAGCGCGGGAGGGGGGGGGGGGTCGTGGCCGGCCAGAGGTATGGCGCTGTGCAGCTGGGGGCCCGGACTGTAAGTCAGTCCCGGGCCCCAACATTTCTAGTAGCGACCCTGCTGACACCAGAATGCCAACATTGATGAATGCAGGCTGGGTTAGCATAAGGCTGGGTGGGGGAAAGGAGTTAGGTCTAAGCACTATTGGGGGACCTAGGATTAGGCAGCAGAGTACGACGGTTAGGGTTAAGCAGTAGTAGGTAGGGTTAGGGTTAGGATGGGGGGGGTAGGGTTTGTCTAAGCTAAGTATACTTTCGTGACCCCTGTCGGGTTTTCTCCATCAGTATTCTGACTGCCGGTATCCCATTCACCGGTCATCCGTGTGCCGGCATCTCATCCGACAGCCTCCCAGTATACATACATTTTTTTGCTGATGAAATCGATGGAAAGGCATTTCATTTATTTCTATAAAGCTGTATTTCAGGCAGAATTTGTTTAACGCGCAGATATTATGGGGTCATTTTCTGTGTGTTCTCTTGTCAGCCACGGCAAACACTGCTTTGTGTTTGCTTCAAAACATGTGTTTATTTTGGTGACATTTTTAACCCTTTGAGTGCTACCATCTCTGTAAAAGATGTTCAAAATATTTGGTGACAGAAGTGCCTCCCGCAACTGGGGGTGGGGGAGGGGCGGGGGGTGGGGAGTGGTGTGTTTCCCTGGGGCAGGACAACCCTACCAGGTGAGGTTTGTCCTGCCCCAAAAATACTCACCAGTCAAGCTCCAGCTGCTGATCTTATGTAGCAGCCCCTATTCAGCTAAGTTCAGAGCTTCTTGGGGGTAGAGTGGGAGTCGGGCGCGCTTGGGTGGTTGGGCTCTCTGGAATTCGTTTTGTTTAGGCGTCTGAACACGCGACCGCCCGAGGGCTACCGAGCGTGGCCTAGAAATGGTGCTCAGTGGTGGGCAGCATCAGGGGAGCCCAGGGTGGTCCGGGGTAGGAATGGGTGGGAGGTATGAGCCGGGAGTGGTATGCGCTGGAGGCGGTGCGCCAGTGGAGCACAGATGGAGGCATGCCTAGAAATTTCTCAGGAGAGCCCGCTCCTGCAGCGCAGCTCAGCCCGGGGAATTTGCGGGCATAACACCAAAGTGGTTAAGCAATATATATAAAAAAATATATACTGCATTTGCATGCCTGCTTCAGTATGCAGAGCTAAATAGATACTTCATATTAATGCAACTCACCATGTACTGTAGGAGTAATCCATTACTTTTGTGTAAAGCTTGCTGATACTATACACTATTGGTCTAGCTGCAATAAAGCTTGGCGAGCGTAGCCAGCACCCATGAGGGGACGCGGATTACTTGATTTAGTTTACACTGCAAAATCAAACTGGTTTTGCAGTGTAAATGATTGCCGCCTTGAAAAAAATGGAGATTTCTTACCAAATCTCTCACTTTCTGAATCTCTCATCCTATTAAATTTCACCCATGATGCAGAAACATAGGGCCTTATTCAGATCTAAGCTCCGTACAAATTTGTTTGGAAAATGGGCAAAACCATGTGCACTGCAGGTGGGGCAGATGTAACATTGGTACTTGTGTACTTTCACGGCTCCCACGATGTACATCGTACAGGGAAAAATCGCATCGCATGCGATCGCATGCGATATGATGCGATGCGATGTCATTTTTCACAGAAATTATGGACATGAGTTGAAATCATGTAAAATGCACCCCAAATGTCATTTTTCACACTGTACCACCCCCCACTATCAACGCCAACCCGAAGCGTGGCGAGCGCGGCGGTACGCGTCCTACGACCTTTTCATACCCCCACTATCCACGTCGGCGTGGAGTTGAGAATAGAAAGTGTGGCGGGCGCAGATAGCCCCGCGAGGGGACACGGATACCTGTGAAGCCCGCGAGGGGACACGGATACCTGTGAAGGTATCCACGTCCCCTCGCCACACTTTCTATTTTCAACTCCACGCCGACGTGGATAGTGGGGGTATAAAAAGGTTGTAGGACGCGTACCGCCGCCCCTCGCGGGCTCGCTGCGCTCGCCACGCTTCGGGTTGGCGTTGATAGTGGGGGTGGTACAGTGTGAAAAATGACATTTGGGGTGCATTTTACATGATGTCAACTCATGTCCATTATTTCTGTAAAAAATGACATCGCAACGCATCAGATCGCATGCCACTACATATGGCATGCGATGGCATGCGATGGGAGCCGTGAAAGTACACAAGTACCGTAACATGTATAGATAGAGTTAGATTTGTGTGAGTTATTTTGTTTCTGTGCAGGGTAAATACTGGCTGCATTATTTTTACACTGCAATTTAGATTTTAGTTTCAACACACCCCACCCAAATTTAACTCTCTCTATACATGTTACATGTTCCCCACCTGCAGTGCACATGGTTTTGCCCATTTTCCAAACACATTTGTACTGATCTCAGATCTGAATAAGGCCCATACTCCGGATGCTAGCCGACTGGTACTGGACCTGGTGCATTAACCCCTTCACTGGTACTCCCAAGAATTTTCCAGGCTGTGCTCCAGTGCCCAGATTGGCAAACCCTGAAAATTCTAGGGAGTACCAGGGTCTAGGCTCTTTGTGTACAAGCCTATATACAGTAAGCATGAAATGCATTTGCTTAATGTAAATATGCTATGTTTCTCTAAGTTTCTTGTAGTGTGGCCAATCCCGGGATCAGGATCGGCAGGATCCTGTGATTAGGCCCCAAAATTGCTGGGATTTGGGGATTAGACTATGCATGCGGATCCTCCTCTGGCGCCCGCCTGCTCCCAGCAGCACTGCCTGTCTCGTATCCATAATTAAATATGTGGGGCGGGGAGCTTGTGGGTTGGACGTTTTTATTTAGAGAGGCCAAATCGTGGGAATAAAAAAATGCCCCGGGATTGGTAACCCTAGTTTCTAGCCTGTTTTGTTTAAGAAAGTACAATTGTATATTATACGTGTTAACTGAGTTTACTTTACATATAATGTTCTCAGTGAGCAGACACATTTAGAAAGCAGAACAAGAGCAGTGTTTTAGGGCTTTCTGTGTCTGGAGCAATAACTTAACCAGTAATATATCTTGTGTAGTTTCTTATGTAACCAGCGGAAAGGACCCGGTAGCTGCTACCAACACAACAGCGCCAATTACCGACAACATTCGCAAAAGGAAGAGACTGATTTCTTTATTTTGGTCACCAATATTCCATGCCCTAGCAAGTATTGAACATCCATTTCCACCGGCTTCAAATATCAGTGCCACTAATAATCATGCGTTTGGACAACTGGAACTTTACAACCATACCTCTGGCACAGGTAAGATTAAACCATATGGCATTGTGTTGCTTTACTTATAGTGCAAATTAATCCCAATAATATATGACATACTTGCCGACTTTTTTTTCCTCCTCTCCGGGAGAAGCCCAGAGAGGAGACCCGACAGCAGTATGTCAAGGGGGCGGGACAGACAGATGGCATCAAGCCCCGCCCCCATGACAGTCATCCAACGTAATTTGCAGGTCCGTGAATTAGGGGAGGGACTAAAATGACGCAAATTGACGCGATTTGCATCATTTTAGCCCCGCCCCTCGCCGCAGACCCACGAAAAACGGTAATTTTGTGCTGCAGGGAAGGGGGGTGCTGGGGCTGCCTGGCCAATACGGGAGGATTGCCCACCTTCCCAGGGGAATTCCGGGAGGGTAGGCAAGCCAAAAGCAGCCTCCTATGTACTAAAGCATCCTATAGAAGACTGCTTAGTACAGTACCTTGATGCACAATGTATATTTCCCATTTGCCTATATAGTCCTAAAAAGCTACAGCAGACTCTTCTCTCTCTTAGAGTTTCGATTTTTCATGAAATTAAGGAACGTAAAGATTGTTTTTATTTAATTTATCACGTACATATTCAGAATTGCTTTACAATCAGTAAAATGCACCTTTTCATTAACAGAAATTCTACATACTCGGTTTGGGTGTGGATTATTAGATAGACAGTCAATAGGCTGACATGCAATTAGTCGACAGGGTCAAAAGGTGGGCATGAAAAATGTAGACACAGGAAAAGGTTTCCATGAGTTTTTCACAATATTTTGTTGTCATCTTTGACAACTGTAAATGTGGACCCCCAATTAGGGTAAAGCATACCCTCTCATGACTCTCTTTGCTTGGGCTCGGTGCCTTACAATGCTCCGCACACTATTACAGTATATTCTACCTAAAAGCCGACATGGATGGTGAAGTAAGAACAAGCCGGTTAAAAAAATAAAAAAAATCACGAAAAACTCATGTTGACTTTGTCATGTGTCTACCTTTTTTATGTCGACCATTAGACCCTGTCGACCTTTTGAGATAGACCTATTAACCTAAACCAAGTGCAGGCAACCTGTGGCTCTCTAGAGGTTGTGAAACTACAAGTCCCTGCATGCCTTGCCATACTTTTGCTATTAGGGAGTGCTAAAACTGTGGCACAACATGCTGGGACTTGTAGTTTCACAAGCACAACAGCTGGAGGGCCACAGGTTGCTGACGCCTGATCTAGACCCTTTAACTCTATAAACCTGAACCAGCTTTGTGCTACAACAGAACAGAGCTAATACAAAAAGAAACCTTTTTAGCTGTTCCACTAATCTCAATCTAATATTTGCACTATTCCACATAGGCGCTAATGCACTGATCCACATGGCATGGTGTATTGATCCACATAGCCAGATGCACTGTTCAACCTGGCCCGGCGCACTGATCCACCTGGACCAGCGCACTGTTCCATCTGGCTAGGTGCACTGATTTACATAACCAGGTACACTGTTCCACATGGTTAGGTGCACTGATTATGAAAACCAGTTAGATGCACTGTTTCACCTGACTAGTTGCACTGATTTACATAACTAGATGCACTGATGCACATGGCTAGGTGCACTGATTCACAGATGTGTCTACATACAGTACATCTTCTTGGTCTTACTGCGCCGTGTATGGCACAATTTGGCAAACCTTGGACTTTGCAAAAGTCACGCTTTGTGATTTTTCTAAACATTTCCACCTCTAATCTATTACTTTATACAAATTCTACTGCTGCAAACAATTTTCAGAATCCATCTACTTGCTACATTTGTAAAAACAGCTAATCCGTGTTTTACATGTTGTGACAAATTGAGAAAAAAAGCCAAGATGTATGTGGACACATCTAGTTATTGTGCAGTTATCCACTTAACTAGCTACACTACTCTACATACTGTAGCTACTGTAGGTGCACTGGTCCATGTAGCTAGGTGCAGTGGTGCTGCCATTTTGCTATTTAAGCCAACTTTTGAATTTCTGGGTGCAAATCAGAGGGCAATGCACTCTGGGGTTTATTCTGGTTTGCTCTTTCTGGCAAATTCCTTCTTAGATGGACAAAACCATGGCCCTTATTCTAATCCACTCTTTCTGACAAAATCCTTCTTAGACGGACAAAACCATGTGCACTGCAGGGGGGCAGATGTAACATGTGCAGAGAGAATTAGATTTGGGTGAGTTATTTTGTTTCTGTACACTGCAATATAGATCTCACTTTGAAGTAAAACCCCACTCAAATCTAATTATCTCTGCACAAGTAACATCTGCCCCACCTGCAGTGCACATGGTTTTGCCCATCTAAGAAGGATTTTGTCAGAAAGAGTGGATTAGAATAAGGCCCCATGTGCACTGCAGGGGAGCAGACATGACGTGCAGAGAGAATTAGATTTGGGTGAGTTATTTTGTTTCTGTGCAGGCAAAATACTGACTGCTTTATTTTTACACTGCAATATAGATCTCACTTTGAAGTAAAACCCCACCCAAATCTAATTCTCTCTGCACAAGTAACATTTGCCCCACCTGCAGTGCACATGGTTTTGTCCATCTAATTTTACTAAAAACCCTCGTGATCCACCCAAATGCAATGTGTATTCAAATGCTACACATAATAGTCAGACATAAATACATTACACTGACTCAGAGCGGGAGACTCAGTTGTACTGTATATACTGAACACAAAATAACATGACATACTGTAATAAATAGATTGTGCACTTCAACTTCTAAAAAGTGTATCAAACTTTTTTTTCTCAGGATCAGGTACACTTAAAATCTAGTTATCAAGAAAAGTTTGTAAGCTTCATTAACTTAAAAAATCTGACCACTATTTTTATTATATGGTATTACATTTTGTGTTGCTAGACTCATGTCAGGTACAGAAATATAATTCTAATAAAATATTGTAGGGTAGATGTATGAAGCAGTGATAAGGGAGGAGAAGTGATAAACTGTCTGGTTCTTTATCACCGGCCAATCAGTTTCTAACTGTCCCTTTTTAAACCCAGCCTGTAACCAGGGCCGTCTTAACATTGTCAGGGGCCCCTGGGCAGAACAGTAGTGTGGGCCCCCCTCACATACGGCACCCCTCACATACAACCCCCCACATACCTATGGGCAGCAGGGTCTGAGCAGCGGCGTCTGGGAGTTGTAGCGCTATTTGCTGGGTCGGTGGGAAGCGCTGCTGATTTTGAAAAGACTGGCCCGGATACTGATTGGGTGAGAGAATTTAGCCAATCAGTGTCCACTGGACACTGCATCCGGCCAGTTTCAGTGTCCCACCGACCCGGCAAATAGCGGGACACTGTCCAGCTGCTGTCAGGCAGGCAGATGGAGCACAGTACACCACTCCGCCCGTTTGTCAGGCAGCCTGCGCACAGGATGCCCCCCCATTACCATATCCCAGCTAGCCGGAGCACCACTTCCCCCAGGTACCCGGGAGGCTGCAATGCTGTGATTGGCCGGAGCGCGCACCCGTCAGCTGATGCAGCCTATCCAGCGGAGAGGGGGTGTGCGGCAGTGGCGTAACTATAGCTCCACAGCCCCCGCAGTGGCGGGGGGGCGCAGAGAAATTGGGGGCGCCGCCGGGGGGGCTGCGGGGCTATAGTTACCCGTGGTCTGTGTCGTCTCGTCCGGCTCTCTGTCGGGACCTTCCTGACGTCACGGTCCCGGCCGGCTCCTGCTGCAATGAAAACTGACAATAAGAAAATGGCTGCCCCCATACTGCAGACAGTTTTCTGTCTGCAGTATAGGGGCAGCCATTTTCTAAGAGTCCGTTTTCATTGTAGCAGCAGGAGCCGTCCAGGACCGTGACGTCAGGAAGGTCCCGACAGAGAGCCGGACGAGACGACGCAGACCGCGGGTAAGAAGGGGGGGCAGGTTAGGTGGGGGGTGGGGGGCGCCGAATAAACGTGCGGCGGGGGGGCGCTGAATAGTTAGTTACGCCCCTGGTGTGCAGGTGGGCGCTGCTGGAGGCTGCACCGGGCTTGACGGAGAGCAGGCGGATGACTGACAGGACTGCCCCTAGCTGCCACCTCCAGCTGGTGTGGGTGTTCGTGCAGTGCTGTCTTCCCCATTGGGGTGGGCCCTTAGGTCAAAGGGCCCCTGGGCAACTGCCCATTCAGCCCAATGGGAAAGACGGCCCTGCCTGTAACTTAACAGTCAGGAGCTGATTGGTCAGTGGTAAACTACCAGGCACTTTATCACTTCTCCTTCATTATGACTGCTTCATACATTTACCCCTGTGTTCTTATTTCACATAGGAAATTATTCAGATATCAATAATTCAACAAGGGATCCTCTCAGAAAAGGTAAAGCATAGATGAGTGGCTGGAAGTTTGGAAATTGAACATTATAAAATTAGGTACTTATGTAGTATCTGGGCTGCCGATTTTTTGATTGTATGCCTCACCTTAAGGCATACAATCAGATGCGATTCAACGCGATTTTCGGCAAAATCGCATCGAATCGCATGCAATGCAATTTTGCATAGGATTTAGGGGGAAATTTACCAATATGAAAAACCTAGTTTTTCGTATTGGTATTTCCCCTACGACTGCATACGACTGTTTCAGTTGTATGCAAAGTCGTGTTCCGGAGGGGAATGTACAAAGCAGTCAGATGCGACTGCTTTGTAACCCACCGATGTCGTAGGAATTCGTATTAGCTGGCCATATATACGGCCGCTAATACGAATTCGTACAGGCAGTCTGCACGGATCAGTCAGCAAGGTGTAAAAAAAATAGAAAAATTAAATAAATAAATAAAAAAACCAGCGTGGGGTCCCCCCCCCACAGCTGTAACCAGCACCAGGCTGAAGGAGCCGGGCCGGTAATTAAAAATCAGGGAACCCGACAAATAGGGGTTCCCCGATTTTTAACAACCAGCCCCAGGCTCCTGCTCTGGGGCTGGTTCCCAAAATACGGGGGACAAAATGAGTAGGGGTCCCCCGTATTTTAAGAACCAGCCCCAGGCAAAACCAGCCAGCAGGGTAATGCCACAGCCGGGGGGAGACTTTTTATACAAGTCCCCCCGGCCAAAGCATTCAGCCCTCTGACCAGTCAGCCTGGCCAGGGGCCCTGGGGGAGTGGGGACCCCCCCAATAAAGGGGTCCCCCCCCTCCAGGACTTACCTGACCAGGCTGAAGCCTGGTGCTGTCCCCAATGCCCCTGGGTGGTGGGCATCGGGCTGATTCAAGTGTAAAAAAAAGATTAAACTATTGTTTTTTACTGTGGCACTACAAGTGCCAGCAAGCCTCCCCAGCAAGCTGGGACTTGGAGAACCACAAGTCCCAGCCTGCTGGGCATTAAAGAGCCCGCTGGCACTTGTAGTTCCACAGTTAAAAAAATAGTACACAAAACACACTGACACAAATTTTAAATAAAAGTTTAATACACACATCACACACACACTGATACTTACCTATCTTGATACCGTCGGTAGGTCGCTGGCTCCGGTGTCGGCGGCTCCGGTGTCGGCGGCTCCGGGGTTGGCGTCCTGTCTGAAGAAAATCCATGGTGGACCTGTGGAAGGAAATCCTACTCACCAGGTCCTCCATGGATGGTCTTGTGTCTTCTGTCTTCTTTTCCAGGGCTTATTTCTTTATCTTCTTTCTTCTTCTTTACGCTGCCGGGCTCCCAGGACTTTCAGAGCTTCAGAGATGTTTCCTCCTCGACGTCTGGACTAAGAATGAATTCTAGCCAATCAGGAGCCGACTTTACTGGCTCCTGATTGGCTAGAATTCATTCTTAGTTCAGACGTCGAGGAGGAAACATCTCTGAAGCTCTGAAAGTCCCGGGAGCCCGGCAGCTTGAAGAAAGAAGAAAGAAGATAAAGAAATAAGCCCTGGAAAAGAAGACAGAAGACACAAGACCATCCATGGAGAACCTGGTGAGTAGGATTTCCTTCCACAGGTCCACCATGGATTTTCTTCAGACAGGACGCCGACCCCGGAGCCGCCGACACCGGAGCCAGCGACACCGGAGCCAGCGACCTACCGACGGGATCAAGATAGGTAAGTATCAGTGTGTGTGTGATGTGTGTATTAAACTTTTATTTAAAATTTGTGTCAGTGTGTTTTGTGTACTATTTTTTTAACTGTGGAACTACAAGTGCCAGCGGGCCCTTTAATGCCCAGCAGGCTGGGACTTATGGTTCTCCAAGTCCCAGCTTGCTGGCACTTGTAGTGCCACAGTAAAAAACAATAGTTTAATCTTTTTTTTACACTTGAATCAGCCCAATGCCCACCGCCCAGGGGCATCGGGGACAGCACCAGGCTTCAGCCTGGTCAGGTAAGTCCTGGAGGGGGGGACCCCTTTATTGGGGGGGGTCCCCACTCCCCCAGGGCCCATGGCCAGGCTGACTGGTCAGAGGGCTGAATGCTTTGGCCTGGGGGACTTGTATAAAAAGTCTCCCCCCGGCTGTGACATTACCCGGCTGGCTGGTTTTGCCTGGGGCTGGTTCTTAAAATACGGGGGACCCCTACTCATTTTGTCCCCCGTATTTTGGGAACCAGCCCCAGAGCAGGAGCCTGGGTCTGGTTGTTAAAAATCGGGGAACCCCTATTTGTCGGGTTCCCTGATTTTTAATTACCGGCTCCAGGCTCTGTCAGCCTGGTGCTGGTTTCGGCTGTGGGGGGGACCCCATGCTGTTTTTTTATTTATTTATTTTATTTTATTTATTTTTACACCGCAGCCTGCACGGATCTGACTGATCCGTGTAGGCTAAAACGAGAATACGACAGGAAAATGGTGTTCTATTTTTCTGCCGTATTTTCGTGGACAAAAGCAGCCGTATTTTCTATACGGCTGCTTAGTAAATCAGGAACCACCATTCTTTTGAATGGTGATTTCTGTCGTATCCTAACGATGGTGTAGACATTCGTATTTGTAAATACAAATACGAATGTTCCATCCCTAGGACTACGAATTGTGGCGAGTGGGGAAAGGAAAAGGACCCCTTTTTCCCATTGAATTCTATGTTAAAATGGACTCAGACCATTTTAACATTGAATCCTATGGAAAAATCGGGACCATCGCATACGATTTGGTCGCATGCGATGCGATGCGATGTTACCGATCCGACCCGATTTTTAAATCGGACGCCCAGATACTACATAAGTACCTAAAATTAGAATTAAATAGATTTGAATATTGTTTTAATTTTTTTAATATCATTTCAGACTCTGAGGATTTTATTGAAATTTTCCAATTTAGCTATTTGAGAATAAAAAGAAGAAACAGTACATCACAGTCAAAAAGTATTTTACAAGATGTAAGTGATTTGATAATGTATTATTGGCACTTGGTAATATAAAACTTGTGCATTTGATAAATCCAAAACAATATTGGTGGGGCCCGTAGAATATTATGGATGAAATTTACTAAGATGGGAGTTCTTTTTCACATGAGATGATGCTATGGGCAACTAATTAGAATCTACTTATTATACTAGCACATTCTGGAAGACAATAGTTAGTGGGGGAAATTTACTAAGCAAAATACTGTAGGAATTGACGTATTCGTATTCAGTCGTATTCATATTTGGTCACGGATTTGTATTTTTGTAATCTACTAATGTGAAATAAAGTTAGAATTTTGTGACTGTAACAACCTGTGGTATTCATATTTTTACAAAAATACGAATAAATATGGCATTGAAAGGCTATGCCTTGACTTTTACATTACTCCAATGTAATTTTTAAATTTACTATCAAGTCGTATTTCAGAATACGAAAGTATACTAGGCATATTCTACTACAAATTGTAAAAAAATACTCCAAGAAAATACACCTTAATTTGCAGGTGTATTTCACAAAATCAGACATTTAATATGTATAGTAGGTGTATTCTAGTACATGTTGTAAAAAAATACTCCAAAGAAATACGACTCCGTACCATATCGAAAAATACAAATTTCAAAATTGCAAAACCTTTGTAAATTATGCTACGGAATACGAATGTGTAAATGAAATACTCCACCGATAACAGTCATATTCAGTAGTATACAAAGTACGAATACGACTGAGACATAGCCATATTCTTAGCAAATTTTGCCCAGTATCTAATTGGTTACTCATAGATACATACATATAGAACTTGACTACAAGCACCCAGGACTCATAGGAATGTGGTCGATAGGTCCACAGTATAAAGGTCAACAGTCAATAAATCGACCACTATTGGTCGACAGGCCAAATGGTGACAATCGACACATGAAAAAGGTCAACATGGTTTAGGTCCACATGTTCAAATGAGGGAGAATATAATAGTGTGCTGAGTGCATCGACACACCATACCGAAGCATGGCGAGCGCAGCAATACACTAAAACGATGTTTATGTTGACATATGTTGTGTGGCGCACTTTGCCTGAAAGCTGTCCAAAGCGTCAAATCCAATTTAATACAGGATTTATTAAAAATACAACACACACATGAATATGCAAAAAAGGACAATGATGCAATACTTGTCGGAAAACTAATTTTCCACTCCGGTTTCTGGATATACACAATCAAACATTCAATGGATGTCTCACCATATATGAGCACTGCGGTGGGCTATACTTAGATGGTGAAAGTCTGCGGCACCACCGCAGTGAGCTTTTTCTTGATTGGTTCCAAGGTCCAAAAGTGCTAGTGAGTTTCCAAAAAAGGTGCACCCAAGATAAAGGGGGAAATTTACTAAAGGAAATTTGTAAAAAAAAAAATAGGTGTATTTGTATCCAGAAATACACTTATTTTTGACATTTACTATCCCGAAAATATGGCAATTCGTATTGCTAGCACATCAATACGACTACGAATTGCCGTATTTTCGGGATAGTAAATGTCAAAAATAAGTGTATTTCTAGATACAAATACACCTATTTTTTTTTTACAAATTTCCTTTAGTAAATTTCCTCCAAAGTGTTAAGTGCCAAGGTGCTTTATTCAGAAAGTGCAGTGGCATAGGGTTAGCAGCAACGCCTTTCGGAGACTAGAGTAATGTCTCCTTTTTCAAACTGGGTATATTTTCCTATGAGCCCAGGAGTTACCTTTGTACTCACTTCCTGGGCTCAAACAGGCTTTGCAGCTAATCCATTTGCCGCGATTTACGCGGGCCGGAAGTGCCGTGCATTCCACACAGCACTTCCGGTTTGCGGTCCACACAACGCTATGTCACTTCCGGTTTGTGTTATTTCGGCGGAGTGATGTATATCTCCAATCTTTTCTGTAGCGGCACTATAATTCATACAAACATCTTTGACAATCGCGGAATATATTGTAATCCATCTTTTGGGTTGATTTCTGCTGGAATTCAACTATTTTTATTTTGCCTGTCGGATTGAAGTCTCAGCCGCCATCTTTAGTGAGGGCAATGGTACTGGCACAGGTTTTTGCAAATTCTTCGGCATATTTCTTTATACTTTTTTCAGGGGGGACCGACATTCCTCATACCGTCTATACAGTACTTTGTATTCTGGACATTCCCGGTATTTAGGGATGGACATTACCGGAATACGAAGTACGGTATAGACGGTATGAGGAATGTGTGTGTTGTATTTTTAATAAATCCTGTATTAAATTGGATTTGACTCTTTGGACATCTTTCAGACAAAGTGCGCCACACTCCACATATTGTTGTTTTGTAGACCTAATTATTGTGGACACAACGATTCACACCTGACTCATGGCCATACTGAAACAGTCACTGCCAATGACTATAAGCAACCTCATGCAGCCTGGGTTGAAAACGACCCTGAGGAGCGTACATTGTTAGTCGGGCAGAGTGTACACACTGACCTACATAATGAATGATATCGCTCAGAAGGGTCAAAATGAGCAATTTCATTCATTATATTGCCCTGTTTGTATGCATTTTTAAACCACTTCTTTAAATGAAGCTGCTATATGGAATAATAGCTCCTTTGTAATGATGGTGCTTGTAACTGACCACCTTTCTGTCCTGTTTAATTGATTATCAACCTTATAACTTATCAGTGGCGTAAGTTCAGATGAAGCACCCGGAGACAGTATAGATAGTGGCCGTCGCTCAGCTGTCCACACTAGCTCTGCAGCAGCGGCACCACCATCTGACGGGATGCCGAGTGAGTGTAGTGTGGGGAGAGCATTGGGGCCGCAGTGACAGGAGACATGTACAGAGCGGGGGATCGGGGGGTTCTCCTGTCACTCCCCCCCCCCCCCCCCTGATGGCTAACGCCCGGCGGTAAAAGTCTCCATTGCCTCCGGGAGTTACGCCACTGTAACTTATACAAGAAGAAACGTGTTGAATGAATCCACTATTCTTTACAGCATTTACAGTGGAGGTTTTCACCTATGGGCTGCAACACACCCCCCCCCCCCAGGTAAAACCGCCACTGTCTCTGCCTATGAAGCCAGATGCAGTCTGTGAGACTGCTCTTGCTTCAATGTGACTGGCAGGGACTTCCTATTGGAAGTCTGACCTGCCAGTCACTCAAGGCAGTACCATTGGGAGGTGTTCCCTACCTCTGGGATGCCTCTCTGTGCCCAAATGCGGGGCAGCCCCAAAAACCCATGCGCCTGGATCGGGAAGGTGATTAAGCTTCTGCAAAGGCAGCTCATGGAGGCTTGGGCCAGGGCTTGTGCAGTATGTATGAAATTACATGCGCTTGCCCCGTGCAGGAGAGGGATACGGTAATTTGGTCTACAGTATGTTGGTAAACAAGCATTGGGTCGACACCATTAGGTCGGCATGGGGATAGGTCGACATGGGTCAAGGTCAACATGTGTCTAGGTCGACCTTTTGACTGTTGACCTAGACACTATCAACCTAATGCTTGTGTTGACCTAATGCATCCTGGTAGCCTCCTCCTCCGCAAGTGTAAGCGCTGCCACTGAGCATTTATCATCCTGCTTGTTTTTCTTTCTTGGATAGAAATATATACCTTTACATGTGCTGATACCGCTTCTTCCCCATGTATGATGCATTGTGCACTCTAGAGAGACTGCTGGAGGGGCAACTCTACAAATCTATGAAACCTAAACCATACATTAAATTATATGCAAGATTATGACCAAAGTTAAAGATATTTTTTAGCACATCTACTAGTGCAGGCATTCCCAACCACCAGTGGCGTAGCTACGTTTTGGGTGCCCCCCTGCCGTTAGGGGGGGGCGCCCCCCCCGCCGCTGCCCCGCCAAGCACCCCTACCCCCCCGCCCCGCCGCCCATGCAAACCCCCCCTCAATCCCCCACATCCTTACCTATCTCGCTGGTCCCGGCGGCTCCGTTCTTCTGCTGAGGACCAGCAGAAAATGGCCGCCCCCATACAGCAGACAGTTTCAGAGAACTGTGTGCTATTTGGTGGTGGACATTTTGTGGTGGTCCTCAGCAGAAGAACGGAGCCGCCTGGACCAGCGAGATAGGTAAGTCTGCGGGGGATTGGGGGGGGGTTTAACTATAGCACCGCAGCCCCCGGCGCCCCGACATGCACAGCTCCCCCCCCGCGGTGGCGGGGGCTGTGATGCTATAGTTACGCCGCTGCCAACCACGGTCCTTAAGGCACACCAACAGTGCAGGTTTTAGTGATATACAGGCTTGAGCACAGGTGACTTAATTAGTACCTGAGTGATTCTGATTAAACCATCTGTGCTGAAGTGGATATTACTAAAACATGCACTGTTGGTGTGCCTTGAGAACCGTGGTTGGGAATGCCTGTACTAGTGTGTATGCAATAGGCGCTCCTGCAGGTTGCTAGCAAAAGTAATCAATCCTACATGCAGTATGATGGAGGATATTGCTCGCAAGTGCCATTCAGCAGAATGCAGCATGGCCTCCTCTCCCTCCCCTACCATCACTTGTCATGCCTGGCCTCGACAAATGTGTATGCATTTGCCGATGCCAGCTACCCCACCAGGTCCTGCTGTTCCCGATATCGAGCCGGTTACGAATCATCTAATGTGTAGTCCTGATTGAAGCTATCTATCTATCTATCTATCTATCTATCTATCTGGGTTGCCTACTTTTAGGCTGCAAGAGGAAGTAGGGGGCGGGGACAGGCATGACATGAAAGTGATGGGGCAAGAGGTGGACCGCCCTGATGAGCAATGCCGCATTGCATGCATTGAACAGCAGAGGGAGGGGGGTTTAGGGGGGAGAGCATGATGGCGTGATTAGCAGACCCCCACCAAGGATGGGGGGAGGCTGGGAAGATTGGGGGGGACTTGTCCACCTTTACGGTGGGCTGTAATACAGACCCTATTTTTCGGAGCGTCCCGGCCATTCGGGGAGGGTAGGCAAGTATGAAATATAGGTCATCCATAAATTGCATGGGCACTCCAAAGAGGTTAGCCAGTTTAAATTATTCTTGGCACTCTTTAGCTTGACATATTTGGCCTGCCTAACCTGCAGACAGCCACTGCATTAGGCCCTTAAGTATATTTGATATACTGTAATCAAGTAAAATGTATTGTGCATAGTCTACATTTCTACTTTCTAAATTAATATCAAGGTTGTTAATTTTGAATTGTAAAGGCAGAAAGCACGCTGGGTAATAATTGTTTTCGGTACTTGTGTAGTTTCACAGCAGCAAGCGACGGCATGCTGTCAGCCCAGCCCAATGGCAGCCTAGCATAATTAGCGTAGTGTCTCAGTGGCAGCCCTGCATAGTCAGCATGGTGTTCCCGTCAGGCGGTGTAGTCACCGTACTGTCCCCGCGAGCTGTAGATCTGTCCACCGCGTCCCTGGCAAGCCTAGTGATCTCCTCTCACACAGCACCGGTAACAGCCAGATCCCCTGCGCTGGCGGACGCCGGCGGAAAGGCGATCATGCGGGCACCGGAGGAGAGGCGCTCCATCTGCCTGAGATGCACAAGCGTCTCATACGTTTGTATGTCTCAGTAATTCGTGTGGCAGGGTACGGCAACCCTGCCCGTGTCGGCTTCAGGGCGACGGTTAGGGGTTCAGTAGCGCGTGCATCTCATGCACAAAGGGGGGTTGTGGTCTGGAAGGGCGTCTCATGCACAATAAAGGACGCATTTGCCAGTACTCAATATTACATACTGGCAAATGCCTCCATTTCAACCCCTACTATCCACGCCAGCTTGAAGCGTGGTGAGCGCAGCGAGCCCCGCGAGGGTACGCAGTACGCATCCTCCCGACCTGTTCATACCCCCACTATCCACATTGGTGTGGAGTTGATCTTCTAAATTGTGGCGAGCAGACACGGAATACACGTCAAGTAATCCGCTTCCCCTCGCCACGCTTAGGGCTCGTTGTGCTCGCCACACTTTGGGCTCGGTGGCTCCCTTGCGCTCACCATACTGGTTAGGCGTGAATGTACACACAGTCGCAGACACAAGCTGACTACGCTGGTCACGGAAACACTACGCTGATTCTGACAGGGACACTACGCTGACTACATAACTGCCGTCGTGAAACTACACAAGTACCTTGTTTTCTTTAAGATTATCATCTGTCAGGTACTTATTTCATGATTTAACATAACAATGTCTTTGTGATCTCAGATTCGGCAGCTGCTTGAGGAAGATGTCCAGGGTACAGACTTCATGGCGAGACTAAAAGCACTGAAGGAAAAACCTTGAGTAGAGCGTGCCAGCCTACACAGACACACAGATATTTCCAGTACAACAGTGGCTAAAAATCTGTGCTGTTTATTGTATACTGTTCTATAGGGAGCGTACACCCTACCATTTATGTAGAAAGTAGAATGTTCTGATGCTTTAATGTTTTTGAGCTACTTTGATTATAGCTTTAGAGGCAAACTATAGGTGGAATTCAATTGCAGACTTGTTTTGCATTTTACACATTAATTACACTAAAGACCTTTATGCATGCTATCGTTTGTCATGCAATCCAATTTAGAAAAGTGTTGATTAAGCATTTTCATGTTTGTAAAACCAGTGATAAGTATAGAACAAAATAGGGAAATTGGCCTACACCCCCCCAAAGGTAAAATGATTTTGGATAAAAGTATAGAAGTCTGTTAGTGGCCATAAGGAAATAATTTTTTATTTTTTTTTAACTGGGGTCAAATGGTTTTTATAAGCATTTTTAAATCCACTGGGGAAAAAATTGGTAGACGGAAGGTGTTCATCTATGAACCTAAACTATTGGTGCATAAAAGGTCTGTAAGTACTGTATATATGCAATTATATATGTCATTTTAAGCCACAAAAACACATTTACCTCCCACCTGCATGCCTAAACACATGCCCCACTCATACAGCATGGTCAAATATCTGCCCCATGTCTTCTACCCCACTTTCCTGCTTTTTGTACATGTTTACTCAGAAAATTAAATGTTATTACTGGCCAAATCTCTCACTCTCTGAGCTATCGGTAGAAAGATGCGGCAGTGGGGTCACGGAGAAAGTTAGGCTCCATTGTCCTGCATCTATATACAATCAAAATCATATAAAAAATACATAAAAAATACAAATATATTTACATTAAAGCAGACAGTAATATTGGACTAACAGAAAATCAGGGTGAAATTTAATAGGATGAGATATTTAGAAAGTTAGAGATTTGGTAAGAAATCTCCAGTTTTTTTAAAGTGGCAATCATTTACATTGCAAAATCAAACTGATTTTGCCGTGTAAATGATTGCTGCTTTAAAAAAACCTGGAGATTTCTTACCAAATCTCTCACTTTCTGAATCTCTCATCCTATAAAATCTCACCCTATGGGTGAAATTTAATGGAATGAAAGTTTTTCACCCATTATCACACTTTTTTAGATTCGCATTTTTGCCACAGATTCGCATATTTAATGAGGTGCGTGTTCCGACAAGAAAAGTGTGATTTAGTGCGATAATGTGCGAATTTTCGGCATAAAAATGTGCGAATTTTCGGCATGAAAATGTGCGAATTTGTGGTAATGTGCGATTTTGTGTTTGTAAAAAAAAAATAAAAAATTGCGTGGGGGTCCCCACTTACCGATACAGGATCCAAAGTGAGGTGTGTGGATGTGTATGTAATAAAGTTATACTTCACTTGTTGAGGTCTACCAGAGCAGGTTATATCAATAGGTCCAGTTGCTGTTTTTGAAGTATTTTTTATTTGCATTTTTTATTGTATGTCATGTGATACAAATTAAATATTTTAACATTGTACAGATTGGTTGACTCATTTAAATACAAGAGCGCTGCAATATCCCCCTCTTCTTTTCCATCTTTGTATATTCTGGGACCTTACTAGTCCCCAATTGCAGCTGCTCACCCTTAGTAAACTACCTTGACAAGCGCTCTAAGCAGTTTTCCTCCTGAGCATAACCAGCCCCGGGCTCATTGAGCCGGACCTGGTTCCAAAAATACGGGGGACAAAAAAGCGCATATTTTGAAACCAGCACCGGGTACCAACAGCCCGCAGTGTCATGCCACAGCCAGGGGGACACTTTTTACATAAGGTCCCCGGCCGTACCATGAGCACCATGGCTGGTCAGCCTTGGACGGGGTACCTGGAGGACTGGGGACCCCCCAAATAAAGGGGTCCCCCCCCCAGGCTTCACCCATCCAGGGCTGAAGCCCGGGGCTGTCACCGGCGTCCCTGGCCAGTGGACGCCGGCCTGATAGGGTTAAATCTTTAAATCCTAACATTGCTTTATACAGGAGAACTACAAGTGCCAGCAAACCTCCCCCGCAGGCTGGGACTTGGAGAACCACAAGTCCCAGCATGCGGGGTATTAATGGGCCCGCTGGGACTTGTAGTCCACCTGTAAAAAGAATGTTAAAAGAAAACACACACACAGAGAAGTATAACTTTATTACATACACATCCACACACCTCACTTTTACACCCACATACTTACCGATCCAGGATCCAAAATGAGGTGTGTGGATGTGTATGTAATAAAGTTATACTTCACTTGTTGAGGTCTACCAGAGCAGGTTATATCAATAGGTCCAGTTGCTGTTTTTGAAGTATTTTTTTTTTAAATCTCTTTATTTATAAACACCATAGGAAAGGTTAACATTGAAGACATTTTGATACAGTATGCAAGTATGTTATTATATCAATAACAGAGTACAAAACCAATGTATTTCTGTATGCATAGTCATGACAATAAAAATCAAACTTGAAACCATGTCCGTTGGTGCAAATTTTTTTTTTTTGTCTGAACAGCAAAAATAATAATAAAAAAAAAAAGGGGTGGGGGGTGGGGGGGATTGTGATTGACAACTACTGAGTCGCAAATTTAGTTGAGAAAAAATAAAGAAAAATAGTACCAGAATAGCATTGGTTACAGATATGCACTTGAAGAAGTGGTGAAATCATACCACACCAGGGAGTTGTCTGTGGAAATGAGAAAACCAGGGACCCCAGATACCATGGTATTTGGCCACTCTATCGTGGAGAAGAGTGGTAATATATTCCATTGATGCTAAGGACCAGATTTTATTTATTAAAGCTGGCATCGGAGGAGCAGAAGGTTGTTTCCACTGTGTAGCAATGAGGAGTTTAGCTGCGTTAAAAATATGGAGACAGAGTTTATCCTGGGGTTTAGGTAGCCCGCTCAATGGCTTGCACAATAAAATGTGTATCGGCTCTTTAGGGTACGTGAAGTTGATCACATTGCTGACCAGAGATAGGACCTCATCCCAATATGCAGAAATCAGAGGGCATTCCCTCCAAATGTGCATAAAGGTGCCCTTATTTCCACAATTCCGCCAGCAGAGGTCTGGAGTTGTTGGGAAAATAGAATGTAATTTCTCAGGGACCAGGTACCAGCGCGAGTAAATCTTAAAAGAGTTTTCTTTGATATTTGTGTTAATAGAAGTTTTAGCTACCCGTCGTCTAATATCTGCCCAGTCTTCTTCCTCTATATTAATCCCCAGATCTGTTTCCCAGGCCCTTTCAAAAGATTCTTTGTGTTGGTCAGGTTGGGCATTTAATACAGAGTAGAGAACAGAAATGGCTCCTACACGCTCAGGGCTATAGTTGCAGATTCGCTCAAACGTTGTCATTGGCCTCGGCTTTTGTGTCTTATAGGAAGTTTGGATGAAACTTTTCAATTGCATATATTCAAAGCTGTGTGTTGTCTCTAAATTGTACTTCTCACATAAATCTGAGAAATTCTGAGGGGTGAAATCACCCAATTTGTGTAGAAATCGTGTAATCCCACGTGTGGCCCATGGGTGCATATAACTACTCATACAGCCCAGTTGAAAATGGGGGTGTCGCCAAAGGGGAGTCATCGGGGATGGATAGGGCGCCAGACCCCTCTTTTTGTTAAGTTTATCCCATGTGGTGAGGATAGCTTTAACACATGGGACATCGTGTATTGTAGCTGGTCTCAGAGCTGGGGAGAGCCATGGGAGAAAACTAGCTTTTTGGAGTCCGATCAGATCATTCTCAAGGGTCACCCATTTTTTGGAACCCTCCCTTGCATGCCATGACATAATGGGGGAAATTTACTAAAGGAAATTTGTAAAAAATAGGTGTATTTGTATTTAGAAATACACTTATTTTTGACATTTACTATCCCGAAAATACGGCAATTCGTATTCGAATTGATAGCACATCAATTTGAATACAAATTGCCATAATTTCGGTATAGTAAATGTCAAAAATAAGTGTATTTCTGGATACAAATACACCTATTTTTTTACAAATTTCCTTTAGTAAATTTCCCCCAATGTGACTAAGTTGGGAGGCATGATAGTAATGCTCAAAAATAGGGAGGCCTAAGCCTCCGCTAAGTGACGTCTTAGCCAAACATGTCCTGCGGAGTCTAGGCTTTTTATTTGCCCACACAAAAGCGCCACATATAGACTGAACTGAGCGAAGGAAAGGGTAAGGAACCACTATTGGTATTGTCTGAAACAGATAAAGCAACCTAGGCAAAATGTTCATTTTAATAGTGTTGATACGTCCTATCCAGGATATATATAGAGGGGCCCACCTATTTAGATCATTCTTAATAGTTTGCTAAATTGGGATGTAGTTGGCCTTGTACAATTGGTCTAGTGATTTAGTAATTTGAATGCCTAAATATTTGATGCTTTGTGGTCTCCATATATAGTCAAAATTAAGTTCTATGAACCTCCGCACTTCAGGGGGTAGATGCAATGCCAGAGCCTCCGATTTCGTTCCGTTGACCTTATGCCCAGAGCATCTGCCATATGCCTGCAACTCATCTTTTAGATGGGGAAGTGAGGTTGAGGGAGAGGTCAAGGTCAGTAGTACGTCGTCTGCAAAAAATGACAACTTATACTGTGTGCCTTGTACTGAGATTCCCTTAATGTCAGGGTTATTCCTTATCTTGGCGGCCAGTGGTTCGATGCTCAGGACATAGAGCAAAGGCGAAAGGGGGCATCCCTGTCGGGTGCCATTGCTCAGGTGAAATATTGGTGAGAGAAGGCCGTTTGTCAGTACTGAGATCGTCGGTCCACTATACAAGGCTTGTATTGCCGACAGAAAATCTCCATCCATTCCATAGGTACGCAGAGTCTGAAACATGAACGGCCATGAAAGCCGGTCAAAGGCTTTTTCTGCGTCCAAGGAGAGGAGCACAGATGGCAGCCTCAGTCTGTTGATGTGAGAAATAAGGTTGGCTGTGCGTCTGGTATTATCCAAAGCTTGTCTCGTAGGGACGAAGCCCACCTGGTCTGGGTCAATAAGTTGTGATAAATATACATTCAGCCTGTTAGCTAGAACCTTCGCAAATAATTTAATATCTGCATTGAGCAGTGAGATCGGTCTATAATTTGTGCGACATGTGGGGTCTTTCTGAGGTTTTGGGATCACCACTATAACGGATTTCAGGGAATCTGTGTGGAATCGTTCTCCCTGCATAATCCTATTAAACAGAGAGACCAAATGAGGGGACAGTAGGCCAGCAAATGTCTTATAATAAGCTGTGGAAAATCCGTCGGGGCCTGGTGCTTTTGATGTTTTTTGCGATTTCAAAGCCTTGTCTACTTCTTCAGCGGAAATTGGGGAGTTAAGCATAGAGATAGCAGAGCTAGGCAATTTAGGTAGTTTACAGGAGTCTAGATAGGATTGGATAACTGAGGCGGGGGGATTAGGGACTGATCCCGGTTCTTGGAGATTGTATAAGGAACTGTAATATTCAAAAAATGTTTTATTGATGGCTACTGGGTCGTAACTTAAAGTGTTGGTTTTGTCTCGCAAGGCCACTATAGTCTGTGAGGTTTTCTTGGCTCTCAACCTAGATGCTAATATAGAGTCACATCTATTTCCCTTTTCGTAGAACCGCTGGTTTAACCACCTAAGTGATTTTTCGGTCTGTTCCGCAAATAGGGATTGAAGCTCTCCTCTAACACCCTGAATTTGTTTGAGAAGTGAGAGGGAGTGGGTGATTTTGTGAGCTTGTTCCAGCTGTGCTAGCTGTATCGTGAGATCAATGGATCTCTTTTCTCGTTCCTTTTTCCTATGAGATGCATATTTGATTACCGCCCCCCTGATAACCGCTTTGTGGGCTTCCCATGTTGTGGGGAGAGGGACATCTGCGGAAATGTTCAGTTCAAAGTATTCTTTTATCTGGGAGCTGATAAGCTTCCGAAACTCAGGTATACGTAAGAGCGTCTCGTTCAGTCTCCACGAAGGGCGGCCCTTATGAGCTTGTAATGGGTCAAAGGAGGTTAGAACTATAGAATGATCTGACCAGACATTTGAAATTATGTCTACCTTTACCAGAGTGTTTAGAACTCCGCTGCATCCCAAAATAATATCTATTCTAGAGTATGTGCCGTGGGGGTTTGAATAAAATGTATAGTCTCGGGATGTTGGGTTGTGTGCTCTCCATGTGTCAAAGAGACCAGCTCCTGACATGTACTTACAGAGGTTTCCCGGTGGGCTGCGAGAGGAAGAAGTATGGCGTGGACCACTTTTATCTAGGTCCTGGGACAGAATGGTGTTGAAGTCCCCCCCTACAAGTAACATTCCCCTGCGCATATTTTGAATTTCTCCAAATACTTTCTGAAAGAATGCAGCCTGGCCGGTATTGGGGGCGTATAAATTCACTAAAGTTATCACTTGGTGACCCAATTGACATACTAATATAATATATCTCCCATCTGTGTCAGTTCTTTGGGAAAGGATCTGTATAGGAACCAAAGCCCGCACCAGTATAGCAACCCTGTTCTTTTTTGTGGAGTGGGAGGAGTAGATAACAGTGGGGAATCTACGAGATGTCAGGGAGGGGTGTGCATTCTTTTTAAAGTGGGTCTCTTGTAGAAAAACAACATCTCCCTGGTGTGTATTAAGTGTTTTGTACAGAAGCGATCTTTTCTGGGGGGTATTGAGTCCCTTTACATTCAAAGAGAGTAAATTAACCGGCATACTTGTTCTCAGCTACGTTGTCGAACAGTCAAACAGAAATAAAATATATAAGAGGACCAATTGGGGGGGGGGGGGTAAGGAGAGGAAGAACAATAAGAAATAAAAATAAAACACTAGGGAAGTGGATAGTATCACTCCGCAGTAGGAAGATCAAAATCCACTACAATTGAGCCCGTAGGGAGGGGGGGGGGGGCTATTGCCTGTCTGCTTGTGCAGCTCAAATTCCTCATGTTGTGACAGCCTGCTCTTATATATCATGAGCAGCGAGCCGCCGGCTCCGTGAACTACATTAACCCTGTCACCTCCACACATGATTTATTGAAGTGTGCGTTCTGAATGCAATGTACTTATTATAGTGTAACTAGTGTACTTCATTATTTGTGACTCACCCTAGTCTATCTGTAAGTAAACTATCAGTAAACTACCCTGACAAGCGCTTTAAGCTGTTTTCTGTGTAGTTCTTTATCAGAGGCCAAAATGAGCCATAAGGCTTTACTAGCAATAGGGACTACTGTGCAGGACATATCGAACCTAGAGATAAATGGGAAAACATTTTCTGTTTTCTTTGCAGTAGGTTGTAATAAATCACTCCTTTTGAGTTTAAGAACTATTTTTGGCAGCTGTAAGTGTATTAAGGGTATAACCTCTCTGTCGAAATATAGCGACAACTTTATCCTGTTCTACCTCAATTTTGGATCTATCGCTACAAATTCGCACCACCCTGACCATCTGGGAATACGGCAATCCCTTCTTTAATGGCGGGCGATGGTGACTACCCACCAAAAGAAGTGTATTCCGGTTGGTGGGTTTGAAGAACAATGATGTAGTGATCTGTCTACACCTCAAAGACACAGTCAAATCAAGAAAGTCAATAGATTGACCCCTTGACTCGTATGTAAATTTAATAGGAGTGTCTAGCGCATAAACAAATCATCTATGTATCTACAGAACGCCCGGATGTGCTGGCCAAATCTATGCTGAAAAAATAATTTATCTTCTATATTACTTCATTTGGAAGGGGTCTTCAGGACAAACAATGGTGAGTGAGTGCTGAACAACGCAACTTTGGTGTATATATGTGTATATATATATATATATAAATGACGAAGAAGGCGGCACTCAGAGACGGTGTCAAAGGTGAAACCTAAACAGGTTTATTTGCAGTGCGGCAACGTTTCGGGGCTGACCCCCTTTCTCAAGCCAAAAGACAAAAAGTTGAGAAAGGGGGTCAGCCCCGAAACGTTGCCGCACTGCAAATAAACCTGCTAAGGTTTCACCTTTGACACCGTCTCTGAGTGCCGCCTTCTTCGTCATTTATGTGTATGCTCCCATGCAACTGGGAAGGCACCAGGGCTTTATTGTTTCTATCCAGCAACGGGGAGTGCCGGTCCCGACGGATCCCCGATATATATATATATATATATATAAAGGCAGGCAGGTCCGCACTCCCAATCAGGATAGCAAGCAGCGGTGGGGTGCTTCACTTAAGGTACCACACGTGTACCATTATATAAGTCTGAGGGCTAATAGCAAGATAAATCAGCCGAGAGAGCACACTCCAGTATTTCAACAGAGATAAATGGTTTAATACAGCACCATTACAGCATACAATAGGTCGACGTTTCGGACTGGACACAGTCCTTTATCAAGACAGGCATCTATGCGACACAACAGCTCAGCAACAATGCAGGAGGCAGTATATATATATAGATATTTGCAGGAAAGAATGGGCACTCAGGAACTTTCAATCAAGTGGTGAAAGAAGGACAGGCTTTATTCCTAGGTCAACGTTTCGGGGTCTTCAGGACAAACAATGCAACTTTGGTATGTGTATATATATATATATATATATATATATATATATATATATATATATATATATATATATATATATATATATATATATATATATATATATATATATACACACTGGAGGAGGCACCGCACTCAGTCCATTTAATGAAGATACAGGGTGGTGCTCCACTTTAAAGGATTATCCATCCCAATAATAATACTTGCAGAGAGAAGTAGGCACTCACCAGCACTGAGAATTGTGCAAAAAGCAGACAAAGTTTTATTTCAGTTCATCAGGACATCAATAATGGTCGACGTTTCGGCCCACTACAGGGGCCTTTGTCAAGACTTCAACACCTGGATACTCTGCTGCTGTATCCAGGTGTTGAAGTCTTGACAAAGGCCCCTGTGGTGGGCCGAAACGTCGACCATTATTGATGTCCTGATGAACTGAAATAAAACTTTGTCTGCTTTTTGCACAATTCTCAGTGCTGGTGAGTGCCTACTTCTCTCTGCAAGTATTATATATATATATATATATATATATATATATATATATATATATATATATATATATATATATATATATATATATGTCCAGATAGATCCGGCACTCCCACTGTAATACAGGACCTGCTCCGGTGCCTTCCCAGGGGGGATACCCCAAATACGCAGTACAGCAGCTCACCAACAAGCAGGGGCGTCACTCGGAGACTTCAAACAGTGATTTCTTTATTCAGCAAAGCATGAATCCAACAATTGTTTCGAGCCTACAAGCTCGTCCTCAGGGATAGCACACAAGTGTACAATGAAGGGTATAAATACCTATAGTGGCTCCTCCTCCACCATTAATCATACAAAACAAGCATAAACAATCTCACCTGTGCATGAAGATGCGCCAGTTCGTCCACTCTTCCCGTCAGCAACGCGTGTGTGTCGCGGCGTGTGACGTCATCAGCCTCCGCCCTTGTTAGGGGCGCTGCTAGGCAACATCTCTCACGTCGCGGCTACACACAACGTGCTAGCGTAGGGTTCCGTGCGCGTCATGGCGTGTGTCATCACCCGCTCACCACCTTCTATAAAGGGGTTGCTAAGCAACTCACAAGACGCCACTACGCCTCACCGTTCCCTTAATGGAGGGGACAGACTGGTACATAAAATCTAATTAAAGTGCAAGTGCATAATAAAGTGCATAGTGGACACATCTACCATATGATTAAAAAGACATACTAACGAGCATATCATACACAGATCTTACACAAACATAATTAATCAAAATTCATAATTAGAAGCATACCTATTTCCCTATTGTATGCAGTCTCTTAATACCCTTTACTGACATATTAAACTGAGACATATCAACCAAGTGCTATCAGTTATTGGATAATTATATAACACGCTCACGTTTTACTGTGATAAATTCATATTTATAAAAAACAACTTAACCCTGTATGTTCATTTAACCCTTTGGGGGCAAGTGCATCAAGTTTATAAATCCATCTGCATTCTGCTTGTAGCAGACGTTTCCCTCTGTTGCCACCTCTAATCGACACAGGTATGTGATCAACAATTTTGGATCGTATACTTGCGACACTATGCCCCATTTGGGCACAGTGCCTGGCCACCGGTTGATCACTAGTACCTTGTCGAATAGCGGCTCTGATGGCTGTACGATGGTTAGCCATCCTATCTTTAAACTGGGTCTCTGTCTTGCCCACGTAGATTAAACCACATGGACAAGACAGAACATATACAACAAACTTAGAGGTACATGTGACTGGGAACTTAATGGCCAATTTTTTACCTGTGTAAGGGTGACAGATGTGATTACCAGTCAGCATGGCACTACAAGTAGTACACCCTATGCATTTATAACAGCCCTTTGGACGTGTCAAAAAATGCATAGGGGTAGGTGACTTAGTCATTTCTGTTACATCTAGTTTAACCAGCATATCTCTCAGATTTTTATCTCGAGAATAAGCCGGCATAATTCTGGTATCCTGTAAAGAATTAAGATCCCTATCAACAGTGATCACTGGCCAAAAATGCTTAACACGTTTAGTCATTTGATCACTGGACATGGAATACTTATTCACCCACGGTAATTTTTTGTCTTCAGTGCTGGTATTTTTTTTAGGATTTAGCAAGCTGGATCTTGGAATGGACAGTACTCTGTCACGTGCTTTGATGAGTTCCCTCAGGGGATATCCTCTTACCACAAATCTCTCAATCATTTTATCCAAGTCTACCAATAATTGCTGGGTATCGCTCGTTATTCTTTTAAGCCTTAACATCTGTGAGAAGGGGAGACCCCTTCTCAATGGTAAAGGGTGAAAGCTATCAAATTTCAGAATAGTATTCCGGTCCGTCTCCTTTATATAGATAGAGGTAGATAATATACCTTGACATAGTTTAATCTTCACATCCAGGAAATTAATTTCACTTTTGCTCATTACATATGTGAATTTTACAGGGCTACTACTGTTGTTATGTTCAGAGAAAATATCTTTCAGCTCCTGCTCTGTTCCTGTCCACAATATCAGCAGGTCATCAATGTACCTTAAGTACATTAACACCTTACTGGCATTGGGACCATGTTGGAATACATTTTTTTCGGTATGACACATGTAAGCATTTGCATACGATGGGGCCACATTGGACCCCATCGCACACCCGGACTGTTGCAGGTAGGTGCTGCCATTAAATAAAAAGAAATTCCTGGTAAGTACCAAAGTGAGTAGTTGAATAAACAATGTAACAGGGGGACCAATATAGCTAGGATTGGATGTAATCAAAGCCTGTACCGCCGCAATTCCCTCATTATGGGGGATGCATGTGTACAAGCTTGTTACATCCGCACTACATAATATGCAATTTTCTGGCAAAGGCCCCAGATTTTCCAAGCGATTAATTAGCATATTGGTATCTTTCAGATACGATTCTGTTAGTTGTATGCAAGGATTTAAAAATGCATCCAAATATGTTGAGATGGGTTGATACAGAGACCCCCTGGCAGATATAATTGGTCTACCAGGGGGATTCTGTAGATTTTTGTGCACCTTAGGCAACGTGTAATAAATAGGTGTCACAGGGAAATCTACCCTCAATGCAATTGCCACATCATTAGTAATAGACCCATCATTAACAGCAACCGACAAAATACCATCCAATTCTTGCTTAAATTTTACTGAAGGATCACTTGTAAGTAATTTATACACTGAAATATCATGCAATTGGCGCAAACATTCCCCCACATATGCATCCAAGTCCTGAACAACCACAGCCCCTCCTTTATCCGCTTTGCGGATTATAATATCAGTTCTTTTACTCAATGCCTGTAAAGTCTGGTGTTCAGTTCTAGTCAGGTTATGGTAAGAATGTATTTCACTAGGATCAATTAAATGTTCCGCTTGATCCATAACCTTCATAAATGACTTAATTGAAGCATTGTTCGAGGTAGGGTCGAATACTGATTTAGGCTTAATTTTACGTAATTGATATGGTATATTCGTATTTGCATTTGCCGTAGGGGTAATAGTACTTTGTTTAGAAAAATGTTCTTTCAGCCTCAGAGTCCTGCCAAATTTGTAACAGTCAACTTTCCACTGGAAGCCATCATGTCTAGAACTTGGAACATAGGACAAACCTTTGGCCAAAATGTCAATCTCTGCTTTCATTAGTGGACTATAAGACACATTTATCACCAACTCTTCTGCTCTTACTTTCCTCTGCGACCTCCCTTCCCTTTGGTTTTGCTGACTCCGTCTGGTTCGTTTCGGGGGGGCTTTTTGTGGGCGGCCCTGGTGTTGACCCCTAAAGGGAGTGCTTGGGATGAAGATGCTTGTGTGTCTGTCTCACTAGCAGATGTACTAGTGCCCTCGTAATCAGTAAAAGGACGTCTTCCTCTGCGTTGGGGAGGAAAAGGTCTGTAGTCACGCTGGGGTCTTGCTGTACTAAGCCAGCTGTAAACTCTATTTTGCTCATAATCAAGCTGGACTTTCCTACGTTTCTCACGTTTAAACTTCAACAAGTCTTTCCTATATTGGTCAATCTGCTTGCTCAATTTATCACACCAGTCAACACTAGCATCCTGTGTCAAAGTTGGTTTGTGCGCAATTTCAAAATTGTTGAGCTTTGCTCTAATGTTAACCAGTTCTTTAGTGGATTCATCAATGACCAATAGTACTAAATCCATAGCACATTTATTCAGAATACTTACCCACTTCTTGCAGAAAGTGGGATTTTGGCGACCAATAGTGGGGCTGTTCTTTACCCGGAAGCCTCTGGGAATTTGTTTATCTTTGTAGTATTCAGATAAAGTTGAAGCGTGGTATACGTAGTCCAGTTCCCTCTTTTTAAGAAAATACCAGTCCTTGAACAAAACATCATTATCCACAGAGCCAGTATGTGCTTCTGAATCACCAGCTTTGATGATCAGGTCGGCCTCTGCCTCGGAGTAGCTGAAGAAATCTCCGGTATCAATGTTAGAAAAATTCACTCCTGATTCACTTGCCTCCATGTTGGTCAATTGTAGCATACACACCAACAGATATGTCCAAGTTGTAAAATATGGCTCCGTATGCTGGAGGATCCACTGCAGGAGTATGTAGACAATCAGCTTATTTAAGGGGTGCCTTGATCAGCAGCGTTTTGACTCACCATGGAGAGCCTATGCAGCGATATATGTCTAGATAGATCCGGCACTCCCACTGTAATACAGGACCTGCTCCGGTGCCTTCCCAGGGGGGATACCCCAAATACGCAGTACAGCAGCTCACCAACAAGCAGGGGCGTCACTCGGAGACTTCAAACAGTGATTTCTTTATTCAGCAAAGCATGAATCCAACAATTGTTTCGAGCCTACAAGCTCGTCCTCAGGGATAGCACACAAGTGTACAATGAAGGGTATAAATACCTATAGTGGCTCCTCCTCCACCATTAATCATACAAAACAAGCATAAAACAATCTCACCTGTGCATGAAGATGCGCCAGTTCGTCCACTCTCCCCGTCAGCAACGCGTGTGTGTCGCGGCGTGTGACGTCATCAGCCTCCGCCCTTGTTAGGGGCGCTGCTAGGCAACATCTCTCACGTCGCGGCTACACACAACGTGCTAGCGTAGGGTTCCGTGCGCGTCATGGCGTGTGTCATCACCCGCTCACCACCTTCTATGAAGGGGTTGCTAAGCAACTCACAAGACGCCACTACGCCTCACCGTTCCCTTAATGGAGGGGACAGACTGGTACATAAAATCTAATTAAAGTGCAAGTGCATAATAAAGTGCATAGTGGACACATCTACCATATGATTAAAAAGACATACTAACGAGCATATCATACACAGATCTTACACAAACATAATTAATCAAAATTCATAATTAGAAGCATACCTATTTCCCTATTGTATGCAGTCTCTTAATACCCTTTACTGACATATTAAACTGAGACATATCAACCAAGTGCTATCAGTTATTGGATAATTATATAACACGCTCACGTTTTACTGTGATAAATTCATATTTATAAAAAACAACTTAACCCTGTATGTTCATTTAACCCTTTGGGGGCAAGTGCATCAAGTTTATAAATCCATCTGCATTCTGCTTGTAGCAGACGTTTCCCTCTGTTGCCACCTCTAATCGACACAGGTATGTGATCAACAATTTTGGATCGTATACTTGCGACACTATGCCCCATTTGGGCACAGTGCCTGGCCACCGGTTGATCACTAGTACCTTGTCGAATAGCGGCTCTGATGGCTGTACGATGGTTAGCCATCCTATCTTTAAACTGGGTCTCTGTCTTGCCCACGTAGATTAAACCACATGGACAAGACAGAACATATACAACAAACTTAGAGGTACATGTGACTGGGAACTTAATGGCCAATTTTTTACCTGTGTAAGGGTGACAGATGTGATTACCAGTCAGCATGGCACTACAAGTAGTACACCCTATGCATTTATAACAGCCCTTTGGACGTGTCAAAAAATGCATAGGGGTAGGTGACTTAGTCATTTCTGTTACATCTAGTTTAACCAGCATATCTCTCAGATTTTTATCTCGAGAATAAGCCGGCATAATTCTGGTATCCTGTAAAGAATTAAGATCCCTATCAACAGTGATCACTGGCCAAAAATGCTTAACACGTTTAGTCATTTGATCACTGGACATGGAATACTTATTCACCCACGGTAATTTTTTGTCTTCAGTGCTGGTATTTTTTTTAGGATTTAGCAAGCTGGATCTTGGAATGGACAGTACTCTGTCACGTGCTTTGATGAGTTCCCTCAGGGGATATCCTCTTACCACAAATCTCTCAATCATTTTATCCAAGTCTACCAATAATTGCTGGGTATCGCTCGTTATTCTTTTAAGCCTTAACATCTGTGAGAAGGGGAGACCCCTTCTCAATGGTAGTGCCATGCTGACTGGTAATCACATCTGTCACCCTTACACAGGTAAAAAATTGGCCATTAAGTTCCCAGTCACATGTACCTCTAAGTTTGTTGTATATGTTCTGTCTTGTCCATGTGGTTTAATCTACGTGGGCAAGACAGAGACCCAGTTTAAAGATAGGATGGCTAACCATCGTACAGCCATCAGAGCCGCTATTCGACAAGGTACTAGTGATCAACCGGTGGCCAGGCACTGTGCCCAAATGGGGCATAGTGTCGCAAGTATACGATCCAAAATTGTTGATCACATACCTGTGTCGATTAGAGGTGGCAACAGAGGGAAACGTCTGCTACAAGCAGAATGCAGATGGATTTATAAACTTGATGCACTTGCCCCCAAAGGGTTAAATGAACATACAGGGTTAAGTTGTTTTTTATAAATATGAATTTATCACAGTAAAACGTGAGCGTGTTATATAATTATCCAATAACTGATAGCACTTGGTTGATATGTCTCAGTTTAATATGTCAGTAAAGGGTATTAAGAGACTGCATACAATAGGGAAATAGGTATGCTTCTAATTATGAATTTTGATTAATTATGTTTGTGTAAGATCTGTGTATGATATGCTCGTTAGTATGTCTTTTTAATCATATGGTAGATGTGTCCACTATGCACTTTATTATGCACTTGCACTTTAATTAGATTTTATGTACCAGTCTGTCCCCTTCATTAAGGGAACGGTGAGGCGTAGTGGCGTCTTGTGAGTTGCTTAGCAACCCCTTCATAGAAGGTGGTGAGCGGGTGATGACACACGCCATGACGCGCACGGAACCCTACGCTAGCACGTTGTGTGTAGCCGCGACGTGAGAGATGTTGCCTAGCAGCGCCCCTAACAAGGGCGGAGGCTGATGACGTCACACGCCGCGACACACACGCGTTGCTGACGGGGAGAGTGGACGAACTGGCGCATCTTCATGCACAGGTGAGATTGTTTTATGCTTGTTTTGTATGATTAATGGTGGAGGAGGAGCCACTATAGGTATTTATACCCTTCATTGTACACTTGTGTGCTATCCCTGAGGACGAGCTTGTAGGCTCGAAACAATTGTTGGATTCATGCTTTGCTGAATAAAGAAATCACTGTTTGAAGTCTCCGAGTGACGCCCCTGCTTGTTGGTGAGCTGCTGTACTGTGTATATATATATATATATATATATATATATATATATATATTAGAAGACAATTGGATGTGAATAAGCGCTAATTGGTACTTGAAAAAAACAGCTGAAGTCCAAAGAAACAGTTCTTTGAAGTGGCACACACACTAAGTCCCAGAAATCCGGACTGCAGCTACCTTCAAAAATCCCAGAACTCGAGGGGATGATGTGGAAATCTGTTTAAAATAGAATAGAGGAGCGCTCCATAGTGTAAAACTGTTTTAATGGGTACATAAACAGCACAGGGCAATAGTACCAGATGAGACTCGTACCAGACAAATAGCAGCAGTGGGCTGGTTACCACATGATTCAATAATAGAAATATCCAGGCATGAGCACCAACTGCCGTCCGGAGCGCTGATGTACGTCCAGCGGGTGATCGTGGACGTACATCAGCGCTCCGGACGGCAGTTGGTGCTCATGCCTGGGTATTTCTATTATTGAATCATGTGGTAACCAGCCCACTGCTGCTATTTGTCTGGTATGAGTCTCATCTGGTACTATTGCCCTGTGCTGTTTATGTACCCATTAAAACTGTTTTACACTATGGAGCGCTCCTCTATTCTATTTTAAACATATATATATATATATATAAATAGCAATGGAAGATCCGGCACTCCACTCGCATTAAGAATGCAGCTTGCTCCGGTGCCTTCCCTGAACCAATAAGGCACATCAAATAGAAGACAGGCAAGGGCGTCACTCGGAGACTTGTTTCTTGCTGAAAAAGTGGACTTAACAATGTGTATTTATTATAAGTGACCGACGTTTCGGGGACTGGATACCCCTTTGTCAAGGTGTACCTGAAAGTGACACTGCAAACATTTAAATACATACAGCCTGTGCATACTCACCATTCCCGTCCATGAAGTGTCTCGGCTGCGTCCAGTGCGGCTTCCGGTGCGGGCGGATGTCAGTGGGCGGAGCCTCACTGCATCATCACGCTCCCCTCTGTTGTTGATGGGTTGCCATGGTGACCCCACCGTGTCGCTCACTTCTGTGTAGCAGCCTCTGCTCCAGGATCCGTGTTTGGAATCTGCATATAACAACACATAAATGACACGTAAAAAAACAACATTAAAACAATCTTAAACCACGGTGCAAGTGGGAGTGTAAAGATTAAGATGCCCCGGAACTGCAGACCGGGCAATATTTAAAAAGGTGGTGTGTAGGAGATGTCACCGCATATAGCGTGACAATTGTATGATGTTGACACAGAGATCTGGACAGGTGTGTTATAGATGGATCTCTGCTTGCAATATTCTAATGGTGAAGAAGCAGATCACTAATATTCATGCTGTTAAATAACTGATGACAGGCTCTGTCACCAGGGGCAGACATGTTGTAGGGTCTATGTACATGTAAGGATTGCTGGGGCATATTGTGACCTAGATCACAGCTCCACCTATGATAAATATGTATCATCTTCTATAAGGGAACAAGGCAGCAATATAGCGTATATTAATGATGGCCAAGTACATAAAGGGATTACTGGGATGGAGAGTTACTGGGGCATATTGTGCCGTAGATACCGGCTCCTCATGTGGTCTATAAACAGCATACTTATTATGGGAGCAAGACAGCAGTATGGAGTGTATTAATGATATCCAAATACACTAAGGGAAAGTCTGTCGTTTAGTCCATGGGGTTTGCTGGTGTTTAGCAAGAAAATCCACCTTGCTTCTTTCCTCAATAATTTGCCTGCTCGGTCGCCCCCTCGTTTGGTAATATATATATATATATATATATATATATATATATATATATATATATATATATATATATATATATATATATATATATATATATATATATATATATATATATATATATATATATATACACAAGTAATCCTGGCACTCAATCCAAAGTAACAACAACTTGGGTGTCCCTCTGTCCTTGCACGGCGGCAGGAAATGTAGGTAATGTACAATAGAGGTCACTCACAAGATTTTGCATGCTGCACGGCGGCAGACTGGCAATAAAGTTCACAACACAAGTAGTAGTGAGTCAACGTTTCGGGCTGGTCACCCTTTATCAAGACATAAAAAACAAGTGTACAGTACTTACATTTATATGTGCATAAAGACCCAGCAAACCAAGTTCCCACCACCTGTGCTGCTCCCCTGGCCCGGGGTTGATGACATCACCGGCGCACCGGCAACCGTGTGTGCAGTGTCACCAGGGGGCGTGTGTCCTCTACCCAAATGGGTAACCAAGGTAACCCTGTAAACAACGTGAAAAAAAAGAGACCAAGTGATAAGCTAACCACCTGTGTGTACGTGCGTGAAGTTCCTAATGAACCGGAGAGAAACATGTTAAGCTATAGCGGGGACAGCTATACGGAGCTGTTCCAGGTCCTGCTAGCAAAGCGTCTATCCACCGAAAGACATGTGTGTTGTGTTGTGAAGAAACTCTGTGCGCCGATGAAAGCAGAACGCAGTGCGGGGTGTCAAGAAAAATATTTTTAAGCAAAGTGCGGTGCAAAATGTGTCAGTACTAACGAGTGTCGACTATGTGTAGACAGTGCGCTATCAGTCTAATAATAAAAAGTATGGTGTATGTAAGGGACAGTGTATCTCTGGTGACATGCGGGAAGAGTAGTGAGTGAATTGTGCCAATGAAAACGTGAAATATCAGATACATAATAACAAAATGATATAAATGTAACAGCGGTAAAACAGATCTCTCTGGGGCAATAAGCGCAGCTGAAAGCATAGTATATCAACACAGTTAGCATTATATATGAACACATTGTATATGTATAGCATAGAATATAAACACAGTTAGCATTCTATCATAACTGGAAAGGTATATTTAAGCGAAGGCAGACCCTTCAAAACAGGGGCAGTCAGGAAAACGATAAAAGTTAAATGCTTATAATGTCCATGGTCTGAGTTCTGGTAGGGTGTAAGGGGCAACCCTTCCATGTGCAACAGAGTTCCGGGATCCTGCACACTACGACCCATCACTCATGCATGAAGGATACTAAAAGTCCTTATAGAAAGCACGTCAGTGGTAATATCTCATTCAGTCCGTGCGGCTGGACAGTTCCTAAGGCATGTATCCATTTAGCTTCTAAGCGTAGAAGCGCTCTTCCTCTATCTCCTCCTCGCAAGTTCAGTGGAATGCAGTCAATCATTTTGTACCGCAGGCTGGGTAAGGTGTGTTTGTAATTCTTCCAGTGCCTAGCAACGGGCTGATCCGACCCCTTGTCGCTCAGGGCAGCCCTAATGCTGGACTTATGAAGGGCCATTCGTTCTTTGAACTGCCGTATCGTTTTCCCAACGTACATATATCCGCAGGGACATTTAATATAATAAACAACATAACTGCTGCTGCAGGTCAAGGCATGTCTAATTGGAATTTTCACTCCAGTTCTAGGATGCAAAAAAAAGTCACCGGTTTCAAGGCCACTACAGGTGACACATTTGAGGCAGCGGTAGTTGCCATTCTTCCTTTTAAGAAAGGTGGTAGGGGCAGAATCCTTCAGCTTTGATACATCGTTATGTACCACGACATCCTTAATGTTTTTACTCCGCTTGTATGCAGGCATGATTCTGGAGTTTTTTAATTGTTTAAGGTTGGGATCAGCAGTGATCAGCGGCCAAAATCTTCTGGCAATTTTCACCAGAAGGGTGCTAGAGGTTGAGTAACATTGAGTCCATATGATGCGATCAGATTGTAAGTCTTTATCCTGTCTCTTGAGCAGGTCATTTCTATCCAGGGCTAGCACTTTGATTTTAGTATTGTGTAGCAGTTTTCTGGGATAGCCTCTAATAGCAAATTTTTTCACCATGTCCGTGATTTCCAATTCTGCTGATTCCTTCTCTGAACAGATTCTGCGGGCTCTGAGGAACTGCGAGTATGGCAGACTCCATTTTGATGCTGTCGGGTGGAAGCTGCTGCCCAAAAGGGCTGTGTTTCTGTCCGTTGGCTTATGGAATACTGTGGTGGCCAATTGTAGGTCTTCTGTGAGAGTAATAGTGACATCCAAGAAGTGGATACTGCTGCTGCTGGAGCTAGTGGTGAACTTAATGTCGTCATCAATCATGTTGATTTTATTCATCAGTGTGTCAAAGCTATTCTGGTCACCATCCCAAAACAATATAATATCGTCTATGTACCGATAGTACATCTTGATGCGGGAGGCTGTTGATGGATCAGAAAAGAACAGATCTTTCTCAAGTTCATACATAAAGATGTTAGCCACGCTCGGGGCCACACAAGACCCCATAGCAACCCCAGACAGCTGCAGGAAGAATTTGCTGTCAAACATAAAAAAGTTGTTGGTAAGAGCAAGATCCAATAAATTAATAAAAAAGTCTGCATCAGGCCCTTTGTAGATCTCGCTATTGTAGACTGCTCTTCTCACTGCTGCAATGCCTCTGGTGTGCGGTATGCTGGTATATAGTGAGACTACGTCGATAGTACACAGTAATAGTGGAGATGGTAGAGGGGAAAGTTCTTGCAGATGGATGAGAAGTGCCGTGGTGTCTTTCAAGTAAGTATGCTGTTTTTGAACGATGGGTTGTAAGAATAGATCCAGAAACTGAGCTGCTGTGTAATAAAGTGAGTCTCTGGCTGCTATTATAGGTCTCCCAGGAGGATTCACCAGATCCTTGTGAATCTTGGGCAGGGTATAAATGATGGGTATCTTGGGGAAGTCCGTGATAAGTATGCTTTTGATATCTTCAGGAATGAGATTGGCCGAAGTAGCTTCTGTCAGAAGAAAGGAGTCGGGTCTTGCGGCAGTCTCCGATAGGTCTTGGGGTCATCGAGTTGTCTGTAAATCTCTTGTTTGTAGGCGGTGAGGTCCTGTACCACGATGGCACCCCCTTTATCAGCAGACCTTATTACAATATCATTGTATTGGCCCAAGGTTTTCAGAGCCTGCTGTTCATCTGTGGTGAGATTCCAACGTATTTCTTTGGAAGCGGACTCTATGTCAGTAATACATTGGTCCATGTGTCCAAGAAAGCTTTTTATGGAAACATTAGTGGAGGCAGGATCAAAAGAGCTCTTTTTAGAAAGGGCTGGTTGGGGTGTTGGTGCTGAGGGGTTCTGACCAAAGTGTTCTCGGAGTCGCAATCTCCGGCCAAATTTATACAAGTCTATGCGTTCTTCAAACGGAACTGCAGTGTGCGTCGGCACAAATGAAAGACCTTTGTTTAAGACTGCCATTTCTAATGGGCTGAGTGTCCTCTGTGACAAATTGAAAACTAGGTCCTCTTGCCTGTTTTCTTTTTTGATTTGTCGGTAACACTGGCCCCCTCTGCGGATTGGTCGCTTTCTGGTGGGGGTCCCCTGGCCCGGGTAGTCACCCCTAAAGGGGGTCTCCTGTTGTTGGGATTTCTTTGGTTTTTTCTGCGATCAGTGTCGCTGGAAGACAACTCGCTAGATTGGTCAGTCTCGAACTTAGGATATCTCCTGCGTCTCTGAAACTGTCTACGGTCCTGTTGTTGTCCCCTACCGTATACCCAGCTGTAAACCTTGTACTCAGCGTAATCCCGGTTTACAGTTTCCAATTTGGTTTTTTTGAAGGTGATGAGATCTGATCTATATTTCTCAATTTGTGTGGAGAGAGATTTCAACCAATCTTGGGATTTATCCGCTTTGATTGTTGCAAGGTGTGTATGCTCAAAGGTATCGATTTTAGCTTTGACGAGGTCTAATTCCCGTTTGGATTCTTCGATTACCAATAATATAAGGTCTAATGAGCATTTGTTAAGGACCGAGGTCCAACGCTTGCAGAATTCCGGATTGTGTCGACCAATGGTCGGCACATTCTTAACGCGGAAACCCCTAGGGATGTGTTTCTCCCGGTAGTACTCCGAGAGAGTTACACCGTGTAGGTGAAAGTCAATCTCACGTTTCCTTAGTTTGATGAGGGTGGAAACAAGATGGTCGGTGGGTAAGACGCTGTCCTTGTCCGTGAATCTTTCTTTAAACAGGATGTTTTCCACATCGGAGTCGGTAAGGACAAGGGTATCACATGGGTTTAGCGTAATGTCCTTAAACCCAGGGGTAACATCCTCTGAGGTCATGGCCCCAAGTGGGGTACTTCAGTGGGTAATAAGATGTGAGAGGTGAAGACAAACAACAAGGTGATGTCCTGGGGTTCAAAGTTTGAACAAGGTAGAAGTAGGGGGTGCGGTGCCCAGGTTCGTTGTTCCAAAAAGGACAATGAAGTAATATACAAGTAATCCTGGCACTCAATCCAAAGTAACAACAACTTGGGTGTCCCTCTGTCCTTGCACGGCGGCAGGAAATGTAGGTAATGTACAATAGAGGTCACTCACAAGATTTTGCATGCTGCACGGCGGCAGACTGGCAATAAAGTTCACAACACAAGTAGTAGTGAGTCAGACTTTTTTATTAATTTATTGGATCTTGCTCTTACCAACAACTTTTTTATGTTTGACAGCAAATTCTTCCTGCAGCTGTCTGGGGTTGCTATGGGGTCTTGTGTGGCCCCGAGCGTGGCTAACATCTTTATGTATGAACTTGAGAAAGATCTGTTCTTTTCTGATCCATCAACAGCCTCCCGCATCAAGATGTACTATCGGTACATAGACGATATTATATTGTTTTGGGATGGTGACCAGAATAGCTTTGACACACTGATGAATAAAATCAACATGATTGATGACGACATTAAGTTCACCACTAGCTCCAGCAGCAGCAGTATCCACTTCTTGGATGTCACTATTACTCTCACAGAAGACCTACAATTGGCCACCACAGTATTCCATAAGCCAACGGACAGAAACACAGCCCTTTTGGGCAGCAGCTTCCACCCGACAGCATCAAAATGGAGTCTGCCATACTCGCAGTTCCTCAGAGCCCGCAGAATCTGTTCAGAGAAGGAATCAGCAGAATTGGAAATCACGGACATGGTGAAAAAATTTGCTATTAGAGGCTATCCCAGAAAACTGCTACACAATACTAAAATCAAAGTGCTAGCCCTGGATAGAAATGACCTGCTCAAGAGACAGGATAAAGACTTACAATCTGATCGCATCATATGGACTCAATGTTACTCAACCTCTAGCACCCTTCTGGTGAAAATTGCCAGAAGATTTTGGCCGCTGATCACTGCTGATCCCAACCTTAAACAATTAAAAAACTCCAGAATCATGCCTGCATACAAGCGGAGTAAAAACATTAAGGATGTCGTGGTACATAACGATGTATCAAAGCTGAAGGATTCTGCCCCTACCACCTTTCTTAAAAGGAAGAATGGCAACTACCGCTGCCTCAAATGTGTCACCTGTAGTGGCCTTGAAACCGGTGACTTTTTTTTGCATCCTAGAACTGGAGTGAAAATTCCAATTAGACATGCCTTGACCTGCAGCAGCAGTTATGTTGTTTATTATATTAAATGTCCCTGCGGATATATGTACGTTGGGAAAACGATACGGCAGTTCAAAGAACGAATGGCCCTTCATAAGTCCAGCATTAGGGCTGCCCTGAGCGACAAGGGGTCGGATCAGCCCGTTGCTAGGCACTGGAAGAATTACAAACACACCTTACCCAGCCTGCGGTACAAAATGATTGACTGCATTCCACTGAACTTGCGAGGAGGAGATAGAGGAAGAGCGCTTCTACGCTTAGAAGCTAAATGGATACATGCCTTAGGAACTGTCCAGCCGCACGGACTGAATGAGATATTACCACTGACGTGCTTTCTATAAGGACTTTTAGTATCCTTCATGCATGAGTGATGGGTCGTAGTGTGCAGGATCCCGGAACTCTGTTGCACATGGAAGGGTTGCCCCTTACACCCTACCAGAACTCAGACCATGGACATTATAAGCATTTAACTTTTATCGTTTTCCTGACTGCCCCTGTTTTGAAGGGTCTGCCTTCGCTTAAATATACCTTTCCAGTTATGATAGAATGCTAACTGTGTTTATATTCTATGCTATACATATACTATGTGTTCATATATAATGCTAACTGTGTTGATATACTATGCTTTCAGCTGCGCTTATTGCCCCAGAGAGATCTGTTTTACCGCTGTTACATTTATATCATTTTGTTATTATGTATCTGATATTTCACGTTTTCATTGGCACAATTCACTCACTACTCTTCCCGCATGTCACCAGAGATACACTGTCCCTTACATACACCATACTTTTTATTATTAGACTGATAGCGCACTGTCTACACATAGTCGACACTCGTTAGTACTGACACATTTTGCACCGCACTTTGCTTAAAAATATTTTTCTTGACACCCCGCACTGCGTTCTGCTTTCATCGGCGCACAGAGTTTCTTCACAACACAACACACATGTCTTTCGGTGGATAGACGCTTTGCTAGCAGGACCTGGAACAGCTCCGTATAGCTGTCCCCGCTATAGCTTAACATGTTTCTCTCCGGTTCATTAGGAACTTCACGCACGTACACACAGGTGGTTAGCTTATCACTTGGTCTCTTTTTTTTCACGTTGTTTACAGGGTTACCTTGGTTACCCATTTGGGTAGAGGACACACGCCCCCTGGTGACACTGCACACACGGTTGCCGGTGCGCCGGTGATGTCATCAACCCCGGGCCAGGGGAGCAGCACAGGTGGTGGGAACTTGGTTTGCTGGGTCTTTATGCACATATAAATGTAAGTACTGTACACTTGTTTTTTATGTCTTGATAAAGGGTGACCAGCCCGAAACGTTGACTCACTACTACTTGTGTTGTGAACTTTATTGCCAGTCTGCCGCCGTGCAGCATGCAAAATCTTGTGAGTGACCTCTATTGTACATTACCTACATTTCCTGCCGCCGTGCAAGGACAGAGGGACACCCAAGTTGTTGTTACTTTGGATTGAGTGCCAGGATTACTTGTATATTACTTCATTGTCCTTTTTGGAACAACGAACCTGGGCACCGCACCCCCTACTTCTACCTTGTTCAAACTTTGAACCCCAGGACATCACCTTGTTGTTTGTCTTCACCTCTCACATCTTATTACCCACTGAAGTACCCCACTTGGGGCCATGACCTCAGAGGATGTTACCCCTGGGTTTAAGGACATTACGCTAAACCCATGTGATACCCTTGTCCTTACCGACTCCGATGTGGAAAACATCCTGTTTAAAGAAAGATTCACGGACAAGGACAGCGTCTTACCCACCGACCATCTTGTTTCCACCCTCATCAAACTAAGGAAACGTGAGATTGACTTTCACCTACACGGTGTAACTCTCTCGGAGTACTACCGGGAGAAACACATCCCTAGGGGTTTCCGCGTTAAGAATGTGCCGACCATTGGTCGACACAATCCGGAATTCTGCAAGCGTTGGACCTCGGTCCTTAACAAATGCTCATTAGACCTTATATTATTGGTAATCGAAGAATCCAAACGGGAATTAGACCTCGTCAAAGCTAAAATCGATACCTTTGAGCATACACACCTTGCAACAATCAAAGCGGATAAATCCCAAGATTGGTTGAAATCTCTCTCCACACAAATTGAGAAATATAGATCAGATCTCATCACCTTCAAAAAAACCAAATTGGAAACTGTAAACCGGGATTACGCTGAGTACAAGGTTTACAGCTGGGTATACGGTAGGGGACAACAACAGGACCGTAGACAGTTTCAGAGACGCAGGAGATATCCTAAGTTCGAGACTGACCAATCTAGCGAGTTGTCTTCCAGCGACACTGATCGCAGAAAAAACCAAAGAAATCCCAACAACAGGAGACCCCCTTTAGGGGTGACTACCCGGGCCAGGGGACCCCCACCAGAAAGCGACCAATCCGCAGAGGGGGCCAGTGTTACCGACAAATCAAAAAAGAAAACAGGCAAGAGGACCTAGTTTTCAATTTGTCACAGAGGACACTCAGCCCATTAGAAATGGCAGTCTTAAACAAAGGTCTTTAATTTGTGCCGACGCACACTGCAGTTCCGTTTGAAGAACGCATAGACTTGTATAAATTTGGCCGGAGATTGCGACTCCGAGAACACTTTGGTCAGAACCCCTCAGCACCAACACCCCAACCAGCCCTTTCTAAAAAGAGCTCTTTTGATCCTGCCTCCACTAATGTTTCCATAAAAAGCTTTCTTGGACACATGGACCAATGTATTACTGACATAGAGTCCGCTTCCAAAGAAATACGTTGGAATCTCACCACAGATGAACAGCAGGCTCTGAAAACCTTGGGCCAATACAATGATATTGTAATAAGGTCTGCTGATAAAGGGGGTGCCATCGTGGTACAGGACCTCACCGCCTACAAACAAGAGATTTACAGACAACTCGATGACCCCAAGACCTATCGGAGACTGCCGCAAGACCCGACTCCTTTCTTCAAAAAAGAACTAGACCTATTTCTGACAGAAGCTACTTCGGCCAATCTCATTCCTGAAGATATCAAAAGCATACTTATCACGGACTTCCCCAAGATACCCATCATTTATACCCTGCCCAAGATTCACAAGGATCTGGTGAATCCTCCTGGGAGACCTATAATAGCAGCCAGAGACTCACTTTATTACACAGCAGCTCAGTTTCTGGATCTATTCTTACAACCCATCGTTCAAAAACAGCATACTTACTTGAAAGACACCACGGCACTTCTCATCCATCTGCAAGAACTTTCCCCTCTACCATCTCCACTATTACTGTGTACTATCGACGTAGTCTCACTATATACCAGCATACCGCACACCAGAGGCATTGCAGCAGTGAGAAGAGCAGTCTACAATAGCGAGATCTACAAAGGGCCTGATGCAGACTTTTTTATTAATTTATTGGATCTTGCTCTTACCAACAACTTTTTTATGTTTGACAGCAAATTCTTCCTGCAGCTGTCTGGGGTTGCTATGGGGTCTTGTGTGGCCCCGAGCGTGGCTAACATCTTTATGTATGAACTTGAGAAAGATCTGTTCTTTTCTGATCCATCAACAGCCTCCCGCATCAAGATGTACTATCGGTACATAGACGATATTATATTGTTTTGGGATGGTGACCAGAATAGCTTTGACACACTGATGAATAAAATCAACATGATTGATGACGACATTAAGTTCACCACTAGCTCCAGCAGCAGCAGTATCCACTTCTTGGATGTCACTATTACTCTCACAGAAGACCTACAATTGGCCACCACAGTATTCCATAAGCCAACGGACAGAAACACAGCCCTTTTGGGCAGCAGCTTCCACCCGACAGCATCAAAATGGAGTCTGCCATACTCGCAGTTCCTCAGAGCCCGCAGAATCTGTTCAGAGAAGGAATCAGCAGAATTGGAAATCACGGACATGGTGAAAAAATTTGCTATTAGAGGCTATCCCAGAAAACTGCTACACAATACTAAAATCAAAGTGCTAGCCCTGGATAGAAATGACCTGCTCAAGAGACAGGATAAAGACTTACAATCTGATCGCATCATATGGACTCAATGTTACTCAACCTCTAGCACCCTTCTGGTGAAAATTGCCAGAAGATTTTGGCCGCTGATCACTGCTGATCCCAACCTTAAACAATTAAAAAACTCCAGAATCATGCCTGCATACAAGCGGAGTAAAAACATTAAGGATGTCGTGGTACATAACGATGTATCAAAGCTGAAGGATTCTGCCCCTACCACCTTTCTTAAAAGGAAGAATGGCAACTACCGCTGCCTCAAATGTGTCACCTGTAGTGGCCTTGAAACCGGTGACTTTTTTTGCATCCTAGAACTGGAGTGAAAATTCCAATTAGACATGCCTTGACCTGCAGCAGCAGTTATGTTGTTTATTATATTAAATGTCCCTGCGGATATATGTACGTTGGGAAAACGATACGGCAGTTCAAAGAACGAATGGCCCTTCATAAGTCCAGCATTAGGGCTGCCCTGAGCGACAAGGGGTCGGATCAGCCCGTTGCTAGGCACTGGAAGAATTACAAACACACCTTACCCAGCCTGCGGTACAAAATGATTGACTGCATTCCACTGAACTTGCGAGGAGGAGATAGAGGAAGAGCGCTTCTACGCTTAGAAGCTAAATGGATACATGCCTTAGGAACTGTCCAGCCGCACGGACTGAATGAGATATTACCACTGACGTGCTTTCTATAAGGACTTTTAGTATCCTTCATGCATGAGTGATGGGTCGTAGTGTGCAGGATCCCGGAACTCTGTTGCACATGGAAGGGTTGCCCCTTACACCCTACCAGAACTCAGACCATGGACATTATAAGCATTTAACTTTTATCGTTTTCCTGACTGCCCCTGTTTTGAAGGGTCTGCCTTCGCTTAAATATACCTTTCCAGTTATGATAGAATGCTAACTGTGTTTATATTCTATGCTATACATATACTATGTGTTCATATATAATGCTAACTGTGTTGATATACTATGCTTTCAGCTGCGCTTATTGCCCCAGAGAGATCTGTTTTACCGCTGTTACATTTATATCATTTTGTTATTATGTATCTGATATTTCACGTTTTCATTGGCACAATTCACTCACTACTCTTCCCGCATGTCACCAGAGATACACTGTCCCTTACATACACCATACTTTTTATTATTAGACTGATAGCGCACTGTCTACACATAGTCGACACTCGTTAGTACTGACACATTTTGCACCGCACTTTGCTTAAAAATATTTTTCTTGACACCCCGCACTGCGTTCTGCTTTCATCGGCGCACAGAGTTTCTTCACAACACAACACACATGTCTTTCGGTGGATAGACGCTTTGCTAGCAGGACCTGGAACAGCTCCGTATAGCTGTCCCCGCTATAGCTTAACATGTTTCTCTCCGGTTCATTAGGAACTTCACGCACGTACACACAGGTGGTTAGCTTATCACTTGGTCTCTTTTTTTTCACGTTGTTTACAGGGTTACCTTGGTTACCCATTTGGGTAGAGGACACACGCCCCCTGGTGACACTGCACACACGGTTGCCGGTGCGCCGGTGATGTCATCAACCCCGGGCCAGGGGAGCAGCACAGGTGGTGGGAACTTGGTTTGCTGGGTCTTTATGCACATATAAATGTAAGTACTGTACACTTGTTTTTTATGTCTTGATAAAGGGTGACCAGCCCGAAACGTTGACTCACTACTACTTGTGTTGTGAACTTTATTGCCAGTCTGCCGCCGTGCAGCATGCAAAATCTTGTGAGTGACCTCTATTGTACATTACCTATATATATATATATATATATATATATATATATATATATATGTGTGAACAGTATATAAAATAGTGGCGACCAATAGTTTATAGCAGTGGTTCCCAACCTTTTTTGTCTCCCGTACCCCTTGATTAGGCTTTTCATTTAGGAGTACCCCCTCGTGAAATTTCAGGGGGCGTGGTCTAAAAGGGGTGCGGCCTCATTTGAAGGGTGTGGCTTAACAGGTGCAAGTCATACTGGCAATGAAGAGAAAAAAAAAAAAAGTGCAACCACTTGACCACAATATAAGCTCAGCCCATTCTGCGGACAGCATATAAAATAACAGAACACTGTCAAATCTCTATTATTAAAGTAACAGACATTCCAAGGGATCACGTTAGCCTTCCAATAGTGCCAGATACACATATGCTCCAATGGTGCCAGGTATGCCCCCACAGTGCCAGAAACGGGAATGCCACCACGGTGCCAGGTATGACCCCATGGTACTGGGTATGCGCCCACAGTGCTAACAATGCCCCTACAGTGCCAGCAGCAAGTATGCCCCCATAGTGCCAGCAACAAGTATGCCCCACAGTGCCAACAATGCCCCACAGTGCCAGCAACAAATATGCCCCACAGTGCCAGCAACAAATATGCCCCACAGTGCCAGCAATGCCCCAGTGCCAGCAACAAGTATGCCCCACAGTGCCAGTAACAAGTATGCCCCACAGTGCCAGCAATGCCCCAGTGCCAGTAACAAGTATGCCCCACAGTGCCAGCAATGCCCCACAGTGCCAGTAACAAGTATGCCCCACAGTGCCAGCAATGCCCCACAGTGCCAGTAACAAGTATGCCCCACAGTGCCAGCAATGCCCCACAGTGCCAGTAACAAGTATGCCCCACAGTGCCAGCAATGCCCCACAGTGCCAGTAACAAGTATGCCCCACAGTGCCAGCAATGCCCCACAGTGCCAGTAACAAGTATGCCCCACAGTGCCAGCAATGCCCCACAGTGCCACTAACAAGTATGCCCCACAGTGCCAGTAACAAGTATGCCCCAGTGCCAGCAATGCCCCAGTGCCAGTAACAAGTATGCCCCACAGTGCCAGCAGTGCCCCACAGTGCCAGTAACAAGTATGCCCCACAGTGCCAGCAATGCCCCACAGTGCCAGTAACAAGTATGCCCCACAGTGCCTGCAATGCCCCACAGTGCCAGCAATGCCCCACAGTGCCAACAATGCCCCACAGTGCCAGTAACAAGTATGCCCCACAGTGCCAGCAACAAGTATGCCCCACAGTGCCAGCAATGCCCCACAGTGCCACTAACAAGTATGCCCCACAGTGCCATTAACAAGTATGCCCCACAGTGCCAGCAATGCCCCACAAATGCCGGACCTGGTAATCTCTCCTGAGCTCCTACTAATTGTCCCTGGTCTCCGGTGTCATGCAAGAGTTCCCCCCCTGAGTGGGGTATACACTCTCTGGGCACTACAGGAGCACTGGACTGGAGTTTGGTACTGGTGACTTAACCCTCAGAGGAGAGGGGTTGGTGATCCCTCTGCGGTATGGGGAGGGCATGTGTAGGTGCATCTGCTGTCTGCCTGGGGTGGCAGGAAGCGCAAATACCTGTAGCCGGGAACGAGTTGCAGGCTCCTGCCCGTCGCTACTCTGTGCTTTGATGTCCGCATGGCTGGCTGTTGGGTGCCGGCCTCCTGCGCTCCAAGCTCCGTCTCCTTTTCTGCCGGGGCGTGCACTAGTGCGGGCGCCGCAGCGTTGCCACACTCAGTCGCCCCTCCGGTCTGCCGGCTGCTGGATACGCTCTCTAATCGGGGCGGCACTGGAGTGGCACCTCACTCCCTGCCCCTCCACCGTCTCTCCCCCGGCTCCGGCACTCTCTCCACGGCTGCACGCGCTGGCTCTCTGACTTCCTCCTCTCCTCACGCGTCAGCCCACACGCTTCTCCGTCCTCCTCTCTGTCTCCCGATCAGACCCGCTCACCACCGCTTCCGGGACCTCTCACCCCCCGCTGACACCTGCCCTCTGCTCCTATTGGTCCCCCTTTGGCTGTCACTCAGCCCGGGGGCTCCTTTTCGCGCCCTCTGCTGCATCCAATTTTTAACCCCTTGGGCACCGACTGCCGCGGTCGCCATTACAGTGCGGGCTGCCGCGTACCCCCGAGCTGGTGGACGCGTACCCCCAGGGGTACGCGTACCACAGGTTGGGAACCGCTGGTTTATAGTATAATAGCAATCTGGAATTGGAAATGTAATGGTTATTAGAAAATAAAAAAGTTAGGTGTTAAATAGTATGAAAAAGGGGGATATTTATTTATACACAATAAGAAATATAAAAGAGTTTCTTAAAAACCTTTGCATTTCAATGTTTAGTTCCATTAATGTAGAAAAAAATAACTATTTGTGTCATAAGTGTGAGTACAAGTTTCTCTTCTTATTGACTGGGCCAGAAAAACGGCATTCTTCCCGTGTAATATCATCAGAGAAAATGTTGAAAATCAAGATTGTCTTATAGTTGTATTATACTGATGGTGGCTGAAAAACTATTTTGTATTCATTACAGGAATGGAAATAATTATTTAATGCTGCTGACTTTTATGTTTTTACTGTTTCCCTGTCTGATTTATTTGCATATAACTTCCTCAAACTCACTTTGAATATATCTGTATTGATTTATCATAACATAAAATAGTAATATAACCAACAGTTATTCCTGCAAAAACGGGTTTTGGTAAGGGATTAGGGACAATTATATTTTCCATGACCGGTGCTCTCAGTGACAGTGATTTCAATATGTTTTATTTAATCATTTAATCGCTGTTCTCTTTAAATAATTCTCTATAATTGGGCTAGTTAGAGTATTAAGGTCCGAACCTAAATAATGTGCTTGACACAAGGAGATATCTTAATGCAACAATGTAACACATTGGGTTAAAGTTACTAAACTGTGAGTTGTATTAAAGATGGAATGTTGCCCATAGCAACCAATCCGATTCTATTATCTTCTAGAATGTGTTAAATAAGTAAGTAGAATCTGATTGGTTGTTATTGGCAACATCCCATCATAATAGAAGTCCCATTGTAATACATTTACCCCATTCTATCTGTATTGTTACAGAGGGCCTTATTCTGGTTGGCGCGGCCGGGCCGTACGCATACGTCCCGGGATTTTTTATGATCTGCGCATGCGTACATTCGCCAATGCGCAGGCGCGACCACTCACCAACGCTTACGGACGGGTCTCTACGTGCGAAAAAACCTGTACGCGAGTGTACGGTATTGGGGGCGGCATAGGGGCGTGTTGAGGGGAGCGGCCGAAATAATGAGGGAAAATGGGCGTAAATATGGGCGTACACGGGGGTGTGCACCAAAAATGAGCGGTGCTACTACCGCACGATCGACTAAGGCACCGTTCATTTCGGACACAAAACAGGCGGCCGCCAACTGCCAGCTCAAACCACCCCTACAGATACCGCATGCCAGCGTGCGCCTGAGTTTGCTAATTAACGCTGATTCCTACTCAAACACATACACCTGTGCCTAGGGCGCCAGGATCCTGGGGGGGGTGGGGGGGGGGGGCGAACTCGCCATTTAGTGAAAAGATCAGAATCAGCCCCATTGTGTGGATTTACCACCAAGTAGTTTTTGTTGTTGTGGGAGATAATTATTTATGTGCAAGGTTAAAGATTCTACATAGTAGTTTGCAGATTCAGCCACATTGAATACTACTTGTGATGAGCGGTCCTTATATGGATTATATATTACTTTATGTGAGGACAGGTAGTCTAGTATTCATCTAATAACTGATAATTAAGACCTCACAAGTATACCTCATGCTCAAACATTGATTGTAGTTTGCCAATTGTTTATGACTGCTGTATATATATATATATTATATATATATATATATATATATATATATATATATATATATATATATATATATATATATATATATATATATATATATATATATATATATATATATATTGTGGGGTTTTAGCATCAAACGGGTAGACACAGGTGAGGATTTGGCACAGACTTAGACAGTGACATCACGGCTTGGGTCCAAAACAGGGCTTGCCTGAGTTTATTGCAGCACTCAGAGCAAGAAACTAAAAAACAGCCTTTACACTTCAGGCAAAACAGAAAATAAAACCTGCTCGTCTGAGCTCTAACTAAACAGAATAAACGTCCCTCTCTATACCAGGGCCACACTATGTGACACTGGACACACACAGCAGATATAGATCAAGTAATCCAGTACTTACAGCCTTGTCTCTCTCTAGCAGCAGCTTACTGCCTCCAACACCCAGGGAGAGAGAGAGAGCCCTATGGAGAGGGCTGACTCCTTTTTAAAGAATCAGGTGCTCTCCTGATTACCAGCCCAGGACAGAACACCCTTTGTAAGCCGGAGCTTACCACACAGATTGAAACAGCCTGCAGTCTATATGCCATAAGACAGGATTCTAGGGGAAAGGTACCTGCCGTCTATGACTTTCCCTGCCACTGTCTTACATACCCTCCCCCTCTGTTCGAACCTATGGGGTCGGACACTGTCTGCCAACTGGCAGTATGTTCGGGATAGGGCATCGGCATTACCCTGAAGCCTTCCTGCTCTGTGTTCCACTGTAAATTTGAAATTTTGCAAATTGAGAAACCATCTCGTGACCCTTGCATTTCTCTCTTTGGCTTGGTACATCCATGTAAGTGGGGAGTGGTCAGTGATTAATCTAAAGGAGCGTCCTAAGAGATAGTACTTTAGGGATTCAAGGGCCCACTTGATTGCTAAGCACTCCCGCTCAACTATACTGTAGTTTCTCTCCGCAGGTGTGAGCTTCCTGCTCAAATATGTTACCGGGTGTTCCTCTCCACCAACTTCTTGGGAGAGGACAGCACCTAGTCCCACATCAGAAGCATCAGTCTGTACGACAAACTCTTTTTTAAAATCTGGAGTGATCAGGACTGGTTGATTACAAAGGGCCACTTTTAATTCTTGGAATGCCCTTTCAGCCTCTGGGTTCCAGCTGACCATAACTGCCTTACCTCCTTTGGTAAGATCGGTTAGGGGCGCTGCCATGGTTGCAAACTGGGGAATGAAACTACGGTAATACCCCAGAATTCCCAAAAAAGCCCTGACTTGTTTTTTTGTCGAAGGACGAGGCCAGTCTTGGATAGCCTCCACTTTATTTATTTGTGGCTTTATTATACCTCTCCCGATAACATACCCCAGGTAACGTGCCTCCTCGAGGCCTAAAGTACACTTTTTTGGGTTCGCTGTCAACCCCGCCTCTCTGAGGGAATTCAACACCGCCTGGACTTTGGGTAAATGACTCTTCCAGTCATCACTAAAAATTATGATGTCGTCTAGATATGCCGAGGCATACTGACGATGGGGTTTAAGAACAATGTCCATCAACCTTTGAAAAGTGGCTGGAGCCCCATGCAACCCAAAAGGCAAACAGAGATATTGAAACAGACCATCGGGGGTGACAAACGCGGTTTTCTCTTTGGCACTATCGGTAAGAGGTACTTGCCAGTAACCTTTAGTTAAGTCGAGGGTAGAGAAATATCTAGCATGACCAAGTCTTTCAATTAACTCATCAACTCTTGGCATTGGGTAGGCATCAAATTTTGATACCTCGTTCAGCTTCCGGAAGTCATTACAGAAGCGCAATGAGCCATCTGGTTTTGGAATTAACACAATCGGGCTTGACCACTCACTTTTAGACTCCTCGATAACCCCGAGGTCTAACATTTTCTGGACCTCCCCAGATATGGCCTGTCTACGCGCTTCTGGTACTCTATAGGGTTTTAAGCGTACCCGAACTCCAGGTTCGGTGACAATGTCATGTTTTATGGCTGTGGTGCGCCCTGGAAGTTCTGAGAACACATCATAATTCCTTTGTACTAACTCTTTAGTTTCCTGCTTCTGGGATTTGGACAGGGTCTCTGACACCCGCACCTCTGGGCTATCACTAGAGGGGTCACTTACAGCTGTCAGAGTCTCTCTGTCTTTCCAGGGTTTAATTAAGTTCACATGGTACAACTGTTCTGGCTTCCGTTTACCTGGTTGATACAGTTTATAATTTACACTTCCCACTTTTTCGATGATCTCATAAGGCCCTTGCCACTTAGCAAGAAATTTGCTTTCTACGGTGGGCACTAATACCAACACGCGGTCACCTGGGTTAAAGCTTCTTACCCTGGCTGACCTGTTATACACTTGACGTTGTGCTTCTTGGGACTGCTCTAAGTGTTCCCTGACTATAGGCATGACCGCAGCAATTCTGTCTTGCATAAGAGAAATATGCTCAATGACACTCTTGTAGGGTGTAGTCTCCTGTTCCCAAGTTTCCTTTGCTATATCAAGCAGTCCACGAGGATGTCTGCCATATACTAGCTCAAAAGGGGAAAAACCTGTGGATTATTGGGGCACCTCACGAACCGCAAACATCAAATAAGGCAGAAGACAGTCCCAGTCCTTCCCATCTTTGCTCACTACCCTCTTCAACATCCCCTTTAATGTTTTATTAAACCTTTCAACAAGACCGTCAGTTTGTGGGTGATACACCGATGTACGTAGATGCTTAATTTTCAATAGTTTACACAACTCTTTCGTGACTTTAGACATGAAGGGGGTTCCTTGATCGGTAAGGATCTCTTTGGGTATGCCGGTACGGGTAAACATGTTGAAGAGCTCTTTTGCTATGGACTTTGAAGAGGTATTCCGCAAAGGAATAGCCTCAGGGTAACGAGTGGCGTAATCCAACACCACGAGAATATACTGAAAGCCCCTTGAGGATTTTACCAAAGGGCCGACCAGGTCCATTGCAATCCTGTCAAAGGGCACTTCAATAATAGGTAACGGAACCAGGGGACTTCTAAAATGTGTCATGGGAGCCGTCAGCTGACAGTCAGGGCAGGACTTGCAGTAGTCTTCTACTGCGCGGTGAACCCCGGGCCAGTAAAACCGTTGCAACACGCGTTGTGTGGTCTTTTCAGTACCTAAGTGTCCTCCCATCGCGTGTTTGTGAGCAAGGTCTAAGACACTTCTACGGTATGGCCGGGGCACCGCCAGCTGCTCAACTATCTCCCCACGGATTTTATCTACCCGATACAGTAGATCCTGGTTAATGGCCATATATGGGAACTCTTTGTCAGCATTGGGGTATTGGGGCTCACCATTTATGACTTTAGGATTTTCCCTAGCTCTTAATAAGGTGGGATCTCTAAGTTGAGCAGTCCCAAAATGATCACGTGACATCTCTAGCTCAGGCATGTCACACGCTTCTTCCTGCTCCTCAGCTTCACCTGCAAGAACAGCTAGGGGAAAACGGTCAGATTCAATAGTGGTCACCCCTACCGTTTGAACCTCAGTATCCTGATCAAAAGGCTCAGGACTAATCACAGGGCACACACTCTCATTATTAACATCATTTCTAGTGCAGTGTACATTCTGTTTCCACAAGTCCCAGAACAATGGGAAGTCTCTTCCCAGGATCACACTATGCATCAGGGTCTCTACCACGCCCACTTCATGGGACACAGTTCCACAAGTACTCTTTAGCTGGACTAAAGCTGTGGGATACTCCTTGGTGTCCCCATGTATGCACAAGACCCCTATGTAACGTCCTGTGAGTGTCCCAGGGTCTACCAAGCTGGCATGGATGAGAGTAACTAAACTCCCAGAGTCCAGTAGAGCACTCCCGGGATAACCATCCACCTTTACATGACATATTTGCTGTCCAGTTTCTGACACAGTCTCAGCAGAGAAAACAGAACGTGCATATAAAGAGCTTCGCCTGGCTGTATCACACTCCATTGGCTCAGAAGTAAGGGGGCAATTGGCAGCAATATGCCCAGGTCCATGACAACGCCAACACTGTATGCGGCCCCAGTCTTTTTGCGACCCAGGTTTGGACCCTACTGTCCCTTGGGAACGCCTCTCCACTGTTTGTTCCCCATCTAGGCCACCTCCCTTTACAACATTATTCACCCCTCTAGTAAACGGAACAGTCTTACCAGATGATCCGGCCTATTTGCTGTTCTTGAGGGTGGAATGTCCAGGAGGCACTTCTTGGATTAGATTTTCAGTAGCTCTGTACCTCTTAACCAAGTTGACAAGCCCCTCGGCATCATTAGGGTCGCCCTGACCGACCCAGCGCTGAACCTTTGGAGGTAAGGAACAAAGATACTTGTCCAGCATGACTCTCTCCACGATCTGCGCTGGTGTAGACTCCTCTGGCTGTAGCCATTTCCTTACCAGGTGGACCAGGTCATACATTTGGGACCGCGCAGGTAACTGTTCAGAAAAAGTCCAGTTATGCACCTTCCGGGCACGCACACTCATGTTTACGCCTAAGCGAGCAAGGATCTCTCCCTTGAGTTTCGCGTAGACCTTAGCATCCTGCTCACTCAGATCAAAATACGCCTTTTGTGGTTCTCCAGTTAGAAAAGGCGCTACCACACCTGCCCATTGATCCACGGGTAACTGTTCACGCTCTGCTACACGTTCAAACACCGCAAGAAAGGCCTCTACATCATCCGTGAGAGTCATCTTTTGCAGAGATTTCTGTACTGCAGCCCGTGTGGTTGGAAGCAAGGGTTGGGGTGTTTGCACACTCTGCGCCACACTCTTAGCCACATTCTGTATTTGCTCTTGTAATTGCAGATTAGTTTGCTGCTGTTCCTTTAAGGTTTGTCTGTTGGATTCAAGCAGCAAAACATTGGTTTCAGCCTGGGCACGCATGGCCTCCTCATGCACCTTTTGCTGATATGCGTTTGCCTGCCGCTGCAGCTCATTTGCCTGCACCAAGTGTTTTAAAAGGTCCTCCATTTTAACAGTCTCCTGTTGCAGTGTTACAGCAGCCTTCAGCCAGGACATGCAAGTATCAGCGCACTCCAGACACTCACTTGTGGCTGGGTGCCTTTAGCAACAACTTACAGCTTGCTGTAGCAAAAGTCCTATAGTTCGGTGTATGTCTCTTTAAGTGAGATGCTTGCTCGCATTCTCCACCATATGTGGGGTTTTAGCATCAAACGGGTAGACACAGGTGAGGATTTGGCACAGACTTAGACAGTGACCTCACGGCTTGGGTCCAAAACAGGGCTTGCCTGAGTTTATTGCAGCACTCAGAGCAAGAAACTAAAAAACAGCCTTTACACTTCAGGCAAAACAGAAAATAAAACCTGCTCGCCTGAGCTCTAACTAAACAGAATAAACGTCCCTCTCTATACCAGGGCCACACTATGTGACACTGGACACACACAGCAGATATAGATCAAGTAATCCAGTACTTACAGCCTTGTCTCTCTCTAGCAGCAGCTTACTGCCTCCAACACCCAGGGAGAGAGAGAGAGCCCTATGGAGAGGGCTGACTCCTTTTTAAAGAATCAGGTGCTCTCCTGATTACCAGCCCAGGACAGAACACCCTTTGTAAGCCGGAGCTTACCACACAGATTGAAACAGCCTGCAGTCTATATGCCATAAGACAGGATTCTAGGGGAAAGGTACCTGCCGTCTATGACTTTCCCTGCCACTGTCTTACAATATGTATATATATATATATATATATATATATTAATTACTGTTATTTATGGAATTATCTCCTATGAATGAATTTAACCTCTACTCACTTTGTAAGTATAATTAGCCACAGCAACGGCGGTGTAACAACTGCCTTCGCCTATAACCAATTCAATATAATAGTGCTACTACAGAGTTATTATTTATGTGCACTTTAAATGATCACCTATATCTGCTCTTTATTGTAATGCAGTGTATATGGAGGTCATTTTATTACACACAGCGATTAGCTGCAAATCTATTTGCAAGCCGATCACCATCATATTAATTTTCCAGTGTGTGCAGTCTGTGTATAGCCCAGGACTTACTAGGCGGCTGCAATAGAAAAGGCTGATTGGGGCCAGAGCTGACGTCACACGCCTTCCCCTGAAACACCTGGGCATGACTGAGTTTTCCCAGACAGTACCAGAAAATGAACGGTTCCACCCACAAATGCCGGCTTTCTGTCAATCAACTTGCAAACAGCCAGCATTAAAAAAATGTAGCAGGATCTTATTGCATAATTGCCTCGTTATGCTCAGTCTCTAAATAATTGCCCATCCTGCGAATTTGCAGCCATGCATGTCGGATTGACCGTTTTTGTTTGCTTCCAGATTTTGGGAGCAAATTACATTTGCACCTATCCAGTAGTAGATTTTTATTCCATTCAACCAACTTATTGGATGGTTGGATGAAAGCTGGTCTAGTGTATGGCCAGCACAAGCCTCTAGATTGAAGTCATTGGACGACTCTCCTTATTACAGTTACTGCCAGAAGTTACAGATATCCCTATGTTTTGCGGCAGCTGCTTTTCCTGCGGTGTTGTATCTATATATACTGCTGTTTTGTCAGTAAACATTTGTAATGGAGTTTAAACTCTTAACCAGTTGTTTTGTATAATTAATCACAGTGGTCACTCGTCACTGTGTAACATCTGCCTATAACAGCAATGGGTGTGGATTATTAGATATACAGGGGTAGATTTATGACCGGTCAATCAGGAGAATATGCGCTATCCCCATGCGTTGTGGCAGAGGATAGCACTTCCCTAAATACACAAGTTTCTGATTTAAAGCTGCTGAGAGGTTCCTGTTGTCCAGCTACCACTGGAGGTTCATCACTGTGCGATAAGCAATTTTACATTTTTGGAAACAGTATACATAATGCTGCAGTCCCTATAACTTTGTGAACTGCTGCAGCTGACGCATTTCACTAGAAAGCTTCATCAGAGTAGAAATAAAAGTTTTAATTTGTTTCAATGGTTCTGAAGATCGGCTATGTGTAGATCGGCAATGACCTTTGACTAGTTAGATGCCTAAAAATAGATGGCAGCACCTAGATCGACAGTAACAGATAATCCATACAAGCAAATGGCCGACAGGAACGTGATCGACATTGAAAAGGGTGACATGAGTTTTTTACGTTTTTGGGCTCTCTGTTGACACAGGCTAGCTGTGCTCACCCTTACCTCAGGCATCTAACTAGTCACGGTCAACAATTGGTGGTTGACCAAGTCATTATCTAGACATCAATGATCCGTCGACCGGATATGGTTTCATTGATCTATCTCATTCTGTGCAATTGCAATTCACTTATACAAACAACTCTGGAACTACATACATACACGTCAGGCTTATTATTATTAATAAGCACTGAGCTTAATACTCTAGCCCAGTGGTTCCCAAACTTTTTCAGTTCAAGGCACCCTTTGGGTCTCCATGATTTTTTCAAGGCACCCTAAAGCCAAAATAATTATCGAGCAGTAGTTGGGTCAAAAAAAATTCTAAAATTAGTATACAGTTTAGTCTTATTATATCTTTACTTTAAGTACCTCAAGTTAATTGGAGAACATCAGAACACCGGGAACCTTGTGGTCTAACACCAACCACCTCCACCGATCTACATTCAGTATCTACAGGGTGACCCTAGGTGTTTGGATCCAGGGGAAGCTTATCAAAGGAGTGCATCCGTTCCTCACCAGTTCTTTTCACATTAGGGTATACTTGCCTTCTTTCCAAGATGTGTCAGGGGGCTCCCAATTTTTCAGGCAGTCCTCTATCACAGAAGAGTGGCCACATCTCCCACATGATTCCTAGGGAAGTGGGCAGGATAAGGGCATCTAGTGAGGCCACACCCATTTTTAGGGGGGCACACAAAAGACGTATGCCTGCACCTGTTGTCTCAATACATGGTTTGGTATGTATTTTTGTCAGTACGGGAGTCCAGGAGATGCAGGAGATGCAGACTGCCTCTGGAGACAGCCTTGTGGGCAAGGATCACATCATTTGATGGTCGGTGATGATCGAATGATGTGTAACGAGCATGCAAAACGAGCATGCAAAACTAAGACTCTCAGGTGCTTTGCGTGTGCCCTGTATGAGGAAAGTGCAGGCAGCTGACATTAGGTGATGTCAGCTGCCCACCCCCAGCAGCCAAGTTACTGCCTCATTTCCATGGGAACACCCAGCCTTTTCATGGGAACACCCATGACAGTCTGGGCATTTCCATGGGTGAGTCCACCCGCCGCCTCACCATGCCCCCTGCCTGCATTGGTGTGTGTAAATGGGACGGCTCATTCGCACCCAGCGTCTGCATATGTGCAGCAATGCGCAGATGCCAAACATAGCCCCCTGTGCAAATGCACGGGGAGCGAATGGACCTGAATAAGGTCCTATGAGCATACAGTGTCACCAGACTTAGGTATCAGCATGATCCTGTAGAATGGACCACCTCTGAGTGGAGGGGATAGAAAATGCAACAATACCTGGACTTGCTACTTATTCTAAATGAAGCCTCAGGGTTCACACCTCTAACATCAAAGAAACCAGCTCTTCTGGTTCTGTGGGATTCCAAACCTCCATTTGTCAATGACATTAGCATTGACCACAAGCCTTAAAGCTTCTCTACTGTAACTCAAGTGCGAAATGACATAGAGCACTTGTTGTGTGGAATGCTGGTCTACTTTATATGTTAACTATTTAAAAACTCGTCAAAATAACAGCTTAGTCCCTATCTGCTCCTACTGTACCTCCAATCTCTGTCTTGATAGCTCCCTCTCTCAATATCCAGCTAGTTTGAAACAGATAATTTTGCTTTCACTTTCTGTTAGGTATAATTTGGTCCATCGAGTGGCCTCCAGCGGTCACTGTTGGTATTTCACCTCAGAGGTGAGGAGTATTTGGCCTTTTATATGCATAGATGAGATCCTAAATAAAGTGATGAAAAATATCTTGAAATATGCAGATTGCTTTAATCCATGGCAGTGATAAGCGACCACACCATTTAAATAAAAAATCATAATTAGTACATTCCAAACTGTATTTCATCTAAAATAAGGGAATGTTATTTGCCAAATTATTGCAATAAATTGTCAAGCTCACCATCTTCTGACTCTCAAAACATTATGAGCATTATTTGGCTCAGGTATCACACAGATTTCAAATACAATGTATCCATCTTCAAAAGGTTTCGGTACTGGATCACTGGCTTAAGGTGACAATAAAAATATGCAGCATATAGAGTAACACAAAACTGAGGATCTGATTCAGAGTCTCATGAAAAGCAAATGCTCCAAAAATGTTACGCAGTGTGAAGGCTTCCGGTGGTGCCCAAAATATAGATAATTCTCTGCCGCTCTAAGTCAGATAACTAACATGGTGCGCTTTAAAAATAAGTAAATTCAATTAATTTTGTTCTAATACACATAAATAGAAAATGCTGAAAATAAAGCAAAAACATGAAAGTACATATATAAAAACACTTGATATACACTTATGCAACAATGTGTACACAACAAAAAATAAAATGATAATAAGTAAAAAAATGTATAATATTATTCTCCCCAATAATGGTGAGGCGCCAATCTGTCAATGTGAAAATTTCATCCAAGCGATTGCTTTATGTGATCCTTCAATAGACATAAAATGAAGATACGTCCCTTCATTTTATGACTGTCTATTGAAGGATCAAATAAAGCAATCGCTTGGATGAAAGTTTTGTCATTATTTGGAAATTTGTTGGTTTCATAAGGACTGCACATTGACAGATTGGCGCCTCACCACTATTGGGTAGAAGATTGTGGTACTTGTTCTCTTGGCCCTCAGGGAGCATTGTGGTTGAGCAGCCTAATTTTACAGTTGTTTACACATTTCTGTATATAGCTTGTGGAGGAATATTGGGGTTTGAGATATATATATATATATATCCAATTCAGAGACCGCACTCCGATATGATTAGTGCAATAAGACCCAAGGTGCCTTCCTAAGTGTGTTCCCACACAATGTATATACAGCTGAGCCAGAGGCGGCACTCAAAGGATTTGTCAAAAGCAACGTTTCGGTCTTTAATTCAGACTTCTTTGTCAAGCTTGACAAAGGTCTGAATTAAAGACCGAAACGTTGCTACACATTATTGTCTGATTGTTTCTTTTGACAAATCCTTTGAGTGACGCCGCTGGTTAAGCTGTGTATATATATATATATATATATATATATATATATATCTATATCTATCTATCTATATATATATATAGTATAAATGGCAAAGAGGCGTCACTCGGAGACTGGATACCAATTCAAAACTTTATTGTGTGGTGACCGACACCAGTGTTTCGAGCAGACTGCTCGTCCTCAGGGTACAACTCACAGAATACAACTGACAGAGTTATATACCCTACAAAAATTCCTGCGCCCACCAATGCATAATCATACTTACCTGGATCAGGTGTGCCCTCAGCGTGTGAGGCGTGTGGACGGATCCCTCCTTAGCCGCTGCGTGCTTCCGGGTGACGTCGTCTGCACGCGTCACCACTCCTGGAACGCACGTCGATGCGGAAGTCGGGTGAACTCCTGTTGTCGACGTGCGTTCCAGGAGTGGTGACGCGTGCAGACGACGTCACCCGGAAGCACGCAGCGGCTAAGGAGGGATCCGTCCACACGCCTCACACGCTGAGGGCACACCTGATCCAGGTAAGTATGATTATGCATTGGTGGGCGCGGGAATTTTTGTAGGGTATATAACTCTGTCAGTTGTATTCTGTGAGTTGTACCCTGAGGACGAGCAGTCTGCTCGAAACACTGGTGTCGGTCACCACACAATAAAGTTTTGAATTGGTATCCAGTCTCCGAGTGACGCCTCTTTGCCATTTATACTACATTTGGTCAGCGACCTGGGAAGGCACCGGAGCAAGTATTATTTGTACACACCTGTGGAGTGCCGGATTTCTTCTTTGTTTATATATATATATATATATATATATTTTAACATTTCAAGTTTCAGTGAGTGCCGGGACCATACCCAATATATATATGCCTTCATGACCAAGGTTGACCACACTTTGTTCTTTGATGCACCCTATGCCAACAAAGTATTGCTTTATTTGAGATTTATAGATGATCTCCTGGTCCTTTGGACTGGAACAGAGAAGGAGTTGGTTGAGATCTTTGAAGCCCATAACATCACTGGTAGTCCTGTAAAATTTACGTACACAATCAGTAAGGAAACCATCAATTTCCTTGATGTGAAGATTCGTGTAGTAGATCAGAAAATCTCCACGTCTATACACATCAAGGAGACGGACCGTAACACAATTTTAAGGCATGAAAGCAACCACCCTCTGGCCCTACGCAAAGGCCTCCCCTACTCTCAAATGTTGAGAGTGGGGAGAATCACAAGTGATCCCATCCAGAAAGAACAGGATTTAGATCTCATGCAACAGAAATTTTCAGAAAGGGAATATAAAAAGAAAGACCTCCTAGCAGCTAAAGATAGGGTCCTTAGGAACCCAAACATTGTGGCACCTTCAGGATCATCTTGAAATACCAACCCCATTAATCGGATGCCATGGGTAACACAGTACGCCAATGGCAGTGCTGAAGTTACCAAACAAGTTAAAAAACATTGGGGCAGATGTATTAACCAGCGTTAAGTGCAAAAATGCACTTAACGCTGGTTAACTGGGGGGGATTACGTCTGTCCCTAATGTATTACTAGCGCACCTAACGTGCGCTAGTGACAGCCCGCCGAGTTACGCTCGGCGGGGCTGTCCCTGCAATCCCCCCCCAGGGATTAACGGTCGGGGCGATGTATTAACAGCCTTCAAGGCGTTAATTCGCCCCGGCCGCTTCGCCAGCTCAGGGCTAGCGTTGTCCTATCCCCCACTATGAGGACAACGCTAGCCCTGCGTCTGGCTTGGGCTGCGCTGGAGATCTCGCGTTTTTTGCGAGATCTCGCGCATGCCCAGTGCGGCCGGCCGGGGGACAGGAGATAGCGCATCAGTATTAACTGATGCGCTATCTCCAGAAAGGGACATCGCCGAAGGGGGGAGTTAACGCTCCCCCGCTTCGGCACACAAGATGTTAATACATCTTGTCGATGTCCCTTCCTGCTTCGCCTCGCTATTGAGGCGAAGCAGTAAGTATCATAGCGGCGCGATAAGCGCTGCTATGATACATCTGCCCCATTGGCCCTTGATAAACACCGACAAGGAGCTAAAAAGCCTCAAAAACACACAGATTATGCCGGCCTACAAACGAGGCAGAAATTTAGGGGACATGTTGGTAAAGGTTGATGTGACAGGGCTTATGAAGAAGGAGACACCCACACACTTTTTGTCGAGGCCTGCAGGCTGTTATAGATGTGTGGGATGTACCACATGCAGATCAATGCTAGCAGGAAAATCAGTCATCCCCATACAGGACGTCAGTATGCTATCAGATACCCCTTACATGCACTAGCCGCTATGTGGTATACATTCTGTCTTGCCCATGTGGTCTTTACTATGTGGGCAAGACAGAGTGCCAGTTCAAGGAGCGCATGGCGAACCACAGAACAGCTATACGCCATGCATTAAGCTCAGGCACCAGTGATCAGCCTGTGGCCAGACACTGTGTGCAGAAGGGGCACAGCATAGCAAGTATTAGGTCCAAGATCATAGACCACATTCCCATTTCGGCAAGAGGGGGTAACAGAGGAAAGCGCTTATTGCAAGTGGAAGCAAGATGGATTTTTGTATTGGATACCATTTCCCCTAGGGGACTGAATGAGAAGATGGGACAGGGACAAATACACATCAGTATAAATGTATAAAATTTATTCCATATAACAATATAAAAATCACACAATAGTGTTTCATACAGATTTTTACATCAACTTGTCAAGAGCTTGATACCACTTAAAGTCACTGTTTTCCTGAAATCACCCTACGCGTTTCGTCCCATACGGGACTTCTTCAGGGGTAGCTGGGTATCTAAATGGTGGAACAATGCCGTACGGACAATCTTAATAGTCAATAATGTTTTAATATGCTATGAATTCTACACTAATGTTAGGAGGAGACTAGAAGAAAAACAGAGTTGACATTCTGTGATATACAAATGATGGATTATTTTCAAAAGGGAGATATTGACTAATTATTAATTTATACTTTCACACGGAATGTAACCACATGAAAATGGGGGATTGTAATCACAAATAATTCACAACATTTTCACTCTCAACAATAAGGGGTTCATCAGCCCTATAACCCGGTATTTTAACAAGTTCTGGGTATGTATCACAGAACAGAATGGCAACCACCGCAGTCACCCAGTCTGTCTCCAGAGACCACAGGGGGTGGAGAGCCAAGGTCACATAGAGGCGCAGGTACATGACAGCCCGCTGGGCAGGTGAGTGGTAAACAGCTGATTGATGCATCTGGTCAGCGGTGTGCTGATGCAGGGATCGCCGCCCTAGAGATAGAACCACGGGGCTGGCGAGAGGCAAAGTTTAAACAGAGGGACACACCAGTGGTATTCTGCCTTTCTCCTTGGAATTGTAATTAACGGACTTCATCATGGTTTGTGCAGAAGGAAGCACAGCTTCTTTGCAGTTAGTGAGGGTGGGTCAGGACTCCGTCAGAAATCACCTTTACACGTTTCTCCCCTGTAACGTGTAGGGGTTTCATCAGGGACAAACACAGCAATATAACACTTGCAAATATAGTGAGTGGGAATGGAGGCAGAAATGCTTGCTTTTCAGAGGTGAGTGTATGCAGAGATCAGGCTAAAGCTGGATACACATCTATATAACTGTCTGGCAATTATTTTGACCTCGGACAAAAGGCCATTGTATTGTATAGGTGTGTATGCAGTACCGGCTCATGTGATATGATCAATAACACTCTGCCTCAGTTGGTTGGATATTTTGTGCAGTCTAATATTCATCTGAACAGGCCCAAATCACAAAACAAAAGTGCAGTGTGTACGCACTTTCCATCGACATGCTGGCCGTTCTTGAAATATTGCTCCATAAATTAAAATGATATTGTATTGGTAGTACCCTTCTTTACTGTAGATTAATGTTTTAAGGATAGGGTTTGTGAGATTACTGCTCCTAAAAAGACTGTATATCATAATTGCCTAATTTTGAAAACTAGTTTCAGGGAGATTAGGGTTGGTAGTAGAATTTTACACAGTGCCCCATTGAGGGGGCATGTCATGCTCCACCCAAAGGGTGTGTCTAGTTCCACATATGGTGAGAATGTGAACGTGGCACCTAGAAGCGTGGGAGTGTACTGCTACATCTGAGAGGAAGCTTCTAAAATTACTTATATCCAAATGTAGATTAGCCCCAAAGCAATTAGTAAGAGCTACTATACTTACTAAAGTAAGTAAGTTTAATTTATATATTTATTTATTTTTTATTTATTTATTAACAGTTACTTATATAGCGCACATATTCTGCAGCGCTTTACAGAGATTATTTGAACATTCACATCAGTCCCTGCCCCAGTGGAGCTTACAATCTATATTCCCTACCACATGTACAAGTACACAGAAACCGTCTAGGGGTAAATTTGTTGGGGGCAATTAGCCTACCAGTATATTTTTGGATTGTGGGAGGAAACCGGAGTACACAGTGGGAATTGAACCCATGACCTCAGTGCTGTGAGGCAGTAATGCTAACCATTACACCATCCGTACTACCCAAAATATATACTGTAGCACACTTTCTCCAACAGGGCATAAAACAGAGGAGGTTGGTAGTACATTAACAGACAAGTCACAGACAAAAGAAACCCTTGAGCACACAGTAAGCATAATGCAGGATTGGTGCAGCATTTTGGATAATAACTTCCATAGGTTGTGTACTCCACCCTGACAAGGTACCAGGTGCTGCAGCCATTTTAGACGGTGTGAAATAGATTACCCCTAAAAGAAATTACCCAAAATGGATGATTTCAGTGTATACTCAGGTCCATGTATTTTTCATCCCATCCACAAGTGCACCAGATGAGGCAGCCATGGTGGGAGCACTACGAAGGCTACACTGTAGGAGGCGAGCCATACAAGGACCCAAAGCATATACTGGAATGAAAATAATTGTGTAGTAGTATGATAAACCCTGCACCTAAACATCCATGTGACCCACATCCTGCCCGCAGAGAGACCATCTGGGTGCACTGTATAGATCAGCACTGGCAATCTGCGGAGGTACACATTACAGGAATAGCACATGGTGGGATAGATGTATGCTGGTATGCTGGGAGGGGGGGGGGGGGAAGACATGAACCCACCTTTGCAGGGGACTGACGACAGGGAAATATTTAGAAATAATTTTCATAGAATGATCAATGTCCTGGTCTCATGAGAGCAGTACAGGTGGTTATGGGAAAGTGGGGCGCATTTAAGTATGAGGGAAGTGTTGCCACGTAGGCTGGCCCTGGTGCTTCCCCTCACAGCTCCATGCTCGCCATGAGGGCATCCCGCTATTTATAATCCTTCTGGTGGTTTGTGAAAAAATATGGACACTGTGCTGGGCGCTGTGTTCGGCAACGCTATCGGTGCTCCATCAGCTAGACCGACACAGCACCCCACTCCGGGACCCAGGTAACCCCAGCTACCCAACCCAGAAAACCACCCTGCAGACCACCAATCCCACCCACCGCTCAATATTTTTACACAGAACTGTATGTCCATATTTTTCCACAAACCACCAGAAGGATTATAAATAGCGGGACGCCGCTCAAAGAATTTCTACAATTTATACACCATTCGGGACTGAAATTGTTTGATACAACCAACCATCAAATTTATGTGCATACACCGTACAATCGATTGGACATACAATTGAACGGATAATTGTGCAGGACAACTTTACCAACTGATTTATATTGTGTAATTGACACCGTATAGTTGTAATTACATTTTTAAAGCTCAGTTTACCTTGATGGAGTAACTGTTTCAGCCAGCTGTACAGCAAACTGAAAAGGTTTAATTCATGAATACACCACTGTATTAAGTTTATTCATGAAATTTAATGAGTAAAATAACACCTGCATGTTCACAAATAAAAACTTTTCATTTTACAAGCATTTGTGGAATTCATGTGACAGAGCGCAGTACTAATACCAGAATATATACTGTACAAACTTCCGAAAGGAATATGTCTCCCGTTCAAGTACGGCAGCTAGTCACGCGAAAAACAGGTAATAGATTCAGTGCGCAGGTAAAAGAAAACCTTTTTCTCTCCACTCATAAATAACAGTAGCTGGGTGCTGTATTGTGACGCCATAGATACTATAACACAGGCTACTTAACAGCTATACAAGATGACAAAATGAAATACATTTACAGAAAGGAAAGGCTGGAAGACTGGTATGACAGACATGCCGATAATCGTTGTGCAGAATAATATGAATGGGTGCAGCTTGAACAAAACAAATGCAGAACACAGAATTCACTGACTCACTGTTTTAGGATCGGTTTTAGCTCTGAAAACAATTTTTGTTCTGAATTTGCACAAAATCCCATGTATTTTGTTTTGAATTGCACAACGATTCATTATGGAATGACTGTGGATGCCTACAGATTGAATCACGCATGCACGAGGACATACAGCAAAGAAAATCAGTAATTTTTTTATGGCAATCCCCTCACAACTTGACTACTAGGAAGCTGCCATTTGTGAGTGGTAACCTGACAATTTCTGGAGTGTCAGGAAAAGCGCAAGCATTTTCAGGGAGGGCATGTGACGTCAACTCCAGCAACGATCTATGCACATGTTACATCTGCCCCCCCCCCCCTCCCTACAGTGCACATGGTTTTGTCCATTTGAGAAGGAATTTGCCTTTGCGAGTAAACCAGAATAAGGGCCATAGCACAAAACTGAGGACCTGATTCAGAGTCTCATGCAAAGCAAATGCTCGAAAAAGGTGATGTCAGTGAAGGTGGAGGTGGGAGCAGAGCCGGTGCTTGGAGAACATAATCTCCAAGGGGGGGGAAATCTGCCAGCCAGGACCCCCATGACAACAAGGATAAGCTGGGGGCAAACTCAGCACCCAGGAAAGCTGATGGGCTGCACCCAGGCACCATCTGTGAGGTGAATGGATGCCAAACACCATTCACCTCCTCCCCGGCTCCGCTGCTGTCTGCATAGTACAGCAGACAACACATTTGTTGGTAAGCTGCTCCATCATTATGTAACATTATCTAGTGTCTAATTCATTGTTTCCTATTCATTTTATGATGGACTTTATTCAAATCAAAAATGGACGTGCGTTCCACGGAACGTAATAACATCAAAGGATTTTATAAAATGGAAGTTCGTTCCATATTATACATTCGGAACACAGAACAAAGATGGAGGTGCGTTCCACACTATACAATTCTTGGATGCTACAACAGGAAATAGTGGAGAAATAAACTACAACTCCCAAACTCCTCCACTGTTGTGAACGTCATTTCCGCCGGAGCGGACTTCAACTTCCGATGCGCGATACACCGGCACCTACAGATGGAATCCATTTGAACTTGATTGGTGGGGCTTAAAAAGGGCCCCACTTGACACTAGTGATACGCTTCTGAGAAAGGGCTGTTGAGCCTGAAAGTGCGCTTAAGCTGATCACTGTTGCTGATCGGACCCCTTGGGACCTTTGCTGTGGATTAACCCGCTGCCTTGTACTTGTCCTTTATACCCCATTGGGGGTTACATGCGAATTTTACCTTTTATCATGTGAGTTTGTCCAATAAATGTATATTTTTTTTTTACAAACAATGTTGCACTAGATACAGTATTGTTTCCCCAGGATTTTTGTGGATTATCGTATCAAGCGAAAAGACCCCTTACATGCCATTTGAAATCATTGCACATGTGAGTGCATCTATATACCATTAAATAGGCTAATTGTGAATACAATATTTGCACTATGGTCTGCGTTTTCTTTTATACTTAGGGTCATCCAAAATGACCCACACATTTAATTGTGTAAGTGTATGAATTTTACATGTGTATTTTCGCCTGGGTTTTCACAAAAATTGTCTTTTTGCTCCATCAAAGGTGCCAAAAGGTAGGGGTAATTCTGGCTAGGAAAAAACATTTTGTATCCCAATTGCACACTGAGTGAGAAATATCTTCATAATAATCAGATAATACAGAGATATTGGTTGCATATAGCTGCAGATATAGGGCTAAGCCCCCAGGCCATACGTCAAGGCGTCTCCGTGTCACTGGGGGTCCCTAATACTGGGTATGGGCCCCCAACATGCCGGCACAGGCAAATGGATAAAATATATAAAAAGATGGTGGACTGTAAGGTACTCAGAGTGAAGGCAGTTGTGGCGTGGAGTCAACAACATTTTTTATATATTTTATCCATTTGTGTGTAAAATTTTTGGAATAATATAGAAAAATCTAAGAAACTGTTACATATGTGAAACTTTGTCTACCACCGTGAGTAAGGGTACGCCACCCAATTGTGAAAAGTAACCCTGATATGCTTGTATAATTATTTTAATAGTGAGTCTCGGTACGCCATCAGCAGACTCACCTTTATGAAATATTGAGATTGATAAAACCTTCCTACACATGTATTGCCTTCTCTTTCTCACCCTATATAAACCATGGATGAAATCCTGAGTGAGGAATGAGAAGAGACCTGATATCTACTAGTGAAGATCCACGACCCATATCCAACGAAAGAGGAGTACTTTTAAAGTTTCCATAAGGGGTGCGCCCTATTTTAGATTATATTTACCTCTTGTATATGTTTCTTTGGGGATTAAGGGTATATCCCCCTTATTCTAAATAGGGGAACCTGTATCATATTAGCACCAAGAGAATATACTAACCTCTGCACCCAAAGTACCCATTTACACTGCCCCTGAACACGGGTCTCAACTGTGTTCAACCCGGAACATTTTCCAGGTACAGTAGGTTGGATTGCCAGAGAGCAGGACCCAGGTTAAATCGCCCCATTTTCAGCACCTGAATGGTCGCTGGTCGGAGGAGCATGCTCCTCCGACCAGCGACATCCCCTTCATATATGCTAAACTGTGACAAAGATCACATAGACCAGGTGAAAGTTCAACAGCACCTTTATTTCTCCATCAACAGTTAGGACATTCACATGGATCTCACCAGCAGGTTCAGATTACAGCATTGCATTCCACAGTCAGAATAACAATCCTGGTTAAGAGTCTAATGAACGATATGGCAATCCCAGCTTCCCAGTCCGTTGCCTGGCCAGCTTGTCTAGCATCAGGAGTGTTTTACATGCCTTCAGAATCCATTAATAAGGGGAGCCAACAGGTCCAACTAATCAAGTTGATTTCTGAGCTCAAACCAAAAGCTGGACTGGATCTATGTTTAACTGCTGTTCTGTGCTTTAACAGTGAAATCCTATTAACCCTGTCACAGCGATTACTAAGCAATGAAAATGCAGGGGAAGGTGCATACAACCCCCTGTCTGCATTTGCGATCCTATTAAACTGCGATGTGATGGGATGTGATTAAGTGGAACATTGCAGACATCAGTCCCCAACCATAAAGATCTGCGCTGCGGATTGCAGAAGCGATCCAAGCGGAATTAGACCCTATGCGCTATGGTCAAAACAAAGGGCAGGTAGTTTCTTCAGGGACTGATAGTTGACAAGATGAAGGCAGTTGGTGCATACATAAAGCTAATATAAAAACTGCATCTTACACAGTGTCATCGTAGTTGTCAGTTGCTGGATTCAGCTACTGTACAAGCAGTGATTAATCGATTACTACACTGCTGGCTGCTTATGCCACTGTTCCAACAGTGGGACTTTGCTTTACCATAGGCAAATGCAGGGGGCTTTCTGGTTGCCTGGAAACACCCCTCCTCTCTGCAAGTGCCTTAAATTGTGACAATAGCTGGTAAATAATATGATCAATAGAGCTGCTACCATATCATGCTGTGTAAGGGACAGAGCAGAGCTGCTGCACATGCCCAGTGTACCAGCTTCTTCTACCACATTTACTGTATGTGTAGATCTGAGCCCTCAACATCACAATGGACCAGAGAGTAGCTGCCAGAGGAAGACACAGGAGCCTTATCATGAAGTGGGAGATTATGAGCTTAGAATGTGTAGTACTAGTTCTATTATGTTTGTGTATTTTTTAATTATATGTTTAACTTTTCCTGACCACTTATTGGGCGGGATGTATTAACATACATCACCGCCCTTCGCCGCCCCTCCCCGCCGCGATGCTGCCGCATATGTACTAACATATGCGGCTGGCGTCGCGGTGCGGTGACGGAGGCCCCCCGCGATACCTGTACACTGGTGTGCGGGGGGTCTCCGTCACCTCCCTGCCGCCACGCTCTCCCCTCACGCCGGGGACAGCTATGCATGCTGTCCCCGGCGTTTCCTCCTCCCCCCTGCAGCCGGAAGTCCGGGGTCCAGGAGGACCCTTCAGGAAGGTAAGCCAGAGGGGGGGTCGGCGAGGCAGCGGGTTTGCGTCGGCGGGCGGCCCATAGGCTTCCATAGGGTATCGCCACCCAAAGGTGGCGATACCCTACACTGCGGTATCATTTTTGATACATTGGAAAATGCGGTAAAACCGGGGTTTTACGGCATTTTCCATTTGATACATCTCGCCCATAGTATGTAAATGTTTGAAAGAGACTCTACTATAGACCTTATGTACAGTTAAATATCAATACTGTATTATATACAGTATACAGCTATTACCACTCTCCCAGACGTGCGTACTTACTCCAGTGGGAGATTTTTGATTACATTTGGAAACCCCCTCTAAAAATCCTGTGTTTGCCACTGTGTACTAATAGCTTCAGAATTTGTTCCACTCTTTCAGCATGCCACATCTCAGGGATTGCAGACAGAGGCCATTCCAGACTACAAGCATAAGGAACAGTGGGCCAGATGTTTTAAGCTTCAAAAAGGGATAAAGTGGAGAGTGATAATCAACCAGCTAATCAGCTCCTACCTGTCATTTTTCAAACCCAGCCTGTAACATGGCAGGTAGGAGCTGATTGGCTGGCTGTTCGCAGTCTCCACTTTATCACTTTATGAAGCTTGATACATCTGGCCCAGTGAGCTGAAAAATTAGACTGCTGTACTGTACATTATCACTTCTCCAGCTTCCCATGCTACTGAGTTTAGTGACACCACACAAAGTACCACACAATGGACAATGCCCTACCACCTGCCCTTCATTTTCTGTCTCTGCGGTGGTGACATGTACCCTCCAAGGAGGAGCAGATCTGCAGAAGAAACACAGGCAGCGAGGTCTTGGAGCCTGGATAACTGCGCTAGCAGTACCAGGGAGGTGCATTGGGAAAAAAGTGACAGTTTAGAAGTGCTGTCATTCACTCAGTCTTGTTTATGAACAGTCAGTTATTTATTATGGAAATAAACCCCACAACTATGTAGTGCAGATGCTATTATGGCCCACTGTTCTCAGCAGCAAAGTTTTATTACATTGCATAGTGAATCTTAATTATCAGTTTTTTTGTTTTTTTTGTAATAATAAAAAAACACATTCAAAATGCAATGTATTATAAATATGCTGATCAAGGAGGGCGGGGCTGGGGGCCCACAGAGATACCGCTGTGTCATTTTTCCGTTGACCTGTGCATGTGCAATGGAGTCTCAGCGCTCTAGTGATCACACTCCACACTGCTGGTGCGGATATCAACAAACAAAATGGCCGCCGCACCATTTTATCAGAGATCTGCACATGTTAACAGAAGGGTGGAGGGGGCTGAGGGGGTTATGCAGACTTGATCACACGTCTGCAAATGCTTGCTGGACGATAACCAAAATCATACTTGCCTACTTTTGAAAACTAGTTTCAGGGAGATTATAGTTTGTAGTAGGATTTTGCACAGTGCCCCATTGAGGGGGCATGTCATGCTCCACCCAAAGGGTGTGTCTAGTTCCACATATGGGAGGTTATTCTGGTCGGTGTGTACATTCCCGAAATCTTTCGGAGCGGGCCGCACGCCACGCTGTGCGGATATCGTCCAAAGAAATGCCCACCGGACCTCCGCATACGGACGGACTCACACTGCAAGACCAGGGCGTGTTTACGGACGACATCCAAACCTTGCGTGTGCGGTGGCCACGCACATATTCTGCACGGTCTTACAGCGTAAGCACAGTCTTACCGCGTCAGAACTGACAGGAACCTGGCCGTACGCACCGATGCGGTGTATTTACGCACAATTCAACACTATTATCTGACCACAGAAATCGATCACATGACCCACTTATGCAATTAGGCAACCTCATTAAAAAGTGCTTGTTTTCTATTGGAATCAATTAAATCCTAATACATACTTAAACACATTACTACTACATTCATTACACACATTAACCCTTACATCATGTGAACATAACATACATCTATATACAGTATGCAGCGTGGGTGTGTACTGCTACATCTGAGAGGAATCTTTTAAAATGACTTATATACAAATGTAGATGAGCCCCAAAGCAGTTAGTAAGAGCTACTATACTTGGTAAAGTGCTGGGAAATGGTGCTGATGATTCAATGTAAATGTTTCTATCTCTCATTCCTTTTTCCCCAAAAAATGTAACAGTGTATTGTGGGATAGGTGACATGAGGGAGATTGCTAGACTATGAGGGAGATTGCTGCTATTTCAGGGAGTCTCCTGCAGAATGCAGGAGGGTAGGCAACTATGGTTTGTGCTGAGCTCTGATTGGTGGAGCTCAATACATGCTTCTCAGGCCCATGGAGGACAGAAGCAGCAGCCTCATCATGAGAGGGTTTTTGAGGCAGCGCTGAGCCTGTGAGGTCTTCTACAAACAAACACAGGCTTTTCATGTGGTATGTTCCTGTTTCTTGTCTGGTATGTATTTCAGCACTGATATGCAGACCAGACCTGTGCTAGTAGCTCCAAAGCACAGACACAATGGGCCTTATTCTGGTTGGTGCGGCCGGGCCGTACGCGTACGTTCCGGTGTTTTTTATGATCTGCGCATGCGTACATTCGCTAATGCGCAGGTGCGACCACTCACCAACGCTTACGGACGGGGTCTCTACGTGCGAAAAAATCTGTACGCGAGTGTACGGTATTGGGGGCGGCATAGGGGCGTGAAGAGGGGAGCGGCCGAAATAATGAGGGAAAATGGGCGTAAATATGGGCGTACACGGGGGTGTGCACCAAAAATGAGCGGTGCTACTACCGCACGATCGACTAAGGCACCGTTCATTTCGGACACAAAACAGGCGGCCGCCAACCGCCAGCTCAAACCACCCCTACAGATACCGCATGCCAGCGTGCGCCTGAGTTTGCTAATTAACGCTGATTCCTACTCAAACACATACACCTGAATGTAATAAGCAATGCTGCAGTCTATTAAGTCCAAACCATGATTTCACTACCTGCAAGCCACACACAGCACTCAAACACATTGGAAGCTTATCTTTATATACTTCTCGACATTTAAAGGTTTGTTTAATTTAAGGTAAGAATCTTTTTAAGACCTGCTTATATATGCTAAGGTAGCTATTTGCTAAACAGTTAGACACATTCACTACGTGCTTTCATAGACTTTACGCAGTAGCACACTCAATCTACACAAGTCGACATGTGTCAACGTGTTCACTCTAATACTAACATAGGTTTTGTATTTAGGATACAATAACATAAACCACATCTAACACCTACAAAGGATGTTTCAGCAATGTTTTAAGCCCATGACCACTATTTTGCACACAATCTTTGTATAGTACCCAAAATAATGACCTGTACCACTATCTCATCTGCTATGATTTGGATTTGACTACACTCTGGATGTAAGATGCCACCAATCACATTATTGCACTCTCATCTCTCTAACAAAGGATTCCTACATCTGCTTATGACACTGTAAAATCATATATATTTAAAAAGTTATGCATGTTTGTTCACAAGCTAATTTATCATGTTTGGCCCATTCACACATCTTTTTTTAGGGAGGACACATATGCATTCCTACACAAATGTACCTTTTCACCCTTGTTTGTCTGCCTCACCCACTCCATGAGGAAAGCATTGTTCTGGACCTGCTTTTACCTACTACTGTAGGAGCTACCTCACCTGCACACAAACTGCTTTCTCACCTATTAAGTTGCTCTGCACATGTGCTGACACAAACTAATTAGCAGGGAAAAGTTGGATAGGAACATGGGAATGGCCATGGAGAGGGTTACACATGGGAAACTTCGACCACACTTCCACAAATGTTCAAAAATACCCTGGTCAGTAAGTACACATAAATCTAGTATTTGTTTCACACAAGAAATGACACATACCACAATTTTGATTTAATTTGTAAAATAAATTTATTTGCTGTTCAGCATCACAGCTTATTTCACACTTTAACCCCTTCCCGACATTTGACGTACATGTACGTCATGGTCGGGAAGTACTTCCCGACATTTGACGTACATGTACGTCATGACTTCTAACTGTCACTGCGTCTAGAGACGCAGTGACAGTTAGGTGATGTCTGCTGTCCCTGACAGCAGACATCCCCCCTCGCCGCCCAGGGGGGGCAGGGGTGCCCCCCCCGGTCGGCGATCGCTGTGATTGGCTGTTCAAATCTGAACAGCCATTCACAGCGTTTCCTGTGTTACCGGCGGCTAAGCCGCTCGGTAACACAGGGATCGGTGGTGATCGGTGCTGTCAAGTACAGCACCGATCACCACCGATGTGCAGCCCCCCCTCGAACCCGCCGGGCACTCACCCGGCAGCAGCAGCAGCTCCCCCCGGCTCCCCCGGAGCGTCTGGAGCGCACGCAGCGCTGCCCTCCTCCCCCCTCCCCCCCGCAGCAGCAGCAGCAGCAGCATCAAGCTGCAGAAAAAGTAAAAAATCAAATATATGCACTGAAAAAATATATTTTTATATATATATATATATATATATATATATATACACACACATATATATATATATATATATGTGTGTGTATATATATGTATATATATATATATATATATATACACACATATATATATATATATGTGTGTGTGTGTGTTTGTGTATATACCGCACCGATTACCACCGATCGCCAGCCCCCCCCCCCTCCCACCCGGCAGCCCCCCTCCCTCCCACCCACCCGGCTGCCGCAGCGCCAGCACCCCTCCCACCCCCCCGCCAGCCGCAGCGCCAGCCCCCCTCCCAAAGCTGGTGACTAAAATGGGGTCACTTGTGGGGGGGTTCCACTGTATTGGTGCTTCGGGGGTCTTGCTAATGCGACATAGCACCCACCATTCATTCCACCACCAAAAATCACTCCTTCCCTTCTGAGTCCTGCCATGCACCCAACTGGTATTTTTTGGTCACACGTGAGGCATTGCCGTACTCGGGAGAAATTGGGGCACAGATTTTGGGGTGCTTTGTCTCCTTCATTCCTTGTGAAAATAAAAAATTTTGAGCCAGAACTGCATTCTTCTGTAAAAAATTACATTTTTTTACACAAAAATGCAGATCTGGCTCAAAATTTTTCATTTTCACAAGGAATGAAGGAGACAAAGCACCCCAAAATCTGTGCCCCAATTTCTCCCGAGTACGGCAATGCCTCATGTGTGACCAAAAAATACCAGTTGGGTGCATGGCAGGACTCAGAAGGGAAGGAGTGATTTTTGGATTTTGCAGCACAGATTCTGGTTGAATGACCCCCGAAACACCCATACAGTGGAACCCCCCCACAAGTGACCCCATTTTGCAAACTACACCCTTCAGGGAATTCATCAAGGGGTATAGTGTACATTTCAAACCCCCCGGGGTTTCACCAATTTTGATACAACTGAGCTGTGAAAATGAAAAATTAATTTTTTTCATTTTCACTGCCCAGTTGTACCACAATTGGTGAAACCCCTGGGGGTTTGAAATGTACACTATACCCCTAGATGAATTCCCTGAAGGGTGTAGTTTGCAAAATGGGGTCACTTGTGGGGGGGTACCTAACTTTTAGCATCTCATGGTGCCTAGAAACCTACATTGTGCCTAAAAAATAATCTCATAAAAAGGAGGCTCCAAAATCAAGTAGGTGCTCCTTCTATTATGAAGCCTGTGGTTTGGTCACCGTGCACACTAGGGCCACATATAGGATATTTATGAAAACCAAAGAATTGGGGGAATCAATTTTTAGTCACATTTCTCTAGTAAAATCTACTGTGTTCCTTAGAAAAATGTATTAAATTTGCAAAAAAAATGAAATTTGAAATTTCACCTACACTTTCTTTTAATTCCTGTGAAACACCTAAAGGGTTAACAAACTTCCAAAATGCTGTTTTGAATACTGTGAGGGGTGCAGTTTTTGAAATGGCATCATTTATGGGGGTGTCTCACATACAAGTCACTCAAAGTCACATCATAACTGACCTAGTCCCTAAAAAAATCAGAGTTTGAAATTTTCTTGAAAATTTGAGAATTTGCTATTCATATTTGAAGCCTCCTAGTGTCCAAAAAATGAAAAGGAGGTTGAAATAATGATTGCAACATAAAGTAGACATATGGTCTTTGTTAGTTATTAACTATTTTGAGTGGTATGTTTATTTGTCTCACAAGCAGAAAATGTGACATTTTGCAAATTGCAAAATTTTCCATTTTTTCACGACATTTTGGTATTTTTCACAAAAAAACACAGACTGTATCGACCCAAATTTACCACTAACTTGAAGTACAATGTGTCACGAGAAAACAATCTCAAAATCACTGGGATAAGTAAAAGCAAAAAAAAGTTATCCCCACTTAAGTGAAACATGTCAGATTTGAAAAAAATGGCTCTGTCAGGAACGCAAAAACTGGCTCTGTCAGGAAGGGGTTAATGTGAGAAATCAAATAAACAAATCAAATAGACACACAAATAATAAAACAGCCAGAACAAGAGGTTGCATATCTCCAAACATGTGTTACCCTGCAAATGCAATGGTGAAAGAAATGGGGACACCAGAATACGTACTGCAACAACCAGGGTGAATACTAAGCAAGATACACACCACCACAAATTTATCCTGCATTTGTAGAGGTCAAAATACGAACTTTCATGCCCATGGCACGCAAATGGATAGATGGCCAACTCAGGAAGCGGATGTCCAGTGCAATTTAAACATTTGGGGTCCAACCACAGAGGAAGTGAACCAGGTCTCATTATTTGGGCCCTTTTTTCCCCCTTTTAGATGGGGCCTTGGGGACAGGGGCCTTTGGCTCAGCTGCCTTGCGGCGTCTTCCCCTAGTCGACACAGGAGGGTCAGCAGAGGTGGAAGGTTGGGGAGCAGCTTGGGGTGGGGCAGCAGATGGGGGATTGTCCCTTAGGGACCTGGCGGTGGACAGCTGCTCCGCAAGAAGTTCATTCTGGCGGCTGAGGTGTTGGCCAATGCTTACTATGCCAGCCGCCAGAGTGTCGTTAATGCGGGTCAAGGCCTCACACTGCAGCCTGTTTGTGGCCTTCCACTCCGCCAGAAATTCCGCCACCTGCTGCTGACGGATCGCAGCATCCACCCCTTGCTGCTCGATCCTCTCCAGCGTCACCATCATGCTCTCTTCCCATGTCTCCTGTGGCTGGGGCTGGGGGTGTCTTCTTGGTGTAGGATGGACCACTTGCTCCGCCTGTGGCTCTGCAGAGGAAGATGCTGCCGGTACATCCTGGGTTTCTGCTTCTTCTAGGATAAGAATTGAAAACAATGTCACCATCACATACGCAATAAAAAATATCTTTCTAAATACAATGCATTACTGTGACTTACCATCAAAAGCAGCATCAAAGACCTCCGCCGGGAGCTCACTGTCCATATTGGAGATCCCCCTGATCTCCCCCACATCAATCACGTCCAAGGAGTCCTGCTCCAGGGGGGTATACTCCAAATGGTCAGGCATAGGACCTCTCCTGGTGGACATGCTGTGGTTGTACCGGTCAGTCATCTTCCTCTTCAGTGTACTTTTGAAGTCAGTCCACCTACAAGTTTAAAAATACAAATATCACCATGAGATATGTGCACCACTGTGCTACGTGTAGGGTTACCGCCTAGTCCCTTAAATTCCGGACACATGTTAATTACACAGGTTCTGTGGCAGTTTAAAATTAGGTGAAGTGGAGTCTTGAAGTCAGCCAGCCACAGAACCTGTGTAATTAATATGTGTCCGGAATTAAAGGGACTATGTGGTACCCCTAGCTACGTGACATTTCCTAGTGTGGGTGCTCTTATGTTTTTTTGCCATATGTGTCCCACACACACATTCATGTCTCAATTAGGAGGCATTTCAGTGTCTCATCTCATTCATTAGGCCACTAAATGCACATACATACATCACTATGCAGAAATGACATCATCCATGGCCAAATTAGGCACCTCCACCTGGTGTGAAACTACACATTCCACCATAGCTTGACAATGTGGTTATTATGGAGTAATTTAACTATGGAATGGCATACTGGGATGTGTAGTTTCTCACCAGCTACATGTGCACAGTTTGGTCATTCTTGTTTCAGTAGCATCATATGGAACATGTTACAACAACTCTTTCAAAAACACACTTTCTCTTGTCCCATTACATACTTCACATGAGCAGAACTGTGCCCATAACCTCACATCACACCAATGGTGCATGTTTCATATATCAATGTGGGTTATTAGACATGGTTGTGTTCACATGTGACATTGAAGTGTAGCACTATCTACAAACACACCTTTCTATTAGTCTCAAAACATACATGTAACATATGTACACACATATGACATCAGGGGGACAAAGACCAGGGCAATTTTTCAGCAGTCTCCAGCAGGAACTGAGGCCCTTATTCTAGTTCACTCTTTCTGCCCAAATATTTCTTTGATGGACAAAACCATGTGCACTGCAGGTGAGGCAGGTGTAAAACCCCACCCAAATCTGATTATCTCTGCACAAGTAACACCTGCCTCACCTGCAGTGCACATGGTTTTGTCCATCTAAGAAATATTTGGGCAGAAAGAGTGAACTAGAATAAGGGCCTCAGTTCCTGCTGGAGACTGCTGAAAAATTGCCCTGACAAACACACTAACCTTTTCTTCACCGCGTCCCAATTTCTGACCACTGGTGCCACCTGGTTCACTTCCTCTGTGATCTTCTCCCAAAGGTTTCTCCTTGCACTGGCACTAGGCTTCCTGGTTGCCAATTCAATCCATTCGCGTGCCCTGGGCACTAGAATTCGCATTTCGGCCTCTACAAATGCAGGGTTTCTCTTTCTGGTGGTGGTATCCTGCTCAGTCCTCACCCTAGATGTTGCAGCACGTTTTCTGGTGGCCCCAGTTCTCTCACCATGCACCTGCTGGGTCACACCTGTTTGGAGAGATGCAACCTCTTGTTCTGGCTGGTTGCTTGGCCCTTGTGGAGCTGGTGGAGGTTGAACAGGGCCTGTTACTGAGGGGCCCGCTTGGCCTTGGGTCCTCCTTGTCCTCTCCTGCTCCCTCTGCCTCAACCTTTCCAGCAAGGATTCTGCTCTGGCTCTCTGGAGAGCGTCCTCAGCTGCGGAATCGTCTGAACTAGACATGTTTGCAGCAATTGTGGCCTGCATCTGACTGAATATTTATATGTTAATCTCCCGCCATGAACAAGGGGGCGTATATTTTTTCCCGCAATTGACTTGCTAATTTACGCCGATATTTCCCGCCGATAACTGCCGCTTAAATTACGCAGGTCTCCGCGCACCTGATCAATCACCTGTATATGCACATACACAGGTTGTGGAGCATTGTGTTCTGCATCGTGAAATGTGTGCACCTGACATTCCAATGATGAGTGTTGTCAGCTGGTATCTGTTGGAGTTCGTGTATGCTTTGTGAGTCACATTTCAAAACATCGTTATAATGCTTTCCTTACATATGTAATGAGTCTGAAATTGTCATACACCAACATGTTGCATTGTGCCCCTTTAAGCAGCGTATTTGTAAGTAGACGCTTGCGTGTATTAATTTCCGCACACTGTATATACAGTACGTCTCTCCATGGAAAACGGTGTATTGTGCCCCCCTTTAAGCAGCGTACTTGTAAGTAGACGCTTGCGTGTATTAATTTCCGCACACTGTATATACAGTACGTCTCTATACATTGAATGCATGCTGTTGGTTTTGGTCTGTGTATCTCGGAACGGTCCGCGTAAGTTTCTATTCGCATCCAGTTTGTTCATGTAAGAAGGATTAATAAAGTTAATACCAAACAAACAATTTTTTACACCAATCAGCAAGCACCAAAAGTGATATATGTACCTGCAATTAATAACTGCGCCATTGCCACCATGACTTCAACCAGGGCTAGGGCGTTTTCTACCCAGGAGCTATTGGCCTTGGTTGAGGTCATGGACCGCCGCCTGGGGCCCAGGGGCCCTTATGTGTCAAATAATGACAGGCGGCGGGCATATAATGCTGCCCGCCGGCTAATTTTCGCCCGGACCGGCGTGGATAGGAACCTGGGACAACTTGAGCGGCGCTGGTCTGACCTGCGCCGGCGGCAGCCAGTGTTGCTTTGCTCACTTCGCCGCCATATTGCCCGATGTAAGTTTTTATTTACTAGTATGCCTGCGTTTTTTTTTGCGAATGTTTTCTGTACTTTTTATAAATATGTTCCTGAGTATGTGGGTGTATAGGGGGTGTATATGGGGTGTATAGGGGGTGTATATGGGGTGTATAGGGGGTGTATAGGGGGTGTATAGGGGGTGTATAGGGGGTGTATATGGGGTGTATAGGGGGTGTATAGGGGGTGTATATGGGGTGTATAGGGGGTGTATATGGGGTGTATAGGGGGTGTATAGGGGGTGTATAGGGGGTGTATAGGGGGTGTATATGGGGTGTATATGGGGTGTATAGGGGGTGTATAGGGGGTGTATAGGGGGTGTATATGGGGTGTATAGGGGGTGTATAGGGGGGGGTTTAAGTAGTTGCTCAGTTTTTGGGTGTAGCATATCAATTAGTTTGCATGATAAATGTCTGAAATATAACAGCAATGATAATTTGGAAGGTTATGAGCATGACTAATGTGAATTTTTCTTTCCCCCTTTTTTATGCAACCCAATCTTCGATTTCGATGTCATCAACATGAACATTTCAGCACGGGCAAGGGCACGCATGGAAGCCCGGGAGCAGGCAGCCCGGGACCAGGCAGCCCAGGAGCAGGCAGCCCTGGAGGAGGAAGAGGAGGAGGAGGAAGAAGAGGAGGAGGAAGAGGAGAAGGAGGAAGAGGAGGAGGAAGAAGAGGAGGAGGAAGAGGAGAAGGAGGAAGAGGAGGAGGAGGAAGAGGAGAAGGAGGAAGAGGAGAAGGAGGAAGAGGAGGAGGAGGAAGAGGAGAAGGAGGAAGAGGAGAAGGAGGAAGAGGAGAAGGAGGAAGAGGAGAAGGAGGAAGAGGAGGAGGAGGAAGAGGAGGCCGAGACAATGGCTCAAGCTTGGGCCCACACAATTTCCCCATCCCCTTCCCCCACCCCCTCCCCAACCCCCACCCCCACCCCCTCCCCCTCCCCAACACTGGAGACACTGGCTGTAGCTGGGGCCCACACCATTTCTCCATCCCCTTCCCCCTCCCCAACCCCCACCCCCACCCCCTCCCCAACCCCCACCCCCTCCCCCTCCCCAACACTGGAGACACTGGCTGTAGCTGGGGCCCACACCATTTCTCCATCCCCTTCCCCCTCCCCAACCCCCACCCCCACCCCCTCCCCAACCCCCACCCCCACCCCCTCCCCCTTGCTCATGACCACCCCAAACACCGCACAGCCAACCAGCGGGGACCAGGATGGCTCAAGTAGCCGTAAGTAAATAATGTGTATAATGTTGACCTACACATTTCTACACATCAAAAATCACAACAACCACATATGTGTATCCAACATCAACATTAGTTGCAACATATCACTGCAGGCCGACCATAAGGTGTGTCCTGTCCTTCTCCAGGAACAAGGGTCCCCTTGGTGATATTTTTGAGTGTGGCCATGCCTCACCCCTTGAATAATTGACATAACAGTACATCCAATGAGATATCCGACATTAGTGGTGTGGTAGTTATGTGGCTCCAGGTGTTGGGTAACTCCAGTTCCCAGCATGATGTGCAACACAGGGCCGGATTATAATGGAGGCACAAGGGGTCAGTGCCCCTGGGCCCCCCTCTAGTTAGGGGCCCCCTGTGGTTGGCATGTATTTAAAAAAAAAAAATTGATTTGTTTTGTATTTTTTGTTTTTTGCTAAAGGTTTTGTCCATGGGTGGGGTAGTGCTGCAGCTTCACCTATCTGCCAATGTGACAATGATTTATGGTGCTGAACATCGGGAGCCAAGGCACACTGATTGCACAAGTGTGCAGTGCATTTCTGGGACTTGACTAAGTCCCCTGACACTTTGCACCAGAGGACAGAGGCTGAGAAGTTTGTGCTGAGCTCGGATTGGTGGAGCTCATTACATGCTTCTCAGGTCCATGGAGAACAGCAGCAGCAGCTTAGTCATGGGAGGGTTTTTAATCAGAGGCAGCAATAGGACTGTGAGGTCTCCTCCAGAGTAAGGGGCAGAGGGACAAACACAGGCTTTTCATGTGGTGTGTGTGTGTGTGTGTGTGTGTGTGTGTGTATATATATATATATATATATATATATATATATATATATATATATATCCCCTGCAGTTAACCATTAACCAAGTTTACTCTGTGTTTTGACAGTATAATTTTCTCCCATGCAGTGTGCGGCCAGTAATGACAAGTGCAAGGGGGCCCCCCGGTCTAAAGTACCCCGGGCCCCCCAAAGGCTTAATCTGGCACTGGTGCAACATAAATGTAGAGATTGTTTTGGTAATAGTGTGTGAGGCCATGCGGATGCATGCTTTACAAACATAGCTGTAGGCCTATAATTTGTACAGCAATGTCCTACATTTAAAATAGTAAGGAGTGCTTAAGCCGCCACAATGTCATAACCCTTAAATAGCACAGCCTAATTGTGAGGTTAGAGGTGATTCCCCCAAAACCAAACTACCAATTGGGTCTCAGCATACATACATTCAAGAAGGAGTAATTGAATTAATGTTATTTACTATGTACAGTATGTGTGTGTTAACATATTATTTTTTAGTACTGTGTTTACAGCAGACCCATCTTCAATGTAGTTTAAAAATGTATGTGGCCTTCACACATAACTCACCACTTTTTATTATGTACAAATACAACAAACATTTGTGTATGTTATATATTAATTTTTTTTTTATCCCTTCACTACAGACACTGAACAGCAGCAGGAGGAGGTGGCAGCCCTTATTCAGGAGATATTCATGACACTCCTCTATCTCCAAATCCTTTTTGGCCTTCTGGAGGCCCGCATTTAATTTATTTTTATCCCCCCCCCCCCCCCCTTATTATTTTTGTTCAAAATAAAAGTTTATATTGTCTTATTAATAGCCTGTGTTTTTACTAATAAATATGTTAGAGGGCTTGTAAGGGTAGGTACATACAGATGTGTACTGTAAGTTATACTTGTAATTTGAGGTGAGGGGTAATGATTGATGTGTGAATGTGTGTGTTTTTGAGTAAAATAACACATAGTGAAAATGCATGAATGTTTAATGTTGTTAGATTAAAACATCACACATAACATCAGGGTAGGTATACATGTTACACATTGTGGACAAAGAAATTATGGACATATTTAGTACATATACAGAAACACCAACATAACTTGATGTACAATTAACAGCAATATGGGGACACTTAGATAGTGATTAAAATGCAACATTAGAACATAACAAATATACATGTAATGAGGGTTCAAATGTTGTTTTATTAGGTCTTTATTAAGGTAGACAATTGAGTTAATAGAAATCAATAATTGAATAACAAATAGATTAATTAATCAATTGTCAGATTTGTAGGTGAAAGGCAAGATTTGCAGGTCCATATATGTGAAGAGTATGGCAGCGTACACGGACGTACGCTCACTCTCACGAGCGGTGACATAAGCTGTGTTTTCTATTGAAAACAATAGGGACCCGTCCGTGCAAACTGGCGTACGCTCAGATCTCCGCAAGAAGTCGGTGGGGAGACGGACGAAAGACGTCCGTAAACGGCGCCGTACGCTCAGTTGTACGCCTGTTGTCGGAGTGCAAGGGCTGGGCCGTCCGCGTACGTTGCCGTACGCTCATTTGTACGTCACTCCCCTTCTACGGTATTTCTGCCCGTACGTAAGCGGCTGATTTGTGGGTGGACCTAACCCTAACGGCCGCGTACGGCTAGCGTACGTTAATGGCGAACGTACGCATGTTTGGCCGCTCCGATCAGAATAACCTCCAGTGAGAGAGAGGAGAGAAGGGTCTCAGCCAGGCATGGGGCAGTTATGTTTCTATGTTATAGCAGGGTTGCCGACTTTATTATTCTCCTCTCCGGGAGAAGCCCGGAGAGGAGAGATTCAGCAGCCGCTCAAGGGGTGGGGCTTAAGCATGATATAACTAAGCCCCGCCCCCATGATGCTAAACCAGCGAATTCAGGGATCTCTGTGGAGAGGGCAGGGCTAAAATGACGCGATTGTGTCAATTTAGCTCTGCCCCCTCCTCTGAGACCCAAGGATTGCGGCGGGACAGCGGGGGTCCCCCCTGAATCCGGGAGGGTTGCCCACCCTTCCGGGGGGCCGGGAGGGGGACCCTATTTTCAGGAGACTCCCGGAAATTCCCAGAGGGTCGGTGAAGGGTTAAAATTAGGAATCCATGTAGCATATAAGAATTTGCACGTAGGCTGTCCTCACCATGGTTACGTTACAAGGTCATACCTAGATAAGGCATGCTTAAAGCCTAAGCATGCCTTATCTATCATACGAAGTTTCTACTACTCCCCCCTTAGGTTTTGGTATGCAGCGTGCACCTGCATAAACTCTCTTATAATAGAACCCCCCCCCCCCCTTGCTACTCATTTCTTTGTGTATAATATCTTGTACGCCTTCTGTTGAATCTGCCCAGCAACTTAATAGACCAATAAGGATGTAACACATACATTTTGTATACTCCCATGTATTCTGCTTTTAACTAGCTGCCTTTGTGATATTAAACAGAATGTTTCTTGACTCGCCACCGTGTGTTTGGTGTGTAGTGTTAAGTTACATTCTCACGGGTACCTAAGGGGCCATCACGTCGAGGGGCTACACATTTATCCTTACAATTTGGGGGCCAGTCCGGGGTCCAGACGATCGTCCCCTGATCGGTAAGATAGAGAATTACTTGTCTGTCTTTTCCGCTAAGGGATTGCGACCATCTACTGGATCTGAACTCACTCCGTGTTCCGGGAACACGTGACAAGGTAATATTTAAGTCCGGGACTTAATATTACGTAATTGTATGTAAGGAAATTTATGACGTCATAAAATGTATCAGGGATACAAGGACCAGGGGTCCACGTCATAAAACAGGTATCAGGGATACCAAGGACCTGGGGTCCACGTAAAGGTAATTCAAGTCCGGGACTTGAGACTACGTAGTTGATTAAACAGGTATCAGGGATACCGCAATTGAACCAGGGGTTCATAGAGAAAGCCTCCTCGATTTGATCGCCTAAATTTATGTATGTACATGTTTGTCTGTTAATGTTGCAACTGTGTATTTGTTTAAACACTCAGTAGACGGGTGGTAAGTGCACGTACGCTGAAGTGTTCTGTCTGTTTTATATACAATTGTACTGTATATTTTGTATTGAGGATACTCAGTGAACGGGTGGTAAGTGTACGGCCACTGAGTGTCATTTGTTGTGTAGAGCGATTCTAAGTAGATTTGCAAAGTGATTTGGCTACTGAATGTCATTTTGTTTAAAGTAATTTTAAGTACAATTGCGACTTGACTTGTGACAGATATTATTGTGACTATATTGATTGACAGACTGTTATATTATGGGATTATATTAGAGTAAAGAAACAGAATATTCCCCGCTTTTACCAGGAGAGACATGTAAAGAATATGTTGCCCGTGTCTCCCCCACAAATTACTATTTTATTAACCCTTGGGTAGACAATTTAGCGGGATGGATAGGATAATTAAAAAATTGTCCCAAAACCAATGATAACACCAATAGGATGCATAACATATTTAAAGAAAGCATGCAAAGGACGCAGCTTTACCCAAGAAGATATGAGACTCATTGTTGATGATATAATTGACCATTACAATAAGTGAGACTGGGAAAAAGTTCCACTTATCAGTGTACCCTCAGTCACACAAACAGCTGTAGGTTACCCACTTAACACACAAGAAGGCATAGATGCTATGTGGGATCAACTTGCTGCACATATGAATGAAGTGTTTAAAGCACGCTCATCTCTCCCCATAGCTGTAAGTTGTAAACAGAAAGTATCAGAAACAGTGACAAATTTCTGGAAGAGATTCAAGAAGTGCTGGACCGAGGAAGCAGGTCTGCCGCTCCTGCATAATGATAATTTACTTGTTTCTACTTTCATTAATAATCTGCTGCCGATATATATATCCTCGCTGTGAAGCAGAGTGTTTCAACTTGGACCTCTGATACAGTGAAGGATTTTAAAAAACATTTGTATGAAAAGGAAGCAGCAGGTTGTTTTGAAGTTAAAAGAAACACTGTCACACCATCACATACCCCGTTCATACGCTTTCAAAATCAAAACAATCCTAGGAGACAGAATAAACCATTCCGTCCTCCTAGAGACAGACTACCTCAGAGGGCTCCTGCGGGACCCCCACCCAACAGGCAGACAAGCTGCTATAACTGTGAAAGAGACAGACCTTAAAGGGCCATGACATAGGAAAACATGAATTTATTGTAATACCTGACTGCCCAATCAATTTGCTAGGCAGAGATCTTCTCTCTGTGCTAGAAATCACAATCAGTGCATCAGAAGCAGGAAAAGGAATTGATGTTTCTTCCCCACATTTGCTCATGACTGACAGTTCTGACTCAAACACAGAATTAGACACTGTAGATCCTCAGATATGGTCAACAGGACCTCAGAGCAATAAACCAATTAATTGTTCCCATTGCACCCATTGTACCTGATGTAAACTCACCCATCTCAGCCATCCCTGTAGATGCCGCCTATTTCTCAGTAACCGATTTGAAAAATGCATTTTTTAGCATACCTGTGGACACCCAGACACAACGGTTATTTGCATTTTCTTTTGAGGCCAGCAGTTAACATGATGCAGACTGCCACAGGAGTATATTGATTCCCCTGTTGTGTACAGCATCGTGCTCCAAGCCACATTCCCTGGCACCCCCCCTATGGTTCAGTCCTGCTACAGTATGCAGATGATCTGCTTATCTGTAGTTCAACAAAGGAGGCATGCCGAGAGGATGGTATATCACTGTTAAACTGGCTCTGTGAATGTGGGCACAAAGTGTCAAAAACAAAAATGCAATGGTGCAAAAAGAATGTTGATTATTTAGGTTTTGTCTTGACAAAAGGGGAGAGGAAAGTCAGACCACAACGCATCCAGTCTGTACTGGGTCTGGTCCGCCCAGCCACTCAGAAAGAAATGCTATCTTTTCTGGGAATGATAAACTATTGCAGACAGTGGATTTCTGACTGTTCCTACTATGATAACATTTTGAGACAAGCCACACTCAATGACAAACCTAAACAGATACAATGGTCACAAGAAATGTTAAATGCATATGAAAGCCTTAAATGTATGTTGATGAAAGGTCCGGCATTGACCCTCCCAAACTATGTACAACCATTTCATTTATATGCAAGGGACAAATGTAAAACCATGGCGGGTGTGCTGACACAAGAACATGGAGGTAAGCTGCGCCCCGTGGCATTCTTTTCCAAAGTGATGCCGGTGTCGGTCCAAAGTATGCCTGCCTGTCTTCGGGCACTGGCGGCCTGCGCAATGGTAGCTGAGATGGCAACCACACTCACCCTAGGCTCACCAAATGTTCTCCATACCACACATAATGTTGTAGCATTACTTAAAGGGCTACACACACAACATGTCAGCCCAGCGTCTTAGTGGAGATGAGGTCCTGTTGCTAGGAAGCCCTTCACTCACCATTAAGTATGCAAACGCATCCTCAGGCCCCGCACCCATTCTAAATGCACTTTTAGGACTAAAGGGCCCCCAGGATGACATTCCTGACGATCATGACTGTTCTGCATCAATAGAGTCAGAGACCTCCCCTAGACTTGACATTTCCCCTGTACCAATACCAGGTTCTGACCATGTATTTGTGGATGGTTCTTGTAGTAGACCCAATGACTCGACATATCAGGCAGGCTACGCAGTGGTACGCCTCCCAAATGACATTTTAGAAGCGAGACCCATTCCATATCAATCAGCACAAGCTGCAGAACTCATAGCGCTCACAAGAGCTTGCCAAATGTAGAAAGATAAACCTGATCACTGAACTACAAAGCTCAGCATCACAAAAAGACTTGGATGACTGGTTATTTCCAATATTGCAGAAAAATCCTATAACAGGATTGATCTGCAAAGAGGGGAGACCATGCATACCACAATCAAGCGCCCCATTGTTCATTGCTTACTACCATGGGGTAGGACATTATAGCAAAATCACCACAGCTATACTTTTGAGCAAAGACTTTTATACCACAGATGCTAAAACATTGGTAGATTAGTACATTAGCAGATGTATTACCTGTCTGCGCAACAACCCTAATAACCCAATGAAAGCAAAGCATCAACACCTGGAGTACCCAACTACTCCTTTCACACATTTGCAAATTGATTTTACACACATACCTAACAAAGGTACAAAACAGGAGTATGCTTTGGTTATAGTGGATATGTTTTTACGATGGCCAGAGGCATTCCCAACAAAAGCAGAAGATGCTAAAACTGTAGCAAGAATTCTAACACAAGAAATCATCCCTAGATGGGGATGCCCGCTCCAAATAGATAGCGACAAAGGCACTGCCTTTACAGCAAAAAAATCACACAAGCTTTAGTGAAAGCACTTCAAATAGAGTGGAAATTTCACATTCCCTATCATTCTCAAAGTTCAGGAATTGTGGAAAGGATGAATAGGACTTTAAAGGATAAACTTAGGAAAGCAACAGGAGGAACATTTAATAAATGGAAACAAACCCTCCCCATTGTCCTAGCAGAAATTAGAATGACCCCCCAACAGACTCTGGGTTATTCACCTTTTGAAATATTAATAGGAAGACCTTTCCCCACGCCCTGGGCTAAGAAACCATTAGTAGTCCAGAAGGGAGACCTAGAACAGATTAGAGAAGAGTATGTTAGGTCCCTCATCACCAGACTTAGTGAAATTGAACATGGTGTTATTTGTAAAAATCTTTTTAATCCACAGGAATCAACACATCCTTTTCAGGTCGGAGACAAAGTCGTTGTGAAGGTCCTCGCCAGGAATAAAGGTCCAGGAGATTTCACCTATGGTCCAGAAACAGAGATCGTAGCAGTAACAAGGACGGCTGTCCTTACAGAAGAGAGTCCAGTGTGGATACACGCATCCAGGGTAAAGAGAATCCCGAGTAACGTCCCGGATAGAGAACAGATCGAGGAAGGGGTACTAACGGGAGTAGACAACTCTGACCCCCAACAAGGAGAGGTACTAACGGGGGTAGACAGCCCTGACCTCCAACATGGAGAAGAGGACCCATCCTCTGATGCCACAAGCCCTAATCCACTCTCTGGCCTGAACCCTGATGATTTTGTTCGTCATTACTCCCTATATCCCTATGTATCACCATCTCAACCTACAGACCCTATTAATAGAAAGAAAAGGGAAACACCTTTAGGGAGTTTTGATCCACATGTATATATTGATGCAATTGGTGTCCCAAGAGGGGTCCCAGATGAATTCAAGGCCAGAGATCAAGTTGCGGCTGGCTTTGAATCCATCATACCCACAATCACAGCAAGCAAGAATGTTGCTTGGATTAATTATATTTACTACAACCAGCAGAGATTTGTAAATGATACAAAAGACGCTTTAAAAGGCATTGCAGAACAATTAGAAGCCACATCACAAATGACATTTCAAAATCGTATGGCTCTAGATATGATATTAGCAGAGAAAGGAGGAGCTTGTGTTTATATAGGAAAAGTTGAAGGATGTTGTACATATATCCCTGACAACACAGGCCCCAATGGTAAAGTTACTCTAGCTATTAAAAAAAATGGAGGATTTATCAATAGAATTGAAGAAGAATTCAGGCATCGATAACCCATGGAACCAATGGTTTGGATGGTTTGAAAATTGGAAGCAGGCCCTTGTTCAATTAGCCATCTATATATTGATTATTCTTACTATTATCTGTATTGTTGTTTTTTGTATTATACCATGTTGTAGAAAACTTGCTACCAAAGGTATTGAGAACACCCTTATGTATGAATCCATTGCCCCTGCACACGCAAATTCCCCTAAAGGCTACAAGCAATATCTTGCTAAGCACAGAGATAAGGAGTTTAGTAAAAAGAATCATATCATCTAAATTCATGATTCTAAGAGGGGATTGAAGGGTTAAAATTAGGAATCCATGTAGCATATAAGAATTTGCACGTAGGCTGTCCTCACCATGGTTACGTTACAAGGTCATACATTGTAAAGCCTAAGCATGCCTTATCTATCATACGAAGTTTCTACTACTCCCCCCTTAGGTTTTGGTATGCAGCGTGCACCTGCATAAACTCTCTTATAATAGAAACCCCCCCCCTTGCTACTCATTTCTTTGTGTATAATATCTTGTACGCCTTCTGTTGAATCTGCCCAGCAACTTAATAGACCAATAAGGATGTAACACATACATTTTGTATACTCCCATGTATTCTGCTTTTAACTAGCTGTCTTTGTGATATTAAACAGAATGTTTCTTGACTCGCCACCGTGTGTTTGGTGTGTAACTTACATTCTCACGGGTACCTAAGGGGCCATGACATCGAGGGGCTACACATTTATCCTTACAGTCGGCAACCCTGACCTAAATAGACTGTGCATGTGTATGGCTCATAGTACGCATGTGCAAGGCCCCTGCAATAAAATCCTGTTACTTTTTTGATTGTGGGTTGTACGCACGTTGACTCCCAGAAAACCGGACGTTTTCTGGGTGTCATGGAAAATGCAGAAGTCGTTTGAAGGGAAGTCATGTGACATTAGCTCCTACCCCAGACAGACTGTTTCTATTGCAGACACCGAGTATGTCCTGGGCTACTCACAGACTGCACACAGTGTAAAAGTCTTTCAATGGTGTGTAACTTGCGAATGGATATGCATCGAATCCCTGATCCAGCTAATTTTTGCAAGCGGTGCTAACCAATTTGCAGGTTTGCACCGGGTGGGATTTCACTCTGACTGAGCAGTGTACACCTGATCACAGGGCTGTGGAATTTAGCAGAGCAATAATCAGGTCTGAATATCCCCTGAAACCAGCACCATCTTACAAACTATTTGCATGAGGAAACAATGTACTGCAGTTATTAACTGGACCTCTGTACTTAAAAGGATTAGTGATTCTGATTTTCCACCAAGACAACATTTTTACATCCATGATAATGATCCATATCGTATTTGTATAGTGTTACTATGATTTTTACTTAAAAACAGGTTTTTGAAAATGGACTAGGTGCAGTGGACAGTAATGGAATGTGGGAGAATGTCCTAATATACTGTGTATGAGGGACTATGTAAAAACCGGACCGGACTAGACTCCGGACCGCCGGACAGGACATCAAAATCTGCAGTCCGGAGCTTATAGGGTCCGGTCCGGGGGGTGTCCTGTTGGGGGGTGTCTTGTCCAGGGGGGTCCCTGTGATAGCTATCATCAGGGACATGGGGAAGGGGAGTTACAGCCTCCCCCTGTGGTCCGGACCGTCCGGTTTTTGCTACATGCCCGGACCATACAGGGAGACTTTATTCTACCCCTCCTCCTCTACCTGGTGACAGGTGTCACAGGTAGCCCCCCAGGACAGGACACCCCCGGACAAGACACCCCCCGGACCGGACGCTACAAGCTCCAAAATGCAGAGTTTGATGTCTGGTCCGGCGGTCCGGGGGTTTTGTCCTGGTCCGGTTTTTACCCATACCCTGTGTATGATACTATTTTATGTGCTTGCTGTAGGATTATGTAGTTAATCTAGAAAACAGTATTGAATATTCAGCTGTACATCCAATAAAGAATAGTGAAGTATATATTGTACTCTAATTCTCCAAATATGGTAATAGTGCAGATGAAAAATGTTCTATTATTGAAATATTATACAATGAAACAATAAAATGAACATTATATTTGTAAACTTCCATAATAAGAATAAGACAGCGCTTGAAGGCATAACCAGGGCCGGTGCAAGGCACCGGAGCGCCCCAGGCGAGTCGGGCTGGGGGGGCCCCGGTGCCGGGGGGGGGGGGTGTGTGTGAGGTGTGGGGTGGTACCTGTCCTACCGGCGCTGTCTATTTCAATCTGGCGGCGGAGGCAGCGGGGGTCCCTGCAGTCTATTAAAAATCACGAGCGCTATCCGCCGGGCTGCCAGAGTTTTCACACTAGAAGCGCTTCCGCATAGCCCGGCGGATAGCGCTCGTGATTTTTAATAGACTGCAGGGACCCCCGCTGCCTCCGCCGCCAGATTGAAATAGACAGCGCCGGTAGGACAGGTACCCGGGCGGCATTTTCCGCCCTCCAGTGGCCGGCGCCCTAGGCAAATGCCTAGGTTTGCCTAGTGGTGGCGCCGGCCCTGGGCATAACATGGGAGAATATGTTTGGAGGTATGAGAACTATCTATCTATCTATCTATCTATCTATCCAGATGCAAAAATACACGGTACATAAAATATATGTTAACAATATAGCAATTGACATGACTATATTTTATAACATAATTACATTATGTATGCATTTCAGTATGTTGTTATGTAAGGAATTTTATCAAACCTCTAGAAGGTTGCAGAGGAGAAAATGACATTTCACACAGACCCGCCCATAAACCTTCACTGAACCAGGAACATGACAGCAGTGCTCCACACAGTGATAACAAGACAGCATACTGTCACAGAAGTCCGGTAAACTAATTACATTCACCAATGTGATTCTCCATTCACTATATCGTAACTGCACTACGTGAGTGAATTATTTATCAAGCACTATGTTATTACGTTATTATTTTACTGTGTTGTTATCTAATGTCAAGCTGCAGTATTCCGCTCAGTGCTCTTGTCATAAAAAGCATAGTGGTAGTAATAGAATGCTTTATGTTGGAAAGATGTGATTATCTGGTAGGTTTGCCATTAATTATGAATTTATGTTTGTATTTCTTTCAGTTATATTTATAGGTATTTATAGATTTTCTTTATAGTGTATACTAGTAAGTAGAGATATAGTTGTGTTGCATTGAGCAGTGTCTTTGTGTTGTGATGTGTTCTACTGTATTAGCTGGTCAATGAATTCTACAATACTGAAAGTTAAGATAAACTTTTTATTTGTTTAAGCATCAGGTTTCAGTTATGGTATATACTGCTATTGAGGCTTCTTCTGTAGGTCTCTTTGTCAGGATGTACAGTATTACAGAATATGAAGCATTCGTTCGGATAAAAACACACAGCAATTGTATTGACATAGGGAGCCACGATCAGCAAAGTATTTTAAATAAATGAACCAGTAATTCATGTCTCTCAAATCATGATAAAAATAATAACTATTTGATTGTCTAGAAATATTGGTTTGATGTATGGCTGACTCATGGATGAGATATAATTTTGTTATCCTAAGTACAGGTGTCTTTGCTTGATATGTAGAATGTGATCCACCGCTGTAGATTTGCAATACTCCTTCAGCAGCCCCTCTGACTTCTGTCTCCTCCATCTGCCTACAGCTTAATGGTTTTATTAAACAGCAGGGCCCTCAAGGAAGGAGATCATTTGGGGACTCATCCTTAATGGTACAGATTGAGTATCCCTTATCCAAATATCTGTTTTCCAATTTATTCCGAAAACCATGGTCTCCAAAATGCACTTTTTTTTTGCTACAAAACCTACTGGGGACATCTGCAACTAGCACTACTGGGGGCATGACATGTAACTGGCACTACTGGGGACTTGACATGTAACTGGCACTACTGGGGACATGATATGTAACTGGCACTAAATATGTGCAAGAAAATGATTGCTTGGCATTCAAATTCAGTGCCTGAGATAGTACACAAACTTTGTTTCATGTTTTATAACCTTGTTTCATGAACAAATAATATATATTTCTGTGCATTTCATGTGTTTGATGTGTTTATACAACATACATGTAAGATACCTTGTGATACCTCATTCAAATATAAAAATACGGAATAATCAGTTATCCAAAATCCTTCTGGTCCCGAGCATTTTGGATAAGGGATACTCAACCTGTATCAGGAGTCAGTGTCTAGGTACGCGACAGAAGGGATTTGGTAAATAGTGCATGCTCACCTTTGTCTTAAATTACAAATAAATGGGGTTCACCTGCTTATTTAATTGTAATTTTCGGTACTTGTGTAGTTTCACGGCGCCACCGCGCGCACAGTCTGTGTTTGAAACTTGGCAGCTTGCCAGACTCTGTGTTTAACTGTGCGTGTGCCGCTCTAGCTGTACTCAGCGCAGCACGTGGCTGCTTTTCATATGTAATGCACGTTATCAGCGTAGCGCTGGCAGCAGCAGCGCGCGCTGCCCAGCACTGACAGGTCATTGTGGTACTTGTAGTTCCACAGTGAAATAGACAGTCCTGCACACCGCTGACAACGGGGGCATGTAAACGGGTCACCCCGGCACACCGCTAACGTACGGGGCTTCTAAACTAGACACCCCGGCACATGCTAAAATTTAGATGCTTTAGCATCTAAATCCAGACTCCCTGCACCCAGGCACATGCTAAAATTTAGACGCTAAAGCGTCTAAATCCAGACTCCCATGAAACCGCTAAGAAGGGGGCATCTAAATTTAGACGCTAAAGCGTCTGAATTTAGTTGGGTATAGGGGTACATAGGGGTGCACTGTGCAAACTATTCACAATGACACTAGTCGACGTAACAGCTGTCGACCTTGTTAATTTCACTATCCACGCCACCCCGAAGCGTGGAGAGCAAAGCGAGCCCCACGAGGGGACGCGGTATGCGTCCGACCGACCTTTTCATACCCCCACTATCCACGTCGGCATGGAGTTGATTCTATAAAGTGTGGCAAACGCACGCGTATACCTGTGAAGTAATCCGGCTGCGCTTGCCATGCTTCGGGCTCGGTGGCTCGCTGCGCTCGCCACACTTTATAATATCAACTCAACGCCGACGTGGATAGTGGGGGTATGAAAAGGTCAGTCGGACGCGTACCGCGTCTGCTCGCCATGCTTCGGGGTGGCGTAGATAGTGGAATTAACAAGGTCGACAGCTGTTACGTCGACTAGTGTCATTGTGAACAGTTTTAAGAGTGTTTTGCACAGTGCACCCCTATGTACCCCTATACCCAACTAAATTCAGACGCTTTAGCGTCTAAATTTAGATGACCCCTTCTTAGCGGTTTCCAGGGAGTCTGGATTTAGACACTTTATCGTCTAAATTTTAGCGTGTGCCGGGGTGCAGGGAGTCTGGATTTAGACGTTAAAGTGTCTAAATTTTGTCTAGTTTAGAAGCCCCATACATTAGCGGTGTGCCGGGGTGTCCAGTTTACATGCCCCCGTTGTTAACGGTGTGCAGGACTGTCTATTTCACTGTGGAACTACAAGTACCACAATGACCTGTCAGCGCTGGGCAGCGCGCGCTGCTGCTGCCAGCGCTACGCTGATAACGTAGATTACATATGTAAAGCAGGCATACGCTGCGCTGAGAACATCTAGAGGGGACGCGGTACGCGTCCGACCGACCTTTTCATACCCCACTATCCACGTCGGCGTGGAGTTGATTTTATAAAGTGTGGCGAGCGCAGCGAGCCACCGAGCCCGAAGCATGGCGAGCGCAGCCGGATTACTTCACAGGTATATGCGTCCGCTCGCCACACTTTATAAAATCAGTTAAACATAGAGTCTGGCAAGCTGCCAAGTTTCAAACACAGACTGTGCGCGGTGGCGCCGTGAAACTACACAAGTACCTAATTTTCTTGTGTGGCTTATATTCTCATGTGAATACAGTAAAAAAGGACATATGTCCCCTCCAGGCTAGATACTTGAAAGCAAACCTAATTATTAACCTGTCCTTAATTTAAGTAATGGTTTGTTGGTTGTTTAAAATGTAAGAAAAATGGAATGAATTTTGAACCTTTGACCAGTCCAACCTGATTTAGAACAATATTCATGTTATTTGCTGTTATGTCATATTAGTAAAACTGCTGCCTAAAGCACATGTTTGGAGTCGAGGCACAGTGGAGGCTGCCCTGGGTTTAGTATTATGTACCAGTTACGGTGCTCTTAATGACAAGATAAAAAAAAAAAAAAATGTAGTGTTTGTATTAATGCAAATATGGTGGAAGAGTAATGCGCTTCCACTCTGTCACGGACGGCCGCACAGGACACGGCGGGTCCGGTACTCTCCCCTCCGTGCCCACTGCCACCTGTCCGTGCTGTGTCTGAGGTCCGGGCGGCATGCTGGGTCTGGAATTCAGGCAGACAGGGAGTGCTGCATGCTGGGGCGGGGTCCCATGAGTCCTGGGGTAGTTGTGACTGAGGCGGCGCTGCCATCTTGGAAGTGGACAGAACGCAGACCGCCAGGTTAAAGTTTCCTGCCTCCCTGCACTGTCTAGCCAATGGCAGCCGCCCACTATGTATTTAGGGGATCTGTCCTGGTGAATCTTTGTCAGTGCAAAGATCTTCCTAGCCATGTGCAGTTGGAGACTTCTGGCTCACTCCTGGTCTCTGCTGGTTCACAGTTCAGTCCGCCCTGCTACTGCCTCCGGGAATCCTGACTCCTGTCGTTGTAGCCTCCGTGGCATCCAGCACGTGGATCCGGTACCCGCCAATTTTTCGCCAGTCTCCGCCATCTCCTGGTAATTCAGATACTCAGAGACTTTTCAGCCGCAGTCTTTCCCATTGTACTTTGGACCATCACCCACGTCTTTCCCGTGTCTGATTGCTGGATCCTGTTACTCTCCATCTACGCCATTCTTCTGCCATAATGATTTCATCTTGCCATCAAAGCCTTCTTCCCCGTGATTGGATCTCCCTCAGTACCGCTGGTCACTTCGTGAGTTATTGCAAGAACGTATTGCTTCTCTATTAGTTCTAAGGACATTCCCTCAAAGACGTTATTTGAGACTTTCCTTGTTTCAGCCTTATATCAAAGCCGTGATTTGAATAAGTGATTTGTTTTCCATTTATGAAACCTTCTATAATAAAACCAGCTCGTGTTAACCCTACTACATCTGTTCCTAAAGTAGTTCCTGAGCACCACACAAACCTACCCGGTCCTCTGGCCGTGACACACTCACTCCTCTAAATTTTCCCCTTTCATTTGTTTTGTTCAGTTGTCCATTAGGAATCCACTTGCATGATATTAATGAACTTTTGCTGTTCTTTTTCCTGTTTTGTTTGTAACTAAATATTACATTTGGGACTACCGATCTACTTATGTTAAACTCAAGAGTTCATTTTCATACACTTAAGTAAAACATGATAACAACCTAATGATATGGTATGGGTTCGATTCCCACCATGGCGCTAACTGTGCAGAATTTGTATATTCTCCCTGTGCTTATGTGGTCTTCCTCCTGGTACTCCGGTTTCCTCCCACAATCCAAAATGATGCTGGTAGGTTAATTGGCTCCCACAAAATTTACCCTAGAATGTCTGTGTCTACGTGTAAATGTGGTTGGGAATATAGATTGTAACCTCCACTGGGGCAGGGACTGATGTGAGTGTTCAACTATACTCTGGAAAGCGCTGCGGAATATGTGCACTCTACAGATGGAGCATGTTTCATCTTTGGCCGGAGCTCGCCAGACCCCTTGCACTGGCGAGCGCCGGCGAGAGAGACTGGGACGCGTGTGTGTCTCACATGCACGCGCGTCCCAGTCTCTCGATGGTGGCGACGCGGGTCCCTATTACGGCGAGAATTTCACAACTGTGCTCAGCTTGTATGTTAATCTAAGCTATTCACAGGTGCTGCTTGTCCCTTAAAGGGTATCCCAGTCCCTTATTGTCTGTAATACAAAAAAGTTTGGGGTGGGAAAGCGCTGTCCTGTTTGTGTTGAAATTGTGAGTCGTGTTGTTGTGAAAATAATTCAGAGGATAGCGGTAGAGATGGGTAAAATAAAGTGTGGTTTATTGAATATAATAAAAAAATGTTGCATGGGCACCAGACTCTGGTGTTGTCGGGATAGCTGGGTATGGAACCTAAATTACCCTAGTGGTAAGTGGGTACCTTGTGCAGTGATAAATGGTGTTTTAATTACACCTACAGGGGGTCCCCAGAGTAGGGAATTTCCATTGACAAGTGTCATTTATCACCGCATAAGGTACCCACTTACCACTAGGGTAATTAAGGTTCCATACCCAGCTATCCCGACAACACCAGAGTCTGATGCAGGTCCCTGCCCGTCTCCGCTTCAGGGAGACGGGCAGGGTTAGGGGGGACGGCGGGGCAGCAAGGGGCACCGGGGGAGGCGTCAGGGGAGGTGGCGGGGACCCGCGACAAGGTCCATTGCCGCGGGGCACGCCAGCCCTGCAAAGTTAAGGCCGGCTCCATCTGTATATAAGAAACTGTTAATAAATAAATAAATAAATAATATGGTCGAGCAAGAGGGTTGTGTATTGACAGACGACCACAACTCCTTAGTGCCTGTTTATTGATCTGTTAATTACTGAACCCATAATTAGCAGTGGGAAAATGTCTTGGCTACATAAGTAAGCATAATTACAAGAGACAATTACTCCTTGCAGTCTGGCTTAATCTATTTGGCACTTAGGAAAGAAAAAAACAAGAGTCACTTATACTGAAGTCAATATTAAACTAAACTAGAAGTCTTATGTTTTATTATAATTTCTGAACAAAAAATACTGAACACAGTCAGTCATAGAAGACCAGAAAGTATTCCAGCAAAATGTTGAAAAGTAGTTTATTAAAATATACAGCAATTCATGTGATTTTTAAAAACAGAAAAGTGAAACCTTTGAAATAACTGCATATTTTCATTCAGTCTCTGGGGCTCAAATATATTACTTGCTATGATTTTTCATGTTCCCAAGTACTTATTACCCCAGAGAGTTTAATCAGGGAATATATTTATTTTTAAAATTCAATAAGACCTCTTCTCTGAATTTGGTGTTTCCTTTTGAATAACTCTGTTTTGTGAGTTCAGAAGACAGACACACAAATACCATTGGATTACATTACACAATTAATGTGATTTGCCTGGGGTCAGATGTCTTCTGTTTATCAGTTACATAATGAATTTCAATTAAATACCACCATGAAAGGTAACTTGTGGTTTGAATTTGAGTAATCATGTTTACATATCTCTCAACATGACCCATTCCAGGAGGGACACAACGATCTGTTCCTGGACTTCCCTCTTAATTTATGATTCTCATAACCTGTTTTAAACAGGTAAATGGATAAGAAAGGTGTTCCAACACAGGTGATGCTAATCATAAAGGGGGAAATTTACTAATATGGATTCGTAAAAAATAGGTGTATTCGTAGGCAGAAATACACCTATTTTTTACACATTTGTATTTTCGGGATTTACTATCCCGAAAATACAACAATTCGTATTCCTAAAGATGGCACATTCGAATTTGTATTTACAAATACGACTGTCTACACCATCGATAGGATACGACAGCAATCACCATTCAAAAGAATGGTGGTTCCTGATTTACTAAGCAGCCGTATTGATAATACGGCTGCTAATTCTTGTAAAACAGGCACCAAAATACGACAGGACAATACACCTTGATTGTCCTGTCGTATTTGGCTTAAGCCTGCACGGATCAGTCAGATCCATGCAGGCTTTAGTGTAAAAAAAAAAGAAAAATTAAATAAATAAATAAAAAAAAAACCAGCGTGTTGTCCCCCCCACAGCTGTAACCAGCACCAGGCTGACAGAGCCAGGGCCGGTAATTAAAAATCAGGGAACCCGACAAATAGGGCTGTGGTCACCCGGCTGATAGTGGTGTAAAAAAAACAGATTAAAAAACTATTGTTTAAAACTGTGGAACTATGAGTCCCAGCAAGCCTCCCCCGCAAGCTGGGACTTGGAGAACCACAAGTCCCAGCCTGCGGGGCATTAAAGGGCCCGCTGGGTCTTGTAGTTCCACAGTTAAAAAAATTGTTAAATAAACACACACTGACACATAAGAAAAATAAAACTTTAATACATCCATTACACACATACTGATACTTACCTTTCTTGATCCCGTAGGTAGCCCTCTGTCCTGGTGTCCTGTGTCGTCCTCCAGGTCCATGTCGGCGGTCCATGTCGTCCTCCAGGTCCAAGGCGGTGTCCGGGTCCGAAGAAATCCATGTTGGAGCTGTGGAAAGAAATCCTACTCACCTGGTCCTGTGTTGAAGATGTCTTCTCTTGGTCCAACGTAGTCCAGGTAATCTTCAAGCTGTCGCCGGTCCCCGCACTGTCCGCATCGCACTGAGGAGAGATGCTGAGATATTTCATACTCGGCGCCTCTCCTCAGGATGATTTCTATTGGCCGCCTAGCGGCCAATCAGGAGCCAAGAAAGTCGGCTCCTGATTGGCCGCTAGGTGGCCAATGGAATCATTCTGAGGAGAGGCACCAAGTATGAAATATCTCAGCATGTCACTATTTGACCTCCTGCTACAATACGGCGGCCCAGCAGCGGGACTCGGGCTGCTACATCAGTCCCCGGAGCCCCGCTACCCCACAGGCTGTCTCCCGGACCTGACAGCGCCCCCCCCCCCTCCAGCGCCCGGTGCGCGTGACCCCCTAGCCCCCCCTAGTTAAGGCCCTGTTCTGAGTCTAAGTTGTAGCAACATTAACCAATTAAGCAATTGTTTATACAACCAACTACACTACCAGATATTTGTACCACCTTTTATCCCCACAACTCAGCCCTTTGGTATATTTTATATGCCATAGTAGTGGATATAATATCACGCATTCTTGTTGCCAATTTATTGCTGCTTAAAAAAGTATCTCTTTAAGTTGTAGCAACATCAGGGACAAACTGCTCTGCCTCGTAAAATTGGCTGTCACAGTTGTGTGTGATTAGGTACCCCTAACACTAAGCTCATAAATGTTGCAACTTTTTATTGTCTTTAGTGTGGTTCTACTACAGTTTATTAGACGATATGAAACTATTGATTGTGTTCTAAGTCTAACCAATAAAGCAATTGTATATACAACAAACTATACTGACTAGTTCCTGCCCAAAGGGACTATATACCACACTTGATCATTTTTTGACTGTTCGTGTGACTCAGGAATTAACAGTTGCACAACTCATTTCCTGTTACATAGCATATTCTTACCCCCATGTTCACACAGGTGTTCAGTTACAAACAAATATTGACACCAGTGAGACCTCCAGTACAGGGGGTACATTTACCCACTTTTTTACCCCTAACCAGCACTTTTCTAGTGGGGAGCGCCTACAGACTATCACTCTCAACCCCCATCCAATATTTAATATGATGGTGGATAGCAGAAGGGTCTGTTCGTCGTAACAACCACATTTCTCTCTCCTAATCTCCCCTCACTGCTCTCTCATCCATTTGATGACCAGACCCTCCCTGCAATATCCCAATGGCAACAGGTTGATGTCTGAACTGATCCTTTGGAAAGCAGAAGCGGCTTTTGGTCCCGCATGCCATTCTGGTGCCCTCTCATCCATCAGAGTATAAGATCACACATCACTGTGGGGCAGATTTATTAAGCTTGGAGAAGAGATAAACTGGAGATAAAGCAGAGAAAAGGTAAAAGGAGATAAAGCACAGCCAATCAGCTGTGTTTGAAAAAGACAGTTAGGAGTTGATTGGCTGGTGCTTTATCTCCCTTTACCTTTTCTCCGCTTTATCTCCAGTTTATCTCTTCTCCAAGCTTAATTAATCTGCCCCATTGTCACCTGATCCCGTGTGATCTCAGCAGCTAAGCAGTTACTGGCTGGATCAGTACTTGCTGGGAGACCTGTAGGGAATATTCGGTGCCGTATGTACACTGTGGGAGGTGGAAGCACCTGGTACCCCATGTGGAACCTTTTCCCATTTTACTCTCCATATGATTTCTATTACCCATTGGTGTACTACTCATAATAAATACAATATTGACATCAGGATTGTATGTTCTCCAATTGGTTGGAACAGGGATTAACCCACAAATTGTTTCATTGATTGGGGGTGGTTACCGTGGAACAATAATTTTCGCCTAACACCGGTGATTCATTTGCGTTATTGTAATAAGTATGTTCATATGTACACTAACCATAATATTGATGCCTACATTTTATAAAAAGTGTAATAAAAGTTTTGTTTTAATTGTAGACATATTTCATCCATTTCCATGATTTTGTAAGTGTGCCCCAAAAACCTAAATGGTTCCTCTTTTGTCCTTCTTTGGACACACTTTGTTGTTATTCCTCACCATCGGTCCCCAGCAGGAATACGCCTGGGACCAATCAGTTTTGAATCACCCCCTAAATTTAATGATACATTAACTGCTTTAACATCACGAATCAGGCACTACAAATCACAGTAATATTAACTTCAGCTCAGCATACCATAGTTGCAAGGGGTACAGCTGCTATTGGGCCCAGAGCTGAAGGGGGACCATCTTTGCTGTCTAAGTATTATGTTTTACATACATTTATTACCATCAGTTGCTAAATAGGGGGCCCTTACAAACTTTTGCTATAGGGCCTACAAATATCTAGTTACACACTGGCGGTCACCGCTGCTCACATGGTATCATTCACACACACACCTCAATGTTACTCAGGACTCTCAGCTTTCTCCTTTCTCACAGCATGGTCCAACAGCATCTCTGGCTTTTTCATCTTCTCCCCAAACAGCCTCTCCTCAAGTTTCATTTTCAGTCTCTATGAGCACATGTTGCTTTCAGCTTTTAGCTTGTAGGTCCAGAAGTCCTTACACTTTCACAACTCCTAAATTCCCATCTGTGAAAGAGTCTTATATATAATGAATTTAAATGAATACAGTTTTAACACTGTTTAATACAGTTTTGATAAGAGAGGTGCAGAAAAGGTAGCCAGGTGAGGCACTGCCTCACCTGCCATAGACTTAGTTTTGACTATTGAAATCATGAGCATAATAAAAATAATAATTTTTAATATAATGTTTGTATTTTTGACATACTTTATAAACTCAAAACTCCAGCATATACGTTTGTATGACAGGAAAGGCTGTGCCTTACCTGCATCACCCCACCGTACGCTGTGCCAATCATAAAATATGTGGACAATCAGAAACACATCTGTACACCATTACATAACTGACCATAATGGTCACAGGTAAGCAAAATTTACTTTAATGAATAATATATCAATTAATTAATAATATATTTAGAATTTCTCAATAAAAAACAATTGGCCTATGGGTGCTGTGAAAAAAAATCTGAAACTCTAAACAGTGGTGTAATGAGGGTAGGGCAAGCAAAGCAAATACCCTGGCAAATGGTACATAAAAGGGACTAGAATATGGGCTTGTTCAGCAGTAGATGAATACTCAATCTTCCCTCCCTCCACGAACATACTCAGGCTAGTGTACAGGTCTGAATCAGACCCAGAGTCTGCAGGCATGGTGCTTGTATACATGTTATGTAGCCATGGTGACTTCTAATAGCCATAATATACCACTGAAAGGGACCATTAAGCCTTAATACTGAATAGTAAAGTGATGACATCAGAACTAACTGTATACAACATTTGTTAGAATAGGCTGGGTGTTACCAAATGTGACTATTAACTTTATTTACATACAGGATCGTAAATTTAGGTCTAGTGACTTAATTGTAATTTGAAGGTGTGCTTGTGATTGCTGATATGGAAAGAGGGAACCTGAGGTACAGGACTTTTAGAGATGGGTGTAAAACATTACTGTAGGGCAGCAGTACAGGAAATTAAGATAAATCCAGTGCTAAGCAGTGAATAGAAAGTTGGTAAATAGGAGAATGTTACAAATGTTTTGACAAATACTGTACAGATAAAATTAAATATAACTATAAAAAAAAAGGATTTTCAGTTGCATTTGTGGAATAGAGAATAGAATGGGGAAGTGTACTGTATGAAATATAGGATGTAGAGCGAAAGATAATTATTATGTTTTTTTTGGTTTTTTTAGAATTCTTTATTTTAAAGTGGTCAACCAACAGAATCAAAAGGGCCACAAGAGCCAAATACAGACCATATATTCAAAGCAAATTAGCAAATAAAAGAAAAAGAGTGAGTGGATATTGGAGGGTGAAAGAAGGTATGGAAAGTAGGGGAAATAAAGGTGGAGGCGGGGGACCATGAAAAAGTATCGGAAAAGGTAAGTACAGTATACAAGTAGCGTCCAATAAAAAAAAAGTCAGCAACATGCAGGTAAAATTTCATAAACAAAGAGGGAGCAGTATTCTTTACTCCTGGGTCTATCTGTAAAATTAACATACAGAAAGAACGGGATGAGGGCCTACATTCGGCAAGTAACCAAGGCACCCAAACTTGGGCAAAAATATCACCTTGATCATGAAAATAATTAGTTATTTCCTCCATTGCTGCAAATCTGGGTCTTAAGTGCAGAGAGAAGAGGAGAGCTCTTCTTCCAATTTTGAGCAATCAGATTTTTTTGCCACCGCAAAAAATGTGAGAGGCTAGTTTTTTAGAGAATTTACTGAGAGCTTGGGGGGGCTACATAGCACAAAAACATATCCAGGGAACTTTTGACACAAGTGTCGCTAGGAGAGAGTTCAATAGGCCATGAAGCAGGTCCCAGAATGGGACAATATTTAGACAGGTCCACCATATATGGATCATGGAACCCTTGCAGCCACACCCACGCCAAGTCAGACAAAGAAGACGGGAACATTTTATTAAGTCTCTCAGGAGTATAATACCTGCGGTAGAAGATCTTATAAGCAGTCTCTTTAATTTTGGTAGCCACAGATCTTTTGACGATGCCTAGTCTCATGTTGTCCCAGGTCTCATCATCTGGAGGGGTCCTAAATCTTGCTCCCTGCAATTTCATGGGGTCTCAAGTTGGGTAGGCTAGCATTGAGAAGGAAGGCATAAATCTGAAATATCAAACCATTAGATAAGGGGCAGTGTATACAAAGAGTTTTAAAAGGAGTAAGAGCTCAGAGGGAGGAGGGTAGGGAGTAAAGAAAATTGAGAATTTGGAGGAATTTAAATGAGTTAAGTATAAAGGGTTAGGATGGGGTTTTCTGCTGTAGTGTAGATAAAGATAGCTATTGACCCTGGTTGGAAATGTCAGCAGGAAAGTTAAGCCCAATCTTAGTCCAGTTACGAAACATTGTGGTAAAAGAACCAGGGGGAAACAGGGGATTTTGCCAAATAGGAAATGCCGGGGCGATAAGATTCATCTTATGGGAGTATGAATCCCAGAGTTTGATAATTATTATGTTTAATGTTTTCATTGTGACTTGAAAGTGTTTGGAACTTTGGAACTTTGCTGCTTTGTGGTCATTGCCACTGAGGCTATTTTGAGTGCTAGAAATCTGCATTATTCTAAAAGTCCTATTGACCGATCTAGAGTTTTATCCAAGACAAAAACTTTTTTCCACACAAATATATCCAATTTTTTGCATAAAAAGACAGAAATACAAAAATATAGATTAATAATTGAACAATTAAGGCTCTGTTTAGTGAACATATTAAACTATTTTCTGGAGCATTTCAGCTATCAGTCAGGCAGCTTTCTGTCACACATAGCACAGTAGGGATGCGGTCATTTGGTCTACTGCATTATGGTAGAAAGTCATTAGGTCGAATCCATTAGGTCGACATGCTAAAAGGTCGACATGACTCTAGGTCGACATGGGAAAAGGTCGACATGATTCTAGTTCGAAAGGTCATTAGTTCGACAGGTCATTAGTTCGACGAGGTCATTAGTTCGACATTGTCTATGTCGACATTCACAAGGTCGACATGGAGTTTTTCACTGTTTTTTGAGCCAACATGTGCCGACAGGCGGTATTTCATGCCCTACCATCCACTAGGGTGTGGTGGGAGAATAAAATAGTGTGCCGAGCGTAGCGAGGCACCGTGCCCGACGCATTGCGAGCGCAGCGAGCGATGCGAGGGGATGCAGTGCACTTTAAACTGTGTCCATGTCGACTGTGTTGACATTCAGGTAAAAAAACAGTGAAAAACCCCATGTCGACCTTGTGAATGTCGACATAGACAATGTCGAACTAATGACCTTGTCGAACTAATGACCTGTCGAACTAATGACCTTTCGACCTAGAATCATGTCGACCTTTTCCCATGTCGACCTAGAATCATGTCGACCTTTTAGCATGTCGACCTAATGGATTCGACCTAATGACTTTCTACCATAATGCAATAGACCAAATGATCCCAACCCGCACAGTACTGTAGCACAGCTCTAACCTCCAGGCACTGACCACACTGAAAATACTTAAATTAGGAATGAATGAGAAGATAAAGAATAGTGTTCCTCTGTGCACACATTAACCAATTATCAGGTATCAGGGAATACCACTTCAGACCCGTTCCCACTGACAAAAGGGGTCTGAAATGGGTAGGACACTGCTTTTTACCCGTTTAACAAATACCAGTATTTTTAAACGGGTAAAGCACCCTGGAGCTTTCCCACTGCAGCTCTCTCCATTTAAAAAGGCTAAAAAAACGGCAATATACCATTTAAGAGCTGCAGTGGGAAAAGGATATAAGTGTTAAAAAGTGAAGTGTAAGATTTAGCAATTCAATAGGGGAATCCAATTACATGTGATGTATTCATGGGTGCAGGGCTGTTGCTACTATTAGACAGCTTTAGTTAGCTGCCAAGGCTCAACAAAAAAAGAAGAAATAAAATCCAAGGAAACCTCTCACAGCCCCTAACACTGCACTCTTACCAGTCAGTATGGTAGGCCCCAGTGTGCAGCAGTGGTGGCCGCCCCTTCTCTCTCCTGCAGTCCTATCCTTCCCTCTGAGTGCTGCCAGTCTGTCACCCCCTATGCAGGAGCTGCTGCTGCTGACTGGAGCAGGGTAAGATATGTCCCCATACCCTCCAACATGACCCATTCAATTAGGTACAAGATGCTCTGATTCTGGACTTCCATCTTAATTAATGAAGTGTTAAACTACTGTAGTTTAGTGATGATAATGGTGTTTCAGCACAGATGAAGGCAATCCTAAGTTAAGGAAGATGTCCAAAAGCAGAGCAATTTGTACCTAGTGGAATTCACCCAACTGTCCTCACAGAGCCACTGGCCATTCCCCACAATGATGAAAATGGGGGCATGGTCTTGCAGGAACCACACCCCATTGCCACAAGGCCACACACCCAAAAATGTACAGTAGGTGCTTGTAGAGTCCCACTTTCGGATCATTACATGTTGTGAGGTAGGGGAATTGGTCATGTTGCAGAGTGTCACTTTGTTAAGTCTTGTGCTGGCAGCATGAGTGTGTGTGTATACAGAATTGAATGTGCTCTGGCAGGGTGAGTGTGTGTAGGGGGTGGATAAAATGAGTGCTGGCAGGCTGAGTGTGTGTGTGTGTGTGTGTGTATGTTGAGGGGGGTGGATTTATTCTGTGCTGGTAGGATGTGTGTGTATATGTGTGTGAGTGTGTGTAGAGGGTGGATTATTGAGTCCTAGTGTGTATGTGTGTGTGTGTGTGTGTGTGTGAGAGAGAGAGAGAGTAGGGCATGGGTTTGCTTAATAAGTGCTGGCAGGATTTGTGGGTGTGGGTTAATGAGTGCTGGCAATGTATGTGTCAGGGTTAATGAATCATGGCATGTGAGACTGTGTGTGTGTGTATGTGTGTTTGCGTGTGTGTGTGTTAAGGGGGTTAATGGATGCTGATATATACTGGGGCACAGATGTGTATCAAAACTATGTATTGGGGCATAGCATGGCATAATTCACACAGGTGTGGTATATGGTCCTGACAGTCATCAGCCCGACTGGCCGGACTCAGACACCTTGTGAGAGCAAAAGAGCTCCTTGCGGGCCATGCTGCAGGCACGGTGGCTTGCTACGCTCGCCACCTATTCTATTCTCCCTCATGGGGGTCGTGGACCCCCACGAGGGAAAATAGCCAGTGGCCGTCGGGACCCCGTGTGTCGGGGTTTTGACTGTCGGGATCCCGACATCGGGGTAATGACTGTCGGGATCCCGACTGTCTGCAAACTGTCCGGCACCCAGTCACTCTCTAATGGACAAAACCATATGCACTGCAGGTGATGCTGATGTAACATGTGCAGAGAGTTAGATTTGAGTGTTTTATTGTTTCTGTGCAGGATAAATACTGGCTGCTTTATTTTTACACTGCAAAATAGATATCAGTTTAAAGTACAACCCCACCCAAATCTAACTCTCTCTGCACATGTTACATCAGCCCCACCTGCAGTACATATGGTTTTGTCCATTAGAGAGTGATTGTGCCTTCCCAAGTGAATCAGAATAACCCCCTATGTGGCATACAATAACTTTGGGGCACGCACAGATGTGTCCCATATAATGTAGGTCTTTAGCATTCATTTGTGGCCGCTTTTGGACAGTTTTTAGTCGTTTCCTGATGGGTTGGGATCATTTGGTCTACAGCATGACGTTCGACAGTCATTATGTCAACACCAATAGGTCGACATGGGAAAATGTCGACATGGGTCTGAATCGACATGGGAAATGGTCGACATGGTTCTAGGTCAAAAGGTCATTAGTTCGAAAGGTCGTTAGTTCGACAGGTCATTCGTTTGACAATGTATATGTCGACAGTCAAAAGGTCGACATGGGGTTTTTCATTGTTTTTTTACCTGAATGTCAACACAGTCGACATGGACACAGTTTCATATGCACTGCATCCCCTTGCGTCGCTCGCTGCGCTCGCTATGCGTCGTGCACGGTGCCTCGATACGCTCGGCAGACTATTTTATTCTCCCACCATGCCCTAGTGGATAGTAGGGCATAAAATACTGCCTGTCAGCTCAAAAAACAGTGAAAATCTCCATGTAGACCTTTTGACTGTCGACCTAGACATTGTCGAACTAATGACCTGTCGAACTAACGACCTGTCGAACTAATGACCTTTTGACCTAGAACCATGTCGACCTTTTCCCACGTCGACCCTTTCCCATGTCAACCTAATGATGTCGACCTAATGACTGTCGATCATCATGCTATAGACTAAGGGGGGTATTCAATGTCAGGGGCACAGCTGTCGAGCAAGCTCGACAGCCGTGCCCCAGTCCCGTTCTCGCTTTGCTCGACTTGAGCTCGGCGGTTGGGATTCAATGTCCTGGCCGCCGAGCGGCGAGAAAGGGGTGTGGCCGCGAGCTGAGGGCGGAAATAGACGAGCTCCGGCCGGGAGCTCGCCTATTTACGGCTTTTCTCGGCAGAATGAGCCCGACAGCTTGTGATGTCAGACTCGTTCTGCCGAGAACCCCTGTTCAATGCTGTCAGGGAAGACAGCATTGAATAGGGCGCCGCAGCCATCTCCCCCGTCAGGAGATGGCTGCGGGAGGTCGACAAACATTGAATACTCCCCTAAATGACCGCATCCCTTCCTGATGCAGTTTCACTTTTCTTTAAGTTGATACTGCATCAGCAAAATATTACTAAAAACTGTGGAAAATGGCCTCAACTTCTACAAAAACACATGGATCAGCGAATAATTCACAGATTCATGTTTTTGGACTGTGCCAGACTTTTCAACAGTCGAAAAATCAGGTAGGTTAAATGTAAATGAAAAGCGCAGTTTTTTTGACTGTCAAAAAATCTGGCATTTAATTAAATACTCTCCCCCCCCCCCCCCCCCCCCATAGTTTATAAGTAGTTTTCTTAATATTTTGAACAAGTTTACTGATGTTCTGAGTAGTGCTTAATTATGCAGGAGTCCACTGTTCTGAACCCATTATAACAAATGTTATGAGATTTCAAATACATTTTGTTACATTTACATTTTGTTACATTTTGAAACAGGTGCAGTGAACACCACTCAGACAGACCAGGATGTAAATGGATACAGAATTCATGATGAGGATTGCAACCATCCAGGACTATGGGTTATTTATTTTTTGCTATAGTGAATGACTACTAACTAGAAGATAGCCACATTATACAGTACATAATTCTTTGGCTGGAAAAAAAGATGTCAGGATTACTGTATGTATTACGCTTGCTAAAGAGGAAATCTTCAGAAAAACATACTGCAGAGTGGTTTCCAAGTTCTTAATTTTACAGCAAATGTGTCCAGGCCACGGATATTGTATAATTAACCCTTTATAAACTACAATCTGGCTCTTGCAATTAGAGATGTTACTGATTTACTCTGATTTCAAAGCAGGATCTTATTGGCTATACCAGGTCACATGACAGTTGTTGACAGTTGATAGCCAATAAGATCCTGCTTTGAAATCAGAGTAAATCAGAGCCTGCACATCTCTACTTACAATGGGCCTGATTCAGTAGCACTTAGCCCGATCGATAGTGCTGCTCTGCGCATGCGTATTGGCCCTTATACACATGTGCAGGGCCGCTGTACAAATGCCTTTGGCGACCATCATAGAAGCTGAGGCATTTGCACGGGTAGGGGAGGGAGGGGGGTGGTCAGGGGTCGAAACAGGGGAATGCTCAGTGTCCTCATGAAAATGCATGGCGTTCCCCTGGGAACGCAGGTGGGCCGATGCCTGTTCAGGGCAGGTGGCTGACATCACATGACATGACACTCTTCACAGAGTGCTGTGATAGCAAATACAAATATACATGAAAAAACACCTCTTTCTGGTCAGAGAATGAGAAGGGGGAAAATAAATTGCTGGCATTTAAATGCATGCAGTCATGGCAGGCCTTCTCCCTATCTTCAGCCGGCTGTCCGAATGGCAGAGCCACACAAAAATGCTCTATACCATAATTCCCCCAGAAGGCTGCTTTGGTTGGTCAATAAACTAAACCATTGTTGTGCATATCGGCTAATGCTCCAGGATATGGCCACTGAATGATATCATTACTGATTTCCAAAGGAAAATCGTTAGTGATATTGTTCAGTAATGATATCGCATAGCTTGATCCACTATTTAACAATATTAAAAGCTAAATTAATTTAGTAATAATTAATTAATAAAAGGTGGCACAGAAAGAACGACTAATTAACTAAGCTCCACCCCACAACTAGCATACATACTCAAGCCTACCCTATCAAGCGGTATCCACTCCACCTACTGCATTGACTATCCACCCATCCGGGAGGGGTCCCTGCCTCCGAGTGGGTGATCCAGCGAAGGCCTAAGTCAATGAGAGGCGAGCGCACTGAAAACAGACCATATACACTGCATCATCACTTAATGAAGACTTAAATCCATTAATCTGCAGTTCTTTCTCGCCTATCAGCCAACGTGATTATCACCAACCCACCAGCAATCCAACAAAGGGAGGGAGGGCGGGAAACTTTCAGGAAAGAGAGGAAGACTCCTCCCTTTCCTGTCCCTATATCCCAACTAACTCTACCATTCCTTGTATCCTTATTGGTTAACCGAGTCACATCATCTCCAAGGTACAGCTTTCATGTTTAACTCTCTCCATGCCTATTGCAGTCATTATATTGTTCTTCCAATTTAGCACTGGGCTCCTTCTCTTTACTTGCTAGTCCTCTATTTAATATTCTTTTCCATTTTGTCTTGCAGAACTGAGAATTAAGGCCCTTATTCTGATTGATGCGGACTTTACCGCGTTCTTACGGATCGCGTCTTTATGGCGTCTGCGCATGCGTGGAGAACGCTACGCGCATGTGCCACGCATTGACTCGGTACCAGTTCGGCCAAATCCCGTCCAGAACTGTTCACCGCTATCATTCGGGAAATAGGGGCGTATTATGGGCGTCATGCGGAATGACACATGGGCGTAGTTTCAAAGTGGGCAAAACGGGGCGGAAACATGGGCGGACACGGGGGAGTACACTTATGTTGGGGGGCGTACATTCGGAAACCACTCCGAATGCACGCGATCAAAAAGGGCAGAAATGTGCGGTGTCCACAAGTGTACTATTGCTTTGCGGACACCACTCGTTCATGCGGTAGGCGAACGTACGCCTAATGACTACAACCATTAACACCTGAACCCAATAGAATCTACTCCTTTACTCATTACTCACTAATAGGCCGCTTGTCAGTGCTTTAATTGAAACCATTGCACTTACATTGCTGTAAGGGTTAATGTGTGCTATGCATGTGTTAGGCATGCTTGTAAGGATATATTGGAATCTAATTGATTCCAATTCCAAATAAGCAGTTTTTTATGAGGATAGGTAATTGAATAAGTGGGTCATGTGATGTATTGCAGAAGATACTTCATAGTGGGTTGTTTGGCGTAAATACTCCGCTTACGTGCGGTAGCACCGCTTGGCTCCCGTTCGGATGCGGTATTCCCGAGCATACTCTGTAATACTCTGTAATACCGTGCCGAAGCTGAGTGTTTCTCCCGCACACGCATGGTTTGTATGTCGTCCGTAAACACGCCCTGTTCTTAAAGAGTGAGTCCGTCCGAATGCGGAGGACACGTGGGCGTTTCTACGGACGATGGCCGCATGCGGCAAAACACCGTGGCGTGCGGACCGCTCCGTAAGAATGCGGGAATTTCCGCACAGATCAGAATAAGGGCCTAAATGTCTTCTTACAATCCTGCCTCCAGATCACGAGTATTGCTGGAGAGATAACTGTTAAAGCATCATTGTTTTTTAAGCTACAGTACAACACAATAATTAAAGATAAGGAAACAACTCTATTGATTTTCAAGACAGTAAATCAAATATTAATAAAGTAATTGAATTCAGGTAACTACAGTATTAGGAAAGTGGAGGAGTGAAAAGGAACAATTAATACAGCTGCCACTGTCCTCAGTCCTGAAAATCATTGTTAATAATGTGATAAATATTCTTATTCTAATTAGTATATAGAGAATAAAATAAACACATTTTGTAGTTTTGTCTTACAGTATATGCTCGTCTGCTATAATTGCCCCACATCCTTAGCATTAGCTGCATACAGAAACTAACAATGGGGCAGTTGTATTAGGCCTTAAAAAGAGATCAATTCAAGGGTGATAAAGAGAGATAAATGTCCAGCCAATCACCTCCTAACTGCCATGTTACAGGCTGTTTGAAAAAAAGTCAGTAAGGCGCTTATTGGATGGATGTTTATCTCTCTTTATCACCATTGCATTTATCTCTTGTTAAGGCTTTATACATCTGCCCCAATTTCAGCATTTATTCCCATAAGACATAGCTATGCAAAAGAGGATAATTATAACAAAACAAACGGTACTTATTTCCTAGCACGGCGCCCACGATCTAGATTGTATGTGTCGGGCTGATATCTCAAGCATTGCATGCATCTTATGTGTTTGTGCGGCATAATGCCCCCCATACACGGTCCATTTTTTCGGTCCGTTCTGTACTTTTAAAGTACACATCGGATCGGATCGCATCCCTAGTGCATGCAGTGTGCATGCACTGCGATCCGTTCCGATGTGTACCTAGTACAAAAAGTATGTGCAGCACATACTTTTTGTACCGTACTATGTGATGCACGGGAGCACGCATCGCATAGTACAGAACGGAGCCCTACACAACAGACCATGTATGGGCTCCTTAAGATGCATGCGATGATGCAGTCGACGCAATCGATGAGATTTTGACATTGGAATCAATGTGAAATGGTCCCTGAGACCCAATTTAACATTTATTCCAATGTAAAAAGCCCCCAAAACCCCAATTTTAATTGCTAACCCCCCCTCATGGGTGAAATGGCCCCCCCATTGTTAACGCCACCCCACTATTGACGCCAACCTGAAGCGTGGCGAGTGCAGCGAGCCTGCGAGGGGCGGCGTTACGCGTCCTCCGACCTTTTCATACCCCCGCTATCCACGTCGGCGTGGAGTTGATTTTATATAGTGTGGCGAGCGCAGCGAGCCACCAAGCCCCGCGAGGGGACGCTGCGCTCGCCACACTATATAAAATCAACTCCACGCCGACGTGGATAGTGGGGGTATGAAAAGGTCGGAGGACGCGGGCTCGCTGCGCTCGCCACGTTTCGGGTTGGCGTTGATAGTGCTAGTGGCATTAACAATGGTTATTGGGGGCTCACGATTTTTATCTTATAGCATCTTATGGATCTCATGGATCTTATGCATCTTATGGATGCATAGGATTCATGAGATGCATAAGATGAGATCCATACAATTAAAAAATCTTTCAATTGTATTGATTGTATGCCTTAAGTAAAGGTGCCCACACACGCACCGATCCCGGCGTGCGTTGTGGGCTTAACTAGCACACATAGCATCGCATCGTATGCCTTGTGCATACGATGTGCATGCGATGCTATGCTAGAAAAAGCTAGTACAAAAAGTATGTGCAGCACATACTTTTTGTACCGTACTATGTGATGCACGGGAGCACGCATCGCATAGTACAGAACGGAGCCCTACACAACAGACCATGTATGGGCTCCTTAAGATGCATGCGATGATGCAGTCGACGCAATCGATGAGATTTTGACATTGGAATCAATGTGAAATGGTCCCTGAGACCCAATTTAACATTTATTCCAATGTAAAAAGCCCCCAAAACCCCAATTTTAATTGCTAACCCCCCTCATGGGTGAAATGGCCCCCCCATTGTTAACGCCACCCCACTATTGACGCCAACCTGAAGCGTGGCGAGTGCAGCGAGCCTGCGAGGGGCGGCGTTACGCGTCCTCCGACCTTTTCATACCCCCGCTATCCACGTCGGCGTGGAGTTGATTTTATATAGTGTGGCGAGCGCAGCGAGCCACCAAGCCCCGCGAGGGGACGCTGCGCTCGCCACACTATATAAAATCAACTCCACGCCGACGTGGATAGTGGGGGTATGAAAAGGTCGGAGGACGCGGGCTCGCTGCGCTCGCCACGTTTCGGGTTGGCGTTGATAGTGCTAGTGGCATTAACAATGGTTATTGGGGGCTCACGATTTTTATCTTATAGCATCTTATGGATCTCATGGATCTTATGCATCTTATGGATGCATAGGATTCATGAGATGCATAAGATGAGATCCATACAATTAAAAAATCTTTCAATTGTATTGATTGTATGCCTTAAGTAAAGGTGCCCACACACGCACCGATCCCGGCGTGCGTTGTGGGCTTAACTAGCACACATAGCATCGCATCGTATGCCTTGTGCATACGATGTGCATGCGATGCTATGCTAGAAAAAGCTAGTACAAAAAGTATGTGCAGCACATACTTTTTGTACCGTACTATGTGATGCACGGGAGCACGCATCGCATAGTACAGAACGGAGCCCTACACAACAGACCATGTATGGGCTCCTTAAGATGCATGCGATGATGCAGTCGACGCAATCGATGAGATTTTGACATTGGAATCAATGTGAAATGGTCCCTGAGACCCAATTTAACATTTATTCCAATGTAAAAAGCCCCCAAAACCCCAATTTTAATTGCTAACCCCCCTCATGGGTGAAATGGCCCCCCCATTGTTAACGCCACCCCACTATTGACGCCAACCCGAAGCGTGGCGAGTGCAGCGAGCCCGCGAGGGGCGGCGTTACGCGTCCTCCGACCTTTTCATACCCCCACTATCCACGTCGGCGTGGAGTTGATTTTATATAGTGTGGCGAGCGCAGCGAGCCACCAAGCCCCGCGAGGGGACGCTGCGCTCACCACACTATATAAAATCAACTCCACGCCGACGTGGATAGTGGGGGTATGAAAAGGTCGGAGGACGCGGGCTCGCTGCGCTCGCCACGTTTCGGGTTGGCGTTGATAGTGCTAGTGGCATTAACAATGGTTATTGGGGGCTCACGATTTTTATCTTATAGCATCTTATGGATCTCATGGATCTTATGCATCTTATGGATGCATAAGATTCATGAGATGCATAAGATGAGATCCATACAATCAGTGCTGCAAGTAAGGGGGTACGGCGTGGTACGGAGTACCTGTAAGAAATATGTTGCAGGTACGCAGTACCACTTACCCCCTGAGCCACTGTCAATTCTATTTTTATTTTAAGTCTAAATATAATGCATCCGCAGCCCGCCCACCCAGCGTTATGATTGGTGATGGATGCAGCTATCGGCTACTGCTGATTTAGCCTGTCACACTGACAGGCATCAGCGGTGCTGACAGCATGAAGAGCAGGCTCCACAATTGTAAGCACAAGCTGTCCTGCTCTCCCCCAAGCAAGAGCCAACCCACCCAGTCATTCCCTGTTTCTCATTCCTTGTCTCCTGATGCCATGCTACTATTGACATTTAGTCACTCCTCTAGCTTTGTGTGACCACGCCCCCTCATGACACATGACCACGCCCATTTTTGGTGGAGGCTATCAGTACCACCAAGAAAAAAATCTTACTTGCACCACTGCATACAATTAAAAAATCTTTCAATTGTATTGATTGTATGCCTTAAGTAAAGGTGCCCACACACGCACCGATCCCGGCGTGCGTTGTGGGCTTAACTAGCACACATAGCATCGCATCGTATGCCTTGTGCATAAGATGTGCATGCGATGCGATGCTATGCTAGAAAAAGCTAGTACAAAAAGTATGTGCAGCACATACTTTTTGTACTGTGCGATGAGGTGCCACGGGAGCGCGCACCCCATCGTATAGCATCGCACCGCCGGGATCGGTGCGTGTGTGGGCACCTTAAGGCATACAATCTATGGGATGGGCGCTGTGCTAGGAAATAAGTACCAAACAAACATTTACACATTTGTATTGTTGTATATAAAAGTGTACACTTGTGTACAAAATGTTACAGCTTGTTTTTTGACAATATTTTCTTTGAATATTAAATCTATACCTTCCAATTAGATTTATTTGTCGGTTTACACTGTGGTAGTTGTCTGATAATTACTGAATAATCTGTAAATTTGGTTTCTCCTCAGTGGCAAACGGAGGATTTTGAAAGGGGGGTTTCCAAATAAGTGGTTCCTGAACCAATAAAAACTCCCCCCCCCATAGATAGCTAGCACAGCCCCCATAGATAGACAGCATAGCCCCCATAGATAGCACAGCCCCCCCCCCATAGTCAGCATAGCCCCCCATAGAAAGCACAGCCCCACATAGACAGCACAGCCCCCCATAGATAGCCATCATAGCCCCCATAGACAGCACAGCCCCACCATAGTTACACAGCACAGCCCCCGTAGTCAGCATAGCCCCCATAGAATGCACAGACCCCGCATAGTCAACACAGCCCCCCATATAGATAGACTGCACAGATTCCATAGTCAGCATAGCCCCTCATAGACAGAACAGCCCACCCATAGATACTAAGCATAGCTCCCCTCCCATACATAGAACAGCACCCCCATAGATAGTCAGCATAGCCTATTATAGACAGTACAGCTCCCCATAGACAGATAGTGTCTAGGATGACAGTCAAAAAGTTGACACCATGTTGTCAATATTCATTAGGTCATCCATGGCAAAAGGTCAACTTGACAAGTCAGCACACTTGTCATGGTTGACACAAGTTTTTTGTTTTTTACATGTCTCCAAACTTTTGCTTTATTTACTATCCATGTGGGATCTCATTGGGAATAGTAAGCTCTGGTAAGCACATTGGAGGCGGAGCAAGCCATCTTGTCCAACACATGGCAAGTGACTCTAGCCTGAGAGGGTAAATGTTTCCAATGATTGCAATTACTGTACATATGATGAAAATAGCCACCCATAAAATGTTCAAAACTTTGTTTTGACCATTTCTGTTTCTACCACTTTTATGTCTGTCTCTTGACCCTGTCAACCCTTTGTACCTGTTAACCTTAGACACTGCCTATCTTTTACCTGTCGGCCTTTTGTCCCTGTCAATCTTTTGACCCTATTGATCTAATGCATGTTGACCATATAAGATTGACCTAATGACTGTGTAACTAGACACTGTGGGGAATATTGACTAAGATGGGAGTTATATTTCAGATAGGTTGTTGCTATGGGTAGCCAATGAGATACTATTAATTATCTTCTAGAAGGTGCTAAATAAATAAATACGAAGTAGATTCCTATTGGTTGCCTATAGCAACACACCCCATGTGAAATAGAACTCCCATCTTAGTAAATGTCCCCCTCTATATATTCTATACCACACCCATCCTATACACTGCTTAACAGTAAATGCCATGTTGTTGACATAATTTCTATTAAATGTATATATAAAGAACAAGATATTGTTTGCTATCCAGGTGCAGACAGTTATGTGTTTGCCCATAGAACGCAGGTAGAGTCTGCATGTAATTTTTGAGGAAATATCTGATTAGTTGCTATAGGTTACAGCAATATCTGGACTTTGTGCTTGCACCATATTAATGTGTGGACATGAGATGACATGAGATGTGGTTAGCAGGTTGACACTCATTATGTCCACATGACAATGCCGGGAATGGGATTCATAATGCTACATACATCACAGTGGCATAACATTAGCCCTGTAGACCCCATGGCGGCGGGGAGGTGCTGAGTAAAGTGTGGGCGTCGGGGTCTGCGGGGCTATTGTTCTGCTCCTGACTTACCCCAGTTGCCGCGTGCCGCCGCCTGTAACCGGGACACCCAGATCTACTTCTCTGCGATGACCGGTCCCAGCGCTTCTACTGGCTCAGCTCCTGCTATTATGAAAAATCTCCCTCACAAAATGTCCGCCCCCTTATAGCAGACTGTTTTTTTTGGATGCTTCCGCCTCCTCTAGCATCCCAAAAAAAAAAAAACGGTCTGCTGTAAGGCGGTGGACATTTTGTCTGGGAGATTTTTCATAATAGCAGGAGCTGAGCCAGGAGAAGCACCGGGACCGGTGACCGCTGCGTGACCTGGTTACAGAGGTGGCGGCAGTGGTGGCAAGCGGCAACGTGGGGGGGAGGTGTAAGGAAGGGGAGGGGAGGGTGTTAACTTTTCTTGGGAAAGGAGGTGTTAACTTTTCTGGGTGGGCGCCAAAAATTCCCAGGCGTGGGGGGGGGGGGGGGGGGCATTATATTTGTAGTTACACCACTGATACAACATTTTAGCTGTGCCGTTGGTAAGACTCACACTGTTTAAATATGCTCTAAGTGTCATTACACCTGTGTCGGGAACCCAGTGCCAGTATTGTCATGTGGACATTAGAAGTCTCAACATAATGTACCCAACCCACAGACACAATCATTGGTTTCTAAAATGTGCTACAGTACTTACAAGAACTTCAGATCTTTATGCACATAATCTGTATACTAATTGTATCTGTATATTAAATAAAAATAATTGAAATCTCTGTGTTCTGAGTTTTGTTTGTGTGTGTTTCCTCGGCATGAAAGCACCTTTATTTGTTATAACATAAGAGCAACTAATGAAGCTGAATCTCTTCATTCAAAGTGGACAACTGTATGACACAATGGAACAGGTACATTTTTTCTCTTCACAATAAATATTTATACATGGAGAAATAATGTTTCATTTTATCTGTTATTTATTTGTATTTTACTTGCAGATTTCAAGATTGTTACACAAGCCGAAAGTAATGTAACACAAGGTTTGTAGCTCACATTTTTTGTCATGTGTCCAATTACCGTTTGTGGTAGGTGAGAATTCCTCTTGTTCCCAGTTGCCAGTTGTTCCCACTTTCTCCCACCCAAGTAACATTTTTTTTAAATGAATTTAGCTCAGATCACTTCAATAATTGATAGCAAACACTTGATTTACATCAAGTACGACGATTTCATTAACAAAATAATAATCGTTGATCCAGACAAATGAATCGCGGTATTCCACAAGGTCTGAGGACACACAAGGTTTCTTTGAAAGGGCATACAGTTTTAGCAATAATAGGAAAAAATATATAACTTTGATCAATATACTTTGATTATAAAACCCTAAATGAATAATTAATTGAAAGGAAAATCACTCAATGTAATTAGTTGTTAAAACTTAAGGTGCCCCTACACGGTGCGATGCGATGCACGTTCCCGTGGGCATCACATCGCACAGTACAAAAAGTATGTGCTGCACATACTTTTTGTATTGCCCGTGGATCGCATCGCACACAAATCTCATGCAAAACGCATGCAATGCGATCCAGCCCATAAAAAGGGTGCAATAATCTCACCGTGTATGGGCACCTTTAGTCATATGGCTGTGATTTTTTTTGCATAAGATAGAAACAGTTGTATTTAGAGGCAGATTTAGACTTCATGGGGCACTAGGCAAGATACCGGTTTGGGCTCCCCTCCTTCAAACAATCCATAGCACTACAGGATAGCGATGTGCTCCCTAGGGTGCACGGACAGGCGCTACCACGGGTGCTGTGCCAAGAGCTGCCACTTAAAAAGGGGTAGTCGGCCCCCAAAAAAACAGAATGAACAAGAAAAAGAAGTGGCGCTGGTATTGATGAAATAATCATACAAACATTTAATAACAATTTAAAATAACATATCATCAAACAATTGCATACAATAATAAAAAGGTGGGTCAATAACTGGACCGGAGGCTGAATGGATTTGACCCAAGCAAGATGGAAATGGGTAGTAGCTGTGGTAATGGGGGTTGCCCAATAGTTACCACTGTAGGTGATTGTGATCCAGTCCCAAAAACAGAATTCCAATGGTCCTCAAGTAGGTGCGACTGTGGGGGCCACAGTAAGTAGGAGGCCCAGTAGATGTTGTAGGGCTGTAAACTGTTTAGGCCACAGTGTCTCACGTCGCTTAGAGGCTCCAATATGGGGGTTAGGATCAGATGGCAGGTGTCCTCAGGGTTGGAAATTTTAAGACCAACTGGTCAAAGATCTCAGTCTGTTGTAACCAACCGTGATTCCTGCTTGGAGAGATGTCCACGTAGTATCGGCAACAATGGACCGCTGATGCGGGATGGTATAGGGGCAATTGTCTCCCAGAGCTTGGAAGTGGGCACCCAGTGCGCTGAAAGGTCCAATGAATAGAGTCCAAATATATTCAGCTAGTCCTGGTCCAGACTCGGGCCTGACGCGTTTCGCTGCTTGTGGCAGTGCAGCTTTATCAAAGGTAGGTTTCTACACTATGCTTCTGCATAATCGCCGGCCACCGATGTCCAGCCTGTTTTACCGGCTGAGTGAACCACTGCCGTCCCGGGTCTGACCCGGCTTTCAGATGGTATTCCTGAATATTTAAGTTATTTAGGAGATGCAATGTCCCACTGACTCATTTTAAAATTAACAAAGAAATGCCCCCATACATTAGGGTGACTTCTCATCTCGGAGAAGTCAATCACAGTCCCCCCGCAATTGCCCTTCCTGGACGGCAGGATCGCATGTGATATATTGCATGTGTTCCTTTTGTATGTGATATATCGCATTCAAACCCAGCCAAGCCTGCCCAGATCACAAGCAATCCAAGAGATTGTGTGTACAAGTGGTGCGACTTGCAGACTTTGCTGCGATGCGCATGGGACTGCGCATCACATTGGACCTGCTGTCATTCCCATGCAATTTGGGCTCTTTTCCTGCAATTAATCTCCACAATTGCAGAAAAAAGCCCAAATTGCATGTAGTGTATGGTGGCCTTTAGCCTTCAATACCATTAAAGTTGCACATGATGACAAAGTAGGGTGTTTAATAACCTCTGGCGAATCTAGAAATGTGCTAATCGGTGGCCTCAAATTCAACTACTCCTATAGTAGGGTGGGGGTGGCCTCACGAAAAAAGGGGCATGGTTTAGCAGGGATGCCCTATATATATGCCCCACCTTATAAAAATGTATTTAATGATATCCCCTCTCCCCCCATGCTTTTGTAAACTAACCTTTGTGGGAAGCATAAGCAGATTCCAGCAAATCCTTCACCTCCTGGTCTCCGCAGCCCCAGTGGTGAGCACTGGCATCTTGTCCACAGCAGTGGTATCAGTACATGCTGCTGCTGAGAATCTGCTGCCTGCAGGGAAGCCTACAGAAGCACTGCATGGTGCTTATGGCAGAGCGGCGCTTGTGTCATCACAGCTGAGAAGCATGAGCATTGCAGCCGCTGCCACCCAGTGTTCCACTGTTAGCAGCCGGGTCTAATGGGTGCACCCCCGGACCACCCCTTAGATACGCCTATGTTAATAACATTGGGGAACATTTGGTTGTGCCCCATTCCCCCTGTTGTGTCTCTGTTGGAGCTATTACGGTAAGTTGTTATTTTGATCGGACGCCCATTAGTAGTTACCATGCCTGACAGCTCCAGGTGTAGTTGGACAAAACAGCTAAACCGTCTTTATTGGGCATCTAAAGTCATGGTTTAGAGGTTTTGGGTTTTATTCACATACTTTTTATTGCACATCGTGACAATATGAAAATAATGTGTCTGCCACGGCTACTGGGCATCTGATTGAAATTGAATACCTCCAATAGATGACCATTAGTATAGGCACTCAGCAGGGTGCATGTAGCACAATTAAATTACCCCCCACATTGTCATATAATTTGATGGCAGTTAAGAACAACTTGGCCCATCCAGTTGGCCTTAATGTGTCAGTTTCATTTCATTTTTGCTTTTAGATTATATATGATTTGTTGCTATGAGTTGCAGCACTTCGATTGCTTCGACCCCAAAAAAGTGGATTAATGTAGCCGTGGCTATACTAGTTAACTGGACCAAGATTGGATAAGCAAAGCTTTTTTGTAGCTTGGTAAATAAAGCTTCATCAAAGACATCATATTAAACTATGGGGACTGTTGCTGTTATTGCTAGGAGAAGTACCCTAAGGTATCATAAGGCTCATACACACGGGGCAATATGTATGTTTAAGTATATGAGCCTTGGCGTGCTGAACAATAGTCTAGTCAGATTTCTCAGCACACAGGGCTTTCTAGATCGTCCACACACACGTAGCGTTGTATGTATGGGTGATCTGTGCATACCAGCGTTCTCTGATTACAAAACAGTCGATTTAACTAGATCTTGACGACATGTCGTCAAGATCTAGTCAGCTAATGGCGAGGCTTGGGAGTGAGATTCGTTATCGCTATGGGACATACACAAGGAGCTATCCGTGCTTAATTTACAAGAAAATGGGCTATTATCGCCCCATGTGTATGCCCCTTTTAATAAGCTGATAGTCTAAATTGCTGCAATAATCCAAAAACAGAGATTTTTGTAGGATTTACCAACATTTTTCATTTCATAAATAGATGCCTGATAATAGTAGGGCAGTGCAGTTTCTGTGCATGTCCTCGACTTCTGACATATATGACTTGTGGGACTTGTAATGAGTGAATTTAGAGCAGTGGTTCTCAACCTCGGTCCTTAGGACTCCCCCAACAGTGCACGTTTTCCAGGTCTCCACACAGAATTACAGGTGAAATAATCAGCTCCACCTGTGGATCTTTTCAAATGTGTCACCTGTGCACCTGCCGGGTGACCTGGAAAACGTGCACTGTTGGGGGGTCTTGAGGACTGAGGTTGAGAACCACTGATCTAGAGAAACCATTAAGGTTATGGTCATGGTCCGGTGGCCTAAAGGGAACAAATTTATTTAATTATTAGTTTCCCCTTAATATACAACTGGTTGTACACATAGCTTTGTATTGTGTTGTATGTATAGAGAAAAAATCCATAATTTTAATTGTATATTTTCTTTACACAGAATCAAGATATCACAAATGCCTCATCACATCAGTTTCACCACTACAGCAGCTTGCAGTTGTACAATCAATAAAGATGATAAACCAGCAAATATGTAATTGTGTGTTATTTCTATGCAAAAGGATGACTTGTAATCTATTTAAATTTTTTTTATGTACTGTATTCTATTTGTGTAACTATTTTTTGCTTATCTGATGCAATGGAATCATCTGATTCTTAACTGAACACATTACCTGTAGCTTTCTGTGGACCAATGACCTTGCTTCGGTTACAGTATGTGAGTATACTAAGAAATATGGACTGCTCTTGCTAATATGTTAAAAATGGGAAAAACACCAGCCAAAAGTGATGTGTATAAGTCATTAGTGTCAACAGCCAAAATAGAGTAAAACAGATGTATTTTATTTATGTTTCCTAAACATATTTAATGAATCAATATTCATTAAAGGTTTATATGTATTTGTTTATATAATAAATATCTGTGTATTTGTTTCCCTGTCTTCCAATTGATGCTACATTTCACAGTTCTTCTTGTTGGTGATGGGACACAAAGACCACCGATAGAACCTTAGATATGATCTCTGCCTCACCTGCTGCAGGACAATGCTTTACAAAGTGCCAATTGTTTCAAAACCACATACTTGGAGTACACTACCACTGCCATTTAGCACATCATCTATAGTTTAGTTGATAATTAGAAACATTACACTCATTATTCTTTGGTTTTATTTTAGACCCTAATATAATCCAAGACCTTAATATCACTGAGGTTTCAACGTCAAGTGCATCTATACAATGGATTCAACCAATATCTGGTCCCACAGATTACATATTTGTATTGATTGGAAGCCCTTCATCTAAATTCCTTTCAACAACAACAATATTTAATTTGAAAAACCTTATACCTGGAAATTACTATAGTGTTTATGTCTATGCAAATGATGTACCAGTGAGCAAATACTTCTTTACAGGTAATGTTTTACTTCCTAAGCAAGTCAACTTTCATATCATATGCATGTACAGTATGTCTAACAATAATTAGTATTCTTACGTTTATTTATGTAGCATGAACATGTCATACAGATAATTGCTGACAATGTTTATTGGTTTACCATAGTTCTTGCTGTATAAAGGTCTTTCCTAAATTCCTTACCAAAAACACATTAACACACCAATAAGAGCCATTGACTAATATTTCTCATTTAAATAATGCCTGCTTATGTGTAAAATGATTGGTGCTTATACACGATTATGTACATAAATCCATATATTGTACTAACCCTTTGAGTGCCTAGCGAATTTGTCAAAATAGGTGTAAAAACATTTGTATGCATCATAAAGATCTGTAATGTTTACCTTATATAGGAAATATAATCTTTTTTACACAACACCTTTTATTTGTCATTTATATGACAAATGTGAGCGACGCTGGCATTTTTAGTGGATATTTTGCGCATCTCTCTGAGATGTGGGCACTCAAAGGGTTACTTAAGGAAACATTTTGGCTTGATCTCCTTTTAAATTATAAATGAAAGTTATTGCTGGTTACACACTGGGTGATATGTCTGCCGTTCCAGCACATGGCCGATATGTTGGGAGAGGGTTGGTGGATGGGAACACCTGATATGTCCGTGAACAATATTGTTTACAGACTTATCGCATTTGCAGCACACCCAATGCCCAATATATCTGCAGATCTGTCAATTGCCCATACACCTGCTTCAGAAATTAACATCAGAGTTGGGTGAGCAAATTGGAATGCCTGTCCGGTTGTGACATCAGGATTATTTATTTAGTAACAGTTATTTATATAGCGCACACATATCCTGCAGAGCTTTACAGACAACATTTGAACATTCAGTCCCTGCCCCAGTGAAGCTTACAATCTACAGGGGGGGGATGCTCTAACATCCGCGCCCCCTTACCGCCACCCATCACCAGCTACTTGCTTGTGGGCATGGCCAGAACGATTGTGCCATTTTAGCAATGCCCCCGATGGCCAATGCCATATTAAAGGCATTTTGAAGGCAGTGCACTGCGGTGGGCAGGGCTAAAATGGCGCAATTCGCCGAGGGGGGTGTCGCGGGTGGCAGAGGGGGGGGGGCCTTGGGGCGGGAGCCGGGCAGCTTTGCGGGAGGGTTGCCCTTTTTTTCTGGGGGGCAGGGAGGGAGTCATACTTCCTACATTGCTGCCCCCTCCTCCTTGCACCCTGTTGTGGGTGGCAAAGGGGAGGGTGCAGAGGACCTCCAGTTAAAGCAGGTCACTTAGACACCTTCCCAGCAGGGAGGGGGGATGGGAGGACCACATTATTTACATAAAATAATAATTGGGGGGTAGGTACGGGGGGAGTAGGTTGAAGTTTTGCCTATGGTACTTATAAGCCTTACAACGGTCCTGCCTTTAACATATTGTTCCCATGTTTTCAAATAGTACCTGGTAATGTGAATGACCTAACAGCAGGGAATAGTACTATCACTTCTGTATCTCTGAGCTGGCAGCCACCATATGGAAATGCAAGTTCCTATGTTATTGAGATCTCTGGGAATTCTACATTCAGTTTACTTGTAAACACCACATTCACTACCATTACAAATCTGAACCCTGGGACTTTGTACACATTCCTGGTATCTACGCTTGTTGGAGAAGGAATAAAAGGGAGCAGTTCTTCAGTGACTAATTATACAAGTAAGAGTGTAAATACAGTGGTAATTTAGTCACTTAATTTTATTTCACATTCTATCAATGTCCTTTAACATATTGTTCGCATGTTTTCAAATAGTACCTGATAAAGTGAATGACCTAACAGCAGGAAATAGTAGTACCACCTCTGTATCTTTGAGCTGGCAGCCACCATATGGAAATGCAAGTTCCTATATTATAGAAATCTTGGAGAATTCAACATTCAGTTTACTTGTAAACACCACATTCACTACCATTACAAATCTAATCCCTGGGACTTTGTACACATTCCTGGTATCTGCTGTTGTTGGAGAAGGAATAAAAGGGAACAGTTCTTCAGTGACTAATTATACAAGTAAGTATGTAATGACAGTGGTAATTTGGTCACTTAAAGTTATTTCATATTCTATCAATGTCCTTTAAATAGGGCTGGCTCTATCTCTAGGCAGATTTAAGCAGCTGCCTAGGGTGGTGGGATGTGGGGGATGCCAGCAAGTCTACAAATCAATAAATCAAGTATGTCTATGAGGATCCTTGTTGTAATTAATGCAGGTGGTGGCTGTGGAACTTCTAAGACCTCTATATTTTCCCTTGTGTCATACAGTACTTCCTACATTGCTGCCCCCTCCTCCTTGTATTCTGTTGTGGGTGGCAAAGGGGAGGTTGCAGAGGGCCTCCAGTTAAAACCGGTAACTTGGGCACCTTCCCGACAGGGAGGGGGGATGGGAGGACCACATGATTTAAAAAAATAATAATTGGGGGGGGGGGGTAGATACGGGGGGGAGTAGGTTGAAGTTTTGCCTAGGGTACTGAGAAGCCTTACAACGGTCCTGCCTTTAACATATTGTTCCCATGTTTTTAAATAGTACCTGATAATGTGAATGACCTAACAGCAGGGAATAGTACTACCACTTCTGTATCTCTGAGCTGGCAGCCACCACATGAAAATGCAAGTTCCTATGTTATAGAGATCTCTGGGAATTCTACATTCAGTTTACTTGTAAACACCACATTCACTACCATTACAAATCTGATCCCTGGGAATTTGTACACATTCCTGGTATCTGCTCTTGTTGGAGAAGGAATAAAAGGGAACAGTTCTTCAGTGACTAATTATACAAGTAAGTATGTAATGACAGTGGTAATTTGGTCAATTAAATTTATTTCATACTCTATCAATGTCCTTTAACTAGGGCTGGCTCTATCTCTAGGCAGATTTAGGCAGCTGCCTAGGGTGGTGGGATGTGGGGGATGCCACCAAGTCTACAAATCAATAAATCAAGTATGTCTATGAGGATCCTTGTAATTAATGCAGGTGGTGGCTTTGGAACTTCTAAGACCTCTATACTTTCCCTTGAGTCATACAGTACTTCCTACATTGCTGCCCCCTCCTCCTTGTACTCTGTTGTTGGTGGCAAAGGGGAGGGTGCAGAGGGCCTCCAGTTAAAACATGTCACTTGGGCACCTTCCTGGCAGGGAGGGGGGATGGGAGGACCACATGATTTAAAAAAATAATAATTGGGGGGGGGGGGGGGGGGGTAGGTACGGGGGAGTAGGTTGAAGTTTTGCCTAGGGTACTGAGAAGCCTTACAACGGTCCTGCCTTTAACATATTTTTCCCATGTTTTCAAATAGTACCTGGTAATGTGAATGACCTAACAGCAGGGAATAGTACTACCACTTCTGTATCTCTGAGCTGGAAGCCACCATATGGAAATGCAAGTTCCTATGTTATAGAGATCTCTGGGAATTCTACATTCAGTTTACTTGTAAACACCACATTCACTACCATTACAAATCTAATCCCTGGGACTTTGTACACATTCCTGGTATCTGCTGTTGTTGGAGAAGGAATAAAAGGGAACAGTTCTTCAGTGACTAATTATACAAGTAAGTATGTAATGACAGTGGTAATTTGGTCACTTAAATTTATTTCATACTCTATCAATGTCCTTTAACTAGGGCTGGCTCTATCTCTAGGCAGATTTAGGCAGCTGCCTAGGGTGGTGGGATGTGGGGGATGCCACCAAGTCTACAAATCAATAAATCAAGTATGTCTATGAGGATCCTTGTAATTAATGCAGGTGGTGGCTTTAGAACTTCTAAGACCTCTATACTTTCCCTTGAGTCATACAGTACTTCCTACATTGCTGCCCCCTCCTCCTTGTACTCTGTTGTGGGTGGCAAAGGGGAGGGTGCAGAGGGCCTCCAGTTAAAACATGTCACTTGGGCACCTTCCTGGCAGGGAGGGGGGATGGGAGGACCACATGATTTAAAAAAATAATAATTGGGGGGGGGGGGGGGGGGGTAGGTACGGGGGGAGTAGGTTGAAGTTTTGCCTAGGGTACTGAGAAGCCTTACAACGGTCCTGCCTTTAACATATTGTTTCCATGTTTTCAAATAGTACCTGGTAATGTGAAGGACCTAACAGCAGGGAATAGAAGTACCACTTCTGTATCTTTGAGCTGGAAGCCACCATATGGAAATGCAAGTTCCTATGTTATAGAGATCTCTGGGAATTCTACATTCAGTTTACTTGTAAACACCACATTCACTACCATTACAAATCTAATCCCTGGGACTTTGTACACATTCCTGGTATCTGCTGTTGTTGGAGAAGGAATAAAAGGGAACAGTTCTTCAGTGACTAATTATACAAGTAAGTATGTAATGACAGTGGTAATTTGGTCAATTAAATTTATTTCATACTCTATCAATGTCCTTTAACTAGGGCTGGCTCTATCTCTAGGCAGATTTATGCAGCTGCCTAGGGTGGTGGGATGTGGGGGATGCCACCAAGTCTACAAATTTAATAAATTAAGTATGTCTATGAGGATCCTTGTAATTAATGCAGGTGGTGGCTTTGGAACTTCTAAGACCTCTATACTTTCCCTTGAGTCATACAGTACTTCCTACATTGCTGCCCCCTCCTCCTTGTACTTTGTTGTGAGTGGCAAAGGGGAGGGTGCAGAGGGCCTCCAGTTAAAACATGTCACTTGGGCACCTTCCTGGCAGGGAGGGGGGATGGGAGGACCACATGATTTAAAAAAATAATAATTGGGGGGGGGGGGGGGTAGGTACCGGGGGAGTAGGTTGAAGTTTTGCCTAGGGTACTGAGAAGCCTTACAACGGTCCTGCCTTTAACATATTGTTCCCATGTTTTCAAATAGTACCTGGTAATGTGAATGACCTAACAGCAGGGAATAGTACTACCACTTCTGTATCTCTGAGCTGGAAGCCACCATATGGAAATGCAAGTTCCTATGTTATAGAGATCTCTGGGAATTCTACATTCAGTTTACTTGTAAACACCACATTCACTACCATTACAAATCTAATCCCTGGGACTTTGTACACATTCCTGGTATCTGCTGTTGTTGGAGAAGGAATAAAAGGGAACAGTTCTTCAGTGACTAATTATACAAGTAAGTATGTAATGACAGTGGTAATTTGGACACTTACATTTATTTCATACTCTATCAATGTCCTTTAACTAGGGCTGGCTCTATCTCTAGGCAGATTTAGGCAGCTGCCTAGGGTGGTGGGATGTGGGGGATGCCACCAAGTCTACAAGTCAATAAATCAAGTATGTCTATGAGTATCCTTGTAATTAATGCAGGTGGTGGCTTTGGAACTTCTAAGACCTCTATACTTTCCCTTGAGTCATACAGTACTTCCTACATTGCTGCCCCCTCCTCCTTGTACTCTGTTGTTGGTGTCAAAGGGGAGGGTGCAGAGGGCCTCCAGTTAAAACATGTCACTTGGGCACCTTCCCGGCAGGGAGGGGGGAAGGGAGGACCACATGATTTAAAAATATCATTATGGGGGGGGGGGGGGGGGGTAGGTACGGGAAGTAGGTTGAAGTTTTGCCTAGGGTACTGAGAAGCCTTACAACGGTCCTGCCTTTAACATATTGTTCCCATGTTTTCAAATAGTACCTGGTAATGTGAATGACCTAACAGCAGGGAATAGTACTACCACTTCTGTATCTCTGAGCTGGAAGCCACCATATGGAAATGCAAGTTCCTATGTTATAGAGATCTCTGGGAATTCTACATTCAGTTTACTTGTAAACACCACATTCACTACCATTACAAATCTAATCCCTGGGACTTTGTACACATTCCTGGTATCTGCTGTTGTTGGAGAAGGAATAAAAGGGAACAGTTCTTCAGTGACTAATTATACAAGTAAGTATGTAATGACAGTGGTAATTTGGTCACTTAAATTTATTTCATACTCTATCAATGTCCTTTAACTAGGGCTGGCTCTATCTCTAGGCAGATTTATGCAGCTGCCTAGGGTGGTGGGATGTGGGGGATGCCACCAAGTCTACAAATTTAATAAATTAAGTATGTCTATGAGGATCCTTGTAATTAATGCAGGTGGTGCATTTGGAACTTCTAAGACCTCTATACTTTCCCTTGAGTCATACAGTACTTCCTACATTGCTGCCCCCTCCTCCTTGTACTTTGTTGTGGGTGGCAAAGGGGAGGGTGCAGAAGGCCTCCAGTTAAAACATGTCAATTGGGCACCTTCCTGGCAGGGAGCGGGGATGGGAGGACCACATGATTTAAAAAAATAATAATTGGGGGGGGGGGGGGTAGGTACCGGGGGAGTAGGTTGAAGTTTTGCCTAGGGTACTGAGAAGCCTTACAACGGTCCTGCCTTTAACATATTGTTCTCATGTTTTCAAATAGTACCTGGTAATGTGAATGACCTAACAGCAGGGAATAGTACTACCACTTCTGTATCTCTGAGCTGGAAGCCACCATATGGAAATGCAAGTTCCTATGTTATAGAGGTCTCTGGGAATTCTACATTCAGTTTACTTGTAAACACCACATTTACTACCATTACAAATCTAATCCCTGGGACTTTGTACACATTCCTGGTATCTGCTGTTGTTGGAGAAGGAATAAAAGGGAACAGTTCTTCAGTGACTAATTATACAAGTAAGTATGTAATGACAGTGGTAATTTGGTCACTTAAATTTATTTCATACTCTATCAATGTCCTTTAACTAGGGCTGGCTCTATCTCTAGGCAGATTTAGGCAGCTGCCTAGTGTGGTGGGATGTGGGGGATGCCACCAAGTCTACAAATCAATAAATTAAGTATGTCTATGAGGATCCTTGTAATTAATGCAGGTGGTGGCTTTGGAACTTCTAAGACCTCTATACTTTCCCTTGAGTCATACAGTACTTCCTACATTGCTGCCCCCTCCTCCTTGTACTTTGTTGTGAGTGGCAAAGGGGAGGGTGCAGAGGGCCTCCAGTTAAAACATGTCACTTGGGCACCTTCCTGGCAGGGAGGGGGGATGGGAGGACCACATGATTTAAAAAATAATAATTGGGGGGGGGGGGGGGGGTAGGTACGGGAAGTAGGTTGAAGTTTTGCCTAGGGTACTGAGAAGCCTTACAACGGTCCTGCCTTTAACATATTGTTCCCATGTTTTCAAATAGTACCTGGTAATGTGAATGACCTAACAGCAGGGAATAGTACTACCACTTCTGTATCTCTGAGCTGGAAGCCACCATATGGAAATGCAAGTTCCTATGTTATAGAGATCTCTGGGAATTCTACATTCAGTTTACTTGTAAACACCACATTCACTACCATTACAAATCTAATCCCTGGGACTTTGTACACATTCCTGGTATCTGCTGTTGTTGGAGAAGGAATAAAAGGGAACAGTTCTTCAGTGACTAATTATACAAGTAAGTATGTAATGACAGTGGTAATTTGGTCACTTAAATTTATTTCATACTCTATCAATGTCCTTTAACTAGGGCTGGCTCTATCTCTAGGCAGATTTAGGCAGCTGCCTAGGGTGGTGGGATGTGGGGGATGCCACCAAGTCTACAAATCAATAAATCAAGTATGTCTATGAGGATCCTTGTAATTAATGAAGGTGGTGGCTTTAGAACTTCTAAGACCTCTATACTTTCCCTTGAGTCATACAGTACTTCCTACATTGCTGCCCCCTCCTCCTTGTACTCTGTTGTGGGTGGCAAAGGGGAGGGTGCAGAGGGCCTCCAGTTAAAACATGTCACTTGGGCACCTTCCTGGCAGGGAGGGGGGATGGGAGGACCACATGATTTAAAAAAAATAATAATTGGGGGGGGGGGGGGGTAGGTACGGGGGGAGTAGGTTGAAGTTTTGCCTAGGGTACTGAGAAGCCTTACAACGGTCCTGCCTTTAACATATTGTTTCCATGTTTTCAAATAGTACCTGGTAATGTGAATGACCTAACAGCAGGGAATAGAACTACCACTTCTGTATCTCTGAGCTGGAAGCCACCATATAGAAATGCAAGTTCCTATGTTATAGAGATCTCTGGGAATTCTACATTCAGTTTACTTGTAAACACCACGTTCACTACCATTACAAATCTAATCCCTGGGACTTTGTACACATTCCTGGTATCTGCTGTTGTTGGAGAAGGAATAAAAGGGAACAGTTCTTCAGTGACTAATTATACAAGTAAGTATGTAATGACAGTGGTAATTTGGTCACTTAAATTTATTTCATACTCTATCAATGTCCTTTAACTAGGGCTGGCTCTATCTCTAGGCAGATTTAGGCAGCTGCCTAGGGTGGTGGGATGTGGGGGATGCCACCAAGTCTACAAATTTAATAAATTAAGTATGTCTATGAGGATCCTTGTAATTAATGCAGGTGGTGGCTTTGGAACTTCTAAGACCTCTATACTTTCCCTTGAGTCATACAGTACTTCCTACATTGCTGCCCCCTCCTCCTTGTACTTTGTTGTGGGTGGCAAAGGGGAGGGTGCAGAAGGCCTCCAGTTAAAACATGTCAATTGGGCACCTTCCTGGCAGGGAGCGGGGATGGGAGGACCACATGATTTAAAAAAATAATAATTGGGGGGGGGGGGGGTAGGTACCGGGGGAGTAGGTTGAAGTTTTGCCTAGGGTACTGAGAAGCCTTACAACGGTCCTGCCTTTAACATATTGTTCCCATGTTTTCAAATAGTACCTGGTAATGTGAATGACCTAACAGCAGGGAATAGTACTACCACTTCTGTATCTCTGAGCTGGAAGCCACCATATGGAAATGCAAGTTCCTATGTTATAGAGATCTCTGGGAATTCTACATTCAGTTTACTTGTAAACACCACATTCACTACCATTACAAATCTAATCCCTGGGACTTTGTACACATTCCTGGTATCTGCTGTTGTTGGAGAAGGAATAAAAGGGAACAGTTCTTCAGTGACTAATTATACAAGTAAGTATGTAATGACAGTGGTAATTTGGTCACTTAAATTTATTTCATACTCTATCAATGTCCTTTAACTAGGGCTGGCTCTATCTCTAGGCAGATTTAGGCAGCTGCCTAGGGTGGTGGGATGTGGGGGATGCCACCAAGTCTACAAATCAATAAATTAAGTATGTCTATGAGGATCCTTGTAATTAATGCAGGTGGTGGCTTTGGAACTTCTAAGACCTCTATACTTTCCCTTGAGTCATACAGTACTTCCTACATTGCTGCCCCCTCCTCCTTGTACTTTGTTGTGAGTGGCAAAGGGGAGGGTGCAGAGGGCCTCCAGTTAAAACATGTCACTTGGGCACCTTCCCGGCAGGGAGGGGGGAAGGAGGACCACATGATTTAAAAATATCATTATTGGGGGGGGGGGGGGGCTGGGTGCGGGGAGTAGGTTGAAGTTTTGCCTAGGTTACTGAGAAGCCTTACAACGGTCCTGCCTTTAACATATTGTTCCCATGTTTTCAAATAGTACCTGGTAATGTGAATGATCTAACAGCAGGGAATAGTACTACCACTTCTGTATCTCTGAGCTGGAAGCCACCATATGGAAATGCAAGTTCCTATGTTATAGAGATCTCTGGGAATTCTACATTCAGTTTACTTGTAAACACCACATTCACTACCATTACAAATCTAATCCCTGGGACTTTGTACACATTCCTGGTATCTGCTGTTGTTGGAGAAGGAATAAAAGGGAACAGTTCTTTAGTGACTAATTATTCAAGTAAGTATGTAATGACAGTGGTAATTTGGTCACTTAAATTTATTTCATACTCTATCAATGTCCTTTAACTAGGGCTGGCTCTATCTCTAGGCAGATTTAGGCAGCTGCCTAGGGTGGTGGGATGTGGGGGATTCCACCAAGTCTACAAATCAATAAATCAAGTATGTCTATGAGGATCCTTGTAATTAATGCAGGTGGTGGCTTTGGAACTTCTAAGACCTCTATACTTTCCCTTGAGTCATACAGTACTTCCTACATTGCTGCCCCCTCCTCCTTGTACTCTGTTGTGGGTGGCAAAGGGGAGGGTGCATAGGGCCTCCAGTTAAAACATGTCACTTGGGCACCTTCCTGGCAGGGAGGGGGGATGGGAGGACCACATGATTTAAAAAAATAATAATTGGGGGGGGGGGGGGGTAGGTACGGGGGGAGTAGGTTGAAGTTTTGCCTAGGGTACTGAGAAGCCTTACAACGGTCCTGCCTTTAACATATTGTTCCCATGTTTTCAAATAGTACCTGGTAATGTGAATGACCTAACAGCAGGGAATAGTACTACCACTTCTGTATCTCTGAGCTGGAAGCCACCATATGGAATCGCAAGTTCCTATGTTATAGAGATCTCTGGGAATTCTACATTCAGTTTACTTGTAAACACCACATTCACTACCATTACAAATCTAATCCCTGGAACTTTGTATACATTCCTGGTATCTGCTCTTGTTGGAGAGGGAAGAAAAGGGAACAGTTCTTCAGTGACTAATTATACAAGTAAGAGTGTGAAGACAGTGGTAATTTGGTCACTTAAATTTATTTCATATTTTATCAATGTCCTTTAACTATGGACGGCTCTATCTCTAGGCAGATTTAGGCAGCTGCCTAGGGTGGTGGGATGTGGGGGATGCCACCAAGTCTACAAATCAATAAATCAAGGATGTCTATGAGGATCCTTGTTGTAATTAATGCAGGTCATGGCTGTGGAACTTCTAAGACCTTTATACTTTCCCTTGAGTCATACAGTACTTCCTACATTGCTGCCCCCTCCTCCTTGTACTCTGTCGTGGGTGTCAAAGGGGAGGGTGCAGAGGGCATCCAGTTAAAACAGGTCACTTGGGCACCTTCCCGGCAGGGAGGGGGGAAGGGAGGACCACATGATTTAAAAATATCATAATTGGGGGGGGGGGGGGGTAGGTACGGGGGAGTAGGTTGAAGTTTTGCCTAGGGTACTGAGAAGCCTTACAACGGTCCTGCCTTTAACATATTGTTCCCATGTTTTCAAATAGTACCTGGTAATGTGAATGACCTAACAGCAGGGAATAGTACTACCACTTCTGTATCTCTGAGCTGGAAGCCACCATATGGAAATGCAAGTTCCTATGTTATAGAGATCTCTGGGAATTCTACATTCAGTTTACTTGTAAACACCACATTCACTACCATTACAAATCTAATCCCTGGAACTTTGTATACATTCCTGGTATCTGCTCTTGTTGGAGAAGGAAGAAAAGGGAACAGTTCTTCAGTGACTAATTATACAAGTAAGTGTGTGAAGACAGTGGTAATTTGGTCACTTAAATTTATTTCATATTTTATCAATGTCCTTTAACCCCTTCCCGACATTTGACGTATATATACGTCATGGCCGGGATGTACTTCCCGACACATGACGTATATATACGTCATGGCTTCAAACTGTCACTGCGTCTAGAGACGCAGTGACAGAGGGACGATGTCTGCTGTCCCTGACAGCAGACATTTCCCTGCATGCCCAGGGGGGGCTGCGATGCCGCCCCCCCGTCAGCGATCGCTGTGATTGGCTGTTCAGTGTGAACAGCCAATTACAGCGTTTTCTGTGTCACCGGCGAATAACGTTCGCCGGTGACACAGGGATCGGAGGTGATTGGTGCTGTAAAGTACAGCACCAATCACCGCGGGGTGTAAGGGTGACACTGGTGTCACCCCACCTCATCCCGCCCCCAAAGGCCGTGATTGGTTCGTCGGACCGACGGACCAATCACAGCCATGGAGGGGGGTTTAAACTAACGGTGACTGCACTGCAGACGCCATTCCGGTCTGGAATTGCGTGCAGTGCGGTCACCGTGCCTAGCTGCCGCAGTATACTGACCTGAACCTTGCCAAATACTTACCTGATCACTGCCTGGATCTTGCTACTTCTTGCTTCTTGCTGTGACTTCCTGTGCTGTGTTGTGCTGTGTTGTGCTGCTGCAGTGTCATCGAGTATAGATAGAGAGATAGAGAGAGAGAGATAGAGAGAGATAGAGAGGGCTAGTGACATAGAGTGCTATATTTTGTGCTGCTGCAGTGTGATAAAGTTATAGATAGAGAGATAGAGAGAGATAGAGAGAGATAGAGAGATAGTGACAGATTGTGCTATATATTTTTTATATAACTGACTGCTGCCCCCCCTTTTGTGCTGATCAGTATAAATTAACTGATCAGCAATTTTTTGGGGGCGCAGGGTTTTATTTTTATATAAATACCTGTCAGTGCTGCTGCTGCAGTGTCATAGAGTGATAGATAGTGAGAGATAGAGAGATAGAGAGAGATAGAGAGAGATAGTGACAGAGAGTGCTATATTTTGTGTCTGCTGTCCCCCTTTTGTGCACCCCCAGCAACTTTTTGGGGGTGCAGGGGTTATTTTTTATATATATTACTGTCAGTGCTGCTGCTGCAGTGTCATAGAGTGATAGATAGTGAGAGATAGAGAGAGATAGAGAGAGATAGTGACAGAGAGTGATAGAGAGTGCTATATTTTGTGTCTGCTGCCCCCGCCTTTTGTGCTGATCACTATATCTGAGGTGATCAGCAACTTTTTGGGGGTGCAGAGGTTTTTTTTTTTTATATATACCTGTCAGTTGCTGCCAGTTGCACTGTCAGTTGCACCAAAGGTTGTGCACCTGCTGCCCCTCACTGGTAATCAGTGTCGCATCACTGATCACCTTTTTTTTTTTTTTGAGGGTGCTGTGGGGTCTTTTTTTAATTTTTTTTTTACACACACTGTGATTTTGTGGGTGTCCTGTGGCCACTGTGCGCTGATTAGTGACGTACATCACTGATCAGCTTTTTCGGCACAGGGTTGATCTATTTTTTTTTTTTTTTATCAAATTCCTGTTGCCTTTGAGCGCTGTTCAGTGACGGACGTTACTGACCAACATCTGTGCTCAATTTTTGGCGCAGGACCTTTTTTTTTTTTTTTTAACCCCTTCAATTTTTTTTTTTTTAACCCCTTCAATTTTTTTTTTTTTTATTGGGATCAAATTCCTGTATAAAGTATTTTTTTTTCTGCACTACATACACACTACACACTACATACCCCCCGGGTTGAAATAAAGTTTGTACCCCCCCTACACTATACACGTGTTGAAACATTTCACTACCAGAAACACAAAAATAAAAATGGCATCCCAAATGTCATCCCAAATGTCATCCCAAATGTCATCCCAGTCATCCAGAAGAATGTATTCAGCGGAGGAGGCATATGCCATGCTTGCCTCTGACTCTGACACAGCCAGTGATGCAAGCGGGGAATTTGAAGGCTTCGTCTTAAGCTCCCCTTCCTCCTCTGGTGATGAGGAACCCCCTCAAAGACGCCCCCGTAGAGCAGCTGAGACCCCCCCCCCAATAATTGATCTCGTATGGACCCCACCACCAGACAATTTTGAGCCCCAGGTTCCTGAGTTTTTGGCCATGCCAGGAATCCAATTTGATTCCACAGGTCTCAGAGAAATTGACTTTTTCAAATTATTTTTCTCTGATGATTTTATAAATTTAATGGTGGACCAAACTAATTTATATGCCCAGCAGTTCATTGCTCAAAACCCCACGTCATCATTTGCTAGGTGGACCCCTGTAGATGCAGTAGAGATGATGACGTTTTGGGGTCTGGTGTTTCATATGGGCATAGTAAAAAAGCCAGAAATTAGGCAATATTGAAGTACAGATGTTCTGTACAGCACCCCATTTTACCGTATGGCCATGACTCGGGCTCGTTTTGAGATGATCCTTAAATTTTTGCATTACAATGATAATGCACAGTGCCCACCCAGAGATGATCCCACCTTTGACCGGCTATTCAAAGTCAGGCCGGTCATTGATCATTTCAGTGCCAAATTTGAAGAGATGTACATCCCTGAAAAATTTATTTGTATCGACGAGTCCCTTATACATTTTAAAGGAAGGGTTAAATTCCGCCAGTACCTTCCCAGTAAGAGGGCAAGGTATGGCATAAAAATGTATAAGCTGTGTGAAAGCACCTCAGGGTACACCCACAGGTTTAGGGTATATGAAGGGAAGGATTCAAGAATTGAACCGCCAGAATGCCCCCCCTCCCTCGTAGGTGTTAGTGGAAAAATTGTCTGGGATTTAGTGCACCCCTTCCTGGATAAAGGTTATCACCTCTATGTGGATAACTTTTACACTAGCATCCCCCTGTTTAAGGCCCTTGGTTCAAGAGGTACAGCAGCTTGCGGTACTGTGCGTAAGAACCAAAGAGGCCTCCCAAAAACGCACATTGCCCAAGTTTATGCACTTTCAAGAGGAAGTCATAAAGGGCCTAATATTTGGGAACCAGCAGGCAGAGGGCCCCAGTACTTCTAGTACTGGCCCCCGTATTGTACCAGGGCAGCATTTTCCTAACGAAATCCCCTCCACTGCAAGAATGGGCAGGACACAAAAAAGGTGCAAAGTTTGCTATAAAAAGGGAATAAGAAAGGAAACTATTTTCCACTGTGAAACTTGCCCCGACAAACCCGGCCTATGTATAAAGGAGTGTTTTAAAATATACCACACATCTATGGATTATTAGGTTCATCATTTCACCGTGCTTTGGGGGTCTTGCTAATGCCACATAGCACCCACCATTCATTCCACCAGAATCTGAGCTGCAAAATCCAAAAATCACTCCTTCCCTTCTGAGTCCTGCCATGCACCCAACTGGTATTTTTGGTCACATATGAGGCATTGCCATACTCGGGAGAAATTGGGGCACAGATTTTGGGGTGATTTTTCTCCTTCATACCTTCTGAAAATGAAAAATTTTGAGCCAGAACTGCATTTTTGTGTAAAAAAATGTAATTTTTCATTTTCACTGCCAAGTTGTATCAAAATTGGTGAAACCCCTGGGGGTTTGAAATGTACACTATACCCCTAGATGAATTCCCTGAGGGGTGTAGTTTGCAAAATGGGGTCACTTGTGGGGGGGTTCCACTGTATTGGTGTTTTGGGGGTCTTGCTAATGCGACATAGCACCCACCAACATTCCACCAGAATCTGTGCTGCAAAATCCAAATATCACTCCTTCCCTTCTGAGTCCTGGCACTTTTTGGTCACACATGAGGCATTGCCGTACTCGGGAGAAATTGGGGCACAGATTTTGGGGTGCTTTTTCTCATTCATACCTTCTGAAAATGAAAAATTTTGAGCCAGAACTGCATTTTTGTGTAAAAAAATGTAATTTTTCATTTTCACTGCCCAGTTGTATCAAAATTGGTGAAACCCCTGGGGGTTTGAAATGTACACTATACCCCTAGATGAATTCCCTGAGGGGTGTAGTTTGCAAAATGGGGTCACTTGTGGGGGGCTTCCACTGTATTGGTGCTTTGGGGGTCTTGCTAATGCGACATAGCACCCACCAACATTCCACCAGAATCTGTGCTGCAAAATCCAAATATCACTCCTTCCCTTCTGAGTCCTGGCACTTTTTGGTCACACATGAGGCATTGCCGTACTCGGGAGAAATGGGGGCACAGATTTCGGGGTGCTTTTTCTCCTTCATACCTTCTGAAAATGAAAAATTTTGAGCCAGAACTGCATTTTTGTGTAAAAAAATGTAATTTTTCATTTTCACTGCCCAGTTGTATCAAAATTGGTGAAACCCCAGGGGGTTTGAAATGTACACTATACCCCTAGATGAATTCCCTGAGGGGTGTAGTTTGCAAAATGGGGTCACTTGTGGGGGGGTTCCACTGTATTGGTGCTTTGGGGGTCTTGCTAATGCGACATAGCACCCACCAACATTCCACCAGAATCTGAGCTGCAAAATCCAAAAATCACTCCTTCCCTTCTGAGTCCTGCCATGCACCCAAATGGTATTTTTTGGTCACATGTGAGACATTGCCGTACTCGGGAGAAATTGGGGCACAGATTTTGGGGTACTTTTTCTCCTTCATTCCTTGTGAAAATGAAAAATTTTGAGCCAGAACTGCATTTTTGTGTAAAAAATGTAATTTTTCATTTGCACAGCCCAGTTGTATAAAAATTGGTGAAACCCCTGGGGGTTTGAAATGTACACTATACCCCTAGATGAATTCCCTGAGGGGTGTAGTTTGCAAAATGGGGTCACTTGTGGGGGGGGTTCCACTGTATTGGTGCTTGGGGGGTCTTGCTAATGCGACATAGCACCCACCAACATTCCACCAGAATCTGAGCTGCAAAATCCAAAAATCACTCCTTCCCTTCTGAGTCCTGCCAGGCACCCAAATGGTATTTTTTGGTCACATGTGAGACATTGCCGTACTCGGGAGAAATTGGGGCACAGATTTTGGGGTGCTTTTTCTCCTTCATTCCTTGTGAAAATTAAAAATTTTGAGCCAGAACTGCATTTTTGTGTAAAAAATGTAATTTTTCATTTGCACAGCCCAGTTGTATCAAAATTGGTGAAACACCTGGGGGTTTGAAATGTACACTATACCCCTAGATGAATTCCCTGAGGGGTGTAGTTTGCAAAATGGGGTCACTTGTGGGGGGGGGTTCCACTGTATTGGTGCTTGGGGGGTCTTGCTAATGCGACATAGCACCCACCAACATTCCACCAGAATCTGAGCTGCAAAATCCAAAAATCACTCCTTCCCTTCTGAGTCCTGCCATGCACCCAAATGGTATTTTTTGGTCACATGTGAGACATTGCCTTACTCGGGAGAAATTGGAGCACAGATTTTGGGGTGCTTTTTCTCCTTCATTCCTTGTGAAAATGAAAAATTTTGAGCCAGAACTGCATTTTTGTGTAAAAAAATGTAATTTTTCATTTGCACAGCCCAGTTGTATAAAAATTGGTGAAACCCCTGGGGGTTTGAAATGTACACTATACCCCTAGTTGAATTCCCTGAGGGGTGTAGTTTGCAAAATGGGGTCACTTGTGGGGGGGTTCCACTGTATTGGTGCTTGGGGGGTCTTGCTAATGCGACATAGCACCCACCAACATTCCACCAGAATCTGAGCTGCAAAATCCAAAAATCACTCCTTCCCTTCTGAGTCCTGCCATGCACCCAAATGGTATTTTTTGGTCACATGTGAGACATTGCCGTACTCGGGAGAAATTGGGGCACAGATTTTGGGGTGCTTTTTCTCCTTCATTCCTTGTGAAAATGAAAAATTTTGAGCCAGAACTGCATTTTTGTGTAAAAAATGTAATTTTTCATTTGCACAGCCCAGTTGTATCAAAATTGGTGAAACCCCTGGGGGTTTGAAATGTACACTATACCCCTAGATGAATTCCCTGAGGGGTGTAGTTTGCAAAATGGGGTCACTTGTGGGGGGGTTCCACTGTATTGGTGCTTCGGGGGTCTTGCTAATGCGACATAGCACCCACCAACATTCCACCAGAATCTGTGCTGCAAAATCCAAATATCACTCCTTCCCTTCTGAGTCCTGGCACTTTTTGGTCACACATGAGGCATTGCCGTACTCGGGAGAAATGGGGGCACAGATTTTGGGGTGCTTTTTCTCCTTCATACCTTCTGAAAATTAAAAATTTTGAGCCAGAACTGCATTTTTGTGTAAAAAAATGTAATTTTTCATTTTCACTGCCCAGTTGTATCAAAATTGGTGAAACCCCAGGGGGTTTGAAATGTACACTATACCCCTAGATGAATTCCCTGAGGGGTGTAGTTTGCAAAATGGGGTCACTTGTGGGGGGGTTCCACTGTATTGGTGCTTGGGGGGTCTTGCTAATGCGACATAGCACCCACCAACATTCCACCAGAATCTGAGCTGCAAAATCCAAAAATCACTCCTTCCCTTCTGAGTCCTGCCATGCACCCAAATGGTATTTTTTGGTCACATGTGAGACATTGCCTTACTCGGGAGAAATTGGAGCACAGATTTTGGGGTCCTTTTTCTCCTTCATTCCTTGTGAAAATGAAAAATTTTGAGCCAGAACTGCATTTTTGTGTAAAAAAATGAAATTTTTCATTTGCACAGCCCAGTTGTATCAAAATTGGTGAAACCCCTGGGGGTTTGAAATGTACACTATACCCCTAGATGAATTCCCTGAGGGGTGTAGTTTGCAAAATGGGGTCACTTGTGGGGGGGTTCCACTGTATTGGTGCTTGGGGGGTCTTGCTAATGCGACATAGCACCCACCAACATTCCACCAGAATCTGAGCTGCAAAATCCAAAAATCACTCCTTCCCTTCTGAGTCCTGCCATGCACCCAAATGGTATTTTTTGGTCACATGTGAGACATTGCCGTACTCGGGAGAAATTGGGGCACAGATTTTGGGGTGCTTTTTCTCCTTCATTCCTTGTGAAAATGAAAAATTTTGAGCCAGAACTGCATTTTTGTGTAAAAAATGTAATTTTTCATTTGCACAGCCCAGTTGTATAAAAATTGGTGAAACCCCTGGGGGTTTAAAATGTACACTATACCCCTAGTTGAATTCCCTGAGGGGTGTAGTTTGCAAAATGGGGTCACTTGTGGGGGGGTTCCACTGTATTGGTGCTTGGGGGGTCTTGCTAATGCGACATAGCACCCACCAACATTCCACCAGAATCTGAGCTGCAAAATCCAAAAATCACTCCTTCCCTTCTGAGTCCTGCCATGCACCCAACTGGTATTTTTTGGTCACATGTGAGGCATTGCCGTACTCGGGAGAAATTGGGGCACAGATTTTGGGGTGCTTTGTCCCCTTCATTCCTTGTAAAAATGAAAAATTTTGAGCCAGAACTGCATTTTTGTGTAAAAAATGTAATTTTTCATTTTCACTGCCCAGTTGTACCACAATTGGTGAAACCCCTGGGGGTTTGAAATGTACACTATACCCCTAGATGAATTCCCTGAGGGGTGTAGTTTGCAAAATGGGGTCACTTGTGGGGGGGGTTCCTAAATTTTAGCATCTTATAGTGCCTAGAAACCTACATGGTGCCTAAAAAAATAATCTCATAAAAAGGAGGCTCCAAAATCAAGTAGGTGCTCCTTCTATTATGAAGCCTGTGGTTTGGTCAACGTGCACACTAGGGCCACATATAGGATATTTATGAAAACAAAAGAATTGGGGGAATCAATTTTTAGTCACATTTCTCTAGTAAAATCTACTGTGTTCCTTAGAAAAATGTATTAAAATTGCAAATCTGCAAAAAAAATGAAATTTTTAAATTTCACCTACACTTTGTTTTAATTCCTGTGAAACACCTAAGGGTTAACTTCCAAAATGCTGTTTTGAATACTGTGAGGGGTGCAGTTTTTGAAATGGCATCATTTATGGGGGTGTCTCACATACAAGTCCCTCAAAGTCACATCAGAACTGAACTGGTCCCTAAAAAAATCAGTGTTTGAAATTTTCTTGAAAATTTGAGAATTTGCTATTCATATTGTAAGCCTCCTAGTGTCCAAAAAAATTAAAAGGAAGTTGAAATAATGATGGAAACATAAAGTAGACATATGGTCTATGTTAGTTATTAACTATTTTGAGTGGTATGATTATTTGTCTCACAAGCAGAAAATTTAACATTTTGCAAATTGCTAAATTTTCCATTTTTTTACGACATTTTGGTATTTTTCACAAAAAAACACAGACTGTATCGACCAAAATTTACCACTAATTTGAAGTACAATGTGTCACGAAAAAACAATCTCAAAATCACTGGGATAAGTAAAAGCAAAAAAAAGTTATCCCCACTTAAGTGATACATGTCAGATTTGAAAAAAAGGGCTCTGTCAGGAAGGCAAAAACTGGCTCTGTCAGGAAGGGGTTAACTAGGGCCGGCTCTATCTCTAGGCAGATTTAGGCAGCTGCCTAGGGTGGTGGGATGTGGGGGATGCCACCAAGTCTACAAATCAATAAATCAAGGATGTCTATGAGGATCCTTGTTGTAATTAATGCAGGTCATGGCTGTGGAACTTCTAAGACCTTTATACTTTCCCTTGAGTCATACAGTACTTCCTACATTGCTGCCACCTCCTCCTTGTACTCTGTCGTGGGTGGCAAAGGGGAGGGTGCAGAGGGCCTCCAGTTAAAACAGGTCACTTGGGCACCTTCCCGGCAGGGAGGGGGGAAGGGAGGACCACATGATTTAAAAATATCATTATTGGGGGGGGGGGGGGGGTAGGTACGGGGGAGTAGGTTGAAGTTTTGCCTAGGGTACTGAGAAGCCTTACAACGGTCCTGCCTTTAACATATTGTTCCCATGTTTTCAAATAGTACCTGGTAATGAGAATGACCTAACAGCAGGGAATAGTACTACCACTTCTGTATCTCTGAGCTGGAAGCCACCATATGGAAATGCAAGTTCCTATGTTATAGAGATCTCTGGGAATTCTACATTCAGTTTACTTGTAAACACCACATTCACTACCATTACAAATCTAATCCCTGGGACTTTGTACACATTCCTGGTATCTGCTGTTGTTGGAGAAGGAATAAAAGGGAACAGTTCTTCAGTGACTAATTATACAAGTAAGTATGTAATGACAGTGGAAATTTGGTCACTTAAATTTATTTCATACTCTATCAATGTCCTTTAACTAGGGCTGGCTCTATCTCTAGGCAGATTTAGGCAGCTGCCTAGGGTGGTGGGATGTGGGGGATGCCACCAAGTCTACAAATCAATAAATCAAGTATGTCTATGAGGATCCTTGTAATTAATGCAGGTGGTGGCTTTGGAACTTCTAAGACCTCTATACTTTCCCTTGAGTCATACAGTACTTCCAACATTGCTGTCCCCCTCCTCCTTGTACTCTGTTGTGGGTGGCAAAGGGGAGGGTGCAGAGGGCCTCCAGTTAAAACATGTCACTTGGGCACCTTCCTGGCAGGGAGGGGGGATGGGAGGACCCCATGATTTAAAAAAATAATAATTGGGGGGGGGGGGGGGGGTAGGTACGGGGGGAGTAGGTTGAAGTTTTGCCTAGGGTACTGAGAAGCCTTACAACGGTCCTGCCTTTAATGTATTGTTCCCATGTTTTCAAATAGTACCTGGTAATGTGAATGACCTAACAGCAGGGAATAGTACTACCACTTCTGTATCTCTGAGCTGGAAGCCACCATATGGAAATGCAAGTTCCTATGTTATAGAGATCTCTGGGAATTCTACATTCAGTTTACTTGTAAACACCACATTCCCTACCATTACAAATCTAATCCCTGGGACTTTGTACACATTCCTGGTATCTGCTGTTGTTGGAGAAGGAATAAAAGGGAACAGTTCTTCAGTGACTAATTATACAAGTAAGTATGTAATGGCAGTGGTAATTTGGTCACTTAAATTTATTTCATACTCTATCAATGTCCTTTAACTAGGGCTGGCTCTATCTCTAGGCAGATTTAGGCAGCTGCCTAGGGTGGTGGGATGTGGGGGATGCCACCAAGTCTACAAATCAATAAATTAAGTATGTCTATGAGGATCCTTGTAATTAATGCAGGTGGTGGCTTTGGAACTTCTAAGACCTCTATACTTTCCCTTGAGTCATACAGTACTTCCTACATTGCTGCCCCCTCCTCCTTGTACTTTGTTGTGGGTGGCAAAGGGGAGGGTGCAGAAGGCCTCCAGTTAAAACATGTCAATTAAGCACCTTCCAGGCAGGGAGCGGGGATGGGAGGACCACATGATTCAAAAAAATAATAATTGGGGGGGGGGGGGGGGGGTAGGTACCGGGGGAGTAGGTTGAAGTTTTGCCTAGGGTAATGAGAAGCCTTACAACGGTCCTGCCTTTAACATATTGTTCCCATGTTTTCAAATAGTACCTGGTAATGTGAATGACCTAACAGCAGGGAATAGTACTACCACTTCTGTATCTCTGAGCTGGAAGCCACCATATGGAAATGCAAGTTCCTATGTTATAGAGATCTCTGGGAATTCTACATTCAGTTTACTTGTAAACACCACATTCACTACCATTACAAATCTAATCCCTGGGACTTTGTACACATTCCTGGTATCTGCTGTTGTTGGAGAAGGAATAAAAGGGAACAGTTCTTCAGTGACTAATTATACAAGTAAGTATGTAATGACAGTGGTAATTTGGTCACTTAAATTTATTTCATACTCTATCAATGTCCTTTAACTAGGGCTGGCTCTATCTCTAGGCAGATTTAGGCAGCTGCCTAGGGTGGTGGGATGTGGGGGATGCCACCAAGTCTACAAATCAATAAATCAAGTATGTCTATGAGGATCCTTGTAATTAATGCAGGTGGTGGCTTTGGAACTTCTAAGACCTCTATACTTTCCCTTGAGTCATACAGTACTTCCTACATTGCTGCCCCCTCCTCCTTGTACTCTGTTGTGGGTGGCAAAGGGGAGGGTGCAGAGGGCCTCCAGTTAAAACATGTCACTTGGGCACCTTCCTGGCAGGGAGGGGGGATGGGAGGACCACATGATTTAAAAAAATAATAATTGGGGGGGGGGGGGGGGGGGGGCGTAGGTACGGGGGGAGTAGGTTGAAGTTTTGCCTAGGGTACTGAGAAGCCTTACAACGGTCCTGCCTTTAACATATTGTTCCCATGTTTTCAAATAGTACCTGGTAATGTGAATGACCTAACAGCAGGGAATAGTACTACCACTTCTGTATCTCTGAGCTGGAAGCCACCATATGGAAATGCAAGTTCCTATGTTATAGAGATCTCTGGGAATTCTACATTCAGTTTACTTGTAAACACCACATTCACTACCATTACAAATCTAATCCCTGGGACTTTGTACACATTCCTGGTATCTGCTGTTGTTGGAGAAGGAATAAAAGGGAACAGTTCTTCAGTGACTAATTATACAAGTAAGTGTGTGAAGACAGTGGTAATTTGGTCACTTAAATTTATTTCATATTTTATCAATGTCCTTTAACTAGGGCCGGCTCTATCTCTAGGCAGATTTAGGCAGCTGCCTAGGGTGGTGGGATGTGGGGGATGCCACCAAGTCTACAAATCAATAAATCAAGGATGTCTATGAGGATCCTTGTTGTAATTAATGCAGGTCATGGCTGTGGAACTTCTAAGACCTTTATACTTTCCCTTGAGTCATACAGTACTTCCTACATTGCTGCCACCTCCTCCTTGTACTCTGTCGTGGGTGGCAAAGGGGAGGGTGCAGAGGGCCTCCAGTTAAAACAGGTCACTTGGGCACCTTCCCGGCAGGGAGGGGGGAAGGGAGGACCACATGATTTAAAAATATCATTATTGGGGGGGGGGGGGGTAGGTACGGGGGAGTAGGTTGAAGTTTTGCCTAGGGTACTGAGAAGCCTTACAACGGTCCTGCCTTTAACATATTGTTCCCATGTTTTCAAATAGTACCTGGTAATGTGAATGACCTAACAGCAGGGAATAGTACTACCACTTCTGTATCTCTGAGCTGGAAGCCACCATATGGAAATGCAAGTTCCTATGTTATAGAGATCTCTGGGAATTCTACATTCAGTTTACTTGTAAACACCACATTCACTACCATTACAAATCTAATCCCTGGGACTTTGTACACATTCCTGGTATCTGCTGTTGTTGGAGAAGGAATAAAAGGGAACAGTTCTTCAGTGACTAATTATACAAGTAAGTATGTAATGACAGTGGAAATTTGGTCACTTAAATTTATTTCATACTCTATCAATGTCCTTTAACTAGGGCTGGCTCTATCTCTAGGCAGATTTAGGCAGCTGCCTAGGGTGGTGGGATGTGGGGGATGCCA